>NC_050447.1:47667626-48370126 GCF_903995425.1 Onychomys torridus
ACACTAATTTCTTAGCCCCAGCTGACCAGCATCAGTAATCCAGCAAAGAAAAGTTTTGCTTTAGTAGTTCTGGTATCTTGTTAACCATAGTTGATTTGTCTGCCCCAGCTAACCAGAGCTACAGGATCTTTATTCAAAATAACAAATGGATCTGATAAGAGTCTTTTAAACTTCCCTTTGAAACTTCACAAGCCGGGGGTTGGGGATTTAGTTCAGCGGTAGAGAGCTTGCCTAGCAAGTGCAAGGCCCAGGGTTCGATCCTCAGCCCCCCCCACCAAAAAAAAAGAAAAAGAAAAAAAAAAGGAACTTCGAAAGCCTGGCCTCCATAGTCTGCACGGCTCTTAACATTCTTATCTTCCAAGTTCCCACAGAACATCCCCCTGACCTCTTAACACTCAGTGGCTCTTCTAACCCAAAGTTCCAAGTCCTTCCACAATCCTCCCAAACAAGGTCAGCTCCTCACAGCAATACCCAACTACACTGGTAACCAATTTGTCTTAGTTAGGTTTTCTATTGCTGCAATGAAACACCATGACCAAAATACAACTTGGAGAGGAAAAGACTTATTTGGGCTCACACTTCCATATCACTGCCTGATCACTGAAGTCAGGACAGGGACCCAAAACAGGGCAGGAACCTGGAGGCAGGAGCTGATGCAGAGCCCATGAAGGGGTGCTGCTTACCGGCTTGCTCATCATGGCTTGTTCAGTCTTACTTCTTACAGAACCCAGGACCTCAGCCAGGGATGGCACCACCCACTGTGGGCTGGGCCCTCCCCAATTGATCACTAATTGAGAAAATGTCTTACAGCTGGGTCTCATGGAGACATTTTCTCAACTGAGACCTTCCTCTCTAATGACTCCAGCTTGTGTCAAGTTGACACACAAAAGCAGCCAGTATCCCCAACCATAAAATAATTTGTTGCTACCTCATAACTGTCATTTTGCTCGTACAAATCATAATGTAAATATCTGGCATGCAGGACATCTAATATGCCTCCTCAAAGGGGTTGCTACCCACAGTTGAGAACCGCTGTCCTAGAGGAAGAAGAGAAAAACAGTGATCTAGGATGAGAGAGCAGCATGTTACAGATACTTAGAGGCTGGGTAGTGGGGACACACGGGTTGTTCATGTACTCTGAAGGGTTTCATGAAGAGCAAACACTGGGGTGGAGAGGAAGCTGATGAGGGGGGCTGGCACCAGGAAGGAAGGGCTCTGGGTGTCTGGGAACCTGCTCTGGCCCGTGAAGCACAGGTGTCGGAGTGGTTAAACCCGTCGGAGTGTTAAGGAAGCCATGCATACAAGTGTTTGGGAAGGGGGGCTGTGCCCAGAAGTCACCACTCACAGCTTTGAACAGGGATTCTCCGGCTCTGGCGATGAAGAGCCTAGTCACCGCTGCATGGGGAGCCAGTCCCAGGAGAGAGCTCAGTAATATGGATGTCGTTAAGACGATTATGGTACAGCTTTGAGGGTTGGAGGGCAAACTGCCACAGCCTTCTGTCATTGGCAGTAAAGTCTATCAGAAGGTAGAGCAGCTAGACGCCACACACACACACACACACACACACACACACACACACACACACACATGCACAGTGTGCAGTGTCAGCTCAGTAATCACAGAGAATTTGTAAATACCTTTGCTGTCTGCCTGTCTGCTCTCTTTTATTCTTTCAGCCCATGTTCACCCTCCCTCTGCCCACCCCCCCTCTGCCCCCCTCCTTGTGCTCACCCTCCCTGTGCTCACCCTCCTGTGCTCACCCTCCCTCTGCCCACCCTCCCTCTGCTCACCCTCCCTCTGCCCACCCTCTCTCTGCCCACCCTCCTTCTGCCCACCCTCTCTCTGCCCACCCTCCTTCTGCCCACCCTCTCTCTGCCCACCCTCTCTCTGCCCACCCTCTCTCTGCCCACCCTCCCTCTACCCACCCTCTCTCTGCCCACCCACTCTCTGCCTCCACCCTCCCTCTGCCCACCCACTCTCTGCCTCCACCCTCCCTCTGCCCACCCACTCTCTGCCTCCACACTCTCTGCCCACCCACTCTCTGCCACCCCCCCTCTGCCCCCCCACTCTCTGCCACCCTCCTCTGCCCACCCACTCTGCCCACCCTCCTCTGTGCCCACCCTCCCTCTGCCACCCTCCCTCTGCCACCCTCTCTCTGCCCACCCTCCCTCTGCCCACCCTCTCTCTGCCCACCCTCCTCTACCCACCCACTCTCTGCCCACCCTCCCTCTGCCCACCCTCCCTCTGCCCACCCTCTCTCTGCCCACCCTCCCTCTGCCCACCCTCTCTCTGCCCACCCTCTCTCTGCCCACCCTCCTCTACCCACCCACTCTCTGCCCACCCTCCCTCTGCCCACCTTCCCTCTGCCCACCTCTTCTCTGCCCACCCTCTCTCTGCCACCCTCTCTCTGCCCACCCTCCTCTGCCCACCCTCCCTCTGCCCACCCTCTCTCTACCCAGCCCCCATCCTCCCGACATCTGCCCCCACTCTCACCTGCCCACTCTCCACCCATTGGTCCTTCGCCTGTCTACACCCCACCATCCATTAGTCACCTGTCCCTTCTCTGTCCAGTCATCCACTACTCTTTCCTTTTACGCTGCCAGTAAACTGTCTTCCCACCCACCCATTCTTCTATCTCCCTACTCTCTCGTCTCCCTGACATCTACCCACATTATGTTTTTTTAATGTATTTGTTTTTATTTCATGTGCACTAGTGTTTTGCCTGCATCTATGTCTGTGTGAGGGTGTCAGGTCCCCTGGCACTGGAGTTGCGGACAGTTGTGGGCTGCCATGTGGGTGCTGGGAATCAAACCCGGGTCCTCTGAAGAGCGGCCAGTGTGCTTAACCGCTGAGCCATCTCCAGCCCTACCCACATTATCTTAACTATCCTTCCAGCCCTGTCTTTTGCTTTCCACCAGGCCTTCCATTTTCCCATCTATCTAAGGCAGTGGTTCTCAACCTGCAGGTTGTGACCCCCTTGGGGCCTCATATCAGATATCTACATTATGAATCATAACAGTAGCAAAATTTCAGTTATGGATTAGCAATGAAACAATTTCATGGTTGGGGGTCACCACAGCGCAGCATCAGGAAGAACCTCTGTTCTAAGGGAACAGGTTTCTACCCACCCATCCTTCGGTCCACCTATCTACCTGTTTCTCCCTTTCTCCATACTTCTATCCTCCCTTGAATCTTGTCATCCAGCCATGTTTTAATCCGTCTATCCCAATCATCTGATATTTGAACATCTGCTCTAGTCCATATCCTGCCCTGGGCCTTAGTGCACAAGGTAGGCAAGGTCACTGCGTTCCTGCAGCAGACAGGCAGACACGGGAGTCCTGAGTGCTGCGGAGAGAATTGAAACTGAGCAGTGACAGGGGCTGTACTACTGGGTGGCTGGGGAGGCCTCTGGCAGGTGGCATTTGTGCCAATGCCTCCGTGATGGCAAGGCAGGCATGACACTTTCTTTCTAGCGGAGGGAGTCACTCTCGGTGGAACAGTCACTCCTGGAGAGCATTCCCTCGGGGGAGTGTTCATGTTCTTAGAGCAACTAGAAGGGCCTGGTCTAGGGAGGCACTGGGGCCTTTGGGAGGGGCTGGGCCGGGGCTGAGGGGAGGAGGCAGTGAGTCAGAGGGCAGAGTGAGGCCAAGCCTGGAACTTTGTCTATCAAGGAGACTCAAGGTGGAGTACCTCTGGAGGGGAGCAGTGGCCCTCCAGCATCTCCAAACTGATCTGCTCCCAGGCCTGGCTTCCTTGCCAAAGCCACATGTTCCTCTCTCATTATTTTAACAATTCACCTCAAGGTAGAGGCTTAAACAGCTTGGAGCTATCACACTGGAGTTCTAGAGTTCAGTGTGAAATGGGTCTCACAGCTGACATCGGCTGGTTCCCACTGGAGGCCCACTGGGTCCTCCCAGCTCCTGGAGGCTGCCTCGACTCCATTCACAGCCCCTTCTCTCCATTGTCCAAGCCAGAAGCTGTGTCTTCCTCTCGGTGTGTCTGACCTCTGCCACCAGTCTTGGGTAGGCTTCTCGGGCTTCCACATAACTGTGTTATGCCCCCCATCCCGCCCTCACCCTGGGACTCTTGGGTCCACTTGGATCAGGCAGGACCATCTGCTCCATCTCGGTCTGGGCTTAATCACACCTGCAAGCTTCCCTACCCTCCTTGTGGCTTTGCATCTGAACTATCCCCTCGGCAGATATGCTTTAGAGAGTGGACCCTCCTACTGATGCTACTTTGGGAGGCCAAGGAGCCTCTAGGAGGTGGAGCCCAGCTGGAGAGGGGTTAAAGGTACCCGTTGTGTTCCCTACCTCCTGGTCTGCTGTGTGAACAGCCTTCATTTTTTTTTTTTTTTTTTTTAATAAAATGGATCCTTTTCCCCAGGAACAGAAGATACTAACTGGGTCCAGCAGGTGGCGTCATGAGCCAGCCCTGCAGAGACCCAGGTGGGCAGTCCCACACCTTTTTTTCTTTCTGCTTCCACCCTCTTCTCCAGCTCAGCTCAGCCCTCCACAACTTCTGCTCTGCACACCACCAGAAAGCAGAGGTCCAGGGCACCAGAGTATCACGTGACAGATGAAGGCAGCCCGGGCTCACAGCCATCCTATGAGCAACGTGGGGCTGGGCTAGTAGTATAGCAGTTTGTTTATTTGCTTATTTGGTTGTGTTTGGTGCAAAGAATGTTCTGCTGCCCTCAGCAGTCTTCTGTGGGCCCCATAATCTGTGTGCCTGGGTAACAAAGGATGGGCAGCTCCCTCCATCTTGCCAGCAAGGGACACTGTAGTTTCATGCTCAGCCCCCAAGTGATGCTTCTTCATGGGACCTAACACCCCACCTTAACCACCACCATCATACACACAAGGGGCCTAGGTAGGGGAGACAAGAGGTGGCACCAAACTTTGGAAAGTGAGGACGTCATTCCTTCACCCACTGTCCACCTCTAAGGTGGAAACAGAGTCAGACAGGAGGGACCAGCCTGAAAGGACAGTGACACTGGGTTCATGTCTGTGCTGGATGGTTTTGTGTCAACTTGACACAAGCTAGAGTTATCTGAGAGGAGGCAAGCCTGTTGTGAGTGGTGCTATCCGTGCGCTGGTGGTCCTGGGTTCTATAAGAAAGCATGGGAGGGCCGGAGAGATAGCTCAGAGGTTAAGAGCACTGACTGCTCTTCCAGAGGTCCTGAGTTCAATTCCCTGCAACCACATGGAGGCTCACAACCATCTGTAATGAGATCTGGCGCCCTCTTCTGGCATGCAGTCATACATGCTGTATACATAATAAATAAATAAGTCTTTAAAAAAATTTTTTTTTAAATTTTAAAAAAGAAAGAAAGCATGGGAGAGTAAGCCAGTCAGCAGCGTCCTTCCACGGCTTCTGCATCAGCTCCTGTCTCCAGGATCCTGCCCTGTTTGAGTTCCTGTCCTGACTTCCTTTGGACGATGAACGGTGATATACAAGTATAAGCCAAACAAGCCCTTTTCTCCCCATCTTGCTTTGGTCATGGTGTTTCATGGTGTTTCAGTAGAGACCCTGACAAAGACGATGTCACTGTGGCTTATAGCACAGGCACTAGCAGGCAGCATGTTATTATGAAGAAGACCAAGGAAAGTGAGGGACCCAGTCACCCATGTCAGGCCTGGAAGAAGAAAGTGAGCCCCTGCGGGAAGGGAAGCACTTTGCAGGGAGCTGCCCCGTGCCTGCTGTTCTAGGTAGGGTCGTGTTGACATTGCTGTGCCAGCCCATCCTGCCCTGCCCCCACCCTGTGACTGTATCGCTGCGATGAAACACCAGGACCAAAGCAACCTGGGGAGGAAAGGGTGTATTTGGCTTACACTGCCACATCACTGCTGATCACTGAAGGAATTCAGGGCAGGAACTCCAACAGGGCAGGGACGTGGAGACAGAAACCACGGAGGAGTGCTGCTTACTGGCTTGTTCTATAAGTCTGCTTTCTTATAGAACCCAGGACCACACGGACTGGACCTTTCCCCCATCAATCACTAATGAAGAAAATGTCCTTCAGGCTTGCCTGTAGCCAGATCTTATGTAGACTCCCTCCTCTCAGATGACTCTAGTCTGTGTCAAATTGACATAAAATTAGCCAGCACACCTGCCCAACCCTGACCTTAGTGAGTGAGTAACACTGTCAGGGATGGAGTGTAGACTGCACTGATTGGAGGAGCCACCCAGGACTCCAGGGCTGGAGAGCCATGCCTACTCAGCTCCCCCAAGCTGCCCCCTGCTCCTTTCCCCAGCACAGAGAGGACCCGGACCCTATCACCTGAGTGGAATTTTGTAAAGGACAAGGAGGGTGTTTGGGGGCAGAGTTGGGGGTGGGGAGTGTAGACAAAGTTATGGTGTCCAGTGAGCCTGCCACTGCTTGGGAACTAGATCCATGTGTAAGAAACTGCTCCAGGTGCCTCCAGACGATGTAGGCATCGTCCAGGGTGTGGGCACTCCTGCCAGCCCTTCAGAGAGAGAGCTCCTTCTTCCCTCAGGCCAGGTTGGCTCCAGGACACAGGGTCTGGGTGGATGGTGTAACTCCCCAGCTGAACTCCAAGTTCACATCTGCCCAGAGGCCACTTGAAGAGGAGGCTGAATGTGGGGCTCAGTGGGGCCTGGGGCTGAGGAAAGAACTTGGGGACTGAAGGAGGAGACAAAAGTAGGAAACAATGGGAGGCAGAGGCAGGTGAATCTCTGTGAGTTCGAGGCCATCTGGTCTACAAAGCAAGTTTCAGGATAGCCAGGATCTTCCCACAGAAAAAATATGTCTCAAGAAAAAAAAAAAAAAAGGACTAGGAAACAGGTGAGTATGAAAGTGAGGGTGTTGTTTAAATATATTTTATTTTTGTTTATTTTATTTATCTAAATCTAATTTATAAATGATTGTATTTATATTTGTATGTGTGTATGTGTTGGGGTTGGCATCATGTATGTGAGAGCAGATACCTCTGGAAGTCGGAGGAGGGTTGCTCTCCTCAGGTCAGGCTGGTTGAAGACAAGGATGGATCTTGGATCTTACCCTGGGTCTGCCAGGTGGGATTAGGAACACAGTGGACATGGGAAGGGAAAGGATTCCACTCTGTGGGTTCCGGTTTCTGTGTCCTGCTGTCTTCCACCCAGGAATTCAACATAACTATACCCCAGAAACTTCACTGGCAATATTGCTCTGATGGCTGGTGACCCAGGCTTCAGTCCAGCCTCCTTGTGCCCACTGTGTAAGCAAAGCCTCTGGATGGGAGTTCTCTCTCCCACACTCGCTGCTCCAGCAGCAAGCTCGGATGCTGCCTACAGGCTCCTTCTCAAGGGCAGAACTCCATGGATAAAAACAGCACTAAAGCCAGGTGATGGATGTGTACTGACAGAAGCAGGTGAATCTCTATGGGTTCAAGGCTAGCCTGGTCAGTCGGGGATGCACAGAGAGAACTCTGTGTCACGTGGGAGTGTTTGGGAGAGATCACAATGCTGATGGGGAAGAGGTGATGCAGAGATCAGGCATGTGCTTCCGACAATCAACTCTTGTGAGAACTGACTCAGCATCCCACAAGAACTACATTAAGGACTTCCTCCCATAAGCTTTTCTTCAGAGACCAGACCTCTCATTAGGCCCCACCTCTTTTTTTTTTTAAGATTTATTTGTTTGTTTGTTTATTGTTTATTATGTATACAGAAGAGGGCGCCAGATCTCATTACAGATGGTTGTGAGCCAACATGTGGTTGCTGGGAATTGAACTCAGGACCTTTGGAAGAACAGTCAGTGCTCTTAACCTCTGAGCCATCTCTCCAGGCCTAGGCCCTACCTCTTAAAGGAGCCACCACTTCCCGACATCTCCACACTAAGTACCAGTTCTCCAGCTTGTAACAAACCGTGGGGACTAAAGGTGAGTAGGTGTGGGGAGAGTACTGTGGTGGGAGACACAGAGGGCGCGTGGAAGGACATGGGACCCAGTGTTACAGGTGGGGAGAAGGCACATTTATCCTTGTGTGAGACAGAGTCTCACTGTGTAGCCCTGGCTGGCCTGGAACTTCCTCTGTAGACCAGGCTGGCCTGGAACTCACAGAGATCTGTCTACCTCTGCCTTCCAAGTGCTGGGATTAAATGTGTGTACAACCATACTCAGTTACACAGGTCTGTTTTCACTGGATGGAATTCTGGTTCCACAGGTTTATTGTGGACCCAGATGTGGTATGGTCTCAGCATCCCCTGCAGGGGGCGCTGAAGTGCTTCCAGGGAGAGAGGGCAGCCACCAAAAGGCCCTTGGCATTAAAGGAGCAGCCTTCCTTGTGGTTTAGCTTAGATTTGCTTCCAGAGGGAAATGTACACAAAGAAAGGCCAGGTCACCCACTAAGCTTGGGGATGAGTCCAGGAAGGCGGGACATGGCTGAGGCCTGAGTCTGCAGTGGAGGGGCCTTGGCCAAGGGCCCAGCCAGCCCAGCCCAACCTTGGGACTTCAGTGCCTTTGGCCTTGGGATATTCTTTGACTGAAAAGAGGGGCCTCTCTGTAATGATCCCTAAAACAAAGACCGAGAGCTGATCCTGGGATCAGTTCCCACAGCCTGGCCCTGGATGGGTCAATCTGGGCTAGCAGGAGGGAGTGGCAGGCTGCTGCAGGCTAGGGAGGAAGTGGGGAGATCCCTGGCTGGGAGGACAGTGAACTGTAACCGGGAAGATGCTAAGTGGAGGTCAGTGGCCGAATGGGTCTTGCAGGACAAGGCAGCCCAGGGCAACATCTGTTTTCATTCCCAACCAGGAATGGAGCCAGTAGGGAGGCCACCCTGTGCAACTGGGGAGGCTTTTCCCACCCAGTCCCTCCACCTCCTGCACCTCAACCCCAACCCCATGCCTGCTGCCTTTGCTGAATACAGCAAGAGAGCCACAGTGGTAAGGCACTGCTCCAGGGCACATCGTGGGGCTGGTGTGTCGAAGCTCCATCTTTCGGCTCTCAGCTCAGAGAGATTAGAGGCTAGCCAGAGGTCACACAGAAATTTGCTTAGACCAAGGTTCGAGTTCCCAACTGACAGCTGCTAATATGTTTGAATATCTCTTCACATCTGAAGGAAAGGGACTAGGGATGTGTCACAGAACCTAGACGTGGTGGTACATATCTATAATCTCAGGAGGTGGGAGCAGGAGGATCAGAAATTCCAGGGCTGGTGAGATGGCTCTCTGGATAAGAGAACTTGCTTCCAAGTCTGATAACCTGAGTCCACTCTATGGGACTCACATGGTGAACTCTTGAAAGACTGCCTTTTGACCTCCACACCAATGCCATGGTGCCCCTCTCCAAAAATAAACAAGTGTAATTTTAAAGAAAGTTCAAAGGTCATCCTCAGCTACATAGGGAGTTCAAGTCTAGCCTGAGGCTGCATGAGACCCTTTCTCAAAAAGAATTACTTTTTAAAAGAAAAAAAGAATGTGATGTTAGCTTTGGTTAAAACTGGTCTTTTACCAATGCACCAGGGGAAAAATGTTGCTAGTGTATTTTTAATACAGGAAGGGCTCCCAGCGGCAAGCCAGCCTCGATCTGGCAAAACAATGGCTCTTGATGGCACCGCCCAACCACTTGGGTACACCCAGCCAGGGCTGTGGTCCCCTGCCTGCATCCTCTTCGCCCTCCCCATACTGCAGGCCCTTGAAATCTGGAGCTGAGGTCTCCTCAGCCTGTCTCTCCCCACAAGCCCAGCCTCCTGGGGCCTCTGGCCTCAGCCCAGCATCTCCTCAAGTGCCTTGACCTCCCATGGTCACACAGCACAGCAGTTTTAAGCACGGGCTGTGGTCCCCATCTGATCCCCATTCTGCCTTTCTGCTGCATCCTCTTTCTAGTCCTTTTCATTTCTGACCCCCAACCTCCTTTGCAGGATGGAGACAGTGTGACCACCTACCTGACACTATCACCACAGTGACTGTGAGACACAGCCTCATTCTGTAGCTCTGGCAGATCTCTAGCTGACAATCCTCCTGCCTCAGCCTCCTAGAGGCTGTGACGACAGTTGTATGCCACTTTGCCTAACTTTAAATGAATGACTCGTCTTCACACACCAAGCGTTAACCTAAAATGCTGATCCTGTGAGCAGAGTGGGGGCTGATCAAATGGGAGGCCATTGTCCAAGCCTTCAGAGGTGGGCCTGACATCGATATGTTTATCAGAACTGTGGGCTGATATCTGAGTCTTCCACTTGGTCTTAAGCCCCAGAGGCACAGAGGTGGGGCTTGGGCCACTCACTGTCCCTGGTGTTCTTAGGCCTGACATCAGTAGATATTCAAAGGCTTGAATGAATGAATGAATGAATGAATGAATGATCCCTGCATGTCCTACACCATGTTCTCTGCACTGGAAGTCATTCACACTGAGGTACGAGGTATGAGTCAGTACCACTTTTGCCTGGTCTGATCAGCATGCTTGAAACTGATCTGTCTCCCTAGAGGACTCTGATCCTTAGCAATCACTGTGTCCTCTGCCTCCTGGCCCTGAGTCCCCAAGCACAGTGCTCTGTGTTTTAAAGGTGCAAGTTTTCTCCTTTTTCTGTGGTAGAGACAACCCCCAGGGTTCCCTGGAAGAAGCCTAACCCCCAAGTCTGCAGGAAGGTGCCTCAAAGGTCAGAGACTTCACAGAGAGACATCCCACTGGGCTGGGGTAAAGTTCAGGTTGCCTGGGTCACATAAGCTGGAAAGGCCTCTGCAGCTTGGGACATCAAGTTCTGAGTCGTGACAGGAAGCTGGGAAGGGGGCTGGCCCTGACCTCACAGTGGGACGCAGGGCCCTTCTGGAAACACCCAGTGGCTGTCATCCTGTGGCCACATCAAATCCCTGATCAAAAGAGAAACTGGCTCCCTAGGCAGGTTTGCTCTGTTTGCTTCTTGGGCCTTTTTCCTTCCACAGAAAGCAGTCTGCGTGGCTCTGTCCCCTGAGCAGTGGCCCCTGTTGTCCTGAAGCCTCTGGAGGATCCTTTTATAACTTACCATTGTGAAGACTTAACTGTGAGCCACAGTTTAGAGGCTCTGAATACCACTGTGGGACTGGTGTCTCAACCCAAGAACATTTATTGAGCACCTAATAATATAGGCCTGGCCCTTTGGGGTTAGCTAGGGGACAGAATGTTAGTTTAGTCACACCTTGGGACTTCAGATTGCAGGCCTAGTTTTGGGGATACCCACCACTAAATATCTGAGGGACAGGAAGAATCTTTGTGGCTGAGAGGATTCAGTTTACCCAACAGCAGCATGCACTTGCTGGGTAGAGGCCAGGTGCTGAGAGCAGCTGGAGGAGATGCAGACAAGGTCTTGGTGAGCCCAGGTGGGGTTCCCACCTCCTCTCCCCAGTGTGACACATGGCCACAGGTTGAGCAGCTTGTGGCAACCTGATCCAGCTGCCTCACCACAGCTGGGCTCAACTCTAGATGTTGGCAGTGGGTAGAGGGGTCCCAAATCTTCTCTTTACTTCCCGTTTAGTCTCCAAATGCTTGGTGGCTAGACACAAAGAGCTGGTTATTAGAAAAATGACCCAATGCATTCAGTCTCTTAGAATTCAGAGCTGGAGCCTGATGTGGAGGAGGAAGTTGTAGGGGCGGGCTCACAGTGAGATCAAGGTCTTGATCAGGCCTACGTGAGGAAAGGCCAGTGTTAGAGGTAGATGAGATGTCACAGAGGAGTGACTGAATTTCCTAGTAGCTGTGTGTGCCCATATAAGGAAATGGGATGGGGTGGGGTAGCGGGGTGGGGGGCATCAGACACAGTCATGGTTCCGTTGGACCCAGTGGAACAATTTTCTGTGCAATCACAGTCAAATGCCAAGGAAATACCCGCTTCCCACCAGTTTTCAAAGTGCTTTGGGGCCATTGTGGGAGCTGAGGTGAATGTCTTGGCTGGTGAAACGCTTCCCTGAGTTTGATCCCCAGGACACATACAAAGAGGAGGGTGTGGTAGTATGTGCTCATAACCCCAGCGCTGAGGAAGCCAAGACAGAAGGGTCCCTAGTGTTCACTGCCTGGCCAGCCTAGCCATCTTGGAGAATTCCCAATCAGTGAGGAACACTCTAAAAATGAAGTAAACGGTCAGTGCCTGAAGAATGTGAGTGAGGTTGTCCTCTGGCCTGCACGCGCGCGCGCGCACGCGCGCGCACACACACACCACACACACACACACACACACATTGTTGGCACATGTCATCGGCTTTATACTTAGGACAGTCCTCATTTGGAGCTGCCATATGGCACATTCTTAGTGGTCCCGTGACTGTGTCTTGAATGGCACAGGGGCAGGAAAACGGGTAGGGGACCCCAGCTGCACCTGCGTCAGGCACAGCAGGGTCCGCAGTATTCACCTGCTGCTCATGGGCACAGCCTTACCTATCTGTGACTCCGGAGTAGACAAAGAGGCCAAGAAGAACAGGGAAAACCCACCAGGTGGAGCTGGCTGTCTAGTTCAGAAGACAGGGTCAGCACTCCAGTCTGCGTAGATGCACCCAATGGTGGTGGCATGCAAGGCCCTATCGGGAGCCACGCTGGGAAAGCAGGTCCTGGCAGAGGAACTTGTAGGACCGGAGGGAGAGCTGTGACAGGGCCCTGCTGAGAGGAAAAGCCTTCCTGGTGGGAAACTAGAAGACCAGGCACAGCAAAGACAGGGGGAGGTCAGGAGGGCCTCACAGAGCATCATCCCAGCTCAGGCAGAGGCCAGGCCACCCACAGAGAGACCCAGGAACTAGGCCAAGAGCCTGCTGTCCAAGAATGTAGTGTAGGCACATGTGGAGAAGGAAGGGGAATGGGGGCTGGGAGCTGCTTTAAGGGCCCCAGGTCCCAGGTGCTTCTGGTAGTGGGTGGGAGGATGGACCCACCTTCATGGGCACCCCAGGCTGTCAATGCCACCCTGCTTCACAGGCTGTGCCACAGAGCCCTCTCATAGGTGGCAGAACTGAGGCTTGTGTGTGGTGTCCTGGGGCCCCTGCCCCCTGCAAGTGCCACTGGGGCTGCGAGGAGAGCCAACCCCTCCTTCTTCAGTGGAGCCCCTCAGAAGGTCCTTTGGGCCTGGGATCACACCTGCACCCCACACTGTTGCCTGATGTCAGAGCAAGCAGGGAACCTCCTTCCACCTCCACGTTCCTCATCTGAGAAATAGGCATCCAAACTGTGCCTACCTCTGTATGCACAGGCAGGCAGGCAGGTGTGTTGGTGATGGGTTAGGTGCCGTGAGTGGTTGGTGCATCGGGACCCTCAGTGCAGAGGGATGAAGGCGCTTGCCTGTGCGGTTCCACTCTCTGTCCCACAGCCACATCAGAGCTCCTTATCCCAGAGATAAAAACATGATTTGCCTCACTATGCCAGAGCCACAGGCTCCTGTGGTCTCCTGTCCCCTCCCTGCAGGAACCCCAAAAGCAGTTCCTGGGACAGACAGTCACTGGCAGTGCTGACAGCAGCCCAGCCCAGCCCAGCCCAAGGCAGCAACAGCATGCTGGTTAGAAAGGAGTGGCAGGCCTCTCCCGTGGCAGCCACGTCTCTGCCGGTGCCCCCCCTCCCTCTGCCCAGCCATTTGAGCTGAGCTGTCCAGCTTGCAGCCACCCCCATCACTGGAGCTACAGGGTGGGCGAAAAATAACCTGAAGAGCAGCCATCATCCAGGGTGCAGGTGCTGGGTGAGGACACAGGATCCCAGGGACCCTGTGTGGAGGACCAGGCAAAGCACTCTGTCCCTCCCTGAGGCCCCACCCAGGCTATCGTTCCCTCCTCCCTGTTAACCCCTTTTGCCTCCTCTCCCGGGCCTGAGGAGGTCACTCCTCCTGGAGGAAACTCTGCCACCAGCCTCAAGATGGGTCGCTGCAGCAGGAAGGTCCTTCAGGCTGTGAGTTTCCTGTTGCTACTGGGCGCCAGCTCTGCCCAGGGCACCTGGGAGGCAATGCTGTCCGCCAGGCTGGCCGAGAAGTCCCGAGTAAGTGCCGGGATGGGTTGAGGGGCCTCTGTGGGTGGGAGGTGGCCCAGGGGACACAGGTCTTCAGATACTGCGGTTTCTCAGCAGCATGGGAGTCTCCTCCAGCTGAGCTGTAGCTAGTGGTAGGCAGAGGGGACTCAGTGCCCTCCCGAGGACACCCTCCTGCCAGCAAGGAGGCAAGAGACACGGCTGCCCCATAGGGAGGCTTTACTTTTGAAGCTTTAACTGAAGCATCCTTCTTCCTGGAAAGCAGACTCTAGTAAAAGAGTTGGAGGACAAACTGAGCGTTTGGTGTCTCCCCCCTTCAACTCCCACCCTCGCCCAGACCCCCACCCTCTACTCCCCAGTGCCTGAAGCCTGGCCATGGAGCCTTACTCAGGCAGGAACCACTTAGTGGAAAGTACGCTGGCACAGCTCTATATGAGAACCTGCAGGTACAAGATGAGGAGAGACCCACTCACCTTGAGGGTGAAGCAGACAGCTTGGGGACAAATGACAGCAATACCTAGGAAGGTTCTGAGAAGAAGCAGGCACAGTGGGGCCCTGAGGCTGAGTCCAAGTGAGGGCTTGTCTTTGGCTGTGTGACTTCAGGCAAGTTGTTTGACCTCTCTGGACACCAACAATCTCGCCTGCAAAAGACAGAGTGATGTGTTCCTCTTAGTAAATATGTAGAGATGTGTGTTTGTGTGTGTGTGTGTGTGTGTATGTGCACGTGTGTGTAACATGCATGTATGTGTGTTTACAGGTGTGTGCAATGTATGTGTGTGCATATACGTGTGTATGCAAGTGCCTGTGGAGGCTGGCAATTGGCGACAGTTGTTTGTCACGATTACTCCATCTTGTTTCCTAAGGTAAGGTCTCTCACTGAAGCCAGAGCTCTAGGTGGTCCAGTCTAGCGCCTGCCTCCCGAGCCCTTGGGCTACAAGTGTCTGACACTCCTGCCAGCTTTTACATGCATTCTGGATATTGCAACTCCAGCCCCATACTTGCATGGCAGGTGCATTATCCACTGAGACATCTCCCCAGCTCTAGTGTTGGTGTTTTGGTGGCCCCTGTTTGGCAGGCACTGTCCTGGGTGAGGGACTTGTCTGCCTGCTGCCTGCCCGGGGTGTCTACACAGCAGTGTGGTCAGCAGAGCATGAATGAGGGGAAGGAAGCCCTGGGGTGTGTTAGCTTTTGAGCACTGAGGAGACAGACAATAAGGAAAGGTCTGGGGTGGGTGCAAAGGGGGCACCCTCCAGAGGGTCGAGGGGACAGCGCACTTCACACACCTGAGCAGATATGTGAAGGTTTGGTGTGCAGAAAGCGCTCAGGACTCAGAATGCTGGTGTGTCTCACAGGCTTCAAATCAAATGGGGAAGTGCCAATGTGTGGCTCCTGGGAGGAACGCAGGCTCCTGGGGCTGGGGCTGCTGGACTCCCTGCCAGCTTCAAATCAGCACCTGGAATATTCTTGTGCATGACTTACAAACAAGTGCGATGGGAACAGAAGAGGGAGCTTGTTCAGCCCTGCCCAGGAGCAACAGGAGGGTTCTGGGGTTGGAGACATTTCACCCTTGGCTTTGAAGGGTAGATGTGAATTTGGCAGATGGAGAAGCCTGGAGCTGAGGTGTCAGTCTGTACTGAGGCTGGCCTGGGCTGAAGACCAACACCCTCGGCTGGCTGGATGTTCTTAGCAAGAGACAGGAAGTCACAGGAAGGGAGTCAGGGAGCAAAGTAGTTGGAGATGAAGTTCATATGAGACATGTAACCACCAAAGGCTTCCTGGAAGAGGTGGATATCCTGAAGGGAGCCTGAGGAAGGATTAAGGATTAGGAAGAAAGGGAGCATTCCTGGAAGGCTCAGCCTGAGCTGAAGCTCAGAGGCCATTCAGAGGGGGGTCAGGGTGGAAGGAAGGCCGGAGGGAGGGGACGAGCTCCGAGGAAAAGGGCTTTGCTGCTCTTCCCAGAACCAAGCTCTTTATATCTTGTGCTGCCCTTGGACACAATCCCTGGGCTTTGCATTATCTGCAGACATCGGCCCTTCCCTGCTGCTCAGACAGGCATAGGTGACAGAGTGAAAAAAAGTGGGGGAGAGAATATACCCGGGAAAGGCCAGGCTGTGACTCAGAGGCTTGGCTTAGAAGTCCTCATGCATAGACCTCTCAAGAGCTATGCAGCCTCAGGTCACGCACTGCCCCCTCTCTGGGTCTCAGGCCATCCTTCAACCAGGAGAGATGTGGCCCACATGTGCTTAGAGGCAAGATGCACCCATGGCCTCACTCTCCTCACGCAGCTTGGTGCTGAACTCTTGATGGCTGTGGGCTGGTCAGGGCTGGGGACCCCATCTGCAGGTATCTGGAGCAGACTTAGCCGTAAGGGAAGCCGTTTTTATTGGGAAGAAAGTGAGTCACAGTTAAATGTTAACTCCAGTATATCAGTGACGGATAATTCATTATAGTCTGGTCTGGAATGTTCTCTAAAGACTTGTGTGTTGAAGGTCTGGTCCCTAACATAGTAATATTGAGAGAAAGGGCCTGGGGGAGGTGATTGACAGGTCAGCGCTCTGGGGACTGGATGGGTTATTCCCCTAATGGGCTTATACCTGGATAGACAGTCAGGCTCAAGGATGGCCTGAGAACTTGAGGGGGTGGGGTCTGGTGGAGGAAGTAGCTCACTGGGGTCATGAATTTGAAGGGATAATCTGTCCCTGCCCTTTCCTCTCCTCTGTCTCCACACTTCCTGACCCTTTCTGCGATGGTCTGCTTCTCAGGGCAAACAAAGAGACAGCATTCTGAGAGATCTCAGGAACCCTGAGCCCAAAGGAAGCCTTCCTCCTTCCAGTTGATTTGTACAGGTGTTTGGTTACAGTGCCCAAATGGAATGCCTGCTTGGTCACAGCTGGGAGGGGCACTCAGAGGACTTGGCTATTTTATCATCCTCACTGCCTCTATGGACTTATGGGGAGTAATGGGGTGATATTGTTTATTTCCCCTCTCCGCATGGCCTGGAGTCAGCCACACTAGGGTGGACAGCCCAGGCCACAGAAGTGAGATGGTTTGTAAACCCTGCCAGGCATGGCTGCCCACATCCCTTCCCTGGTTCTTCTCACCTCCGAGCACGTCCTTCAGTGGAGTAGCTTGTACCTGGGGACTGGATTTCCCCAGAGCAAGGCCTGTTCATTTCCTGAGTGACTCCCAGGAGGAGAGAAAGGAACACTAACCCTGTCTTCCCATGTGAAGCCCTAAAGAAAACCTAGGGATGCCGGGCAGTGGTGGTGCACATCTTTAATCCCAGCACTCGGGAGGCAGAGGCAGGCAGATTTCTGAGTTTGAAGCCATCCTGGTCTAGAGCAAGTTCTAGAGAACCCTGTCTCGAAAAAGAAAAAAAAAAGCAAGCCTAGTGGTTGTGGTCTGTCTGAACTTCAGTTTCCACATCTGCAGTGTGGAATCCAACAGCAGGTGCTTTGTGGGTTCAAGAAAAGACAAGAGTTGGGGCTGGAGAGGTGGTTCAGAGGTTAAGAGCACTGGCTGCTCTTCAGAGGATCTGGCTTCAAGTCCCAGCAACTCTCATTATGGTGGCTCCTCATAACTGAATGACTCCAGTTCCTGGGGATCCAACGTCCTCTTCTGGCCTCTGCAGGCACCAAGCACACACTCCGAGCACACACACACACACACACACACACATTCATGCATATGTCTGTGCATGTTTGCATATGTGTATATACGTTTGAGTGTATGTATATACAGGGACGTATGTGTAAATATTATGGGTGTGTGCTTACATTCATGTGTATACATATATATGCAAATATGCATATGTATGTTTGGGGTATGTAGTGTGTGTGTGTGTGTGTGTGTGTGTGTGTGTAACCTATGAAGGTACCTGGGGCCCATGGCAGCTGGGACTGTGGGCAATGGCCATCACAGAGACCCTCACCAGATGCGCTCATGTCATCTCAGCCTCTCCTCTCTCCCTGGAGCCCACCTTCTGTGCTTGCTTTCGGGGTGTCTTGGCTGCACTCTTTGCTCCTGTTGTTCTTATCAGCAAGATTTGTTTACTTTTTCACTAGCTGCTTTTGTAGGAGACAAAAGAAGCAGAGGGTTTGCTCTAGGGTGGGTCTCACTCACTTAGTGTCAGGGGGGGAGGGTCCGCCCATGTCTGGAACTCAGCCAAGAGAAGACAGGGCGGTGTCTTGGGGTCCAGCCCAGAACTCCTCAGATCTAACTGAGAGCCCAATGCATACAGGCTCAGGCAGAGGATATCCATGTCACCCAGAGCATAAAGGAAGACATGGAAAGTTCTAGAGGGCATGGTATGTGCAGTTGACAGTGGGTGACACTGCTCCAGCTGAAGTCTTCGGAGCACCCCTCTGGGAAGGGCCCACGACCTGGCCTGCGGTGGAGGCCCAGTGCATCCTCACACTGAGCCCCAGGGCCGTGGGCCAGGAAGGTGCTTATTTTTAGATCTCTGACGTCTGAATTCCCGAGGAAGGGCAAGTGGGGCTCTGAGGAAAATTGGCTTTCTTCCTCCACCACGCAAACCAGACCTGGAGGACATTTTTATTGGTCTAGCTATGAAGTCTCTAGAACATTCCAAAGAAGGGCAAAGCTCTCTTGTGGAATGAAGGGGTGGAACGTGTAAGGGAGGCCTGGAGTGAGGGCAACTTTGCAGGTGGGGTGCCAGCTCCCTAGATGGGGGTCACTCCACAGTTCCCTCTAATACAGCAGTACTGATACTTACCCTCAAAAGATCCAGACAGCCCAGAGCTGGAGGGTTGAGGACAGTCCATGCTCTGTCTTCCCCCACACATCACTTATCTGTGTGGACCTCTGCTTTTTTGTGAGCCCTGTCCACAGCACATGCATTTCTTTATATTCATATTGTTTAAAAATGTTTGAGTTGAGTTGAACCTCACATGACATAAGACTTTTTTATTTTTACTTTTTATTTTTTTTGAAACAGGATCTATGTAGCCCAGGCTGGACTTGAACTCCCTATGCAGCTGAGGATGACCTTACATTTCTCATCTTCCTGTCTCCACCTCCTGAGTGCTGAGGTTGCAAACATGTGCAGCATGTTATTCGGGGCTGGGGATTGAATCCTGGTTTTTAAACATGCTAGGTAAGCACACTACCAAATAAGCTTCATCCACCAAGACAAACTATCAATGTGTGTGTGTGTGTGTGTGTGTGTGTGTGTGTGTGTGTGTGTGTAACTATGTGTGCATCTGTATGTGTATCTGTGTGTGTTTGTGTGTATGTGTATTTATGTGTATGTGTGTCTATGTGTGTATCCATGTGTGTCTTGTGTATGTGTGTGTGTATCTGTATGTGTCTATCTATATGTATGTGTTTGTGTGCACACACAACACTGTGTACTCATCAGCTCTCTCTGCTCTCAAAGTGTTTCCCTCCCCTAAAGGAACCCCATACCCAATAAGCTCTCACTTCCATTCTCCCAGCAGCCTCCCCAGGGCTCTGTCTCTGTGGATTCCCTGCTCTGGGTCCCCTTGTGTGTGGCAGATTCACTCTGCACGTGATCTGCATCTGACAACAGGCAGCAGATTGGTGAATGTGGCTGGTTCTTGTCCTTCCCCCAAGGCCCATGTGATGTTCCACCCTGCAGATGACCCATCACTTGTTCACCAGGCCGCCTCTGGCTGTTCGAGGACACTGAACTTGAACCCGCTGATGCTTCCCTCTCAGGTCCAGTGAAGGCATATCCTTGATTCACTTCCTGTGGGTGGCACCGACCAAAAAGGGCTTTGTCAACCTATACAGGTACCAGAATCTCGAGGTTGAATATAGCCACGGGGTTATTGAAGAGCTTAGGGGAATCGCTCTGCTCAGGTCTAGTGTGTGGAGCTGAGACACACCTAAGTGCTACCTAGAGTTGGTGTTTGATGCTCCACTAGGATAGTCCTTAGTGCAGATGAAGGCTGGACATCACGGGAAGGGGGTGCCAAGGCCTCATGAAGGATGCTGTCACTCTGGCTTCTGGGAGGGATTTGACGTGCTCTTGCTTCGTTTCCAGCCAGGCAGCAACATAAGCTGGAGAGAAGGGTAGGTTACGGCCACAAGCAGGGTTGGGAACGAGCTGTTTCTAGAATGTTCCTGGATGAAGATGACAAACAGCTAACTGTGCCCTGAACTGGGACTATTCCCCAGGATGGTGGAAACTGGGGTGTGTGAGATGAAGGATCCTCATGGCCAGGCTCCGGAGGAGTCAGGGTGATCCAATCTGCTGCTCTCTATGGAGAGCCACGGCTTGAGCAAGATGCCTTTTCTAGTCCCGAGCCTCTGTTTGCCCATCTGTAAAATGGGTTAGTAACACCTTCAGTGGGGCATGCTGCAGGCTCCTGAGTGGGGTAAGCACTTGACAAGCTCTGCTTCAAGCCACAACCATGAACCAGATGGCCCAGGGTCTGAGTCTGGAGCTTTCTGGGGTGGTGACCATGTACCTCAGTCTCTTCTCTGTGTGACAGTGCCAGCAAGAGGGACAAGGCCACACCAAGCAGTTGTCAGAGAGTGGTGTGAGCGCAGAAGCCTGTCTCAGTGCTGGAGTCCCTGTCCCACGTGCCCACCCCCACAGCTCCTAAGAACTCTGCCACAGTGAGGTTATCACATTGCCACTACACCACTGTTTGTGGGTCTATCTCTGAACATCCTCTGTGCCCAGCTGGACCAGAGCTCCTGGTGCTGGGGACAAGTTTTTCTTTTTCTTCTTTTCTTTTTTTAAGACTTTATGTTGCCAGGCGGTGGTGGCGCACGCCTTTAATCCCAGCACTCAGGAGGCAGAGGCAGGCGGATCTCTGTGAGTTTGAGGCCAGCCTGGTCTACAGAGTGAGATCTAGGAAAGGCACAAAGCTACACAGAGAAACCCTGTCTCGAAAAACAAAACAAACAAACAAAAATACTTTATGTCTATGGATGTTTTGCCTTTGTGCATGTCTGGGCATCACGTGCATGCAGTGCCCACAGAAGCCAGAAGAAGCTGTTGTATCCTCTGGAACTGGAGTTACAGACAACTGTAAGCTGTCATGTGGTTTCTGGAAATTGAACCCTGGTCTTCTGTAAGAGCAGCCAGTGCTCTAACCACTGGGCCATCTCTCCAGCACTGCAGGCTTCTTTTGAACCTGTCTTAGCATCGCACCTCAGTACATGGCGTCAGGGGTGTCCAGCCAATCACTCCTTGTGAGTGATGTGTGGGAGGGAGGCAGGAAGCGATGAAAGGCATTGGTATGGGTTGGACAGAATGTTATAGAGATGGGAACGGAGCCCCCTGAACTCACAGAGTCAAACTCGGTAGAAACAGTGGTGATCAGTACTAACTGGGGTGAAGCATTGTGGATTCTGAGCTGGGCACCTCACAGGCCAGGCCTTACCCCAACCATAGCAACTACTGCTATTGTGCCCATTTTGAAGAGGAGGAAAACTGAGTCTCAGGTAAATTAGTGGTTTTTCCTGGAGAATCGATCCCACAGCTCCAAGGTTCAACCCTAGACTGGTCTGATTCTTGACCTGAGCAACTCTGTCAGCCTTGACCTGTCCCTACCTTTAGTCCCATGCCTCTTGAGTCTGCCTAAAGGTAGACCTGGCTCTGGGGTTCAAACATAAAGAATGAGCAAAGGGTATCGGAAAGCAGCAGGTAGAGGGGACAGCACGTGTGAAGAGTAAGACTGATGCAAATCTTAGGTATTGGTGACACCATGCCAGCCTCTGGAATATGACTCATGGGCTAGCCCTATCTAGTCTTTGGAGTGTGGAGTCCTAGTGAGATAGGGACACACAGACAGTCACACAGACACAGACACACTTATACATACACAGATGTACACACAGACACACACATGCACACAAGTACATCCGGGAGTGACAAATGGCTGGATGGGGTGTTGCACATGAGCAGAGTACACAAGTACACCAGGCAGGTGGTGGATGGCTAGCAGGGGACAACCAGGACATCTGGGGAGGGAACAGGGGAGGGAGGAGAGGGGCTTGGGGAGCCAGTCCTGGCCTGACCCTTGGGGCTGCCAAGCCTGTAATCTGTGACCGGGAGGGGCTGCAGAGCACACCCTGCATTTCTTTGAGTTCCTCAGATCTCAGGAAGCACCTTTGTTGAGAGCTTTTCTAAGTGTCACCTTGCAGGACACGGAATGTTCTTCAAAACTGTTTAACCAGGGCCCCTCAGCTCTTGATCCCCATCTGTTGTCAGGAAGCAGCCTAGGGTGCTTCTCTCCATCCTGGGACACAGGCCTGTGTTCCCAAGGGACAACAGTGGCCAGCTAGTATAAAGCCAGTCTCTCCGCAGACCCCTCACTCGGGCTGCCCCTGACCAACTAATGAGACAGGGGGCCAGGGAGAGAAGAGGCTGCTGACCTCCGGGCACCACAGTGCCTGCACATGTGACCTACTGGGAAGAAAACCCACCACCTCCCCTGCCAGTACCCAGTGGCTCTCAGTCACCCTCCAAAGGGGGCCAGCATGGCTGTCAGGGTGGATCAGGATTAGTGTTGGTGAGGCTAAACTCGATAGAGTTCACTTAATCCTGTAGATGATGGATGTGGAGTGGAGGGTGAGGGGTTATGTCCCCTGCCAGCAGTTTCCAAGCAACTGGGGACAGTGTCTGGATGTGAGAGACAGAGAGGGGCGGGATGCTGAGGACAGTAGACTGCAGGGCTCAGAAGCCCCTACAGGTCTCCCTTGAGTCTCTGGGGACCTCTAACCTCAGACCTTCCTCTCCATATCCACTAAGAGTCACTTAGCAATGCTTTTCTCTTATCGTTCATTTTTTTCCTTCATTTCTTTATTTTTGTGTGTGTTTGGGGGTTAGATGTATGTATGCGTGTTTATGGGTAGACTTGTATAGGTGGAGGATAGTTGTGTGGACGTGTGTGGGTAGATGTGTGGATGTGTGTAGGCAGTGCAGGTGTGGGTACAGGGGTATGCATATGTGTGGACACCAGAAGACAACTTCAAGTGTTCCTCAGGCTCTGTTCACCTTGGTTTTGGTTTTGGTTTGTTTGTTTGTTGTTTGTTGTTTGTTTGTTTGTTTGTTGTTTTTAATGTTTGAGACAGAGTTTCTCTGTGTAATGGTCCTGGCTGTCCTGGAACTCATTCTGTAGACTAGGCTGGCCTCGAATGCATAGATCCACCTGCCTCTGCCTCCTGAGTCCTAGGAATAAAGGCGTGCACTATCACCACTGCCCAGCTTTCACCTTGTTTTTTGGGACAGGGAGCTCACAGAGATTAGGCTGGCCTGTCTCTGCCTCCCAAGTACCGGGATACAAGCACTTTTCAGTGAGCCTGGATTTTTACAAGGGTTCTGGGAATCGAGCTCAGGTACTCAAACTTGCAAGGCAAGCTCTTTACTGAGCCCCCTACCTTTCACAAATTGAATGAGCAATCTGGGCAAGCAAGAAGAAACAGGTTCTCTGGGTGAAGCAAGCTGTCACCAGAGCACCCCCATCTTAGCTGCTCCCACCCTGCACATCAGCTTTGGGGCAGGAAACCGAAAGCCACTGCCTGCTCTGATGCCAGCTTGGGGGCATCCAGAGCAAAATTTATTCCCTGTGACCAGATGCCCCCTGCAGGATATCAGCAGTACTGCATGGTGTTTGCAGCCTCAGAGATGGCTGCACCGAAAGTGTGCGTGGGTCAGGATTGCGCCAGGAAGATCCATGTGTCTGCTAGTGAAGGGAGACCACCTTCAGGAGGATATATATGCTGAGGGCTGGGAGGTCATCCAGCCAGAAGACAGACGTGGAGCAGTCTTCCAGGCAAAAGACCAGTTTGTAGGAGTGGCCACAGGTGACCCTGAGCTAGCTTCCATCCAGGGACAAACACCACCCCGGGCACTGCTGTGCCTGTCTCGGTGTGTCTGATCATCAGAAAACCCAAAGAGAGAAGTGCTGTGTTGTCCCCATATGGAGAAGGGTCACACAGCAGAATGCTTCAGATTTGAAGCCACCATGAGCAGAACTGGATAGAACTGGATGGAGCAGAACATGGTAAACACAGGGCAAGTGCTGTTAATATTAAAGATGGGTTCTGATGCAAACAACCCTTTGGTTTTTTGTTTTTGTTTTTGTTTTTTTGTTTTTTTTTCTTTAAATGAGCTAAGATGTTTGGCCCTGGAGTCTTTTGACTTCCTGTTGTTAAACCCTTCACTGTGCTGGACTTCTCTCATGCATCCCAGCTGCTTTGAACACTCCACTGATGTCATGAAGAATGTGCATGCAACCACAGCTGCTTGTTGCTGAACTGAGGGCACTGCACACAACCACAGCTGCATGCTGCTGAAGAGAGGGCGCTGCACACAACCACAGCTGCATGCTACTGAAGAGAAGGCACTGCATGACAACCACAGCTGCATGCTGTTGAAGAGAGGGCACTGCACACAACCACAGCTGCATGCTGCTGAAGAGAGGGCACTGCACACAACCACAGCTGCATGCTCCTGAAGAGAGGGCACTGCACACAACCACAGCTGCATGCTGTTGAAGAGAGGGCACTGCACACAACCACAGCTGCATGCTCTTGAAGAGAGGGCACTGCACATAACCACAGCTGCATGCTCTTGAAGAGAGGGCACTGCACACAACCACAGCTGCATGCTCCTGAAGAGAGGGCACTGCACACAACCACAGCTGCATGCTGCTGAAGAGAGGGCACTGCACATAACCACAGCTGCATGCTGCTGAAGAGAGGGCACTGCACACAACCACAGCTGCATGCTGCTGAAGAGAGGGCACTGCACACAACCACAGCTGCATGCTGCTGAAGAGAGGGCACTGCATGACAACCACAGCTGCTTGCTGCTGAAGCACAACTCTGGCTCCAGCAAGCACTATCTTAGCCAGAATGCTTTTGAACAGCTTGCCCTGGACCTCTTGCCCACCACAAGCCTCTACAAACTCCAGCAGCCATTTTCAACTAGAAAGGAAACGTTGGGGAGGTGGAGAAAGGAGGATCAGAAGTTCAAGGTTGTTCTTAGCTACATAGCAAGTTTGAGGCCAACTGGGATACATGAGACCCTGTATATAAAAAAAGGTGAAAGAAATTCATAATTCAATCACCAAGTGTGGATCAATGCGGCTATTTTGAAACATCTCCTTCCCACCTTCTTCCCCCCGCAACACCATGCATATGCACTAAACACGTACGTTCTAATTAATGCATATCCACACATAGTCAAGACCTGATGACATAAGTCACTTTGTTTATTTGTACATGTGTGTATGCTACCTGTGTATGTGAGTGTGTGTGTGTGTGTGTGTGTGTGTTAATGTCTAATGATCTGCCCTCCTCACATCCCATTTCAAGTTCCCTCATGACACTGTGACCAGCATAGGTGGAGTCTTGTCAGAGGGACCCAAGGTAGGCTGTCTGGAGTGACCTGCCCTGGCTGGCCAGTCAGTGACACCGGCAACCTCTCTGACTCCCCATACCAGCTACTTTACCTGACTTTGGGTTAGTGTCACAAAAGAGGGCGTACAAATATTCTCAGGTGACCTTCCCACCTCCGTGTTAGTGTGTGAGACTTATCCAAGATGTTTGTGATTATATTCTATGTGTGATTCATGAATACTCAAAGCTCTAGACATGTGGATAATTAGTTAAAAATATATCATTTTGTTTTTTCTTTTTTTGGTTTTTTGAAACAGGGTTTCTGTGTGTAGTTTTGGTGCCTGTCCTGGATCTCACTATGTAGACCAGGCTGGCCTTGAACTCACAGAGATCCACTTGTCTCTGCCTCCCAAGTGCTGGGATTAAAGGCATGTGCCGCCACCACCTGGCTAAAAATATATGTTTATACAGAAATATACATGTATAGTATCTGCATGTGTGTTTACATGTACACCCATGTATGTGCAAACACATGTAGACAGAGAAGAGCTATCTCCTCCAAGGTATTCCAAAAATACCTTCCTTCTACAGCTTCTTCCTCCTACCACCCCTCCTCCCATCCCTCCTCCCCCCCCCCCCCTTCCTTCATTCTTCCTTCCCCTCCTGCTTCCCTCTTATAGCCATCTCTCTGGACTCACAGAGAAACAGCCAGTCAACCCCAGAACTGCTCCATTCACCGACCCACCCTGGCAGCAGGTTCTGCCCAGGGAGGAAGCTTGGGCTGAGAGCCTAGGCCGATGCCCTTCTACTATGTCCCACAGGCTGAAGAGGGTACACCAACAGGCCTCCAGCAACCCCGTGCAGACCGCTGCCCACCACCCCCACGGACGCTGCCCCCAGGTGCCTGCCAGGCCACACGCTGCCAGGCCGACTCCCAGTGCCCGCGACACAGGCGCTGCTGCTACAATGGCTGTGCCTACGCCTGCCTGGAGGCTGTGCCACCTCCACCAGGTAAGCTGAGCTGGGGTCAGGAGACTAGGGGTCAAGTGGATCCAATGCCAGCCTGAGGAAGAGAAGGAACTGAGCTATGTGTACTGAGCTACCCGCTGCCCAGCCTGGGTACTCACCTGCAGCCTTCAGCTGCACCTCTGCAG
The DNA here is from genome assembly GCF_903995425.1 of Onychomys torridus. Classification (NCBI taxonomy): domain Eukaryota; kingdom Metazoa; phylum Chordata; class Mammalia; order Rodentia; family Cricetidae; genus Onychomys; species Onychomys torridus. The sequence continues at coordinate 47,694,032 of NC_050447.1, forward strand.
CATCTGTGGGGTGCAGCTGCCTCATCTGCATGCATGGAGCCCCCAGTATGGAATATACACATTCCAGGGTCAGTGTCAACACCATGAGATTCCACCCTTTTAAAAGGGGTGCAGTCTGTGGGATGGCTCAGTCTATAAGAGTGTATGGGATAAAGGGGTCAGGGCACCTGCAACCAAGCCTGAGGACCTGAGTTCAATCCCTGGAACCCATATGGTGGAAGGAGAGAACACACTCACCCAAGCTGTCATCTGGCCTCCACATATGCACACACCCCAAAAATAAACATTCTAAATACACATATATCTTTATATCCAGGGTGGGGATGTAGCTCAGCTGGTAAAGTGCCTGCCTAGCTAGCACAAAGCCCTGGGTTTGGTTCCCACCGCTGTGTAAAGCAGATGTGGTGGTACACACTTATAATCTCAGCATGCAGGAGGACCAGAAATTCAAGGTCATTCTCAGGAGTTCAAAGTCTGCCTGAGCTACAGGGGGTCCTGCCTCAAAAACTAAAAGTAATCAAATCGAGACTGAGCACTTTTCTTTAAAATCCTTGAGGCAGAGGCAGGTGGATCTTTGTGAGTTTGAGGCCAGCCTGGTCTACAGAGCGAGATCCAGGAAAGGTGCAAAGCTATATAGAGAAACCCTGTCTCGAAAAACAAACAAAACAAAACAAAAAAATCCCTGGCCAGTGCCCCATGGCCCCAGAGCCTCTAGATTTCCCCAGGCAGTCCTTGCTGCAGAGGTGGAACCCTGATCTGATGCCTGGGTACTCCTAACATTTCCCCTGGATACCCACAAAGCTCATTCCTCCACAGCCCTCAGACCCTCCTCTGAGAGGGTGCTCCCTTGCCAGCAGCCCTTCCTCCAGCAGGTCCTCCCTCTGCCCCTTCCCACTGTTAGAGGCTGCAGAAGTCTGGTTTACTGATCTGTGTACCTAGTGTCCGCCACTTGGGGTCAGCCCTGCAGGGCAGAGTGTGGGCTGCTCCACTGTTTTCCATATCCCAGTACTGTGGTCTCTGGACCCATGCACGGTACTTGGGGAACACGGGTGCATCATCCGTTCATTCCCTGGCAGCAGGAGTGGTCACAGCAGTTAGTGATGATGACAGCAATGACATCGGGCCCAGGTCTCTCAGCCCCAGCTGTGCGACTGGGGGACAGGAGGGTGACGGTGCCTGGATGCTGCAGGCCTGTGGCATGCCCCCACAGGGCAGCATGCTGGAACCATCCTCACCTCTTCCATGGGGTGACACGCCCCTCCCTCAAGGCTGGTCACATCGAACTGCCCCAGGAAGGCCTCCGTCTCACCCAGTTCTCTGTCAGTTCTAGACTGGCTGGTGCAGCCCAAACCCCGATGGCTTGGCGGCAACGGCTGGCTGCTGGATGGCCCTGAGGAGGTGTTGCAAGGTACCTGGCATGGATCCCCAAGTCAGAGCCAGCGCTCCTTCTCGCTGGGCTTCCATGGGTCACAGGGATGCTGGCTGGGGACCCAGCCTGGGGTCTGTGGACTACGCAGAAAAACAGCAAGGCTCTCCCTGACATCAGGGCTCCTTCCTCAGTAGAGAATGAGAAGGAAAGGGGTCTGAAACCCTAAAGTCTTAAAGGGCCTCGTTGCCACCTTAATGCAGATGGGGCATGGAGGGCAGTTTCTTAAAGGAACCACATACAGGCCTGAGGCCCAGGGGTTTGTGGAGGCAGGGCTGTATATGCGTGCATGCTGCTGGACCTGTGGCTTTGCATGCCTTCATTTGGACCATGTCCATCAGGGTATGCTACACCTGTTCTTGTGGATGTGGCTGAATGTGGTATGTCTGTGTATAAGCACATGTGTGCAAAAGCATGTATATGTGTGTTGATTGTAGATGTGTGTGTATACACATATGGCTGTAGCCATGAGTGCATGTTTCAGGGTATGCCATTGTACATATAATTACATGTTGTGATTGTGTGATTTAGGATACAGTGATTATGTACATGTGCACTGGGTGCTGGTAGGAGGTGGTTCTCAGAGTTTCTGTATGTAAGACACAGATGCAGCCTGGGGTCTTCAGGCGGGAGGTAGCCTCTCTGAGTGCACATGTATGTACAAACATAACCTGGAATCTGAGTGTACTTGTGTGCACTGTGTGAGAAGCACAGACATGGCCTGGTATCTGGGTGGGGCTGGAAGTTGGCCTTTCTGGATGGGGTGCCCTGTCTGCCCCCCAGGTCTGCCATCTGAGACCTGGTCCATGTCCCTCCACAGCAGAGGCTTGCAGCACCACTGAGGACGGGGCAGAGCCACTACTCTGTCCCTCAGGCTATGAGTGCCACATCCTGCGCCCAGGGGACCCAGCCCAGGGCATACCCAACCATGGGCAGTGTGTCAAGCAGCGTCGACAGACAGGTGAGTGCCGCTGCTCTGCTCTGCCCAGGCCCCGCCCCAGCCCCACCTGTCACCCTGTCACTTTCTGCTCTATGTCCTGCTCCCACCTGTCACCCCAGCTCTGTGTCTGCTACCTGGGTGACGTTGGGGTCAGTCTCTTCATCTCTCTGATGAAGCCTCAGTTTCCTCCCCTGTACAATGGGAACCACTTGCCGTTGTCATGGGAGCAGGTGAGAGCATCTCTGCAGAGTTCTGGGAGTGGAGCCAGGCCACCATAGGTGTTAGGGAACACTGGATCTTGTGTACCCATCTCTGGATCTGTCTTTAACCCCATAGAATTTGAGTTTTTAAAATCTATTACGATTGTGTATATGTGTGTGTGTTAAGGAAAGAGCAAGGGAAGGCACCGTGGCACACGTGTGGTCTGTGAACAACTCTGAGGAGTTCAGTCTCTCCCCCCACCCTTGGGTGGGTTCTGGGACTCGAACTTGGGTCATCAGGCTTGGGCATACAGCAGGCCCCTTTACCTGCTGAGCCATCTATGAGGCTCAAACCTCATAGAATCTGGACTGTCTGAGAAGCAAGGCTTCTCAGATGGCAGTTGGCCACCATGAATATATCTGTCTTAGAGTGAATCACAAACTCTTGGCTGTGTGAAACAGGCCAAGAGCAGAGAGGTCAAGCTTGGAGTCAGGGTTCTGTAAGGAACAGCCAGGCTAACCCACACACATTATGACCATTGTGGCTCCACAATCTTCCCATGTATTACTGCCAATTCCTAGATACCAGGTCACAGTGAGGGGGGTAGTGGGGGTGAACCTGCAGGTATAGGACACCAGAAGGCAGGCAGCCTTCAGGGGTTGCAGGACAGAGGGATGCCTTCCATGAGAGGCCCCAGCCTGGCTAAGGATGCTTCATACATTGGAAGCCCCCATCCCTGCCTCTTTATGGCAAGGCCCAGACCCTCTATTTACTATAGCTATGAATGGCCTTAATTCTGATTCTTCTGCCCTAACATGCTGGGATTACAGGCCAACACCATAAACTGCTGTGCTGGGCTATGCATAAGGGATGGAGCGAAAAGCTTTGTGTAGTGTGGCAGCACTCTCCAAACTGAGCTGCATCCAGGCCCCAGGAAGTTCCTTCTGGTCCCCTGATCTTGCTCATTTGATTCTATGACTTCTAAGACTGGTGTAAATCAAACCAGTTCAGACCAGATCTAGGGAGTCTGAACCCAGTCCAAATGGATGCATTTCCTGGGGGAAGCTGAGCATAGAGATCAGCCTATCCAACAAGACCACACCAGCAAGGTCCAAGCCTGGGAAAGAAGTGTAATGGAGGCAAGAATCCAGACCCAGAACTTCAGAAACAGCTTGCAGCTGCTTCCTCTTTCCTGGGTGGCTTCGCTCTGTCCCAAGACTTTCTTAGCCTCAGTTTTTCTATCTGTAAATGGGATTTGGGGTGGTAATGTAGTAGTTACTGCAGGGGCAGATTCTGAAGCTCAGTGGGTATGTGCCACCTCCAGCCCTGGCACAGTAAGAGGGAGGAATCAGGTCGGGAACCTGCCCCACCAGCTGCAAAGGGCATGTACGCACCTGAGCATGCACCTGTGCGTGAATGCACCTGTGTGTGCCTGCACCTGCACATGCCCATGCGTGCTGTGCATGCCTCCCCTCCCACAGGAACACCTCCAGCCTCCCAGGTGGAAGTAAATTCTCCCAGCCTTGACCTCAGGGCTGTCACTTAGGAATAATTGGTGGTAATTATATCTGAGTTTGGAGTCATCTTAAAGTCCCTCACCTTCCTTTAGGGTAAACTCTCAGCAGAGAATAAGAACACATATGTCATGGTAACTAAAAGATACAGTTAAACCAAACAAGTTTTTTAACTGCGTGTTCAGAGAATCTCAGACTTACAGAAAAGCTGCAGGAACGTTCATGTGACCACCTCCAGGCCCAGCACTATTCAAACATTCTTCTCCATAGAAATGGATGCATGCACTTTCTTAGGCCATTTGGGAATTAATTGCTGGGGCTGGATAGATGGCTCAGTGCGTAAAAGTCCTTGCTGAGCAAGCATGAGGACCTTAAAAGAAAAAAAAAAGCCAAGTGTGACCAGGTGTGAAATCCCACCACTGGGGTGGATCAGGCAGAATCAAGATGAGACTCTGCCTCAAAGGAATAAGGTAGAACATGATAACAGGTAAACATGATAAAATACCCAATCACCCAATGTTCTTCTATGGCTTCCAAGCACACACAGGCATGTACCCTTGCACACACGTGTGCATGCATACACATACACACACACACACACCTGTGTGCATGCACACACACAATAAATTGCAGGCTGTGACCACTCTAAGGTATAGTCTTTCCTGCTACCAGCTCTCCTGGGGTCAGAGGTCAGGACAGCTTCATGATCCAGGAAGTAGTTTCCAAACATTTTGGTCTCAGGTCCCCTTTGACCCTCAAAATAATGTCAAAATATCTGCGCAACGCTGCAACCAGAAACTGACTAGCACAGCCCTCTACCCCCCCACCCCCAGCACCTGCAAGCTTTCTCTTCCCGCTTGTTTTCCAGAGGGGCGGATCCTGCGACAGAAGCTTCACAAGGAATACCCAGGTGAGGGGGAGAAGGCACTCTTTCTCTGCAGAAGACACAGGAAGGGAGGCAAGCGTTTATGTGACCAAGAAAATATCCAAGTCCAGGGCTGAGCTAGAGGACAAAATGGCAGTTAGGTCTGAGAAATAAAGCCGAGCCCTGTCATTATGATGCTGGGTAGGACAGATGTGAGCCAGAGAGGGGATCAAGGCAACCATGCCCTCACCCTAGTGTCAGAATATGGGGATGGGCACAGTTATGTCTCTCCTACCCTCACTCAGGGAATTGGAAGAGATGACCCTTCATCCATCTTCCTGGTTGTTCATTTATCTGAGAATCCATACATTCATCCATTCATTCATCCCCCCTATCCATTCTTACATCCGCCCACCCACGTACCAACCCGTCTACCTACCCGTCGACCCACTATTCATCTACTCATCCATTGATCCATCCATCGATTCATCAATCTATCCATCCATCCACCATCCACCATCCATCCATCCATCCATTACCTATCCTCCCATCCAATCTTCTATCCATTCACTCACCCACCCATCCATCCATCTCTCTTTCCACCCACCATTTTATTCATTCTTCCATCTATCTCTTCGTCCACCCATCCATTCTTCCTTGCATCCCTCTCCCTGATCTTCCTTTCTCATCCACGCATCTACCCATTTATCCATCACTTTATCTATCCTTTCTTCTACCCATCTACCCTATCTATCCATTTTTATCTATTATTCTTTCATTCTTCATCATTCATCTACCCACCTGCCCACTCATTCCTCCATGAATCCACCACTCACCTACCCACTCACCCACCTGTCCATCATCAATCTATCACCCTTCCATCCATGCAGCTTGTCTTTATCAGGCACTGCTCACCACTCGGAAATGGAGGCTGTGGCTCCATCTGTAAACCCAGTGAACCCAGTTCCTGTCACAGAGCAGCTCAGGCAGGAAATTCAAACACTCATAAAGTCTATGTGGTTATTTCATGGTACTGGTGACAGAGGCTCCAGATGTCACATGCCAGATACCACGAGGACCTTTTAAACCAGAAGAGCTTCTAAGGAGAACTTCCTAAGGAGGGATCAAGAAAACTCAGCCTCTGGGATTGGAGGCACTGGCAGGGGGAGGGAATGTGTGATGATCCGGGGAGGTGTGACTGTCCCCGTGGCTGCCGTGTGTGATGAGTGAGCTGTGGATTGGGTAGGCAGGAGGGCCAAGGATAAGGCTCAAAGGTACAGCACCTAGTGTGTGTGAGGCCTTGGGCTCAGTCTCCAGGATGCTAAAGAAGGAGCAGAGACATGCAGGCCAGGGCCCTGCTGGGGCAAGGGGAGAGATGCACATGCAGACTGCCATCCTGTGTCAAGACATCCATCCAGACTACCTCTGGAAGCCACAGGGGGCCCCAGGAGGGGATTTGAGCAGAACATCTGTCCCGGCAACTGTGTTCTTGTTGCAGAAGGTGACTCCAAGAATGTGGCGGGACCTGGAAAGGGACAACAGAGGCACTTTTAATAAAGCTAAGACTGGCAGGTAAGTGGAGGGGAGATGGATGCTCAGACAGCCGTCGTCCCCATGTTGGCCACATGAGGGCGACATCAGAATGTCACAATCCCTCCAGATTCCCAGTACGTCAGAAGCAGAATCTAAACCAAAGACCTGGCTGACTGTGGCCTCCACGCTTAGGCCAGTGGTGCCTCCAGTGCCCCACAAATCTTGTCTTCTCCCCCATTCTGCCAGACAGTACTGTAGGGAGCACCTGCCTGACGGCTGTGGTGCCAACACCCCCTGGCTCAGCATTGGTTGTGGCATCTACTGACCTCTACTGCTTGGCTGTAGCTGGCAGTCTCCACTATACACTGCAGGGAACAAATCCCACAGGTGAGGTCGACATCCTGTTAGAAGGGAGTCTAAACCAGTAGATCAATAAGGAGGCCACAGATATACCAGGGACTATGCAAGGAATGACTAGCAGGGTTCAGGAGCTGTCTCCAGTGCGTGTGAGGGAGGACCCAGGGGGGCGGGGTCCGACACTGAGCTGGTAACTGAAATCTGCAGATGAGAAGGTACTACCTGGGATAAGAGGCTAGAGGACAGGATGGCATCAGGTGGAGGGAAGTGAAGATTGTGGTTCCCATGGTGCATCACTTCAGCTGTGAGGACCCACCAGGAGGCTACTGAGGAGACAGGGGATGTCAAGGAGGCTATCTGCATAGGGGTCTGCCCAGCAGAAACGTACAAAGGTGCAGTGTAGCAGCCACCAGAGGGTCCCCAACTTCAAACCCAAGAACCCTCCCAGACTTCAGCAAGCTCACGAAGCAAATGGCAGCCGTGACCACAGCAGTTCCCCAGGGGTCATTGAAAAGGAAGCAGGTTCCAGCTTCCAGGGTATCCTGGGCTAAATCCCTGGTAGACTATGGAACAGGCAGAGACTGATGCCAGCCTTGGTGTCTGATAAAGTTCAAGCCTGCAACTTTCACCAGGGCCTTTTGGCCCAGGCTCAGCATGGTCTTGAATCATAGTTGAGGACTGGTAGATGTTCAGACGGGGCCTACTGTGTAGCCTTAAGTGAATGACTCAACTCTTTAAACCTGTTTTCCTCTCTATAAAATTGGTATGATGGAAATGGATGGTCAGTAGCTAATCAGGGACCATAGAGACCTCTCAGGGGCTTGAGGGTTTCACGTTCAAAGAAACACATCTTGCTGGTGCTCCTGATGGGCCCAGGGCAAATGGAAATTTAAAAGGCTCATGCTGTTTGTCCTGCCTACAATTGACTCATATGTATCCTTTCCCCTCTGCTTCCATTACAGCCTTCGAGGGACCCCTCCTATGCTTTCCACATGCTAAGCCTTGGAAACAGGAAAAGAATTTGACCCCAGATATCACACCCAGTTCCATAGAAGAAAATTCCAGAGCTCCTAGGAAATGGGACTCTAGACTCCCAACCCCAGTGTGGCCCAGCCTGGTGTGGTAACTTGGGGGGAAGCCCCTGACAAGCTCTGGGTCCTTGCTCAGCACCCTGGTCACATAAGCCTACAGCTTCAAGATGACTTTTACAGATTTTGACTATTGAAGACATATATCCAACCCAATTGTTCCCAAAATAAATCTGCCCACCACATAGTGGAAAATGAACTCCTTCATCAAACTTGAGCCATAGCTGGGTTTTTTTTTTCCTTCAATTTTTTATTACATTTATTTGTGTGTGTGTGTGTGTGTGTGTGTGTGTGTGTGTGTGTGTGTACATCTGTTGTTGCAGGGGTCTCTGCGACTGCCACAGCCACCAGAGTAATGATCCTCGGGAGGCAAGGAGATAGTTTAGTTCAGCATGACTGAGTAGCTGGTGCTGGCTCACACTTCAGGAGTCTAACCCCAAGTAGTTTATTTTAGGTATATTTAAGCACAGCACAATTTGGTGAAAACCCTTTTGGCAATAATTAACTCAACCCTGAGTGCACACTAAAGCAAAGACGTGACTATATCAACACTTTTTGTAAAGTACATGTGACACTTTCCATAAAGATAGGCTCTATAGATTGACAAGCTCACAGAAAAGGTCTATGGAAGGATCTGGTGTGGTCTCGGCCACACGGATAGTGAAAAGGTCACCAGACTGTTACCCACGTCCCCTCCCAGCCTTCTGGACGGATAACAGGCTATGCATCCTTTCCTTTGAAAGAACAGCCCTGTGTGTTTAGTATTCCAGGTTCCCCTGATGCTTAACTGTGAGGACAGGGACCTCCACGCCTCCCACAGTCTGCGGCTAGTGTGTGGAGGTCACCATGTCTCGGGGACTGAACTCAGCTTGGCAGGCTTGGTGTCAGCATCTGATCTATGGGGTCATCTCAAGCCGGAGTCAGGGCTTGAACTATGTCATGTTCTCAGAGGTGGATACTAGAAGCCACCCGTTGGTGGTTGGCCAGGAGCGCAGGGATGCTGTGCCTCCTGAGGCCAGAGTCCTGAGTGCATGGTCCCCACAGCAAAGAGGGGTACTGAGAAGGTGAGCTGGGAGCTGCCCCAGGCCAGTGGCCTCCCCTGGGCCAACTCCCTTAACAAGGACTTTCCTGTAGGAGCAGACTTAATTAAACAGTCTCTTTGTGCTGTGGTCCTGCTGACCTTGGCCCAGTCCTGTCTGGGGTTTTCTGTCAGCTCTTCCAGTTTTAACTCCCCACACCTGGCTTTTTTTTTTTTTTTTTTTTTTTTTTTTTAATTTTTATTTTTTTTCCTTCTTCTTTCCTAGAACATTCTCACAAGATCAGTATACTGTCTGATCTAAGGAAAGAGAAGGTTGGTCCCCTTCGGGTGGTCAAAGGGCAGTATGCTTCATCTATGACCCCCAGGGAGGGTCCTCTTGTGCTGTTACAGGGGGCCAGTCACACGATCCTGGGTAAAGCAGACAGGACCCCTGTCCCCACAAAGCTCCTTCCTACAGGCACAGTCAAGGTAGTGCACTGCTGTGTCTGTGCCCTTCAGTGCTATGAGGTAAGTGTGGGAGAAAGACATTCATGGGCTGGGGCAGGGGGTGGGGGAAGGAGCTGGAGAGGGTTTCCTAGAGGTGGGGAATGTCTGAGCTAAATTTCTGAGTATTGGTCTCTGGGGCTGCCATCCCAAGTGTTCACCAGCCAAGTAGCTAAAGACAGAAGAAACACACAGTACGTGACTGAGCCTGGCTTAAGAGCCTGACCCTCACCCCATGGCATTGGGCAGCTTCCCTGGCCTGTCCAGCCCTTAGAACAATGAAAACAGCACCTTCCCCTGACTACTCTGGGATGAAGTGAGATGTCAGGGATAGGAGAAAAGAGAGTGGGCTAGACAGATCTGGGGGAAGAAGAAGGAGAAAGGGAGAGGAGAAGGTGGGGGGCAGCTCTTGACCATGTTCCAGGACTGGCTTCTAACTCACATGGCATCAAGGCAGTGACTCCAGGGTCCTCAGTGGGTGGCTCCCTTGACTTTGGTTTGGACTTGCTAAATGGGTTTATCTTGTTTGTAAGCAACCAAATTGAAGCAATACAATCTCTGGGTTGGACAGGCTGGCAGGTGGGCTCTGTGAACTGTCAGAACCTCCTTACATCCACCTGCTGGGAATCTCCTGTCCTGGACCCTGAGACCAGGGAGAGAAAGTCCAGCAGGCCACAGTCACAGGCAACAAAGGAGCTTGTTGGACAGGCACAGCCACGTCCCCAGTCCACACCTATCCCACACCTGTCCCTCCTGCTCACGGAGACTCTGGGTTCTCACCAGGTCACATTCAGAGTGGTTCAACAGGTGCCTGGAGATGGGCAACACCCTGCCCATTAGATGAAGGAGTGCCGCCCTAGCCGGTCTTGGAGACAAGGAGAACTGAAGATCAGGATGACTATCCCTCATTTCACTAGTCACAGCTGAGCAATGGAATACCTGCTCACCACCTGTGTGTCATCAGCAATCAGCTGCCACTAAAATGCCACAGGAAGCCTCCTGCTCCTGTTACCCAGGCTTCAAACAAGAAGTCAGAATGTCCCCTCTGTGAAATCAACAAGGTTTATTACTAACATATTTCAAATATAAACTGTTGGGTTATGGACCTGACCCTTTAATATGATGAACCAGGCTGGGTGGTGGTGGTGCACGCCTTTAATCCTAGCACTCGGGCGGCAGAGGCAGGTGGATCTCTGGGAGTTCAAAGCCAGCCTAGTCTACAGAGTGAGTTCCAGGACAGGCTCCAAAGCTACACAGAGAAACTCTGTCTCGAAAAACAAAACAAAACAAAACAAAAATAGATTATGAACCAGACTCCTCAAGATTATATGTATGAAATCTTAAAGAGATCGGCTTATTAAATATTTATTTCTATATTTGTATATGTATGTATGTGTGTACATGTATACATATATACGTGTTCTGCATACATGTATACATGCATATATATGTGTGTATAGATTTTACAGCTGAAGGAATAAGGCTATCTATGAGTTTGCTGTTCTTATTTGCTGTCCTGGTTGGTTTTTTTGTCAACTTGACACAAGCTAGAGTCATCTGAGAGAAGGAACCTCAGCTGAGAAAAATGCCTCTAGACATTTCAGAGTGGCCAATAGACAAAGCTGTGAGCCACTTTCATGATTAAGGATTTTTGTGGGAGGGCCCGACCCACTAGGAGACATTGCTACCCATGGGCTGGTGGTTCTGGGTTCTAAAGAAGGCAAGTCGAACAAGCCATGAAGAACAAGCCAGTGAGCAGCACCCCTCCATGGCCTCTACTGGAGCTCCTGCCTCCAGGTTCCTGCCTTGGCTTCTCTCAATGGACTCTGACCCAGAATACGAATGCCACATAAGCCCTTTCCTCCCCAGACTGTTTTTTGTTGTTTGGTTTTTCGAGACAGGGTTTCTCCGTGTAGTTTTGGTGCCTGTCCTGGATCTCACTCTGTAGACCAGGCTGGCCTCGAACTCACAGAGATCTGCCAGGCTCTGCCTCCCGAGTGCTGGGATTAGCCACCACCACCCGGCCCCCAGATTGTTTTTTGGTCCATGTTTTATCACAGTGGTAGAAAAGGTAGGATCCTTACAGAACATGGGTGAAGGGTTGCAGGCTCATGGGTGACACCAAAGCAGACACATCATTGATCATTGAAAAGTCTCACCCCACCATGGATGACACCTTCCCCTTAGCTGCACAGATGGAGTCCCCTCTTCAGTTCCCCTCCACCCTCTATTTACTCCAGCAGCTCCTAAGGCCATGTGCAACTGGCCCAGTATCACAAGCAGCCAGAAAGGGTGTGTGCACAGTCAGGGGCCCAGTCTCACCAGGGGTTTGGGAGGAGACAAAGGCCTCCTTGCTCCCTGACTCTGCTTTTCATAAGTTCAAACAGTGCACAATTTACCAACATAATGTATATTACAGCCCCAAAGGCTAATGGAAGAACCTGGAGCTTATGGGCTCCCATAAATGGCTCTCCACTGAGGCACTCACAATACCCAGCCAGGTCCCAGGATGGCTCAACACTACAGATGCACTGTAGGGGTCAAGAGATGCTCATCCTCAACCATTGGCTATGCCCATCACAGCAGCGTGTGGCTGGAGGCCCTGAGTACCCCTCACTGCCCAAGCACACCCATGGGGGACAGACAGTTGGCAGCACTCTAAGTCACATGGGTGGACAGAGGTGTTCTGGGGGAGCTCATGGGAGCTCAGGAAGTAGAGATGAATGTGTGTGCTGTTTCCTTCTGGTGTTTATTTTTGTCTTAGTTAGGGTTTCTATTGCTGTGAAGAGACACCATGACCATGGCAATGCTTATAAAGGAAAACATTTAATGGGGACTGGCTTACAGTTCAGAGGTTCAGTCCATCATCATCATGGTGAGACATGGCGGTGTGCAGGCAGACATGGTGCTAGAGAAGGAGCTGAGAATCCTACATCTTTGATCCACAGACAGCAGGAAGACTGAGATACTGGGCATGGCTGGAACACATGTGAGACCTCAAAGCCTACCCCCACAGTGACACACTTCCTCCAACAAGGCCACACCTACTCCAACAAAGCCATACCTTCTAATAGTGCCACTCACTATGAGCTTATGGGGGCCAGTTACATTCAAACTATCACAATTTTGGAATAATTACAGGGTTACTGGAGAGTGCCAAGATGGCCCCCAAATCTCCAGAGGCAGAGAGGATGTGCAGGTATGGGGAATCTGTCTCCCAGACAGTTACGTTTTATCCAGCTATGGCTATGGTACAGTGTCAGAGGCAGAGACACAGTCTGACTGCAGGGCAAGTGTGTGGTCTCTGTGCCATTGGCAGACTTGCATGGGTGTACATGACTATCCTCTCCACCAGAACAGAATGACCCATAACACCCATGTAGGTGTCCCCAGCTGTCCCTAGCCTGGCTTCCCTGTGTCTGCACTGCAACTCCATGTCATTTCAAGGACAGTACATAAGAAGAGGCCCACAGCAACAACCTTCTGAGCCACAGTATCCTCTATTGGTCCCCCTTACTCTGCTCTCTCTCTCTCTCTCTCTCTCTCTCTCTCTCTCTCTCTCTCCTTTCCCTCCCTCCCTCCCTCCCTCCCTCCCTCTCTCCCTCTCTCCCTCTCTCCCTCTCTCCATCCGTCCCTCCCTCCCTCCCTCTATGACAGAAGGTAAAAACATTTTCTCTGATTCCATGATCATGAATCGCACTTGATTGGGATGCATCACCTTCCTTCTGGAATGTTCTGCAACCTCTTCCTGATGCCTGATGGCTACATTGTTTGAAGAAATAAACCAGCGACTTTCTGGGACACTTTTCCTTTGGGACTGAGTGTCCCATTGTGTAACACTGTGAGGTGCCATTGCTGACTCACACTCAGAGCTGTGATCACCCAGACTCCTGAGACCCTTGGTAGAATGGGGCTGGGGGCTGGGGAATGTCAGGCCCTCACCTGAGATCACAGCCACCTGCTGGCCCAGCTGTATGTAGCTCTCCTGGAGACGCTACAGTGTTCAGGAGGAGAGGGCTGACTGGATGAAGACTCACCTTCATCTGTGCATCACCCATGCTGGGGTGGGAATTGTTGATAGTGTAGCTACCTCCAAAGCAGCCATGTTTCTGGAGATAATCCCAGGACACCCACTCACCAGCTCACCAAGCTGGACATGAGTGATCCCGATATTCTCACCAGCTCACCAAGCTGAACATGAGTGATCCTGATATTCTCACCAGCTCACCAAGCTGGACATCTGTGATCCTAATATTCTCCCCAGCTCACCAAGCTTGACGTGTGTGATCCTGATATTCTCACCAGCTCACCAAGCTGGACATGTGTGATCCTAATATTCTCCCCAGCTCACCAAGCTTGACGTGTGTGATCCTGATATTCTCACCAGCTCACCAAGCTGGACATGAGTGATCCTGATATTCTCACCAGCTCACCAAGCTGGACATGTATGATCCTGATATTCTCACCAGCTCACCAAGCTGGACATGAGTGACGCCGATATTCTCACCAGCTCACCAAGCTGAACATGAGTGATCCTGATATTCTCACCAGCTCACCAAGCTGGACATCTGTGATCCTAATATTCTCCCCAGCTCACCAAGCTTGACGTGTGTGATCCTGATATTCTCACCAGCTCACCAAGCTGGACATGAGTGACGCCGATATTCTCACCAGCTCACCAAGCTGGACATGTGTGATCCTGATATTCTCACCAGCTCACCAAGCTGGACATGAGTGACGCTGATATTCTCACCAGCTCACCAAGCTGGACATGTGTGAAATCTTCTCTTCAGTCTGTCAGTACCCTCCCTGGGGTGAATAGAAAGACTCCCCAAGAAAACTCACTCGCCACCACAGGACTGAGATTCAGGCTGGGTTTTTAGGCAGGAACACCCTTGAGGTGACATGTACCCTCCCTCCTTCATACATCTGTCCTACCAGGGCATAGGACACCCCTGTCCCTTCCTGGTGACAGATAGGTTGGCTCCTGCAAGGTGTCTTCCTGTGAGGTGTCTGCTTTCTCTTTGTGATTGGCAAGTGTCTTGTGGGCACATGTTTCACAATCTTGCAGAAGGCATCTTTCTCACTGACCTGCCTGCTTTGCCCTAACAGAACTCGCAATGATACAGGGCTGGAGGGCCTCACACACTGCCAGACTTTTCCCAGGGAGAGTCTTCATTCGCCTCAGGTCGAGAGAGCAGTGACACACCAAAGAAACGAATTCATCCCAGTCCATCTGTGAGTCAATGACCATACTGGGTTACCTACCACAGCATGGGGGACTGGGAAGTCCACCCCAGCTCAGGTGACAGCTCACGAAATCCTGCATCTCTGGAGCCTTGTGCACAGGCAGCTCCTCTCCTCTCCCAGCAGTTGCTCACTGCTTATAGAGCCTCAGGAGGGGCCTTGCAACCACTTTCAACTTTTATGGTTCTCATGAGCCTCCTTTTCCCTCAGTGAGAGGATGCTTCAAATTGCAGAAAACAGGTGTACAATGATCAGAGGGATGGTGGGGTTCCCAAAAGGCTTCTCTGAGAGGGAACCTCTAAGCCTAGGCCTGGAGAAAGAGAGGAAACTCCAAAATAGCTTGGGGAGATCGTGCCTGGCTGAGAAACCCGTGAGCATCAAGGCTGGGAAGCAGGACTGGTGAGCTCTCCTTTGAACAGCGACCAGGAATGAGGGCTGTGGGCATGGAGAGGGTGACAGAGGGGCCTGTGGGTCTGGACTAGTGGTTAGCGTTACTGCAGGGAGATGTCTGTGTCCTGGCTCAGGTCTCAGGGGGTTCCCAGCACTATGGGTTTGGGAAATGAGTCCAGGGGGAGCCATGAAGAGCCATTTTTGTTTTTACTTTCATTTATGTATGTATTCACATGTGTACATGCATGTGTGAGCATGCAGAGGCCATAGGATACATGTCTTTTGTTTGTTTGTTTTGTTTTTGTTTTTGTTTTTTTGAGACAGGGTTTCTCTGTGTAGCCTGTCCTGTCCTGGAACTCACTCTGTAGACCAGATTGGCCTCGAACTCATAAAGATCCACCTGCCCCTGCCTCCCGAGTGCTGGGACTAAAAACATGCACCACCATGGTCAGAGACAAGTATCTTTCTTATCTCCTCCTCCTCCTCCTCCTCCTCCTCCTCCTCCTCCTCCTCCTCCACATCCTCATCTGTGTGTGAGAGTGGGGATGCATGTGTGCCAAAGGACAACCTTGGCCATCAGCCCTCCCTCCCCTTTGAGCTTGTTTGAGACAGGATCTCTTGTTCACCACTGTGCAGAGCAGGCTGGCTAATGCAGGAGCTTCTAGGGAGTCCCCTATCTCTGCGTCCTGTCTTGCTGAAGGGGTGCCAGGATCACACACGCACGCTATGATGTCATACTTTGCCTTGGTTCTAGGGATCTGAACTTGGGTCCTCACTCTTGCATGTATAGCAAGCACTTGACCCACTGAGCCGTCTCGCCAGCCCAGTGGAACCATTCATACTGAACCACAAATCCCTACCACACCATGACACTGGCTTGCAAAGGACGCATGTAAAGAGATCTCCGCGATTTTCATGTATATCTCTACCTTCTAGAAGGTTCCTTGAAGTCCTCCCAGTCAAGCTCTGCCTTCTTCCTGTAACACACACACACACACACACACACACACACACACACACACAAACACACAAAATCCTTTGTTAGATGGATGCATTTACGTGTCAGGTGTCAACAATTATGGTGGCTACTAAAATGATGAAGGAAAGAAAGGTTCTCAGGCCTGCCCCAGCCCAGGGTAAATGATCCGTTGCTGTGACCTGGTGACCGAACAGAGATGCCTATGGCTGTGGGAGGAGGGGGAGGGAGCCAGGCATCTGAGCTATGTGTTTACCCCTTGGGCTCCAGTGAGTCCTGGGGCACCTTCACCGGGTCCCTGGGGTCACCATGCACAGGTTGGGGCTTATCCCTCCTGTTGGAATGAAAACCTTACAAGACCACTGATGTCACCGGGCTGCGGAGAAGGGGTCGCAGCAGGACAGGTCTGGAGATGGTTCTGAGGGCAGGACCGCAACTGGGAGAAAACACAGGAACGGGCCTCACAGCTGTGGCCCGGGCTGCCAGGCCTTTGCTTCTGACGTCGGCTGTGCCCTTTGCTGCACAGTCTACCCTCCCCAGGATCCCCTTCCCCACTCTCAGTTCCCGGCCCCCATATCCCTTCCCAACCATGAAGGCCCCATCCAGGCCACCCGGCTTGCTTATCTTTTTTTTCCTAAAGATCTGTTTATTTTATATCATGTGTACCCATGCTTTGCCTGTATGTTTGTGTCCCATGTACAAACCTGATGCCCACAGAGGGCAGAGGAGGGTGCTGGATGGGAGCTAGGAATTGAACTCGGGTCCTCTGGAAGAGCAAGTGCTCTTAACTGCCCTCTCTCTAGCCTCCACCCCTTTGGGTATTTTTTGATTAGTATACAAATTTCATTATGGGGGTTTCCTTCCCACTTTGTTTTAGTGACCCCCCCATCACTCTGCTCCCCAGCCCTGCCCCCACTACACCTGTCCACCCTCAGTATTCTCCTGTCCACTTTCACACATGTGTTCTACTGCCCCCACATCACACACTCTCCCTGTCACCCACAAACACTCATCTTTGATGATTAAAATCTAGGCTTCATGTATGAGAGTGAACAATGCAATATCTGTCTTTCTGAGCCTGGCTCATCTCTTTTAATATAATTTTTTTTCATGCCGTGACTGCTTGTCCCCATCTTTGGGTTGTGACAGCGAATAGCACCTACCCATATGACCCAAAATTCAAAGTATTTGTTTTCTCAATTCCAGAAGTCACAGCCTGAAATCTGGTACTGTCTGGACCACATTCTCTGCAGGCTCTGGGGCAGGATCCTTCTTGCTCCTTCCAAGTTTGGGTGGCCCTGGGTCCTTCTTGATGACACTTCAGCTTCTGACCCTTCCTCACCCACCTATTTCCCTCTCTGTCACTTCTGGAGTCAGAACTATAACAGGATCCCAGACTCAGTAGGCCCAGAGACCTTAGCACAATTGACTCCATGATGGAAGTGCCTTTCCGGTTGTAAAACTCAGATCATAGGCAGTACCTCCTGCCAAAATTAAAACAAAGGTCTAATCCATCCAAGTCCAGAGTTCTGGGAAAGTCTCTAACCTTGCTTTTTGGATTCTGTAGTTCTGCTTCTGGCTCCCTGTTCTTGTTAACTGAAGTATGTCAACCCAGAATATGGGTTTCTGTGCTTAAAAGCTCATCCTGAGAAAGACTCAGTGCTACAGTGGAATCCCAAACACCCAGTGTAGTCGCCGGCCAGCTAATCAAGACGGTCTATTGGCTTAAACCCTTGTCCGAGCAGTCTTTTCCGATGAATGCCCCATAATAAGGACCTCCAGTCAGCCCAGGCTGAATTTACCTCCAGAGGCTTAGGATAAGTGCATCTATGAAGATCCTCATTCCAGATAGAGGCCCACTCCCAAATGTAATGGCTGCCAACCATGACAGGATTTAGCATTACCATGGAAGGATACTTTGAGCATGTCTGTGAGGGATTATCTAGGTTAGCTGAGATGAGAAGAACCTCCCTAAATATGGACTGGGGTCCTGGTCTCCTGGACTTCTTAAAACAGAGAAATCAGCTAAGTACCAACATCCATCTCTCTCTACTTCCTGACAATGTGACCAGCTAGTCACGCTCTTGCCCGCAGGACTTCCCCACCATGCTCGAACGTATTTCTTGGAACTGTGGGGAAACAACAAATAGCCCCTTCCTCAAGCTGTCCTTGTTGGGCTTTTTTGTCACAGCAGTGACAAAAAAACGACAGATGAGACCTGGACTGTCTTCACCAGCCGTTACTCAGCCCGCTACCTCACCACCTCGTGTTGCACCACACAGAGATTCCTGGCCTCCCGGCTCAACAGGACGGGGCCAGAGCACGCTGTGCTCACTGTGCTCTGGCTGCTTCTCCACCACCCTGCACCACAGCTTAAGAAGTACTGTTGAGGGGATGGGAGGTGGCTCAGTCTGCAAAGCGCTTCCCATGCAAGCATAGACCTGAGTTTAATCCCCCATACCCGAATTTAAAAAAAAAAAAAAAACACCTCACGTGGGGCAGAGCCAATGAACTCCTTTGATCCCAGCACTCAGGAGACACAGGCAAATGGGGGCAGAATTCAAGATGTGAGGAGACCTTGGTGATCCTAGTGCCGGGAAGGCAAAGAGAAGTAGATTCCCACGGCCCAACAGCCACTCAGTCATACTGGGGATGCCCATGCCAGGGAGAGACCTTGTTTCAAAAACCAAGGTAGAGACTGACTGAGGAAGACACAAGGTTGACCTCTGACCTCCACACACATGCCCACATACATGCCTGCGCGCACACACAAATGTGTTAAATCAATGCGTTTTTTTTTTTTCTTCAGTGGCTTAAATTTCTTCATCTGTACAATATATTGTTACTGTTTTTTGTTTTTGTTTTTGTTTTTTGAGCTGAGGATCGAACCCAGGGCCTTGTACTTGCTAGGCAAGCGCTCTACCCCTGAGCTAAATCCCCAACCCTTGTTACTGTTGTTTTGAGACAAGGTCTCACACTGTAACCCAGCCTTAGACTCACAGCAATCCTCCTGCCTCTAACTCTCCAGTGCTGAGATTATAGGTGCCACACCTGATTCCCTGGTTGTATTATTTTGTGTGTGCACGGTACTGACACACAAGCCGGGAAGTATTTGAACAAGGAGCCACCACTTACAGCTCATTCCTACAGCTTAAAAATATGTCTGAAATACACCTGTGTACAGTGCACGCTTTCTGAAAAAGACACCTTCAATTGTCAAACCGGGGAGTGCAGTTTATGACCAAATAAATTTCAGGTGCCTTGAGACTGTGTCTAGCCTGCTCTGAGAGATGCATTCTTGGGAGCCAAAGGAAAGGACTCCACTTCCAAGAGAGAGTGAAGGGAGTTGACCACTGTGACCTCACTCATTGCTCAAGGTGTCCAGAGCAGACATTTCAAGAAAGGCAACATGTTTCTGGTCAGACCCCGCCCTTGGCTCTCATCCCTGGCCCAGCTGTGAGGGCCATCTCCAACCTGCACACCTCAGGGGTTCCCAGCTGGTTGCTTTGTCTCAGGACATTCCTTAAAATGTGGGTTCTAGATTCTTCCAAGGTGAAGACAGAAATCAAACAATCAAAACTTCTCAAAGGAAAAATAAAAGCCCTCAGAGTCTGTGGGAATGACCCTGGTATGCCCTTGACAAGACTAAGAAGGAAGATTGAGAAGAAGCAGAAGCCCCAGGTGTCGCTGCTGGGAACACCTATACAAGAGCCCTGCTTACTCCAGATCAAAGTCAAAGATGAAAGGCTGGGAGTACTTGCCGCAAACTGGGCATGAGGCGTGAGGTGGAGAGAGGCCAACCAGACACACTAATATGGGAAGAGTAAACTCAGATGGGACAGGAGAATGGCTGGAAAGGAAACTTCAAAACTCTCCCCCTGACCCCCGTGTCAGATCATATGGCTGCTAAGAAAAAAACCACAGGACCAGAAAATGGCAGCCGACAGAGGCAGCTTACAAACAGCACACTTTGCATGTAGTTAACAGTGCTGTGGAGATGGCCTAAGAACGTGTACTGCACAGCAGTGATAAGGGTTCAGTAAATTACAATCTATCAGAGGTGTGTTTGGGCTACATGTTCTCACCACAACACAAACTGAAACTTCAGTCGTTGAAGCCTGAGGGGGCCCACCCAGCCACTTCCAGTCACCATGCTGATCTTTTCATGATCTGCTTCGTTTTGGGGGGGTTCCATGACCTCCACCACCCACTGTCCCATCTCACACTGTGCATTTTCATGCCTGTCCACAAATTCTACCCTCCACACATCTGGTGTTGATAGGGCTGTGGTGATGGGACCCAGGAGCTGGGCCATGCAGGGGAGGTGTTGACCAACCAATCCATTACTGCTGATGTCAGTATCTGCCTTGCCCCATCAGCAACAGCCCCGGGAAAGCGAGAGGTTCCACACCACCACAGCGTCCTTCTTAGAACCACAGGAGGCAAGTTGCAGAAGACCCAGGAGATAAAGGAGCCAAGTTCCCAAGGGTCCTCTCCATAAACTACAGACTCTCCTGAGAACCCATGTGGGACAGTGCTAGGCAGCAGCACATCTTTCCCACTGCTCAAGCACTCACCAGCCACACACCAGACCCTGACGCTTGTTCTGGAAGTTTCTCTACTGCTGCCACAGAATACCTTCTTACCCTTCTCCTAGGAACTCGTCCCAGGAGGAGGCACCAATGACTTACTGGCTTCTGCTCAGAGCCTCCTCTTCCCCTGAGGATTCCCTTGCACACAGCGGCTCTCCCCTCTCCAGGTGCCTGCTCTGAAGGCCCTATATGCACAGAAGCCCGTTCACCCTATTTGCTATCTCAGGTCCTTTCCACTTCCCCTGTGTCCACATCTTGGGGGACAGTCTCTCACTCCATCTCTCAGATCACTCAGTTTGAGGGTGCCGTTTCCTTCTGGGACCCCAGCTCACACAGGTGGGCAGGTAGTACCACTCCCTCTTTGTGGAGGAGTAAACTGAGGTTGAGAGAGGTGTGAGAAGTCACCCAAGCTCACACAGATCTGAAAGTACATGGTCTGGACTGCAAAGTCCAAGCAGTTCAGTGGTTTCTCTCTTTTTGGAACCGGGGCTGGAGGTCTCATGCTGGAGGAGGGAACAGACGATCGGAGCAGGCATTGTGGTGGGGAATGGGCAGTGTGATGGTTTAAAGACTTTGGTTTAAAGAGAGGAAAGACATGGGGTGATGTGAAGCCCACTGAAGTCTCCCAGGCTGACCAGGACTGGAGTGGCCACCGCTTGGGGGAGCCAGTGAGGCAGGTGGCGAATATTTGTTCAAAGGGGACAGTTTAGTTACACAGACAAATGCAGTTAATTGATTGCCTGTGGTCAAAAGTAAACCCAGGATGTGGCATGGCCCAGCCTTCTCCTCCAGGGCCACCTCTGCTCTGTGGTGTTAGGGACCCTGGTCCACCCTAAAGCCTTCTGGTTTTCCTAAGCACACACTGGGCAACCCAAAACAGTAACATGGCACGTGTGCCCCTGGCCTTTGGGAGTTGTGTGACCCCCTCTTCCCACCAGAGTGTGCCAGCATGCTGCTGACACAATCATGCTCTGTGCTGAGCCCTGCAGGATGCCCCATCACCCTGCCCTTAGGACCCCCAGTTTCCTTGGGAAGGGGGTGCTGTCCTGATGGCTAATTGTCAGGGCAATAACCAAAGATTCAGGAAACATACAACACTCACCATTTGCAAGGGAGAAGTGTGCTCTATAGGTGAACATAAAAGGTGGAGATCTTCCACGGGTGGCTGTGGTAACCCCAGGTTTCCCTACTCCCAAGGGCACACCTAGGGAGGTACAGGTAGGGCTCCTGTAGGTAAGGTCTCAGCCTTCTGCTCCATTTCAATGACAGATGGCTCAGCCAGGTGGCTCAGAGAGGCCAGGTAACTGGCCCAGAGCTACACTACCCCAAGTAAGGCTTTGGCTCAGGACCTTCCCCCTTCCAGGTGATTCTTATGCCCTGGCAGGTTTGGACAAGAACCACAGCTCTGAGACCACACAGTGGCTTCCTGGTTCTTCCAGAGCCCCTGCGGTGGACCCTGGGAGTTTGGGGTCCCGGCGCAGGCGGGGCGGGCCAGCTGTGCAGAGGGCGGCGCTGCTGCAGCCCTGCCCAGGGGCGGAGCTCACCTGGGGACCAGGTAGACAGCTCCCGGGCAACCTGGCCGCCCGGGAAGCCAGGGCGCGCAGCAGTCGCGGCCTCGCTTGGGCCCCAGGGACGAGGGCAGGGACTGCGACCTGCCCCACGCCCGGCCGTGGAGCAGCCTGGACACCCGCTCACCATGGGGAGACTCCTCACGTTTCTGCAGAAACTGGCCTTCCTGGGTCAGGACCACGGGTACAAGGCGCTGGAGAGGGACGAAGTAGAGACCTTGGTGAGTCTGACCGATCTGGTGTGAGGCACGGGGCTCAGACTCCACATTTGTCCCCTAGGATCCTGCACGTGACGCGCGGGACCCCATGTGTCACTGGGCACTGACATTCTGCTCATCGCCTCCTTTAACTCTGAAAAGAAGCTGGCTTCGGAGGAAGCGGCTCCACCCTCAAGGCACAGAACTCACCAGTCAGCCTGGGTAGGCTAGCCCGTTTGGGGATGAGAAACTGAGACCTGTGCTCTTCAAGGGCATGCAGCTGGGTTTCTCTGACTCCACGGAATTTAAGTGCCTGTATATACACACACACATAGGCAGTTGAATGGACTTTAAAAATCTGCTGGAATTGAGGGAGATGGGGTTGAGGTGGGGACCAAAAAAAAAAAAAGCCACATAAAATCTTGCTGAAGGTTAATAGTGAAAATTGAAGCGGCACAGTAGGACTCCTGGCTTCCGTTCCTCTACATCAGTATGGTTTTTAAAAGCTGCTCTGAGCCCAGCATGGTGGCACAGACAGGGCAGGTGTATCTCTGTGAGTTCAAGACCAATCTGGTCTATATAGAGTGAGTTCCAGGACTTCAGTACCAGGAGTTTCTCACCAGGACCAACAACCATAAAGTTGTTTCTGTGCCTTTGATGGGGCAGCTGGGGTACAGTCAGTGGGTTGGTGACCCATAGCACAATCCCTCCCCACCACTGGCTTTGGAAGGTCTGAGAGTGGGAGCCCATGGCACACCCAGAACTCCCATGCTTGCCCCTGGGGAACAATGCCCCCTCATATGGTCTTTTCATGTGTGTGTGTGTGTGTGTGTGTGTGTGTGTGTGTGTGTGTGTGTGTGTGTGTGTGTTGGGGAGGGGGGTGTTCCAGGAAATTTGTTTTGTAATGACAGAAAATCTTTTGCAACATTTCAGTTTTATTTCTTCCTAAAGAATGCCACAGTCAAAAGTTTCAATGGTATGGTTCTTAAATATTTACGCATTCATTTACAAAGGTGATTGTATGTATCAGTGTTGGAGTCGATGTAAGATTCTGGTGTTAGGGCTGTGAACTGCAGAACTCAAAACCGTCTGTGTTTGTCTGCAGCCTTGTGGGTTAGCAGTATACCATAATCCTCTGCTAATGCCACGTGTGTCTTACATGTCTGTGTTGTTAACAGGGGTTTGGCGTGTGTTTGTTGACACAGATAGCTTCCTTCCACCTTTTTCTATTTTTTCCCTCTGTCTTGTGATATCTTACACACAGCTGGGCATCCCTGAGTACTCCTGATGCATACATAGCAGGTTGTCATCAGGGAGTCTAAGAGTGTGCAGGTGTGGGTTTGGTGTAAACCCACATGGAGACGCTCTGAGCCAGGTGGGCTTCATTCCCCTGAGCTGTTCAAAGGCAACCTGTCTGCAGGTGTATTCTCCACCTGGTCGTGTTCTCTGTAGCACACTGACGGTGAGGGAGCCTGGGCATGTGGTGACCAGTACCGAAACTTCTAGGGCGGTCGGCGATGCTGGCAGTTCTCAGCAGAAGCCAGCTATTGCCGGTGTGCTGTCGCCAAACCTGGCCTTACAAACAGAGGAACGCAATAAGGGTGATCAGTCAGGGTGTTCCGTTGGGACAGTGGAACTCTGTGGTGGGTCAACATGTAAGGCCCTGGCTTCCATCCTCAGTACCACACGAAACAAAACAACCCCACTAAAACCCAGTCCCTGGAAGTGAGGTGAGGGAAGAAGGCCAGAGGAGACACTGCTTTCCGCTGGGCTTCAAACCCTGTCCCCCACCAAGAGGCTTAGGGAAGGAAGTCTTGTTCACTCTGGGGTCACCTCTGCACCTGTCCTGAGTTGGTCTTTATGAACACTTGGTGTGTGCTGTGGCCCAGGCACTAGTGGGCTTCACAGCATACACAGCCATGAGAGGAATCAGTTCTGAGAACTGGCTGGGTCCCCTCATAGGCCTCTGGCCTCCAGAGGAGCGTAATGGCAATTTGGGGACAGAAGAGCGCCAAGGTCGTGGGCACCAATCGGCTCTTGCTGAATATTGACTGGACAATCTCAGTCAGCGCTGAGGAGCAAGGTATTCACAAACCAGTCATCGGGAGGTGAGGGGAGCGACAGGTGAAAGAGAAGAGGGGTTTAGTCAGTGGTCTTACTGATTCAGTGTGCTGAAGAAGAAAGCCAATGAGTCTGGAAGGGGATGTCGCCAAGTTACAGGTGCGGAGGCAGAAGTGGAGCTCAGTACCCAAGCAGGGAAGCTAGCTCTTTTTTGCTGTTTCCAGGGTGACCAGTAGAAGGGTGTTTGAGAGACTCCTTCAGACAGAGAAGACAAAGCTTCTCTCTGATGTCCTGCACAGTAGGAGAAGAACATTAGACTAGAGAGTCCTGTTTCTGGGAAGGCCCAGGCACCAACTCTGCCCTCCAGGCTGCTCCCGGGGTGGGCATGACTCCCACTTGTCCTGCTATCCTGGCTATTGACCTTGTCACCCTCCTGGGCTCTCCAGATCCGGGCCTGAGTGCCAGTAGCTGGGCACGTGCAGTAGGCACCCTGTCATTCAATCCAGACCCCAGCACTTGTTGTGTGCTGGGCCGTGCTGAGGGAAATGCATGCACTCTCTGCCCTTAGGCATCCATCGGAGAGGGTGAAAGAAGCAGGGCATGGCTGACCTTGACTTTTGAGTGTGGGGGCTGGGAGGGAGTCATGTCTGAGATTAACAGGAGTGGAAAGATGAGTGAGCTGGGCAGAGTTCCCAGCAGGAAGAGGGAAGTACAGGGGCTGATCTGAGAAGGTCAGGGGACACAGGTGACCCCATGAGTCTTGTCAGAAAGAATCTGACCTTTCTATTTACAGCAGTGGGGACCTTTGAGTGGTTTTAGATCAGGACTTGGCAGTTGTTCACATATTCATAAATATGCCAGCCTTTAGAGACTCAGTGAAGAAAACAGTCACAGATTTGCATGTTTAAGACCTGCCACTCAGGCTGAAGAGATGGCCTCTCCGTTAAGAGCGCTGGTTGCTCTTCCAAAGGACCCAGGTTCAATTCCAGATCCACAGGGCAGCCCACAGCCATCTGTAATTCCAGCTCCAGGGGGCCATGTACTCTTCTGAGCTCTGGGGTCACTGCATGCATGTGGCGCACAGACACACACAGAGAGACAAAACACCCATCTACATTAAAAAATAGATTAATTTTAAAAAAAGACCTAACACTTGTCTAGCATGTGCAAGGCCCTGGGTTCTAGCCCCCATTACATATCACAGGATAGATAGATAGATAGATAGATAGATAGATAGATAGATAGATAGATACATACATACATACATACATACATACATACATACATACATACATACATACTCTTAGCCTGAAGTTGACCCACACCCCTCAAAATTCATCATTATGTGGGTATGTTAGAGAAAAGAATTGCACCCTCTACCTCTTGTCAATTTACACTGAGGTGTGACTTCAACCCATGTTAACATTCAACCTGCCAATCAAAGGAGCCACAGGCTTACAGCTCAGCTATGGACACTGGCTTCTAAGTATGAAGTTCAAAGCTGCTTTTAACAGGGCCAGAAAGACTAAGCCCCAGCCCATGTTGTCCAATGGCTGTTTGCTCTCCATCCCTAGCGGAATAACACTTTGTCCCCAAGCTTGCAACAGATACTTGAGCTTGTGCAGCCGAGTGCTCCTGGCTCAGGGTCTCTCACAAGGTGATGGTCACATTGTGTGCATGGCTGGGGGCTCCCCTGGAGCACCCACTTCTAAGCACGTCGGCTGTGGCAGGCCTGTTTCCTGGCCACACGGTCCTTTCCAAAGGGCTCCTTGTTGCACATCAGACAGGCAACTGAAGGCTGACTCAGAATAGTTGCAACTTGGCCTGAGAACGAGGGCTTACGACTTCTGCTGTACCTCTTGGCAATTCTGTGGAGGAAGTCTCAGGCAATGTCCCTTCTGAAGGGAAGGGATGACATTGCTTGAGGGAATACTAGGGGCCAGGGTGGTAATCAGGGTCTCCCTCAGGCTGCCCTCCCACAGTAGTAGGATTTCCAGCCACATGTGGTGCATACCTATCATCCCAGAGTTCTGGAGGTGGAAATGGGAGGATCTGCTTTCAGAGTCATCACTGGCTTCACAAACAGTTCAAAGGAAGCCTGGGCTACATGAGACCCTGCCCCCCCCCCCAAAAAAAAACGAGCAGAAAACAGATGATTTCTTTAGCTGAAATGATTCAAAGTAAAAAAGGCTATACACACACACACACGCACACACACACACACACACACACACACACACACACACACACACACGCACACACAGCCTGCTCAGGAGTTCCCTAGTTTTGTGATGTTTCCTTTGACATGATTGTTTCTGGGCTCAGAGTTTGGAGTTTTTGAGCATGCTCATGCCAGGAATGGCCGTTTCCACATGTGTGTGCAGAATGGGATGTCAATATGCAGGAGCTTGCTAGTTTAAGGTCTCAGATCTGTGACACCTGGCAGCAAGCAGGCTGTGACCCATAGCTGCAGAACTGGCTTGGCTGCTTGCAAATAAGGAACATCTGGATTGCAGATGGTGTTTCCTCACTTCAGTCTGTTGTGTTTAATAACTCACTCCAGGGCTCCTTGCGGGTAGCAGACAGCGAGCGAGCTGCTGCCAACAAAGACAGGATCCATGCCAGTCACCTGCTGGCAGCTGGCTGCCCCTCTCTGCCCCTCTCCCCTCTGTAGTTTACACTTGAGAGTCCCAGGCTGAGATCTGTGATGTCTCCATTCTCCTGTTAACGAGGTGTGGCGCTCTTGTCACTGGCGCCACCAGATCTGTTCTTATCAGGCCAATCGCTGAAAGAGTTTCAACTTAGTAAGTTCTCAGGAAACCTGAAGTTCTTGGAGAATCAATCCAAAGATGACACTATGGGATCTGTCTAGTCTTAATACCACAAGCCTTGTCCCGAAGGGTAAAGAAGCCTAGACCCTGACCTCTGAAACTAAGATCTATATGAACGGCGTGTTTGGTGTATATCTGAGGGGAAGGGGGTGTAAAACTGGGGCTGGGGGTCCTAAGCACTCTCAGTGAGAACAAGATGAATGGGTGTAGTCTGTTCCTACCCTCCACCAGGGTAGGAACTTGTCTGTCTCATGCTCAAAGCTGCCTGGCTTCTAGAGGACCTAAGTGAGCTCACCTCCTGCCCTGACAGTGACCAGTTGAAATGAAAGCTGGCAGAAAGTGCATCCGGAAACCTCTGCCTGGGACAAACTGGGCCTTGGCCAGAGTCAAGGGCTAAGGATTGCAGTAACTGGATGAGGTGACTGTGAGTGTGAAGAGCGCTATCAGGCCCCCAAGCCTGTCTCATGGGGTGCCAGTGGGAAGAGGATGGTTGGGGGGACATAGGATGCTATTCTTGGACTTCCCCTCTCCCAGCGATTCCTGACCCAGATGACTTTGGGTCAGTACTGTAAGGACCATGGGAGTGAGTGAGCGCTCAGGGAAGGGGCTCAGCTCAAGGTAGCTACAGTTGGTATGAGAGCAGAGCTGGCTGCCTAATTCCTAGGACTGGGTAGGAAAGAAAAATGTGGGATCCCCATGCACAAAGGAGGAGAATGTTTTTCTGTCTCCCACTGTCAAGGCTTTTACAAAGTTATTTTATTGATTACTGTGCATATGGACCCAGCACACATGTAGAGGTCCGAGGACAACTTCATGGAGTTGGTTCCATCTTTACAAGGGTTCCAAGCTTGCAGTGCAGGTGCCTTTACCCACGGAGGCATCTCACCAGCCTCAATTTCTTAAAAAATGTGGTTAGTGGGCAGGGGACATGCACACCATGACACGTATAGGAAGGTAGAGGGCCACTTTTGGGAACTGGTTCTCTCCTCTCCCCATGTAGGACCTGGGGATTGACTCCAGTCATCAGGCTAGGGACAGGCTCCTTTACCGGCTAAGCCATGCCAATGGCCTTACTATGGATTCTGACTGCTTCCTAGTATTGCACCCTGTGGATAACTACAGGGCGTGTACAGAGACACCAGAGGGAGGGTGATCATGACCACTGGAATGGTGGGTGATGGGAAGTGGAACCCCGCACAAGCAGAGCCACTCAGCCCCAAGCTAAGCACATCTCTTTGTCCCCTTGGACTTCTTGTGTGTGGCACAAACTTGAAGATAAATCAAGACGGCTAGCACGGAGCAGGAAGCTCCAGGTGCCTCTTCTTCTCCCATCCCTTAAGAGCTGGGATCTCTGTGCACCTGTGGGCTCACACCCAGGGAGCCGCAAAGCAGGACATGCCTGGGGCTCTCACTGGAGAGGAAGGGGAAGATCAACACCAAAGCACAGCAGTGGCCTGTGCTCCCTCAGGCTGCACTGGACAGCTCCTGGGCAGCTCCTGGGCTGTTTTTAATTATGCTTATGAATGATTTTGTGCATGTGGTGGTCAGAGGACAATTTGTGGGAGTTGGTTTTCTCCTCCTACCACACGGTTCCCAGGACTCAAACTCAGATCTCAGGCTTGACAACCAAGACCTGTCTGTATTCACTGAGCCATCCCACCCATCCCATTGTAGGGCTTGTGACCTCTGAAACACAGGGAGTGACCCGGAGCGCAGCACCATTCAGTGGGGCCTGTGGCCACTATGGCGTCCACAGCTAAAGGGCTGGGGTCTTTCTCTGCCTTCCTTCCAGCTGGGGGGTGGGAGTTCAACAGTGTTGCTCATGGGTGCAGGTGCCCTGGGGTGGGCCAGCCGTCCATTGGAGGAAGTGCTGTTTCTCTGCAGCTTGCTATGGCTCACACTGGAGGCCTAGGACAGAGGTATTGCCAACGGGCTCCTCCTGAGACAGAGAGCATCATTTCCCTCACCGTGTTCCTGATCACCCTCTGAGGGTGTTTTGTGTCCTGAGCTCCTAAGAACTCCAACCTGATGAACTGCCTTTAGTGACCTTGCTTCATCTCAATTACCTCTTTTAAAGCCCTGCCTGTAGAGAAGCCATATCCCAAGGCTGGGGGGTGGGCACAGGAGGGGATGCTGCACATAGCTCCAAGTTCCCTATGGAGAACAGGAGCTGCAGCTATCATGAGAAAATGCATGCCTTCCATGGAGGTTGCCGAGTACTTGAACTTAGGTGAAGGCCCCATCTGTCCCCACTTCTAGGCAGAAACTGTGCTGCTGCAAGGGCTCTTCCAGAACCTTCTGCTGGACTACTGGAGGGAAGAGAGCCCAGCAAAGCACAATCAAGTGTGGACATGCCCATGACTCGTGAGTCTGAAAACTTCCAGAACCGAGATCAGTGTTGTACATGGTCTCTCTTGAATAGCCATGAGTATGTGGCCTGGTTAGTCTGTGCATGCCCCACAAGACCACTCATGCATTCCCCAGGATTTACAAGTCTTTGCTTCTAGACAGATCAAATGTGGGGGTCTCGTGGATGTTGGGGGAAGGAGGGCTGATCTGAGACCACCCCGGCCCAGATCTCCAGCCGCAGCGCCTGGTGGGTCCTTCCCCTTCCTGGTGTACTACTAAGGAGGCTGATGTGCCTCTTCTGGCATATTCCTGTGTTCTCCGGTGTAAGGAGACACTTGTCATGAGGATCACGGAGTCAGGTTCACTCCCAGGCCTCTGGTTTCTTCCTTTGCCTGCTTCCTAGCTCCTCATAGCTTTTAGGCAGCATAAGCAGAGTCTGCATGGGCCTTGCACACCCATCGGCCTTCCCTCAGCACCCATGGAGAATAAAGGGAATGACTAAGATGCTGCACTGACTCCTAGCAACCCTAGGAGCATGTGAGAAGTGCAGTCTTCGGCCTGCACCTACGGCCACTCTGGCATTCTGGGCTCTAGCTGGCTTTGATGGCTCTGATGCTCCCTGAACTATGAGACCCATCCTGTGGATCAGCAGCTTCTCATTGGTTAGACATCATCCTCCTGTGCACCCTCTCTGGGGTGAGAGTGAGTCAGCAGAATGCCTGTCCTACTATGGAATATCTTGAGATAGGCCCTAGGAGGGAGGGAGAAGCCGGACAGACAGACAGACAAAGCCTGGTGCTTCTGCTGTGACACAGACACTCTCTGGAGGAAGAGGTCGGGCACAGAGAACCGAGATTAGCATTTGCCTGGCACACTCCTGGGTCACACCACATAGACCATAGCCTGGCCATGGGAGCGGATACCTGGGAAATTAAGCCAGACTTCCTCCTCCTTGATTGGGGAGGTGCCTGCTCCCCAGGAAGTCCTGTGTGTCCTCCTCTGTGTCACTCTCTCTGGTTTCTGAAGACTTCTCCTCACAGCTGACCCCAATCTATCCCCCAAGTACCAATGTAGGGAAATTTCAGTGTGTCCTGCCTTCTCTGCCCATGTCCATTGGTATTAATTATTTATTGTCTCGGGAACCTCCCTGCCTTATCCCCCCCACCCTACCCCCGGGACTGAACGTGATTCTGCTCTCTTTTTCTTTCTCCCCTTTTTACATCTGTCCTCATTTTCCCCCTTTGTATACCTGTAATTTATTTCGCCTCCGTGAACCCACAGCAAATCTCAGTGCACAGTGCCACGCCTCACCCCCACCACACATTATGGTCCCATTTTTCTCCCAGGCACTGCTGGTCTGTCACTGTGTGGCAGTCAGGCTGTGATGTGCAGAGGCATCCTGGTCCTTCTCTGAGCTGCTCTAAAGGCTGTGGGATATGCTGCAAGATTCTCTGACCCAGGCTCCTTTCCTGTAGACTCCATCGCTACACCTGGTCCTGTAAGAACTTATGTAGTCTCCATGTGCCTGAATCTACCCTTGCTACAATGGGATAAACTATGTACATCAGAGGTGCCTCCTAAGAGTGATTAGGATTAAGTCATTAAGTCATTAAATAGCGATTAAATATTAAATAAGGAGTGAAGTGTTGGGGGTGTCATGGGAGGGCAGTGTGTGTGTGTGTGTGTGTGTGTGTGTATATGTGTGTGCGCGCGCGCACGCGCGCGCAGACCACAACCTTAAGTTTATTCTTTAGACACCATTTTTTCTCTCCCACTGGCATAAAAATTGCCAAGTAGGCTAGGCTTGCTGGCCAGAGAGCGATCCACCTGTCTCAGCCTCCAACCTGCCTCCTCCCCATCACTGCTTGACTTTTCTTTCTTTCTTTTTTTTTTTAATGTGATTTCTGGAAACCGAACTTGGGTCCTCATGCTGAAAGGCCATCTCCCCAGCCCTCACTTTACTCTTTAGTTATAGGAAGGTGTCATTACATGACTCTGACTGTATCTTGTCTCCACCTGCAGAGAACCATCCCAGTTCCACCGTCCCTCGGCTCCCTCACCTCCCCTGAATCCTGCAGCATTAGTAGCTTGGCACACACTGCCCCACACTTAGCTGATTTTCTTCTCTGTTTTGAATCCTTAGAGAAAATCTCCACAGCAACCGGAGGTTCCAAAATGTCAGGAGCTTTCCTAGAGTGAGACAACATGCCTGGGAAGTTGGAGGCTGGTCTTTTGACTTCTAAGGTTCACTTCTCTGTGCTGCTGGCTAATCTCTTGGGCTACTGAAGCAGGCTCTTTCAAAACATTTTCTGCAAACAGCCCCTGGCACATGGGCTGACCATCCAGTGAGTAATCTAGTCATTCTTCCTGTCTCCTCCTGGATCCCAGCAGCCCAATGCTGCTACAGCCAGGGATCTGGGGCCAAATACTCCCAAGACCAAGGGTCAGAGACCTAGCATCACTGAGTTACAGGGTCAGATACTGCCCACAGAGAAGCCCTTGGCATCTCAGGAAGTTAGGAAGGTTTTTTCCAAGGGCTAGAGGAATCAGGCTAGCCACACTGATCTACTGATCTCCAGAAACGAGGCCCACAAAAGTGGCCTCAGGACAGTCAGGCAGAACCTGCAGGTGAAACCAGAGGTGTGGCTCTGCTTCCAGGAACACAGGTGTGGTACTTCCTGGAGCCACTTTCCCTATCATCCTGGGCTCAGCTCAGGCCCTGCAACTTCCTGCTGCACAGGCCACAGCAGGGCCTGAGGAAACCCACTTTGCACAACCAAACCCAGAATAAATGAGTGAGATGGAGGCCCAGCTCTGTCTTCGAGGCAGGGAGGTGGAGCGGAGGGTCCACTGCCCAACAGAAAGGTAGACTTAGTCCTCACTCAAACCCTGCCTGCTGTGACCTTGGGTGAAGTCTTTTGATCCTGGGATACCACTTGCCTCTTCAACAAGATAGTCACTGCACATCACCAGCTAGCCTACCTAGCCTTTTGGTTAGACTTGGGAGCTGGGGCATGCAGAATTGGCAGCTGTGTTGGGAAGAGTGTGCTCAGTGAATGTAAGCTGGGTCTATAGCTACAGAGGGGACTGTTAGAAGACCATGAAACAGACACTGACTGTCCTTCACCAGGCCCTTACAGTTAATACATGGCCATGCTGACCACTTACCTTCACGCTTACCACTCCCATTTGGGCACAAATTGCATGATGACCCATTGGCCCCAAACACTTGAAGACATTCATTCCTAATTATAGTGAAGCCTTACAATCCACTCACACCATGACTCAGCCATGGGCACAGTCACATGGTGTGTGGACTCACACAGGTCTGGAACCTCCTGGAGTTATACGTTCCTTATCCCCTGTATATGGAATGGTTCCTTGGGTTTTCCTGGCCTTCTTAAAGATTCCAAGCTCATAACTTTGTGGAGTGTTTCCCTGATTTGGGTTGGTCTAGCGTTTCCTCAGGTAGACGTTGGTTCTGTTCTTCTGAGGGACCTCATGGTGACAGGGTGTGTGTGTGTGTCTGTGTGTGTGTGTGTGTGTGTGTGTGTGTCTGTGTGTGTGTCAAGAAACCTAAGGTGGTATTTGTTTACTTGTGTGTGTGCTCACATGTGTGCGGAGGCCAGAGCTTGATGTTGGCATTTCCCTCTGTTCTCCACTTCACTTTTCAAACACTTTCCCACTGAACCTGGAGCTTGCTGGTTGGGCTAGTTCAGCTGCCTCAGCTTCCCCAGCACTGGGATTACAGAAAAGCACTGACATGCCTGGCTTTTACACGGGTGCTGGGGACTGAACTCAGATCCTCATGGTTGTACAGCCAGCCCTTTACCAACTGAGCCATGTCCCCAGTGTCCTTGTGATGCTGCCTGCCCCATTGCTAGTGGTGGTGGCAGCTCCTTCCCTCAGCTGAGACCCATGTGTCACTCTCTGAGCTCAGCCTGCATGGGCGATGCTCGCCTGACTAAAAGTGTCACTGAGTGATTTCTCAATTCCACTATTCAGTCACTTCCTAGCTGCCCACGCCAGGGAAAGCTTCCTCTTCTCCCCAGCCCTTAAGTCATTCAGACTCGTGTGAACACATACATTCCAATCTGATTCTGTTAGTGTCTGTAGTTAGTATTCATTTCAGCTTGCTCTGCCTGCCCACACCCGCCTTGTGAGAGACCCTTCTTATGGCCTCCATGCCCTACTAACCTTCCCCGGACTCTGGTGAGGTTGCTGGGATAGGAAGAAACACTTACCTCCCACCATCTCTCCCCAGGTGGGGAAGCAGCCCTGGCTCCTGGCTCCTGGATGTGCATTTTGCTTGGACCACTGTGTTGAGAAACAACAACAACAAAATCTATGGATCGCTGCTTGTCTTTGCTGGTGGGAGGAGGGGGATGTGCATGCATACACTGTTAGTCTATATTCAGTGTTGTGTCTGCGCACGTACACACTTGTACATTCCAATCCAGTGAATCCCTGACAGCCCATGCCCGCTCCCTGAGGACTTTGCTGAGAACACCAGTCACCGAGGTTATCAGGCTATTTCTGAGTCATACAATCTCCCTGTGTGTGAGCAGTCTCCTCCCCATCACCTATGTGTTAGTTCCCAATTATATTGGCTGTCCTCTTGTCCATGTCTATGCTTTTCCTCCTGAGTAATACACATGGTGGGTCATGGTGGGTCTTGCTGAGAGCTGGCTAGTCCCTTAGGCCTTACACACACACACACACACACACACACACACACACACACACACCACAAGCATGCACACACTCAGATGCACTTACATACATGCTCATACTCTCTCATACACATGAGCACACATGCATACAAGCATGCATGTGAACACTCTAGACACCATTGCAGCCCAGGAAAAAACTCGTTGCCCTCTTGACCCAACGCTGCAACTGAAGCTGTCCACTGTCTTGGCTGCATGTGCTTCTTGAGTTCATGTCATAGGACAACACACCAAGACTTAAGAAAGGCATAAGCTTTGCTGTGGGAGGCCCAATAGGCAGGTAGGAAACCAGAATTTGACTTCTGAGCAAGTGGCTGGCCCACCTACATCCACAGATGCCTGGGTTGTTGCTTTGAGACATTTTTCCACTTGATACTAAAAAGTACTGGGTGGGCCCCACTGGGCTCACTCACAACTGTCTGCCCCTCTTTTCTCTACTGTATTAAGCTATGCCAGGTGACCTGCCTCTCAGGGAGAGTAGGACCTGAGGCTCCACTGTAGATGCTCTCTGCCCTGCAGCATTCCCTCTAGGCCTGCTGGAGGAAAATGGAGGCTTTTCCTCATGAGCCCTTTCCCTAGTGAGCAAGGTCTTATGGCCACTCAGCATTTCTTCCTGGGGAAGCAACTGCCCCTCTCTCCATCCCTGTCCCTGGGCCAGCCAGGACTGGGTCCCTACTTTGAATCAATAACTCCTACTTATCGTTCCAGACTCCCAAAAGCGCAAAAACCATTTCCCATGGCCCCTGCTTTCAGCTACCAGGTTTCCAAACCCAAAGGCCACCCAAGGCCACTCAGTCTGCTGGATTCTGCCAGAAGCATATCTTCCATCTTTTGTTTATCATGTTTTATGTGGGCCCCCTTATGCACAGTGGCCCACATCTCTAATTTTCCTCCTCTACCTCTGTGAATGGTCCACTATTTGGGGGAGACCCTGTGGAAGTGTCCATCCTATCTAAACACCTGCCCTAGGACTTAACAATGCCATGTACAACATAACAGCCCAAACTGGACACAGCCTACATGCCAGCTCCTACAACCAGCTAATAAATCATGACGCCAGGTTGCTATACGGTAATAGGATGAAATGCCCATGGTCCCACACAGCAACAGAGTGGCCTGCCCTCACTGGTAGAGAAATAGCCACTCTTACGAAGACAACAGGAGGACTGGGGTCCCTGGGTGTGACACCTTCTATGGGTTTCTGAAGCAGGCAGAGCAGATCCATGTGCAAAGCAGTGAGGATGTTTAATCTTCCTAGAAGGTGGTGTGCGAGAGAAGGCCCAGTGGCCGGAAGATTCTGGGAGCTCTAAGTTCTGTCGTTGTCTGGGTGGTGCTCAGGCAGACACACGTGTGAGTCTCCATACAGCTGTGCGTGACCTACACACATGACTATTGCAGGCATACCTCAATACACAGTTAACCTTTGCATTCAAGGAACTCTTCTTTCAGGAGCAGCTTTGTGCCACACGTTACAGCGGCCTCATGGTTAACCAGCCGGCCTATTAGTGGGTGTTTGGGTTGGCACTAACACAGAGAGAGCCATTATGGACAGTACTGTGAGGTGTGGCTCTGAGAGGACCCTTCTGTAAAGAGGGCGTCTGAACAAGAAGTGAGCAGAGCATTTCCAACGCGAATGACGCCACATGCTCTGCAGTGGGGGCTGTCCTGATTCATCCCTCACAGCTGTCTGTGAGCGAGCTCTCTCCGACACCAGGTCCCAGTGTGTGGGCGTCCCCAGCTTTATCACGGGGCTTACATCCTTAGTGTGTATCTTTTCCCCAGTTTTCACAAAACAACAACAGAAACAATGGGCGGTCGTGTTATTCTTTGCAAGGTCAGAGGCTCACGTTGCTTTGGTAAATTTTTACCATTGGACTCTGTTCACAGTGCTCACACTGTACGTTACAGAGCCCAGTCCTCTTCCTGTCTGGAACTTGAGTCTATTTCTTATCTTAGTTTTATCTTGTACTTAGAAAGTCCTTTCTCACTCTGTGATCCTAAGAAAAGGCAGGCCTTGGCTTCCTCTTGCACTTGGATGGCTTTGTCTTTGTCCTGTCTTCTTATTTGTTGATTTAAGTGAAGGTGCTTGCATAATTTCTTGGCAGGGAGCACAGGAACTGTGGTCTCCCAGGCAGCGGGCAGGGTTCTCTCCATGCAGGAAGAAGCCGGGGACTAAAGAAACAAGCCAAGAAAGCATTGTTAGGGTAGACTTGTACCTGCTGCAGAGGCCACAGCACAGGTGTTGGCCTCTGTGGGGATGTGGGAGGTGCTGCTGTAAGGGGCAGCCTGCATTGTGAACACCACTCCCTGCCTGTTCCTGTGCCTGAGCTTTCTGACTGCCTTCCTGCTTTTGCATGCAGCTGTCATGGCCACTCACCCCCTCCCTTTCTAGTACCAACACTGAGACTGTTCTCATCTTCTCTCCCCTCTGCAGCATGTCGGAGCACCCTCCGCTCTGCATGCATTGTGCTGGCACTCCTGTGTAAGTTGGATTATGACAGCCCCTCTCCCATGAGGCTGGTAGAGAAGTGTGGGAGGTCCGTGTGTCTGGATACAGGGAGGGGCTGGAGTCTGGATCTCAGCAAGCAAATGATGACAACACCAGGGTACCACTGTTGCTTTTAACACGACACCACACATCTCTGTCACTCCAAGCCACAGCCATGTGCTCCCTGGTGCTTGGAGAACAAGAGTCCAACCTGGGTCTCACAGGTAGAAGACAGTCTGACCAGGGCAGCTCCTTGTGCAGGTTCTGAGGGGGCAGGGAGCTATTTCCCAGCTCACGGAGGCCACCTGTTGCCCTCAGCTTGTGACCCCTCCATTTCCATCACAGAGTTCAACGACTCCATCAAGACAGTACCACGCTGTTGGTTTTTTAAAAAACAGGACCTTGCTGTGTAGCTCACACTGGCCTTAAATTCTCAGCAATCCTCCTGCCTCAGCCTCCCGAGTGCTGAGATTGTAGATGAATGCCACCATACCCAATGTGACTAATTTTTTCTTAGTGGATATGAGTCTCTGGCAGTGTCTGGTTCACATGCACAGAGGAATTCCTGAGTGCTCATCTGGACGTCAGAGGTGACAGGGTCTCTACACTTTTGTTTGTTAAGACTGGTACTGCCTTCAGGACCCTAATTTCTGAAAGGAACCCTGCCATCCTCTCATCACCTGTGCTTGGGGTTTCTTGGTGCCAGGAACTGCACGTGGGTCTTCCTTCTCCTCTTCTCCAATAGCCCTCCTCCTTTTCGGTAATGCCCTGCTGTGACAACCCCTACTAGTCTGAGGAAGAAATTGAGGCAGGGGTCCGTTTTAACAAGTATGTTGTAGGAATGCAGTGTTATCAGCCCCAGAAGAGGATAGAGATCCTGAGATCTAAGCGAAATAAGATCTCTGCACTGGACAGACAGGGAGGCAGAGAGGCCAGGATGGGCCTGAGGGAGGCTGGGCCCTGCTGCCCAAATGCTCTCTGTGTGCTGAGCTCCTGATGTCTGTTGAGCCTGTGTCTTCCATGGGAGATCATATTTGTTCTTTGTTGGTCTCTGTTGGGCTCAGTTCCAGCCTAAGCCTACTACTGGGGAAACTTCTCTGAGACAACTCAGTGTCCTCGACTGTCGCCTTAGGGCCCCACCAGGGAGCAGCAGCCTGTTTGCTGCAGGCAAACAGTACTCTGGGGTCACAAGGAGGCACAAAGGCAGAGGAGGTCAGCTAGTGTGGGATTCTATTGTACAAAATCTACAGTGGTTAAAGCTCAGAGAAAATCGGCCTATGGCCATGAAGACTGCAGGGGGTGGGCCAAGGGAGTGTCAGTCACCACAGCCAGGCCAAAAGAGATGGGTGTGTCCTGAAAGCAGCCAGGATTTGAGAGTCTCCAAGCCAGAGAGAGAGAGAGAGAATATGTCATGTGTATGTCTGTATTTATGTATATGTGCCTGTATATATGTATGTGCATGTATATATGTGTGTGTACATAACGTTTCAATGTCACAGGATACTGTATTTGGAAAGTGAGTGTGGTATAGCCAGAAGGAAGGGTGCAAGTATGCTCACACCCAGGGTTGTCTCCCATGCAGAGGGAGCAAGAGAGCTGGCTGGGTGGGGACTAGAGCCTAGCAGTCCAGTGGTGCATGTTTCTCTGTAGAGGGAATTTGCAGGGAGGTCAGCTACTGTGGGATCTTTATTGGTGTGGAGACATTTGGAGAACCACAGAACTGGGAGGAGCTGTGTCTTCACTGTTGCGCTCTGGTTTTTTTATATCAAGAGCAGAATCCCATGAAGTGGATGTGTTTGGGGGTTCCTGTGGACAAATCGGCCACTGAGCGCTAACTCACACTTGGGGTGCAGCGTTGGTAAGAAGGGAAGAGGAACTTGGACTGCACCTTAGCTAAAGGAAGTTGTTTTTACCTCTCTCTTTCCTCCTCCCCAGTTCCTGGTGACTTGGCTTGAGAAGGAAAAGATGCTATCGTGTCCCAGTGTCAGAATTCTAGGAAGAACATTGTACATGTCTCGATGTGCCCTGGCACTGAGATCCCTCTGTCATCACAGCAGCCCAGGCCACTGGTGTCTGATTGCCTGGGGCTCTGGGCACAGGTCCTCAGGCTTCTAGGACATAAAGGTGGCCTCCACCCCTTTCCTCCAGTTATTTACAAAAACTCATGGAGCTAGGGTGTGATACCACATATTGCTACAGGAGACACTCTTTTTTTGTTTGTTTTGTTTTTGTTTTTTTTCGAGACAGGGTTTCTCTGTAGTTTTGGTGCCTGTCCTAGATCTCTCTCTGTAGACCAGGCTGGCCTTGAACTCACAGAGATCCGCCTGGCTCTGCCTCCCGAGTGCTGGGATTAAAGGTGTGTGCCACCACCGCCCTGCTCAGGAGATACTCTTTACGGTTTACACTCAGCCTGAATTGCTGCAGTAAGAGGGTCCGGGTTTTGAACATGTAAAATGTCACCGTGGTCTGTCAGCCTAATCCTACTAAAGAAGTTTGTTTCCTGCAACAGGACAGGTCATTCAGATGACAAAGTGCTTTGATACACAGACATGAGGACCTGAGTTCATATCCCCAGTGGACACAATGATAGAAAATACCAAGTGTTGGCCACATGTATGTGCATACTCCACACACACACACACACACACACACACACACACACACACACACACATAATAATAATAATAATAATAATAATAATAATAATAATATAATAATAATATAATAATAATAATAAGAGAAAAAGGTTATTTCCAAACAGATGTGTCAATTATAGCCAATGACTTCAAATGAACCCTGCATGCCCCTAGCAGAAGGGAGAGCTAGGAGCAGAATCTCCACATGCAGAGGAAAGCTGAGCACCTGTGGAGAGAGCAGTGTGGCACCCTGCCTACTACCACTAACATGGAGAGAGAGCACAGTCAGAGGGTGCTGGCATGTGACCGTTTCTGTAGTGTTCACATTGAAAAAAAAAAAAAACCCTTTGGGTGGTTGGTGAGTGAGCTGTCTCATGATGTGGGAGTGGATCGTGTGGTTAGGTGTGTGTACTTGGGGTGTGCACATGTTGCATATGTGTGTCCTGCTTTAACCAGAGACCTCACAGCAAAGTGTCCAATGCTCACCAGCCACATTGCTCTCTCCACAGATTGATAACCAGTGTGAGCTAAAGGCCATCGAAAGAGAAAAAACTGTCACAGCCCTGCCGCCCAGGGAAGCATGTAAATGCAGCAAAGAGGATTTGGCCAGAGCCTTCCATGTAAGGACTGTTTGTATCTGTCTTTATTACTTTTCTCGTTGTCTTGACAAAAATGCCTCCCAAAAGCAGTTTAAGGCAGCGCCTTTCTGGTTCTGGTTCTGGTTCAAGGCCCATCATAGTGGAAAGTCCTGGTGGCAGGGGCATGGGGCAGCTGGTCACCTGCATCTGCAGTCAGGAAGCAGAGAGAGATGGAGGCTGGTACTCAACCAGGACCCGCACTCACGGGATGGCGCTACCCACATTCAGGATGGGTCCTACCTCAGTAAAACCTCTCTGGAAATGCTCTCATCCAGGGTGTGTTTATAGGGATCCTAACTCCTGTCATAAGATGAGCCGTCACGCCTGATGCCACTGTGAGGTAGTTTGTGGATTCAAAGAAAGTACCACAAAGCTGTCAGTGTGGAACGGTTCTGATTTCCACATGAATCTCAGCAATGCTGCTGTCCCTGGAGCCAGTGCCTGAGGTCCCTGAGAGAGGCCGAGCGTCCTTCTGCCCACAGTTCCTTTGGCAAATGGCGAGAACCAGAGTGAGTGACCAGCACTGTTGGGGAGCCACGCGGCCCCGGGCTCCTCCAGGCTTTTGTCATCAAGGATCAAACTCTTCGCCCATGCCTACCTCTCCCTTTTCATCTTTTATGACATGGAGAGGCCAGTTATGGACATCAACTTCTCACGAGTGCCTGAGGGAATTAGAATTTGGGAGCATCAAGAAAAGCCAGACCTGGCCTAGGAATCTGCCCTCTGGGGCCACAGGATGGAACCAGCACCATATCTTTAGCTTATACTACTTCGAACACCAGGCAGAAATGGTGATGCATGTGTGTGCATATGTGTGCATTGGTATGTTGTATGTACATGTACATATATATGCATGTGTGTACAGGTATATGTGTGCATGCATATATGTATTACATGGGCATATGTGTATCTGTGCATGGTTATTAGGATGTGTGTTCATGTACATATATGTGCACCTGAATGTGTTTACATGTGTATGCATGTGCATGTGGGGAGTATGTGTATATGTGTGTTGTATGTATGTGTACATATACATTTGCATGTATGTACATGAGTATGTGCATGCATATATATGTTACAAGGGCATGTGCATGTCTGGATGGGTGTGAGGGTACATGTGTGTGTGCATGTGTGAACATGGGTATGTATGTATTCATAGCTCATTCTGCCTTGGGAAAAGAAAAGTTTAGCAGGGAAAGGGCATGTGGTACCGTGACAGGCCTTAAGAATGACCTAAGAGTCTATCTCAAGCCCTGCTTCTTGGGGAGAAGAGGAGGAAGGCCTTTTTCCTTGTTCAGACATTTCCTGAGCCAGAAAAACAAGCTCAGCCCTCTTTTCCTACTGAGAACACCTGGATCCCACTCTCTCCTCCCCCCTACCCCGAAGCTCTATGCAGCTTTCTCGGGAAGTTCTCCTGAACACAAAGCTCCCTGACATCATGACTGGCACTTACACTGGCTGTGCCTCATGATTTTGTTACACTAAGGGCCTGGATTAGCATCTGCCAGGTGATAGATATGGTCACTTCAGCCTCTCCAGGGGTGCCTATTTTGTTTCAAGATGGAATTTGATGATAATAAGAGACACAACATAAGTAATTTGGGGTTTGTTGTTTGGTTCAAGCTGCCCTTAAACTTCTGATCTTCCTGCCTCATCCTCCCAAACATTTGAATCCCAGGTGTGCACCACAAGCCCAGGATTTCTTGACAGTTTTAAGTGAGTGTTTTGTGAAGAACAGTTACCACTCTTTGCCAATGGCACCGTTATCCACCTCCGGAATTGTGCCCATCTTGCCAACCTGGGCTCTGTCCTCACTAAACAGTCGCCTCCACCTCCACCTCCAGGCCTCTCAGCTCCGCTTACATTCTGCCGATATGAGCTGAATAGCCTTTCTCTTAGGGATAGGTTTACCCCCTCAGTTCTGCTGTCCAGGTCCACCCATAACAAAACAATCTTTCTTTCTGAAGCTACATGGCCCTACACAACATGGCTTATCCACTCACCTCAACAGATGCGGACTGCCTCCTCCTTTAGACTATTGAGACCAATGCTGCCCCCAGTGTGGGGAGGATGTAAGCACCTCTTTGTGTCCACTTCCAGTGCCTTTGGGCCTGTATGCCCGGAGAGAAATGACTGGGTCGTGTGGATGTGGTAATCCTGTTTAATATTTTGAAAAGCTGCTAGGTAGCAGCTATATCTAAGGTTCATGTTCTTCCTTCTCTCTCTCTCTCTCTCTCTCTCTCTCTCTCTCTCTCTCTCTCTCTCTTCACTCTCCCATCTCCAGTTCCATTTGCTGACACTGTGGCTCAAGGCCACTGTGTGACTTGTTTTTTTGGTCCTTGCTGGGCCTGGTACCATACTCACCCTACATCTTCTGCCTCCTTTTAGGTGGACCTTGACAGTGGCCTGTCAGAGATGGCAGTGGCCCAGCGCAGGCTGGTCCATGGCTGGAATGAGTTTGTCACTGATAACGCTGAGCCCATGTGGAAGAAGTACCTGGATCAGGTAGGGCCAGGGCTCCCTTCTCTGTGTTCACTAGGGACACTAGCCAGGAAGGGCGGGCCAAGCACTCATTCTTTAAATATTGATCCTGGGTGTCCTTGGAAGGTCCCACCTGGGGTGTGGGATGAATGAGTTTCAAGATAAACAGTCTTGTCCTTTTGGATGCTCTGAGCCTCCAGGAGGCACCCTGCATAGGTGACTAAAAATATAGGTAGCCATGACTTGACCTGCCGTGATGGGCAGTAGGGACACTTGCCATGAGCCAGGCACCATGCTGAACAGTAAGTAAATGAATAGTATTAATTTATTTTATCATCCCCTTAAAGTCGTTTGCAAAGGGAGAGGGTGGGACAGAGAAGCAGGAAGTCTTTGCTTGGCAAAGGCCTTGCATGGCCTGTAGCTTTGCCAGAGGAAGCAAAGAAAGGCGTGGATGTCCTGGCAAACAGGCATTTTAGAAGGCCACAGAAGAAATAATTGAATAGAAGTATGCCTCAGGAAACTGTAAAAGTAAAGTTATTGTCAGGCTGGGGAGACAGCTCAGTAAAGTGTTTTTGCTGAATGAGCACAAGGACCTGAGTTTGACTTCCAGAACCTGCTTTTTAAAAGCTGAGTTTGGTGGTGTGTGGTTGAAATTCTA
Organism: Onychomys torridus; assembly: GCF_903995425.1. Lineage (NCBI taxonomy): Eukaryota > Metazoa > Chordata > Mammalia > Rodentia > Cricetidae > Onychomys > Onychomys torridus. The sequence goes on from NC_050447.1 coordinate 47,737,320, forward strand.
GATCCAGGGAGGTATAGACAGGTGGCTCAGGTCAGCCTAGCCTGCTTGGTGAGTTCCAGACTAGTAAAAAACATGTCTCAAAAAGTGAGGTGGACAGCCCCAAGGAACAAACCAAGGTTGACCCCTGGCCACACACACACATTTGCACAATTCCCTGTGGTCCTGAATTTCAAGTTTACCTGCTTATCTTGGGTGTAGGGGCCCAAAGTCACCCAGAAGCAAGCTGTGATGCAGCCTGCCACTGAGCATCCGCCCATTAGAGCTGCTGATCTCAGTGTAGTGCTGGCCTGGTGCTGATGTCTGCAAGTCAAATGTCTAGCCACCGTTGGAGAAAGGGGACTGACCATGGCTGCCAGTTCTGCTCTAGAAGTCTGTACTTTGACCAGGCAGAGATCTCTGACAACTGAGGCATCCCGGTCCTCCATCTCCCTTCCTTCCTTTCTCACTCCAGGCCACACCTCCCTTCTCCCTGTTTGTAGACTCCTGAGTGGCCCTAGGTTTCAGCTGCCGTCTGATTGGTTCTATGTTTAAAGCTTTATTGATTGATTGGTTCAAGGACCAACCACACAGTTCAGGCAGCACCTTCCTCTCTCCTTGTGCCCTGTGTTGACTGTTTGGCACCAAAACTGGCTTGTAGGCACCAAGGTGACTCTGGCCCAGCCCAGAAGGTTCCTGAAAGTCCATTGTTCAGGCAATGGAGGCTCCTGAAGTTAAAGTCTAAAGATGGAGACTCAGACCAGCTGGGGCTCAGACAGCCCCGCCCCATTGGCTTTCTGCTAGGTGTCGGGCGCCCTCCTCCAGCCTCTGCCCTGCCTAAGCTACTTGGAGACCCCACTTCACACTTAAGGCTCCTTGCAGCACTGGTCAGGACTCCCCACCCCAACTGTGGGGGACCCTCTTCTCTGCCTCCTCCTGTGACTAGTGGGCTGGCTTCTGAGTCTCAGAAGGGGTATGAACAAGACCCACTCATTGTCTTGGGTGGTAGGTCCCCTTAAATAGCTCATGAAGGTCTGTGGAACACGGTGGGGTCTGGAGAGGAAACATTTATAACCTGTGACATTACTCTTAGGGAGAAGGCTGCAGCCTTGTGGATGAATCTATCTGTACTTTGCAGTAGGTCTTGGGCTTTGTGGGGAGTGGGTCCCTGCTTCTTGCCAGCTCAAACCCCACCCCATGTGTCTCAGACCCAAGTGCTGGAGCTTGTAAGCATCCCACTGTGTGGTGGATTCTCTCCAAAAGAACCACCCATTCCTATCCCTTCCGTTGGTTCCTCTTATCTGGGACCCTGGCAAGGAGGCTGAGAAACTTCCTGCTAGGCCAAGAGCTATTCCTGGAGCTACTTAGCCACAATTTCTCCCTTCCACCAATTGCCAAACATCACAGTCTGCGCCTGATCCCATGGCCAATGGACATTTATTGAACCCTGGGCAAGCTAATCTCACTGCCAGAAGCAACTGGACACTGAGGAGACTCATATATGTAACCCTAGTACTCAGAGGCTGAGGCAGAGGATCACTGTGAGTTCTGGGTCAGCCTGTGCTACATCTTAAGATGTTGATCCAAAAAACTTAAAATAGTCAGGCGTGGTGTGGATGCCTATGACCCCAGCACTTGGAACATGAAAAGGACCAAGAGTTCAAGCCCATCTTGACCATGTAGCCAGTTCGAGGAGCACCTATCTCAAAAATGAAAGAGATAGAGAGGAGGGGATGAGGGGAGGAGAGAGGAGAAGAAAAGACAGCATGTCTGTACCCTGGCAAACAGGCTGGGAGAACTCAGATGACTCCAGATTATCTGTGAGCCAGTGGTGGAGACCGGCAGGAAAAAGCAGATTCTGAGTTCTTGTCCACCACACCATACCATAGACCCTGTGCTGGGTCATCCAGAATAGGCAGGGTCTGTAACATCAGGACTGTCATCTCCCAGCTGTCAAGTAGAGGTGGGTTAGTAGAATCAAAGACAAACCATAACCCAAAACCAAAATGTCTTTGTGCCTCCCAATGTTGAAGAGTCGAGACTTTGGCTAGAGCCAACTCTGGGGTCCTCCCACAGAGGATAAACACATGGCAGCTCCAGGGGTGAGGGTGGGGGTCCATCCCTTCATGTCTCACAGCAGCACACACTGAAGTCCTTCTCACAAGCCGTGGGACCTATGCACAGGGGCCATATTTCCTTTGGCACCTTGGCCATTGGGAAGCTCAGAGGCAGAGAGACATGCTTGTTGGTCCTTCAGTGCTCTCCCTGATCTCCCGGTTCTGCTCTTTGACCTGTTTCTGTATTTGTTCTTCTTTTCCATTCTCTGTAACATGAATCGTCATGATATAAAGGGGTGATAGACAACAACAATCGGAAGTAGAACCTAAGAGGAACATCACTAGAGTCCCCAGAGATGACCACAGGAGCAGAGTGATTATGGCACACAAGGCTGGGGGTCTGTTGTGGCAACGGAGGAATGCTTGGCGATAGTAGCCAGGATGTGCATCCATCATGTATCCCAAGGGAACCCTGCATGGATGAGGTGTGGCCAGGCAAGACACAGAACTCAGAGTCAGGGCCCGGTCTAGATGGGGCAGTGTCAGCATCAGCCCAGAGGGCTGTCGACGGTGGACTTTTCTACAGAGGAGGAACACCACATAGAGCAGTCCCCTTCCCAAGCCCTTAGCCGCTGCAGGGTGACCTGGAAGCCTGGCCTCACGTGAAGGTCTGAGCTGCACAGCAGCTGCAGGTAGGAGCCTGCACTGGCCTTTGTAAAATGAAGACCTGCCCTGTGGTTCATCTTCCAGTTCAAGAACCCCCTGATCCTGCTGCTGCTGGGCTCAGCCGTGGTGAGTGTCCTCACCAAGGAGTATGAGGACGCCATCAGCATCGCCCTGGTGAGTGACTGGCAGGGATGCCCAGAGCTGGCCATGGCTCTGCTGCTAGTTGTTTCTCAAAACTTATTATGCTTTGTGTAAGTGTGTATGCACGTGGGAACACATGTGTGCACACATGCAGAGGCTAGAATCAACCTCAGCTGTCATGTCTCAGGAACCACTATCTTGTGTTCTGAGACAGGGTCTCTCACTGGCCCAGAGCTCACCATGTAGGCTAGGCTGGCTGGCCAGTGAGCCCCGGGGACCCACCTGTCTCTGCCTCCCCAGCACTGAGGTTGCAATTACCACTATGCCTGGCATTTTACTTGGGTTCTGGGGCTCAAACTAAAGGTTTCATACTCACAAGGCCAGCACTCTGCCAACTGAGCCATCTCCCTACCCCCGAGGCCAGTCACTACACAAGAAAAAGGGGGTGAGGAGTTTATTGTGAACCAAGAAAGAAAGGACAGACTAAAAACAAGCAAATCCGCCACTCTGACTGCACTGAGGGGTCTGTGTGGCATAGGCAGCCCCATTATGAAGGGGTCTCTTTGGGAGCAGACTACTTTGCCATCCTCTCCCCTCCCAACAGGATCTGGGAGTATTATAAAATGCACTCATCCCCTACTCTAGTTACTTTTCCTCTCTGCTGCAATCAAATACCAAAGAGGAACATCGCAGAAGAGGTCTTTTTTTGACTCACGTTTTGAGAGGGGACAGTCGGTGAAGGTATGGCTGTGGGAGCAGTGGGGGCTCTGGCTGCAGAGGAGAGAGGCTGCCTGCTCACATCTAGGCAGATCAAGAAGAAGGGCTGGGATATAAACCTCCACTCTCCTCCAGCTAACCACTCCCTCCAGCTAGGCCATCACCTCCCAAAGGTTTCACAGCTTCCCTCTCTGGGGACCAAGTGTTTAAGCCCATGAGCTCATGAGAGGTATCTCACATCCAAGCCCCATGACATCCTTAACCCATTACCTAGAGGTGATTTCACCTTTTAAGTTTTTCTCATCTAAGTAAGATATACATTGAAACTGATGACTATTTTAGTCAGGTGTGATGGTGCATGCCTTTAATATCAGCACTCTAGGTAGAGGCAGGTGGATCTCTGTGAGTTCGAGGCAAACCTGGTCTACATAGCAAATTCCAGGACAACCAGGCCTACATAGAGAGAAACTGCTCAAAAAACAAAGATTGATTTTTTTTTTTTTTTTTTTTTTTTTTGGTTTTACAGGACAGGGTTTCTCTTTGTAGCTTTGGTGCAGGACCTGGTGCTGCGGGCCACAGGAATATATCATAAGAACTCAGCCGGTTATGGCAAAGCTACCTGGAGAGATCAAGGATCTCTTCCAGAGGAAGCCAAATCCCAAGGAGTTTTTGGTGTTGTTTGGCTTGTTATATATCAGCTGTATTCTGTTATGAAAACCATGTGTGCCTTCATAGTTTTCCCAATTGGCTTTTCCCTAAGAAGTGCTAACAGTGTGGACTGATCACTCTCTGGACATACACATTCCAGGTATTTGGAGAACAGCCTCAGGAAAGGCTTTCTCTAGAATCAGATATCTCCCTTAGCCACTTTCAAGGACTAGCAGTAATAACAGTCCACATGCAAGTCTCCTGATTTAAGGTAAATTCCACAAGGAGACACCGCCTACCTAGGTCAGGTAGACCTTAAGTAATAGCTCTACACAATTTAGCTCAGACCCTCCTTTCTTACAGCCTTACTAACTCTATAGACCTCTAACTCCTTACCTAACCACTTCTAGGAATAGTTAGATAACCTTCTGCACTGACAGCCATACTCAGCCAGAACCCCAGTTCAAGCCTCCCTGTAATTATCATCATTGGCAGCATCCATCGAGGTCTATCCCCAGACAGAGGAAAAGTACCTTATCAGAGATACCTCTGTACCCTCTAAGAACAGACTTAATCATCCAGACTACCTGTTTGAGAAGGCCTGGCGGATGTGCCAATTAAGCTTTACTTCCTCCTTTCCCAAACCTTACCTCTAGTTCCAGATTTCCCTTTAACTATCACCAGAGGCATCTAGCAGTACACAGGTTGCCCAGTGACTGAGCACACTTTCCTCCACCCTGCAGAAAAACAGATAGCTTGGACAGGTAGGAGGACAGACAGGAAAAAAGAAAACAGTTTTATTTTCTCCCATTGACCTAGCAACTTATAGATTCTTAACATTTTCTACCAATCACGTTTAAGATTATAGTTGAGCACATAAGATCCCTCTTCTTAGATATTCAGCCTTTAATTAATTCATTTCCCCATGGCCACTTCCCTTTGGGATTGCAAATAATAATTGATGGTTATTGCCTCTCTATGGGGTTCTTATCACCCCTCTGTTTGACCCTGGAAGCCTGGCTTTGCACTGCTAACGGCATACTGCTTGTAAGTGTATATATATCAGGACTTCCAGGGCACATAGAAGACGGAGAAGAGAAAAGAGAATGGAAGAACTAGATGGGTAAGAACTGGAGAGGAACAAACTGAGATGGGGAAGAACTAGATTGAAGGGCCAGAAGAGAGTACTAGAGGAATGAGATGGAAGATGAGGAAGAGCCAGATGGGGAAGTCCTAGCTGGGTAAGAACAAGCTGAAAAGGACCTAGTTGAGGCAGAATTGAGAGGAGAGAATTAAGATAGAACTTAGAGGGAGCAGTAGATTACTATAGAGAGAAATCAGGCAAGAAAGGAGCTAGGCACAAGAACAGAACTGAAGCTGTGTAGATAGGATGTTATGCCAGAGGAATTAAAGCAAGTGGACTATAGAGCTCCATGTGCTGAGATTCTATTTCCCAAAAATGGTCCTCGCCGTTAGTAGTTCTCTCTCCTGAGCCCCTGGGATGCATATTATTTAGACTGGTCCCGCTAATATTATACAAGATCCTGGAACTCACTCTGTAGACCAGGCTGGCCTCGAACTCAGAGATCCACCTGCTTCTGCCTCCTGAGTGCTGGGATTAAAGGCATGTGCCACCACTGCCTGGCTAGATGGATGGTTTTAAAGTGAAGAATTCAGTGGGATTTTGCACATTTGTTTGATCACTTCTGTCCAGTCCATAATACTTTCTCTACCCTAAAAGAAACCCCGTGCCATGGATGGCCATTTGTATCCCTACCCCCACCCCCATGTAGCCCTGATGGCCTCCTCACATCTCTCTGGGTTTAATCACTCCTGTGTCTGACCCTACAGATGCTTTGGACAACTATCACTCCACTTCTTTGTATCCATGGCCCATCCCCCACACAGAGTTCAGCATTTGCTGCTTCTCTTTGAACGCTGGGGGCAGAGCACACCTGCAGGTGTAGGAGAGGCCTGAGCTGAAGGGTGAAAATGGCGGTCTGTAAGAGAACACATCTGTGTCACATCATGCCATGATGAAAGTGTGTCTGCAGAAAAATCTAGAAGGGTTCCCCAGTGTGGGAGCCCTGGGGAGTAGAGTTTGATAGTTTTTCTGATATTGGACAGGGGACACTTGGCTGCTTTCTGAGTTTCTATACAGAGCAGCAGTTTTGCAAAGAGAACAGGCAATGTGTTCTGTTCTGTGGTAGTGCTGGGAATTGAACACGGCACCTCACAGATGCAGGGCAAGTGCTCTGCCCCTGAGCCACACCCTCAGCATTCACTGGGTGACCCTAGGCAGGGGCTCTACCCATGAACCCCCTCCCCCCCACACACACACATGTGCAGTCCTCTTTTTATAGGCTGAGACATGGTCTTACTAAGTTGTGCAGACAGGCCTTCTGCCTCAGCCTCCTGAGCAGCTTGGATTACAGGTCTGCACCACAGGGCTCGGAGCACAGTGTGCTTTCAGAGCCCCCATGCTCTGGTAGTTGGCTCTGGCCTCAGTCTCACCTGGAAGTCGTGCTTACACCCTCCCTTCCCGGCACCCTGTCTTCTAGGCTGTGCTCATCGTGGTGACTGTTGGCTTCATCCAGGTGTGTACATCCCGAGATCCCATCTGGGTGGGGTCACCGGGACATGATGGGCACTTGTCGGGCTTCCCACCTTTGAACAGCACATCTGATGTGCTTCCTGCCAGGAATACAGGTCGGAGAAATCTCTGGAAGAGCTGACCAAGCTGGTGCCTCCAGAGTGCAACTGGTAAGTCGGGTCTTCCATGAGTCTGTGGTCCACAGAAGGAGCTGACAGGTGCCATGATGAATTTGACCAAGGCTTGGCTAGTGCTGTCTCCTTTGTGATGTGACATGGGGAAGGTGATCTCAGCCTCACTGAGGGGGTGACAAGGCCTGGTGTCTGCCCTGGCAGTGGCTTGTTGTGTGACCACAGACAGGAGGCGCCATCTCTCTGGGCCTCTGCTCTGGCAGCAGGGTCTAACTAGGGGTGTGTGATCTGGGGCTGCAGATGGAAGAGAAGAGCCTGTGAAATAAAACAGAAACCTGAGTTTTGCCTGAAGAGAGGGGCCTGGGGTGTCTGTGTTCTCAAACTGAAGTTAAGCCTGGGGCAGTGACAGGCCCAGCTGCAGAGCACGGTGTGGCTGTGTGGCAGGGCTGTGTGTAGAGGGATGTTTTAATTACTGTTTTATTGTCGTGATGAGACACCACAGCCAAGGCAATGTGAAAGAGTTTATTTGGGGCACATAGTTTCAGAGGCTGAGTCCATCACCAGCATGGCGGGGAGCTTGGCAGCAGGCAGGCAGGCATGGCGCTGGAGCAGTAGCTGAGAGCTCCCATGTTGAGACAACAGCTATGAGGCAGAAAAAGAGAGCGAGCGCCAAGTGGGATGTCGTGGGCTTTTGGAAACCCCCAGTGACACTCCTTCTCCAGCAAGACAACACCTCCTAAGCCTTCCCAAACAGATCTATAAACTGGGACCAAACATTCAAACGTTTGAGACTATGGGGGCCATTCTCATCCAAACTACCACAAGGGTGCTCTCTGATTGGCTCAGCAGCTCTGGGCAGGTGACAACCTCTTGCCAGCCTACACGTTGCTCCTTTGCTGTTTACCATCCCCAGCTCCCATCAATGATGTTTAAAAAGGAAAATAGCCAGGCATGGTGGTGCATGCCTTTAATTCCAGCACTCGAGAGGCAGAGGCAGGTGGATCTCTGTGAGTTCGAGGCCAGCCTGGGCTACCAAGTGAGTTCCAGGAAAGGCGCAAAGCTACACAGAGAAACTGTCTCAAAAAAAAAAAAAAAAAGGGGGGGGGAAGAAAATAACAAAGCACCCATCTGTCCTTCACGGCATTTCAACCTAGTACAACCTGTAGCAAGAGAAACTTCTAGAAGTATCCTCTCACCCATCCTGTGCAGTGTGGAGTCACTAGCCATGGGTGCCTAACAAGAACTCCAAATGTGGCTGAGTGAGGAGATGGAGTCCTCATTCTCTGTCATTTTATTGAGTTTATTAAAGTGAGCATGTAGGCAAGATGGGACACCTGGACAGAAAGGACTCCATGTGCATAAGGCGCCAACTTCAAAAGTTTTTTTTACATTTGCTTATTTATGTGTGTTTGTATAAATTTAGCATACCATGGTATGTATAAGGTCAGAGGACAACTTTGGGGGTCAATTCTCTCCTGCCATGTGATTTCTAGGGGTCCAACGCAGGTGGTCAGGTTTGACTCTGCTGAGCCATCTCACAGCTCTGGGGCCAGCTTTTAAGGATACTGTGTAGAATTCACAAGCCACCTCTGGCCTGTGGAAAGGCACAGGAAAGACCTGCCCTTCCTCCACCCACCAACCCAGCTGAGGGCCCTAAATGTTTCAGAGTCCCCTCAGTACTTGTGCTGCTCAAAATGAGGACAAGAGTCCCCTTGTGGCCTGAGACACGTTGGAAGGCTCAGACACTTGGCTCAACTCTGGACCCTGAGTGAAGTTTGCAGGAACACCCGTGACATGAGTTGGAGCTGTAGGTAGGAAGAAAACCTCATAGGTCATGGGTCTGGCCAGTCAAGGTGCCAGCAGTTATGGGGAGTGTGACAGACAGACAGAGAGACACAGAAAGACAGGGTCAAAGACAGAGAAACAGACAGATACAAGACAGAGGAAGAGGGGCATATGGAGCGAGAGATATGAACCCATAGGCAGGATGAGCATTCTAGAAGATGCAGGGAACTGTGAATATATCCGGACTCAGTGGTTGGAGAACGAGGCTGTCACAAACCCAGACAGGTGACATCATCAGCTGAGCAGCAGGAGCATGAGCGATCTATGATGGCACCTGGCTGGACATAGAGCTTAAATACTAAAGTAATGACATGTGTGACCGATGTCCCCAGGGGCCACTCCAGAGACAATTTTCGTTTGAAAGCAAGGCTGAGGACACATCGAGGTGCATAGCAATGAGGTCGTCCCCGTGGGAGGAGTGGGGGGGGCTGCGGGTCTCCTGTGGGTCTCGGAGAGCTCAAGGTCCTTGGGTGAGTGGGGTAGTTAGCTGAGAGACAGGACAACCGGAAAGCAGCTGGTGCTCCCCAGGTGACCACTGCCCAAACCACACACATCAACCACAGCCACAGGGGTGTGCAGTGATGGGGAAGGACAAGAACAGCCTTGATACGTCATGGGAGGAAGAAATGGTGTGGAAGGAAGAGCCACGCAGCAGCAAGGGTGTGCCTGGTGCTCTTGGCCGCAAAGAATGGAAAAGTTAATTACATGGGACACGAGGAAATGACACTGTGCCACAGCAAGGGACCAGAGTGGGGCTTGATTGACATGGTGCCGTGGGCTTGCTTTTGCCTCCTTACTCTGCCATCTTCAGGTTGTTGGCATTGCACTCTGACTGGCTTCTCTTGTGGTGTCAAGGTGGCTGTCACAGGTCTAGACATCACAGATGCAAAACTGTCAAGGTCCCACTGACGAGACTGTGTGTGTACAGGGCAAGGAAACCTTTCTCATAAGTTCCAGCCAACGTCTCACGTGTCGTAAGCTGGAGCTCTGTGACACGTTCATGTCTAAGCCTGCCACAGGCAAGGATGGGACCACTCTGATGATTATACCCAGGCGTGACCCACTAGTAAATAAACATGTGGCTGTGGAGAAGGGTAAAGGCCTAAGCGAAATTGTATCCCCTGCCAGGATAAAGGGGGTGCCCACCCTAACTGCCAAGGTCTATAAAGACCCTAAGACCACAAAAGGGGTGTGTGTTCAAGACCTGGATGGAACCAGGAATAGCAGGTCAGGTGGCATATTTTTGTGGGATTGCCTCCAATGTCATGAGAAGCCACTGGAGCACATGAGGGGATGAGGGAGCTTGTCCTAGCTCTCCCTGGCTGCTGGCCGGAGGAGAGGGGCATTGCAGTTGGAACCTGTGCCCAGACAGCCACTGATTATCCCAGGGCAGGGTGGCTATGCATTGAGGAGGGCCAGGCTTCCTAGGCATTGAAGCTGCCCCCTGCCCTCCATAACATCCTTCCTTCCTGATTTCCAAGCCAGGGTGGTATGTTCTCTCAGCGTCAAAGTGTGTTTTCCCAGGTGCCATAAAGCAGCTGGCCTCCAGCAGCAGAGGCTTCTGGAGGCATAGCTCACTTCTCAGGTGAGTCCCAGGGTCTCTCGGTAGTCATGTGCCTTCCCGACGTATTTTGAGATACAAGAGTTTAAAAAAAAAATAGAGCTGTAAAGTCTCGAGAGTTTGCCTGCAATAGAAACCCCAAGTTGATCTCTAAATCCATTTGTCAAAGGGAATGAAATGGGGTTCACTACTCTACCTCCTCTCCCACACAGCCTGAGGAACGGCAAGCTCCAGCATATGCTCGCACGAGACCTGGTTCCAGGAGACATCGTCTCCCTGTCCATCGGAGACCGGATCCCTGCTGACATCCGACTCACTGAGGTGAGCTACATGTCACAGCTGGTCCTGATGAACAGGCAGGCAAAGACCCCTAAGGCACCATCCCCAATGGCTTACCTTCTAAGAACAGAGGTGCTCCTGGTTGTGTGGTTCCCATTTTCACAGTTTGTTGCCCACAGTCAACTGTGGCCCAAAAATATTAGTAATTTTCTTCACTCTTGAGAGAGACAGAGACAGAGAGAACATGTATTATAATCTGTTCTTATAGTTGGGCATCCTCTGGAGAGCTGGGAGCATGGCCCCATGGCCGAGGGGATGGCCAGCACAGGCCTAACACATCTTGGTGTATGGAGTTTTGTGCATGACAGTGTTGGGTGTTGTTTCTCAGGTACTGTCTACCTTGGTTTCTGAGACAGTCTCACACTGGTCCAGGGCTAGCGATGTAGCCTCGGCTGGCTGAACAGTTAACCCCGGGACCTGTCTCTGTCTCCCTGGCTCTGGGTTTACCACCACACCCTGCTGCCACAGTCACTCCTTCCTCCTCCTCATCTTCCTCCTCTCCCTCCTCCTCATCTTCTCTTTTTTCTTCTCCCTGCATGGATCTGGGACTCACATCATTACTTTACCAACTAAGCTATCTCCCAGCCTAGTTATGGGGTTTATAGAACAGATCACAATGGCAGAATCATCCAGGGCAGAACTGGGGGAGGCTATGGGCTGCTTCATAGCAAGAAGGGAAACTGAGACAGAGAACCATCAAGTGCAGCCGAGGCCTGGTTTGGTGACTCTGGTGGGGCTGGCCCCACCCACACCTTAAGGGTTCAGAGTTACCATCTAGCAGAACCATTCCTGGGGCTGTGCAACATGATGCTACATTCTGGAGAAAGGATTGGGTGACAGAGTCACCTGAGTGACAAATCCTCCCAAGAACAGGCGAGTACTGTTTGGACTCTTAGTAAGCAGGTGACTGGGGGGTTTACTCACGGAGTTCTGAGGATGCCGCACATCTGGTCAGGAACCGTGTCTGCCGCAAGTGTTCTTGGGAGGCAAAGAGGCAGAGCCACAAGAGGGGCTACACACAAGCCTGGTTTTGAACCCAGCACCTGAAATTCTGACTGTGTAACCTGGAGTTCTCTGCTTACCCTCTTCGTGCCTCAGTTCACTTATGTGTAACATGATAACAGCCTGGGGCAATCAGGAGGATTAAATAGTTTCATGGATACAGAACTGTGGGAACACTGACTGGCTCCTAAGAAGCTCAGCATGTGTGTGGGGCAAGGGAACCCTGGGCTTTAAGTCCTGGCCCTCTGTTTCACTACATAACTGGCGTTTGTCCAGACTGCACAGAGTTACCATACAGACAGGCAATCCATGACCTGTAACGGTCCACCTGCTGGTGGCTGATTTACATTTCTGCAGCCCTGAGTAGACCCCAGGCCCCTAGACGAGTTTAAGCATCTCCCTGACTGTTGCTACCACTGGCTCTTGAGGCCTCATATTCATTTCAGTAACACCTTGCACATATTGACAGTGCTAAGAGTGTCACACATCTCCCTGTCAGCAGCCTTGCACATATTGACAGTGCTAAGAGTGTCACACATCTCCCTGTCAGCAGCCTTGCACATATTGACAGTGCTAAGAGTGTCACACATCTCCCTGTTGGCATTTTGCAACTCCCTGGGACAATCAACAGCTTTGTTTGTTCACAACAAAAAAACCTTTATCAGCAATTAAGCTCCAAGACTCAGGAGTGGCCAGCCCTGACCACCGAGTTCCAGGAACAGGAGGCTCCCGAGCCTGAGGACATGACTCACAATAGCCTGTGCATGGCTGTGTGGGGTCACAAAGCCTTACCTTCTGTTCCCCTGAGTGGGAACAAAGGCAAAAGTTCTTGTCTGTTCCTCCCCTGCAGAGTCTAAAGTGAAGAGACAGTTGAATGGAGTTGTCAGAACTCCAAGTAAGCTTTGTCAAGGGATCCTAGCACTGGGGACAGGCATGCAGGGGAGTGGAGAGAACAGGAGAACACATGTGGCCTGGAGAGGCAGGGAGCCTCCATGGTCCCCCATCCTCCAGCACGGCCACCTTAGTCATGCTGGGGCTATGTGGGTTTTGTCCCCAGTTCTATCATGGACCCACTGGTGTCTCCCCACCCCTGCCTCCTCCCCACGAGATTGTGCCCTCCTCCCCACAGCTACCTGCTCCTCTTCATTCAGACGCTATCCAGGGCCCCTGGGAAGAGACCGGTGTTTTTCTATGATCACACATTGCAAACTGCTTTCTAGGCCACTCGAACCACATGCACAGCGGTGGCCCACCAGACTCGACCCCCTAGTCATGTTACAGCTATCCTGGCTTTGCATGAAGACACATTTATCAGAGTGTTTTCCCAGCGCTAACACATGTGGCTGTGTTTATACTTAAGGAGCCTGTTGGCACTGTGGGAGTTCCTTGTTACCTCCTGGTGGCCTAGAGGGCTATACTGCCTCCTGAAGGTGGCACTCAGGGTAGCTTTGTACCTGGCTGTGAGGCTCCGATCTGCTGTCCTTACCCCCTCTTCTATGACAGACTTTCTATGTCCCTTCTGCCTATCAAGCGCCAGCAGCTGTTGGAACAAGCCCATGTCCGGGTACAGGCAAACCATGCTCCCTCCCAGCACTGGAGACCAGCAGCTTCCCAGTGATAGGAGGTGCCAGTCCGTGGCTCCTTCCAACACTTTGCTCCTTTCTGATCATTTGTCCTCCCCAAGGATCTCGGGGTGCTGTTGCCCCACTCTCTCTAGAGTATCACCTCCCCATTCCAGAGAGCCTGTCACACCTGCCAAATTCCCTCTGCTAAACTGGGTGACTCAGCTACATGTTCTAAAGATGGGGATGTGGGTGTCCTGGGAGGGTCCATGCCCAAGGGCCTTTTCTGAGCCCTTCTTTCCATCCCAGGGCCCCTCCCTTGTACCCACTGCCCTTTAGCCCTGAGACAGGGACCCAGGGCCTCGTGCGTGCTCAGCCCGCATGTCCCACTGAGTTCTATCTCCTATCTTTGTTCCACTTTGATTTTGAGACAGATTTCACTAAGTTGTCCAGGCTAGCTTTGAACTTTACCTCTTACCTCAGCCTCCCAAGTTCTGAATGTCAGACTGGCACTGCCAGGCCCAGCTGGTCTAAGGTGTCTATGCACAGGGCACTGTGCTGGGTGCTGAGGATACTGCAGAGAACAGACCTGACCCCGAGTTTGGGTTTAGAGCTCAGAGCAACAGGCCTGAGCCGGTCCCTGCAGGTAGCTCTTCAGTGGGAGAGTATGCTGGAAAGTCCTGGTGATTAAAGAACCCAGCCCCACCTGTGGAGGGCAGGAAGGGCTCCCTGGAGACAACCACTTGGGGACTAACCTTGAGGTCAAGTGGACGGGAATTAACTGTTTGGGGCAAAAAAGGCCCAAGCTACAAGCTAGGCCGGACCTCCATACCAGAGACACTGCTATCTCCACACGGGGGCCCTGTCTGCTGCTGGGACTGTGTCTGTGTGTCCCTATGCCCCCCTCCATGGACTTGGCCCTCCCCATCCTGAGGTCTCAGCTCAGGTCTGTCCATCCTACCAGCCCCCTCCTAGGGGCTTTTCTCTCTGCCCTGTGTCTTTACCTGCTGAGCCATCTCACTGGCCCTGTCCCACCCTGTTAACACCTCACAGAGGGAATTGAATCACAGCACACAGACCTCCCTCCAGAGAGAGTGGAACCTTTGGGTGCCATGCCATATGGCTCACAGTGGTGGAAGGTGCTGGGTGAGAAGTGGGTCCAGGTGCTTGGAGACATAAAGACATGTTCCAGGGAGCAGTTGAGCCATGTTTTCTAGCAATTCTGATGTTGCAAATAGCATTAAACAAGGCGTAAGACTTGCATGTCTTCCTGGAGGGGCCCCAAGCTCTAAGCATTTTTGCTTCTGTGAATCTGAATCTTAGTTTCCAAGGCTCCTTCCCCGCTTGACGTCTTACAGGGCTTTTGGTATTGTTGCAAGCTTCAGATCCTCTGAAGGGCAAGAGAGGATCTCAGCGTTTCACCTCCCCCTCCCCCCCAGGTCACAGACCTCCTGGTGGATGAATCCAGTTTCACAGGAGAAGTGGAGCCATGCAGCAAAACAGACAGCCCGTTGGTGGGCGGCGGGGATCTCAGCACCCTGAGCAACGTGGTCTTCATGGGAACCCTGGTGCAGTGTGGGAAGGGGCAGGTAAGCAGAGCCCCGGGGTCCTGGCTGTTCAGCTCCAGGCCCTGTGTTACCTCCCTCTCTCTTCCACACAGGGAGTGGTGATCGGAACCGGGGAACAGTCTCAGTTCGGAGAAGTGTTCAAGATGATGCAGGCAGAAGAGGTGAGGGCCACAGGGCAATGGGTGGCTGAGGGTTTGTATCAGGGTTGCTCTAAGTCAGAGTCAGCCCTGCTCGCCTGGAGGCCACAGGAAATGGGAGCATGCTTTTTGTTTTTAATTGTAAAACTCAGCATGTGTGCTGGTGAGATAGCTCCATGGTAAGGGCGTTGGCTGCCTGATGACTTGAGTGTGATCCCAGGGACCCATACGTGGGAAGGAGAGAGAACAACTCTCAAAAGTTGTCCTCAGAACTCCATGCGTGCCCCCCTAAAAAAAAATAATAAAACTTACCATGTTTATCAAACATATGTGCATGTGTACCACACATAGTCATCACTCAGAACAGTCATAAGAACCCTGGGGTTCTAACATGCCTTTGTTCTCCCATGCCCCCCACCTGCAGACGCCTAAAACTCCACTGCAGAAGAGCATGGACAGGCTGGGCAAGCAGCTGACCATCTTTTCCTTTGGCATCATTGGTGAGTGATTTCCTGCTGGCTTCTGGAGAGTAAGGCTGGCCATGCTGGTGAAATTTCAGGGGCTCCATGTTGGGCACCATGCATGACTGGGAAAATTGGGATCCCTTCTTTAGGTTCTCAGTCTCATTAATAGAAGAATTTTAAAATGAACTTGGAAGGGATCTTGAGGACATTTTTATTAGAGTTTGAGAAAAAATACTAGGGCATCTTCCAGGGGAAGGAGGTGGGGAAAATCCATGCCTTTTTAGAGTCAGACCAAAATGCTCTGCCATGGAGGTCACCAGCAGCCATATGGAGAAAGAGGCAAGGTCAGGAGTGGCTTCAGAGAAAGAACGAGAAAGCCCAAAGCACCAGAGAAAATGTTTCAGCTTTGGCCAGTACCCAAAAGGAAGAGATAGGGAAGAATAAAAATGACTCAGAAATGGGGCCAACTTATCAGAGCTGCCTCGTGAGGCTCTGTGAAGAATTGCAGCAGGGGCATGTTTTCCAGGGAGGAAAAGTACGTTATGTCCTTAAGGGGGTAATTATTCCTCCCACCTCCTTAGAATGACTTAAGGTGAATCAGCCTCCCTAGGGGTGGTCTCTAACTGGTGATTGACAGACCCAGCTGGACTAACTCTTCAGGGAGGAGACAGTGGCCTGTAATGTTCTCAACTTTGGAGAAGATCAGAATGCCCATCCCTACCAAGAGCCAAAGTGGCCCATCCTCAATGGCCTTTCCAGACCCTATAATGATACTGTTAGTGGATATCTGTTAGACTCAGATAAGTGAAGGCACCTGCTGAGAGATCCAAGTTCATGTGTCCTGGAACAAAGAACTGGACCAGAGGCTTGTGGATGGTGAGAGAAATAGAACATCTTATTCAGAAAGAAAAGGTGTGGTGGAGAATGGAGTGGACGAGAGAGTGATAACAGGTCCCAGATGCAAGCCCGCATTCTTCCATAGGTCATTTACACAGAGCCTCTTTCGGGGAGATCTTACACATGCTCTGTGTTGTTAACCTGCAGCCCTGAGTGGGGGTAGGGGGTGGGGAGGTCCAGTCTTTCTAACTGGCCTAATAGCTCTGGGGATCTGCCTTTCTCTACCCCATAATGCTGGAATTAAAAGCATACACAGCCATACCCAACTTTTTATGTGGGGTGGGTGCCAGGGATTTGAACTCAGATCCTTATGCTTACAGAGCCTTGTCAAGGAGATGATAGGGACAAACAGACTTGTCCACAAGATGAAATTTCTTTTTAAAAAAATGGTGATGGAGGCCAGGTGTGGTGGCTCACACCTTTAATCCCAGTACTCAGAGGCAGAGGCAGGCAGATCTCTGTGGGTTTGAGGCTAGCCTGTTCTACATAGTGAGTTCCAAACCAGCCAAGGCTACACAGTGAGAACCTGACTCAATAAATAATGTTGGGCCTATGAGTTAGCTAGTTTGTGAAATGCTTGCCTTGAAAGCATGAGGACCTGAGTCCATTCCTAAAACTCTCGTTTAAGAAGTCAGGTGTGGGCCACTGAGTTGAGTCAGTGAGTTGGGCCATTGAGTTGGGCTACTGAGTTGAGTCAGTGAGTAAAGATTCTTGCCACCAAACACAATGATGACCCAAGCTCAGTTCCTGGAACCCACAAGGTAAAAAGAGAGAGCTGACTCCTGCAAGTTGTCCTCTGACTTCCACATGTAAGTCATGGCATGTGCACCCAAACATACATATACATGCACACACAAAGGTATTTGTAATTTAAGAACTTTTAAAGGAATATTCAAAATAAAATCTGGGTGTGGTGATGTGTGATTATAATCCCAGCACTGAGACAGATGGGTTCTTACAGTTCTCCGGCCAGCCAGCTGAGCCAAATCAGCAAGCCCTAAGTCCCCATGAGAGACCACATCTCAAAACCCAAGATAGACACACCCTGAAGACCTAGGCTGAGGCTGCCCTCTGGCCCCACATGAACACCTGTGCACATACACAGGCACACTCTTGGGCATCTGCACACACTCAAACATGCATGTGCACACAGATGTCCAAGGTGGAAGGAAGACTCACAGGTGACTGCCATGTCAAAGTAGAGCTTAACCCATGGCATGCCTATGTCAAGACAGGTGCTCACCGAGGGAGTCTCCTCTGAAGAGCCCTCTGCGGGCTTCTAGGGGTGTCGGCTGAGTTCCTGGGACTCCTGGAGGCCCTCAGGAGCTGCGGGGAAGCTGGCAGAGTCTCTCTAGGAGATGATGGTATCTACCAATTCCCTTGGTTAGATCCTCTTGGCATAGCCAACTTCAAGCTATCCATAGCAGATCACTGAAGGTGGCCATGGAACGGATGCCCATGGCCGCCCCTTGCCAGGCCTCACTAGCCAGCAGCAGCATCCTCTGGTTACAGGGACAGATGAAGTTCCTAGAGAGGGCTCTGGGCTCCCTGTCCAGCCCCTGTGTCTAACAGAGCTCCCTAATTCATTTCTTCATCTTGACTCATCTGGGTCCCAGCAAAGATTTAATAGAGGGCTGAGTTCTATGGCTGGTCATAGAACTCACATACACGTGCATGCACTCGCACACACCAGCATAGGCCATCCCCAGTTTCCTGTGCCCTGCAGAGCAAAGCTGGCATCCTTCAGCAAGTCTAAGCACTGTCAACAAGCCACCTGCCCCCTTCCTTCTCACTGTTATTTGTGTCAATTGCAAGGACAGGGAGGTGTGGCCATGCTCCCATTTTACAGGTATAGTCACTGAGGCTACAGCTGGCTGCTCTCAGTCCTTTTCTGCATTGCTGTAATATCTTGTGAACTTGCTCATGGGTCCCAGTGGTGGCTCAGGCTACTTCTGTCTCCATGCCTCCAGAACCCAGCAAAAGCCTGGTGTTTAGTAAACATTTGATGATGGATTGGCAAAGGAGGAAGTGGAAATTTAATCAGGACATAAGACGTATTTAAAAAGCAGTGGTCCATGGTTTGGGGTGTGGCTCTGTGGTAGAGAGCTTACTGGTGTGGGGTAGGTGGGAGTGTTCCATTCCCAGCACTGAAAAAAAAGAGAGAGAGAGACAGAGACAGAGAACAACAGAGTCTACCCTCCCTCACCGGAGTGGCATGGAATATAAATGGGAAATGTCCCAGTGTGAACTGGTGGTCAGAGTCTTCACCCTAAGCTTGGACTTAGGACTTGGACAGCAGGACTCTTTTCTGAAAGAATAAAACTGGATTTTTCCCCCAGTAGAATGAGTGGTTGCAGGTTCTCTTTATTTGGTTTTGTTCATTTGAAACAAAGTCCATGCTGACCTCCAACTCTTGCCATCCTCCTGCTTCAGCCTCCTGAGTGCTGGGATTATAAGTAGGGACCACCATGCCTACATATCCATGTTATTTCCTCTGAACTACCCTCCCCACTGCCCACCCCCCAATTCTGGAGATTGGACCTAGGGTTTCATTCATGCTAGGCCATCTTTCATCTCCAGCCCAGAAGCTTCACGCTCCTGAGGTCACTACTTACATCCAGCATTTGAGTTCCCAGAGGGCCCCTCAGGAAGTGGGCTAAAAGCATGGTGAGGCACTGGGGACCCAGGGACACAGGCTGATGTTGTCATGTCTCTTGCAGGTCTCCTGATGCTGGTTGGTTGGATGCAAGGCAAGCCCCTTCTCAGCATGTTCACTATCGGGGTCAGGTGTGTTGTCAAGGCTCCCAGGCCCCTTCCCCAGCAGAGCAGGTGGCAGGCTGCAGGGCAGGCAGGGAGGGGGAGGCACTTCTTGACCCCACCAAAGCAGGTCTCCAGTAGCATGTGGGAGAGGTATAGAGCATAGGGTCCCCTTCTCATCCCTCTTTGATGAGGGCTTGGATCTACCTAGCTGAGGGCCTAGGCCACACAGCAGCCTGCCTAGATAAGATTGTGCCTCCAACACAGGCAGAGTGTGACCTTGTGTTAATCAGTTTCTAGTTATTGTGACAAAATGCTCGAGGAAAGGAAGGAAGGGACCTCAAGGTTTCAGAGGGTTCTGCCCATGGTCACCTGCCCACACCCAGGTTAGTCAGTCCTCTCACACATGCCCAGAGACACACTTTACCAACCTCCTGGCGATTTCTCCATCCAATCAAGCTCACAGTCCAGACTGACTCTAACAGGGGCCGGGGCATAGGTTGGTGATAAAGCAAGTACCTGGGTTCCATCTCTGCACACAAAAAAAAGATCGGCAAAGCACTTCACCTTGGCTTGAGAACATCTGCAAGGACCCTGTTCTTGGATAAGGTCAGCCATACATCCAGGGTTAGGACCTGGATGAATCGATCAATCTCTGTCTCTAAGACAGGATCTCATGTAGCCCAGGCTGGGTTTAAACCTTACATAGCCAAGGGTGGCCTTCAGGTTCTGATCACCCTGCATATAGCTGGTTTAAGCCTTGTTGGGAATTGAACCCAGGGTTTTGGGTGCCCAGGAGTGGGAGTCTGGATCTCCTGATGCTGGGACAAGGAACAGGAACTGAACACATGACCCTAGCTGGTCCTAGCTCAGTCCCACAAGGTCACACGTGCTCCACCTTACAAATGGGGAAACTGAGATTCAGGCTCCACAATTGCCCTGGAGTAGAGGACAGATTCTAAACCACCCTCACAGTGCCTCTAGGCAGGATGGGACCATTCACTTGCTAAGGTTCTGTGCCCACCATGGGCAGCTGGCAGCCGTAGGCCCACAAATATTGACTGAGCATTGACGGGCTATCTGTTACGTCATCAAAGTACTGACTGAGACATAGGCCTGGGCCCTCGTGGGGTTTTCAGGCTGGTGGAGAAAGTGAATGTGAACAATTTAAGTGTGGGTGAACAGTGGGGTTACAGCTTAGCATCTGTGCCTGTGTTGATACCCAATGGGAAATGTTGGCTGTGAAGAGAGTGGGAAGGAGACAGAAAGGAGTGTGGGGCTGGGAAAGTGATTACTGGGATGTTTGCTATGTCATGTTGAAAGCAGAAAGTTGAAAAGGGCCAGTTAAGAGAACAGCAGGCAGGGAGGGAGCCCCAGGTAGGCATCAAGGCCCTGGGGTGGGATAGCCCATGGCAGATCAGTGCCACCAGGAGAACATCACTGACACCTGATGCTACCCTCTAACAAGCTCCTAGAAGTGCCAAGGTGCCTGATCCATGACACACTCTGTGACTGGGATTAGAACCTCCCCCAGCCAGGTCCCAGCACAAGCAGTACCAGAGGCACAGGTCTCAACACCCTAACAGTGCCCTGATGATGAAGCCATGGAGAGGTAGAGGAAGAGGGGACTCTGAGCCTTGAGGGGCTGCTGAAGACACCAGAGCCCCCAGGAGCCAAGATGCTGAAACGCCACCCTCCACAGAAGGGTCAGCCCAGCAGTGCAGAGCTCAGGGGCATGGGACTTCCCTGGAGTGGGCAAGGTGCTGGGTCCCATCCCCACCCCTAACCACAAAAAAAGTTACTATTCTATATTATCTCCCATCTTATAAACCACCAAAAGCTGCAGGAGCCCAGAAAGACATCATGTCTAAAGGATAAACAACAAAAAACCCCAGTGTCTACATTGATCCTTCCTTCTATGACTCTTGGCGCACCTGGACAAGAATCTGTTCTTTTCCCTGTAACATTGAATAGACAAAAACCTTCAAGCTTTTGTGGTAGACCAGTCCCTCCAGAACACTGAATTGGAAGGTAGAAATGGCAGAAAAGCCAAGGAGGAATCTTTCCAAAATAAATAGAGAACTGTTCTTCTAAAAACTTTTCCTCAGGTGGCTGGAGTGTTACTAAAGATGATTCAAAGAACTTGCTATTCCTGATCCCTCCTAATCTTTATTAGTTTGTGGATTAATTCTTCATGGCTATGATCATATCCAGGTGTGCACACTACGCCCATCCCTTGACATATGGGGGTGTCCCCCTCATAATCTACTGTAAATGTTTATTTAGCTGGTCTGGCCAGCCCAGGCCATAAAACCAAGGAAGCTGGTTTCACTGTCACCATAGAAACGGCCCCATGCCCCACCCCAAGCTCCTTGACCAAATTCAGTAATCTTGGTTTATATAACTTGTCTCTGAATGGCCCATTGTCTCCGGGTGAAAGGTCACTATTCATATTCTATCTCTCCTTTTTTTTTTTTTCCTTGTGTTTTTTTTTAAGACCAGGGTCTGTCAATGTCGTTCAGGCTGGTCTCACATTGGTGGTGATCCTCTTGTCTCTACCTCCCGAGCACTGGGACTGCAGGTGTGAACCATGCTTGTCCAGAGGGCAGCTTATACCAGTGTGATCAGAAACCCTATACTACAGCACACCTACCACTGATTATTTTTTAACATTTATTTATTTGGGGGTGGGGGTGCCCGTGTGGGCACAGTGACATGTGGAGGTCAGGGACAAATTGCAGGGGCCAGTTCTCTCCTTCCACCATGTGGTCCCCGGGGATGGAACTCAGGTCATCAGAGGTTGGCGGTAGGTGTCTTTACTACTTCATCAACCTCTCTTCCCTTCCTCAGTGGGACACCAAATCATGACAGCATTCCCCATTTAATGCAAAGAGGTCCCATGGGTGACGAGGGCCCTGTGAGCCCCCACCAATTTCTCTGACTTTTCACTAGCCTGAGCTGAGTGTTTGCTCTGCACCAGCAAGAGTCGGTACTCATGGATATTCACGGCCTCACATCTGTCCCTTCAGCGTGTGTCAAATGGACACCTCAGCCTGAGGAGCACAGAGGGCAAAAAGCTGCCCCTGCACCAATGCAGCCAGAAACGGCTTTCATTCTGAACTCTGTTATATTTAAATTCTTATTACCAGTGCTTTAAAATTAGGTCCTGGTAAGGCTGGGCACGTGGCTCATGGTTGAGCACTCACCTAGCATACATGCAGGCCTGGGTTCGAATCCAGCACCACAGAAACCAGGTGTGGCTGTGCTCCTACCTCATCCCAACACTTGTGAGGTGGAGGAAGTAAGATTGAGGTCATCTTTGGCTACACAGAGTGAGTTCAAGGCCAGCCTGAGCTACATGAGACCCTGTCTTGTAGATACAAATATAGTCACTGTATTAAAATGGTACCTGGCCTCCAGTTTCTTGGGAAGGGTAGCAATACTCCTGTCCCTGACCCCTGGGTGACAGCTTGCTTTGGGCAGGCCTGGTCTGGGGATTGGGGGAGAGTTGGGGGGGGGGGAAGGTCCCATGCTCAGCAGGGCTTGGACTGTCCCCTCTCTTCTCTCTTGCGTGGTTTCTCAGGTAACAGCACTTACCCTGTCACTCCTACACCCCAGGTAGTCCCTTTCTGGAGATTACTGTGGGCGGTTCCCTCTAATGAAAATACTTGAGAGTTTACTGTGGCCACTCCAGGGCCAAATGAGGAGGGGGGTGGGCTGGAGGGGGGGTGGCCAGCTTCCCCCAAGATCTCAGCTTGGGGCTCACAGCACTGGAGGGGGGGTGATGAAGTGGGTAGCCATCAGATCTACTCTATCGAGAAGGTGTGTGGGGGGGGGGGGGGTCGCGGTTTCTTTGGTATCCACAGGAAGAATAGCTAAACCATTAGACAACTGAAATTTAAGAGACCAGGAGAAGAATCTGCGTGCCAAAAGCTGCCACTCTTTCCTTTTTTTTTTTTTTTTTTTTTTTTTTAATTCTCTCATAGTACAGCCCATCCTCAGTTTCCCCTCCCTCTAGTTCCCTGACTCTGGAATTGCCATGTGCTCCCCCTGAAACTCTGCCTCTAATAAATGAGAATGCTGGGAGCGTAAAAGGACTTCACAGACATCAGTTCACACTGAGACAGTGACCGCCCGACTGGAGAGGTCCTGTCCCAAGTTGGGGAGGTAGTTTAGCAGCAAAGTGGTCAGGACAGAAATAGCGAAGGAGGCAAGTGCATTGTGGGATTGGAAATTGAATAGGATGTCCACTGAGGCAAAGACAAACTTCACTAGATGAAAGCATGGTCACCAATACTAGTTGAGAATTCCCATCACCCTTGGGTGTATTAAGTCTAGTTCGACTTTTTCACTCAGCCTGGCTGTGGCAGCCATCCCAGAGGGCCTGCCCATCGTAGTCATGGTGACACTGGTCCTGGGGGTGCTGCGGATGGCTAAGAAGCGGGTCATTGTGAAGAAGCTGCCCATCGTGGAGACTCTTGGTGAGGGCTCCCTCCCCGTAATGCAAACTGAGTCGGGGGGAGGTGTGGGGTTGGGATTGCTCCCACTCAAGAGTGTTACACGAACCTCAGGCTTGGCAGGGACAACTCATCTCTCTAACCCTGTTCCCATGGTACCAGGCTGCTGTAATGTCATCTGCTCTGACAAGACAGGCACACTGACAGCCAACGAAATGACAGCAACCCAGCTCGTCACATCCGATGGGTTCCATGCTGAGGTGAGCCTCGTGCTATCTCACAAGGCAGGAGACCAAGGTGTACCCTGCTGGCCCTTCTCCTGCCCAGAGAGAATATACAGAGTCTCCTATAACAGCAAGGAAGAAATAAATACCTTGGAGGTCTGTCTAAGAAAGTATGGTGACCAATTTAAGATGGCTTCCTTGATATTTTTTAATTATCAGATTTTATTTTTTTATATTTTTGCAGGATAGAACCAAAGGGTCTCCTCCATGCTAGACAGGCACTGTACTACTGAACCGTACTCCCAGTCCCTCATTAACATCCCACCCCACTTTTGTGGTTCTGGGGATTGCCTGGCATGCTGAATAAACGCTCTACCCCTGAGCTGTCTTCCCCAGCTCGCTCTTCACTTTCACCTGGAGACAAGGTCTTGCTCTGTATCCAGGCTGACTTTGAACTTGAGATCTGCCTGCCTTAGCCTCTCTGATAGCCAAGATTACAGGCTTGGGCCACTAGGCCCTGCTGCTTTGGGGCTTTTTGAAACGGGATCCCACTCTGTATAGTCTGGGTTAGGCTGGAACTCGCTATGTAGCCTAGGCTGTCCCGGAAATTGTGATGAGTCGCCTTGTCTCAGCTTCCCACATGCTGGGATCGCCAGGTGTGGGTCACCATGCCCAGCTCGTTAAAAAATTTAAAGGCTACCTAAGTACCTGTCGCCACCCATGACAAAATGACTGAGTGACTCATGTTTGTGCTCCTCTGACATGGCACAGGTGCTTGCTCCCTGAACCAGCAATTTCGTGTCTGGATATTTTTCCACAGAGCTCTCCAGAGCAAAGGATCAGCAAATGGGGGCCCATAGGCCATGGCCTTCTCTTGTCAATACTGTTTTTTACTCTCTAAAGGGTCTTTTGTTTATATATATATATATATATATATAACTAACAAGAGTTTTTATTAAGATAGGGGAAAAAAGAGACAGACGTGAACAGGCCTGTGGAAAACACACGTGGTCAAGGGAAAAGTTGTATTTTTTTTTTTTTTTTTTGAGACAGATTTTTTTTATGTGTATGCCACAGTGCCCTTGGAGGCCAGAAGAGGGCGTTGGAGTCCCCTGAAGCTGGCATTACAAGCAGTTTGGAGCCATCTAGTGGTGGTGCTGGGAACTGAACTTGGGTCCCTTACAAGACCAGTATGCACTCTTAACTATGGAGCCACCTCTCTGGCCCCTCAATACCATTTTCTTGGCACACTGTCATGCCCACCTGTAAACATTCCATGGCTGGTTGCTTTTCAGCCCCGGGCTACACTATCTTGATTGACAGGTTTATGAGCTGCAGAAGCCTGGATAGTTCCACTTGGCTTAGGTACGGCTCCTCCCAAGACGTCTCCGTTTGCACCTTAGCTTGCGTGGCCCTTGTGCAGCCACAACCTCCACCAGGAGCGCTTGTGATAGTTTGTCATAGTGCATGCACCTCAACTGTCAGAGAGAGGTCCTGAGCGGCAGACAGTCTGCAGGCTCATCCTCATGGGTGGGCTCATGGCTTTGGGGTGACCCTAGGAGAAGGAACGGGTGTCATCCAGGGTTTGGGGTTGGCTCTTGGTAATACCCTCCATCTGCCATGTCCCTCCAGGTCAGTGGAGTTGGGTACAGCGGCGAAGGGACTGTGTACCTCCTCCCATCCAAGGAAGTAATCAAGGGATTCAGCAATGTTTCGGTGGGGAAGCTGGTGGAGGTGAGTGTTGGGTCGCCATAGTGGGACAGTGTGCAACTTGCCTGGAATGAAAAAGGAGGTGATTGACTGCCCATAGCTTAGGCTGTCACAGCTGCAGACATCACCCCCAGCTAGATGGGAAGGAGGAGGGGAAAGGAAAGGCGAAGCCTGGCTGGGCTTGAGGGTGTGGATCGCCCACACTGTGAGAGGTGCGGTCCTCCACATATGTCATCTGCCCTCCATGCATGGCAAGCGGCCTTCAGGGAGTCAGGGCCTCCTCCCAAACAGCCCCTCCTCTGTGGTCTTCCCTCCCCTCAGCCCCCTCAGAAACGAACTCAGAGAAGCCCCTGGAGGGCAGAGCTCAACTCCAGTATGGCAGGGAAGCAGCAGCTGCCCACACTCCTCTGCCAGGTTTCTAGACTCTTCTCTAAGCTAGCTGTGTACTGCAGAACACTTCCATAAAGCCTGTGCCTTGAGTGATGCCTGCTTAGCCTCCTCTGCCACTCTCCAGCCCCAGAGCACAGTGTCACCCCAAGTGGAGACCCACGAGCGGTCACCACCACTCCACCACCCTACCTCAGACTCTAGTCCTCCTGCACCCAGGGCTCCCCTATGACAGCTTTGGGAACCAGGACTCCTCCTAAGCCATTTCCTAGCCTGGTGGTACAGGCCTGGCATGCCAGCTACTAAGGAGACTGAGACAGGAGGGTTGCAAGTTCAAGGCCAGCCTGGGCAACTTAGCAAGCCCTATCTCAAAACAAAAAACTAAAAACAAGTCTAGGGTGTGCAGTTCAATGATAGAAGGTTTACCTAGCATGTGAGAGGCCCTGAGTCCAGTGCCTGAAGATATAGGGGTTGGGGGGGGGACCCTTGTGTGTTTCTAAGACACCAATTTATTTGAAGGAAACTCTTGTTGCCTGGCCCAGCTCTAAGACCATGCCTACAGTGTCCAACCTTTTCATGGTGTGGGTGAGCTCAGGACCCAGGCACTAGATTTCGTACTGACTGCAGATATTCCAACCCCCACTCCCCTCTTTAGGCAGGCTGCGTCGCCAACAACGCTGTCATCAGGAAGAACACTGTAATGGGACAGCCCACAGAAGGGGCCTTGATGGTGCTGGCCATGAAGGTAAGAGGTCAGAAGAGGACATCGTGTCCTTCTCTGTGACTCTCCAGTCGTTCCCTTGAGACAGGGTCTCTTCACTGAACTTAAGCCAGGCTGGCAGCCAGCAGGCCATCCCCCTGTCACCCACCCCATCTTCCAGCAGCGCTGAGGGTTCAGGCACACTTAACCACTTGCTGACCTAGACGTTTGGGTTCCCAAAGGAGAAATGCTCCTGCCGGGAGACGCAGCAAACGTTCCACCAAACTGGAAGCTCAGACTCCCCCCTGGCCACTTTGGGTTTCTGATCCCCTGAAGCAGACAGGCCAAGAAAGGAAGCTCAGTGGTAGCAGGGTACTGATTGCCAAGGGGAACTTGGATTGCTTCTCCACAAGGGAGGTGGGAAAGAGTATGTCTGGGGTGCAGGGGGCCCTTCAGGACATCTCTTGGTGCCACTGTGTCCTGTGATTAAAGCCAGGCGGGCTGGCGCACAGACCCGTCAGGAATGAAGGAGTGGATCACTCGTGCTTGCTGAGGGAAGAAGAACAGAATTGGTAGTAGAAAAGAGTAGTTCTGTGAACCCACAAGAGTCCGTTAAAGGAGCTCAGGAAATATTAAGATATAAAATAGAGGGCTGGGGATTTAGCTCAGTGGTAGAGCACTTGCCTAGAAAGCGCAAGGCCCTGAGTTCAATCCTCAGCTCCAAAAAGAAGAAAAGATATAAAATGGGGATAATACAGTCATGGCTATAGAACGAGATAAACACTGCCGCTTCTCCAGCGGTCCCCCTCTGTTCCACCAAGGGGTGATGGGAACCAACAGCAAGCCACTCCACACTGCCTGATCCGGTCCTCGCTACCCCTCTCTCTCTCTCCTCTTAAATGGTCACACACGCAGACAAGACCACATTCATTTGATCAGACACCCCAAAAGTCATTGGTTGAATGGAATGAATTCCCACAACACTTCCCCCTTTTTTGTCTAAATAAGAAGGTTCTAAACCTAATACAAAGTTACATACAATAATAACAATTATTAAGTATTGTCTAGATGTGAAAAAAAGGTAATATCATAAACAAAAATGGAACTGCAACCAACAAGAACAACATCAAGCAAGAGACATGTGCTAAATGTCCAGGGCAAAGGTAATTGGCGAGTTACAGAGATTACTCCAAAAGCTGTCCTACCTTGAAGAACCTAATCTTGTACCTGAAATGCTCTTAGCTAAGATACGGGAGGATTGTAACTGTAACCATCTACTCTTCAGCCCCATCAAAGACCTGAGGAGGAAAATGATATTCCCGAGTGAGCAGGAAGTGCAAGTGAGCAAGTTCTGAAAAGTGCAAGGAACGACAGAAACAGCTGGCTGCCTGGACAGTCGCCCAGTTTCCACGCAACGTTGGGGCCTCCACTGTTGGCTACAGGCCTAGAATATCAGACAGACCATCTTCAGAGGCAGGCAAATTTGAAAGACTGCCCCACCCTGTCTCGGAAAGTTTCATCAGTCTCTCTTCCTTGTGTCCTGCTCATCCAGACTGGACAGCGTGCTTATTGTCAGCAGTCAAAGCAAGGGTGGTTTTTCACCCAACAGGCCATCTTTTGCCAAGAAGAAATCAAATTCCATATGGAATGTCTTCGGTGCCCAACATCCTCTCAGGAGTAGATCAGTGCTGCCAAGAGCAAGCATGTCTCACGTCAACATAGTTATAAATACCAGCTAAGAGCATGTGACCAATTACAGAAACAAGGATTATAATTGACATGAATGCCTTTAATCCCAGCACTCGGGAGGCAGAGTCAGGCAGATCTCTGTAAGTTCGAGGTCAGCTTGGTCTACAGAGTGAGTTCCAGGACAGCCAGGACTGTTATATAGAGAAACCTTGTCTTGGAAAACAAAATACAAACAAATGGAAATGTGTTTGTGCATAAATACACATATATTAAGCAGATATTTGTCCTTCCTTCCTTCCTTCCTTCCTTCCTTCCTTCCTTCCTTCCTTCCTTCCTTTTTCATGTAATTATATTGATTCTATCAGTTCTGTTCCTTTAGTAAACCTTGACTAGTAGACACGGGTTCTGGGGATTTGAACTCAGGTCCTCAAGTTTGCACAGCAAGCCCTCTTACCTGCTGAGCCATCTCCCTAGCCCTAGGCATGATGTTTGTGATCTGCCTGCTCCTCTTTTATATCACTTTCACAATTTTATTAGTTTTCGGTAGTGAGAACGGAACCCAGGGCATCATCTCTACCTGAGTTAAACTCCAGCCCTTTTTACTTTGAGAAACGCCCTTGCTATGTGGCCCAGGTTGGTCTTGAACTCACAATCCTGCCTCAGCCTCTGAGTAGGTATGTCTACGGGCATGTGCCACCACATCCTGCCCACCATCTCATCTCCATGTTTTATGAACTTCTGGGGTGACACAAACAAACATCTACTCACACAGATAGGGCACCCCTAAAAGAATCTATTCCACCCAGGCCCAGTTCGGTGGGTGATTGACTTCATTGGGTTTGCTCAAAGTAGCATGGTGACCCCAAACAGCCACATTCCTGTGGAGCCCAGCCCTGATCTGGTCTGCCCCCTGCTGGGAACCTTCTGCTCTCTGAATACTTTAGCTGCACTCAAAGACCACTATACAGGTGATGATCCTGTAGGCCCCTGACTGCACCCTCCCAAATTCTGTTGTTCCCCAGAAGTTTCCAAAGGCTTGGTCCTGGGACAAGAGAAAAGAAACTGTTTCCTGGGTGAGGCCTTTGAAGCAGGCAGCCTTCCCATAGCTACTGCTTGGGTTTCTGTGGTTTGGATGCTGATTTACACAGACAGAGCTTAGCATACAGCAATGGTTCTCAACCCATGGGTCACGACCCTTTATGGGGGTGTGTGTGTGCAAATTACCTTTTCACAGGAAGTAACCTAAGACCATTGGAAAACACGTATTTCCAATTTCCGATTTATAACTGTAGTAAAATTACAATTGTGCAGTAGCAACAAGAATAATTTCATGGTTGGGGTCACCACAACATGAGGAATTGTATTAAAGGGCCGCAGCATTAGGAAGGTTGAGAACCACTGGCATACAGCCTGGCTTGCGATGACTCGCTGAAAATATCCCATCTTACATCCTAGATGAACTTAGGTGGTGTCAAAGATTCCTACACACGGAGAAAAGAGATTCCCTTCAGCTCAGAGCAGAAGTGGATGGCAGTGAAGTGCAGCCCGAAGAACGAGGTGAGCTTGGCTTGTGTTGAGACAGGGTCTCACTGTGGGGCCCAAACTGACCTGGAAGCCTCCTGCCTGGGCATCTGAGAGCCAGGATGACAGGGGCACACCATGGCTGTGCTGTCCTCTGTCCCTTACCAAAACAAGGCACAAACACCTGGGGGAGAGGATGGCAAGCCCAGCACCTTCCAAGACTTCCAAACTGAGGTGACAGCCATGGACCGGGCATTCTGACCCGTGATGCTCACAGTGGGGACCCTGGCCCAGCTTCGGCCCTGGGGATTAGCATTGTGGAGTCTCCAACTCTATTAACCTGCACTGGGAAGTCCAGGTGTGGACCCAGGAACCTGTTTGTTTGGGGGATCTGGTATAGGCTCAAGTGTGAGGCAGCTGTCTATGCAGCAGGCAGCACCCATTGACAGCGGATTTTTTTTCCTTTTCTTTTCCCAGGATCAGGAAGACGTTTACTTCATGAAGGGGGCCTTTGAGGAAGTGATCCATCACTGTAGCATGTACAACAATGGGGGCATCCCCCTGCCTCTGACGCCCCAACAGAAGTCCTACTGGCTACAGGAAGAGAAGAAGATGGGATCGCTGGGCCTGCGGGGTTGGTGTCCTGGCTCCCTCCTCTGCCCCCTGGGGCCTTGAGTTTGCCTGTGGTGTTGCGGGGATGCATGAGAGCAGAGTCCAGGGTAAATCTGCCACCAGCAAGAATGTAGGCAGGGGTGAGCGGACAGCAATTCCCAGAGTGATACTCCGCAGTCAAAGTGCCTAGCCACCCCTAGCCACCCATGATGCCCACTTATCCAGGTGTGGCTCGTGTATGGAGGAGGTGTTGCTCGCCAAGTCCTCCAGAGCATATGAAGTTTGTGCAGTGAACCCTAATTTCAGGCACTATTTCACTCCCTGCCTTCTGCTATGAAAACCTAGAACTCTCAGGCGAGGGGAGACACTTCATTTTGTGGCATATGCAGCTTTCTCGGCTTCAGGGTCAGTGTCTTCCCCATCGGGCTGATGTTAAACCCTTGTGCCATTTGCTGCCCTGTCCCTTATTGGAGAAAGCATCTCAAAACACTCTGGAATACTTGTACTCCATGGGGGCAGGGCTAGGAGAGGCGCTGGGCTCACCCTGTTCATTACCTTGACCTCCCTTCTTTGGGGACAGATGAGTGTGCATTGAGCCCGTGGCAGGTGGGGCTGTCCCCGATGCCTGTCTGCCATCTCCCGGGGGCTTCAGCTGGACAATCATCTGAGCTAGTCCCACACCCCTCCCTCCCTACCCAGCGCCCCTGTGCTGCCCTGAGGGTCACAGTAGGGCTTGCTAGGACTAAAGACGGTCACCAGCCCCCAGAAACCTGTCCTTGTGTCTCTCACAGTGCTGGCCCTGGCGTCTGGGCCCGAGCTGGGGAGACTGACATTCCTGGGTCTAGTGGGTATCATCGACCCCCCAAGGGCTGGTGTCAAGGAAGCAGTCCGGGTCCTCTCCGAGTCTGGTGTGTCAGTGAAGATGGTGACAGGAGATGCCCTGGAGACAGCCGTGGCCATAGGTAACCAGGGTGAGGCTGGGAGTGAAGGGGCCTCACGCCCAGCGGACAGGGATCTAAGGAGCTGTGGAGACCAGTGCTCCCTGCTCCTGCTTGTGTCCAAACTGGGGGAAAGTCCACGTGTAAACTGAGGACCTACTATGTGTTTAGAGGCCTTTTTAGGCACAGGTGGCATCCCACACCATGGAGTTCCAGTCTGGCTTCCTCCATTGGCTAGGCATCTTTGACGAGACATAGAACCACTCTGGTCCTCAAGTCTCTTCATCAGCGGTGGGCGGGCAGGCCCCCTCTGCCTCCTCTAATCATGTCTATTGAGCTGTCAGGTTGGTTTTGCCCAACTCAGCCCAGGGCTGTGAGGTCACAGCCGGAGTCTCAGAGCCCTCACGTGAGGTACCAGCGGCACTTCCCAGCAGTGTGGCTTCAGAAGCCAATTTCCACATAGTTTCCTCATCATGGGCAAACATAGGTTCTCCGAGGTTATCAGACGCTGACTCAGATGGGCTAAAGTCAGGTGTGTCGCATGGTGGGTGGGACAGGACCACAGTTTGGGCCCTGGAGGTACTCCTCAGCCTTAACTCCCCTCCCAAGGAAGAACCATCGGCCTGTGCCACGAGAAGCTGAAAGCCATGTCTGGGGAGGAGGTGGAAGGCATGGAGCAGGACGCACTGGCTGCCCGAGTGAGGCAGGTGGGTTCTCCCGGGGGCAGACGGGACAGGGATGGAGAGGTCTCCAGCTCCTCTGTCCACTGATGACTCTTTAACTCCCTATGCCAGGTGTCTATATTCTTCAGGACCAGCCCGAAGCATAAGGTTAAAATCATAAAGGTAACTGGGCCGAACAACAGGGTCCATTCAGGGTGGCAGGCTCTCAGTTGGCCAAGTGACGGGGATGGTCTGGGGCAGGGGTTGGAGGGCTGGGGTATGCTGCTAAGCTGGCTTTGGCAATAGCTTTCTTTTCTAGGTTCTAGACAGCTGCATGCCTCCCACATATCCATCCCTGCTTGCAGGCCAGAATGCTATCACATGTTTAGCTGCAGAGGATACTGGGAAATGCCATCTCTAGTGGGATGGGCACTTCACAGCTAAAACAGGGGTGGATCCACTTATGGGGTTGTTGGAAAGCTGGAGACCACTGACCACAGACACTGGGAACAGCCCTGGGAATTAGATGATGTAAAGAGAAAATATTTAGGTGCCAACACAGAGCTGCCATGGTTTCTCTTTGTCACAACCAGAAGCCTGTGAGTTTCACAGCTTTCCCACGTCTGTACCTGGCAGTTTGCTGAGCTCTTTGGTAGCCATGTTTTGCTCTTTGGGGGTTGTTTGAGGAGGTACTGGGGTGTTTAGTTTTTAGTGATGAAGAATAAATGCCAACCACATATGGTGGCTCACAACTGTCATCCCAGTACTCATGAGGCTGAGGCAGAAGGATCATGAATTCCAGGACAGTCTGAGCTATACCAAAAGACCCTGTTCCAAAAAAAAGGAGAGAACAAATTTTGTATATATGAACTTGGGTGCATACAGGCCACAGTGCATGTGTGGAGGTCAGGTGACAACCTGTGGGAATCAGTCACATGGTTAATAGAGAACTACAACTCAGGCCATCGAGATTGACAGCAAGCTCCTTTACCTGTTGAGCCCAGAGATAAGGCTTCTAATGGCTTTATTTCTGCTCACTGAGAGCAACTCTTTTTTTCTTTTTTTAAGATTTATTTATTATGTATCAGTGTTCTGTTTGCACATATCCCTTTAGGCCAGAAGAGGGCACCAGATGGTTGTGAGCCACCATGTGGTTGCTGGGAACTGAACTCAGGACCTTTGGAAGAGCAAGCAGTGCTTTTAACCTCTGAGCCATCTCTCCAGCCCATGACAGCAACTCTTACAAGTCACTTCTGTTGTCCTAGATGTCCAGGATGGTGGCTGCCACTTGCTTTGCAGATGGAGAAACTAAGGTTGAGTAGTTCAGGGCCACGCCCACTGCAGTAGAGTTACCGTGACTAGGCCAGCTGACCCCAGCATCTAGCGGATGGGTGGCTGCTGCCCCCGTGGTCCATCAGGCAGGGCATCAAGAAAGTCTAGGAAGGTCCTCAGGCTGAGGCCCTCCATCACTTGCTCTTCCCAAAGGCATTGCAGGAGTCAGGGGCGATTGTAGCCATGACGGGGGACGGTGTGAATGATTCAGTCGCCCTGAAGTCTGCGGACATCGGGATCGCCATGGGCCAGACAGGGACGGACGTCAGCAAAGAGGCCGCCAACATGATTCTGGTCGACGATGACTTCTCAACCATTATGTGAGCTGCTATAACCAGCATCCCCAGGATGTACTGTAGTGGATATGAGGGGCCTTCTTGGGGTTCAGGGGACTCTCTGAAGAGAGCTGTATCCCAAGCTCACTCCAAACGTATAGAACTTCTCAAAACAGGGTCCTGGGGCCATCCTGACACTTGTCACTGTGGGATATAAAGAAAGCCCAGAGCCACTTGACTAGTCAGTAACAGAGAGCTGTTAAAAATCATGTTTGGGGGTTGGGGATTTAGCTCAGTGGTAGAGCGCTTGCCTAGCAAGCGCAAGGCCCTGGGTTCGGTCCTCAGCCCTAGGGGGAAAAAAATCATGTTTAGGGGCTGGAGGGATGGCTCAGTCAGCAAAGTGCTTGGCCTGCAAGCCTGGGGAACCGAGTTTGACACCCTGAGTTCACAAGAAAATGGGGGCAGGGTGGTACAGGCCGTTGACCCTGCCGCTGCAGAGGAGGAGACAGGCAGAACCAGGGTTACCTAGCCGGCCAACCTCACCAGATCGGTGAGCTCCAGGCCAGTGAGAGATCTTGTGTCAGAGGAGGAGGACAGCCGTCCTGGGGCTGACACCCAGGTTGTCCTCTGACCCCCACATGTGCGTGCACATCTGCACAGATAGAAATCACAGTTGGGGGCCCAACAAAGAGGCACAGACCTGGGATTCCTGAATTCAGGAGGTGAGGCAGGAGGATTAAAGTTGCCTTTCTCTGGATTTAATCTGAAGCTATAATTAAGACTAATCTTAGGTAAATCAGTACTTAGGGTGCAGAAAAACATTTGGAAGAGTGCTTTTAACAGCAGAGGCACCAGCATAGCAACATTTCTCTGCTATTAAAAATACTCTTCCAAGAATGATTTAGTGTGTGTGTGTGTGTCCCACGGACACAGCCATAAGAGTGTGCCTGTAAGCCCGGCACCATGAGGGACAGAGAGGAGGACCCCTGGGGCTTGCTGGCTGCCAGCTTTGCTCCAGGCTCTGTGAAACACTGACTCAAAAGAAAGAGGCAGCAGGACATCCAACATGTTCTTATGGCCCTCACATACATGTTCTGACACACAGACCGCACAGGTATGTACACACGTACACACACACATTACCAGAGACGGACAGATGGTGATGTCTCTGAACCTCCCAGACCCTCTCCTGTTCTGCCTCCATTGTACGTGGAGCAGGGTTTCTTTCGCTCTGCTGTGTCCAACTGCAGGTGGATTGTACACTCGGCCCATCCGAGCACAGTTGGGGCCCTGGGCTCCAGTTGAGAGGCGTCACACACAGAATTGGCACAGAAGGGCTGACATCACCTCCGACCAGTGTGTCCCAGGTGTGCCAGCAAGGGCTACCTGCACTGGTGCATGTGAGCTGACCACACCACCCCCCAGGACCTTTCTGCCCTCCCTCACTCACCTCCCTTTCAGGAGCGCGGTGGAGGAAGGCAAAGGCATCTTTTACAACATCAAGAACTTCGTCCGCTTCCAGCTGAGCACGTAAGCAGAGGCAGACTTTCCTCCATGGTCAGTGGGCACTGAATCTGGTGCACGTGTTGACAGGCTACCTGTTGCCTGTGCCCTGCAGGAGTATTGCAGCCCTGAGCCTCATTACCCTGTCCACCGTGTGCAACCTGCCCAGCCCCCTCAATGCCATGCAGATCCTGTGGGTGAACATCATCATGGATGGGCCGCCAGCGCAGAGGTGAGGCAGCAGGCTGAAGGCAGGACCATGTGAGCTCCCTCTTGGAGTCTCCAGGCTGCTGCAGTGGGAGCAGCTTCCTGAAGGGCAGACCAGAATGCAGAGATGGAGCCTTGCGCTCCCTCAGTTACAGCCCACTCCTGGAGCACATGACTCAGCCCCACTGTATAGTCAGGTTACCACCTCCAAGAAGCCCTCCCTGATCACTCTACCAGTGGTGGCCTCATCCTTGGGCCTCTGCCCATCCTTTTCCCCAAAGGGGAAAGTATCATTGTTCTGATTGGTTGGATTCATCCCTACTGTCACTGGGGACTATGGACTTGATGCCCCTTGACCCTTGGATGGTGCTTGCATGACATAGATGCTCATGAACTCGTTGGTGGCACAGGAGACCTGTGTGCCCAGCAGCTTTGGGTGCTTGCACAGAGACGTATCGTTCCAAACATGGCTGGTGTTACTGCTAGCATCACTTTGACCACCTGCTGTGGTAGAGTGAGAGGGAAGGCCGGTTCGTTTCCCCAGAGCCCAGTGAGGGCTGCAGCTTCTGCAAGGCTCCCTGTGTGTGAGAGACAGTGGGTGAGGTAGCTCCCAGGCCTCTACCCCATGTACAGCATCTCCTGATGTTTCTGAGTGACAAATGATGAGTCTCTGACAGATGGACCCTGGAGGGCAGAGCTGGATCCTGTTTCTCCAGGCCCCACTCAGGACCCCACATGGTAGTGGGAACTGGGGGGGGGTCAGGAGTCCATGACATGGGGAAGGCCAAAGCTTGGTGCTGGCCCTTGCCAGGTGCTGTGGCCTTTTCTACATCTAGATACTTGTCT
The DNA here is from genome assembly GCF_903995425.1 of Onychomys torridus. Taxonomy (NCBI): domain Eukaryota; kingdom Metazoa; phylum Chordata; class Mammalia; order Rodentia; family Cricetidae; genus Onychomys; species Onychomys torridus. The sequence goes on from NC_050447.1 coordinate 47,773,444, forward strand.
GTCCCCAAGTAGAGAGCTATGGCTATCCCTGGGATAGCCACTGTGGGACAAGAACAGCCCCGCTCACAGATGACAGTCCAGAGGGCAAGGCTGAAGCATGGGTCTCAGGGGTCCTTTTTAAATTTTTGGCTTTTTGAAGCAGGCTCTCACTCTGTAGTTCAGGCTGGCGGGGGATTCACTATATGACCTAGGCTGAACTTGAACTCAGAGGTCCTCCTGCCTCAGCCTCTAGAAAGCTGGGATTACAGGTATGTGCCACCCGGCCCAGTTTCCAAGTGACCTTGCTATTTCAAAACATCACAGCCAGATGGTGATGGCACACGCCTTTAATCCCAGCACTCAGGAGGCAGAGCCAGGTGGATCTCTGTGAGTTCGAGGCCAGCCTCGTCTACAGAGTGAGATCCAGGACAGGCACCAAAGCTACACAGAGAAACCCTGTCTCGAAAAACAAAACAAAAAACATCACTTACTTGCCTTGTTCTGCACAGCCTGGGGGTGGAGCCTGTAGACAGAGATGCCCTGCGGAGGCCTCCACGGAGCATCAGGGACACGATCCTGAATAGAGCCCTGATCCTGAAGGTCCTCATGTCAGCTGCTGTCATCATAGCAGGGACCCTCTTTATCTTCTGGAGAGAGGTGAGCAGGGCAGGCATGGGCTCACTCAGGAACAGTTGGGAACCCTGTGCAGGACTGAATGATCTCTCCAAGGGAGAGACACACACACAGAACTTGGTGTTATCAGAGGCCAGAGTGTGTGGTGGGTAGAGATGCCTGGGAGAGGTGAGGAGAAGTGTGTGGGCCAAGTACTGTGGCCAGAGCACAGAGACCAGGTGTTTGGATGGCAGGCGCTGTTTTTTATTGTCACAGGAGACTACAGGATCCCCTTACACTGAGACTATCTTAGCACAGGTCAATTTTCAAGGCCCATTGGACCAGAGAGCCTCTGGCATGGTTATATATGGCCACGATGAGGAATTAAGCAGGGATCCCCATTGTGTTTAGACAGGTCCCTCCAGGGAGCTTCATTCTGAACGCCTGCCTTATAGCCAGGGTGGACTGACTGAGCTATGTTCCAGCCTGATGAGGATTCCATGGGGGGGGGGGGGGGGGGGGGGGGTCTGAGGCAAAAACTGAAAAAACTTGCACCCACAAATCCATCTCACTGGGGCTGCAGCCAGTCCTTGTGATGAGCCAGCCCAGACAGACACGGTTTAGGCCTCAACAGACATTCTTACCATGTCACGTTGTGTTTGGGAGCGGCTGCCCCACACTCCTCAGAGGCCCTGGGTTCTGATCTGCGTGTCTAATGGTGTGAGTGACCTGTGAAGCAGTTGCCCCCTAGAACAGCAGCGGTTCTCAACCCTCCTGAGGCTGCACCCCTTTTATACAGTCCCTGATGTTGTAGTAACCACCAAACATAAATTTATTTCCATTGCTACTTTTATGAATCACAGTATAAATGAGTTTTCTGATGGTCTTAGGTGACCCCTGTGAAAGGGTCGTTTATCCCCAATGGGGTCGCGACCCACCGGTTGAGAACTGCTGCTCTAGGGGCAGCTGTTTTTCCTTTCTCTGCTACCTTCCAGCTGTGCTGCTGGCAGCTGACACTCCGGATGGAAGACAAGGCTCCTTCCCGGGTGGGAGTCCCCTGGGGCCAGCACGGAAACATGGCACAAAGCCAGCTTCTAGGGTTCACCTCTGGGGCTGGGCTGACCAGCAATCCTCAGGCAGCACACACAGGTCGCCCCTGGCACACTGACTGTACCCCTCAGCTCTAAGGCAGGGGCTCCCCTTCCCTCTCGGCCACGAGCATACCTATGTACTGGATTCCAGATCCCAGAGAATGGGACCAGCACTCCACGCACCACCACCATGGCCTTCACCTGCTTCGTGTTTTTCGACCTCTTCAATGCCCTAAGCTGTCGCTCACAGGTGAGCAGGGCTGACCCCGCCCCCAAGCCCCACCCCTGTGGACAGGGAACACTGTTCCACTGCCTCTCTCATACTCTAGGCAAAGTTTTGGGGAGAGGGAGGCAGGGATCGGGTTTCATGTCCCCAGTGGCTCAGGTCCAACAAGCCTCAGCACTTGCCATTCTGATGCCAACTGGGGGGAGGGAGGGGGTAACAGACGGCACAGTGTCCCAGGGGCACAGCTGCTGAACCCACACTGTGTGCTTGCAAAAGCCCAATGGGGCCTCTCCTCCCCACAGACCAAGCTGATATTTGAGATTGGCTTCTTCCGGAACCGCATGTTCCTGTACTCGGTCCTTGGGTCCCTTCTTGGGCAGCTGGCTGTGATCTATGCCCCGCCCCTGCAGCGGATCTTCCAGACAGAAAACCTGAGAGCCCTCGGTGAGTGAGGGAATAGGAACAAGTGGTCACCTGAGACTCCCGCCACCTGGGGTGGAGCTGCGGGGGCCACAGAGCGGGGGTGGGGGGGCCTTTCAGGGCCATTCTGGGAAGAGGTTGGTCTGCAGCATCTGCTCTATGTCACCTAGAGGAGGAAGGTGACATGCAGATACAGGGAACACAAATGAAGCCCAGAAAGAGGCCCCCTATGCTGAAAGTGGGGCCTGAGGTGAGAACTGGGTGGCAGCACCCTGAACCTCAGGACACACACAGTCTGGGGACTTGACTGGGGTGACTTGGACAGGTGCTCATGTGAGCTGGCCATCAGGCAGTTCTTGCTAAAAAGGACATAATTTAGCAGCCTGGGATGCCCAAAGGCCACCGTGAGCATGCTCTGCTCTGGAGACCAGGAAGCAAGGAACAGGTCCTGCCAAGGAACTGACCCAAGACAGCAGTGGCAGGTCCCTAGCTTTCCTCTGTCACCTCCACCCAGGAATGGAGAACAGAGGATCAGCTCCCAGATCCAGTCCAGAGTAGGCCATTGCCCCAGCACAGCTCACTACAGACCCCAAATGGTCACCCCAGGGTGAAAATGTGCACACAGTGCACTTGAGACCTAGATAAAGCCAGGACGGGGGCCCCCTCCCTGTGATCTAAAATCAGGCTCCAGCAAGCGCCCTATGGGAGCAAAGAAAAGGAACCCAGGAGCTATGGAGACAGGGTAGCATGTGGGCCCAAGTCTGAGCCTCAGAATGCATGCACCAGTAATGCCATGGCTGGGGAGGCAGAGACAGGACGACTTTGGGGACTCTGTGGCCAGCTAGCCTAGCTGAAAATGGTGGACTCCAGGTTCACTGAGAGAGCTGTCTCAAAAAGGTGGAGAGCATTAGATGACATCCAATGTCAACCCCTGACCTCTGCATGTCCCTGCAACCCCATACACAAAGAAAACCCTTGGGCTGGGGGCTGTAGCTCTGTTGGTAGAGTGCTTGCTTGGCACACACACAGCCCTGGGCTCCATCCCCAGCACCACATAACCTAGGCCTGCCTCTAATCCCAACAGTGGCACTGGAGAGGGAGCCAGGAGGATCAGGAGTACAAAGTTGTTCTTAGTTGCGTAGTAAGTTCGAGGCTAACCTGAACTACCTGAGATCCTATCTCAGAAAGACAGGACCACCACCCCCACAGGCAAGTCTCTAAGCAGCCTTTTCCATGGTGAAGGAGAAAGTCAGCTTGCCAAAACCATGGTGACTTGTTTGGGCATCCAGTGTCACAGAAGGACCCTGGCTTCTTCAAGAGTGGCCAGTCCCTTCCCCTCTGACCCCACAGAGAAAGGCAGAGAACACAGAGGGAGCCAGTGCAGGACGTGGCAGTTGGCCACTGCCATCTGAACCTCTCTTCCCACAGACCTGCTGCTGTTAGCTGGCCTGGCCTCGTCTGTCTTCTTTCTGTCGGAGCTGTTCAAGCTGTGTGAGAAGTCCTGCTCTGGAGACAGGACCCCCCCGGACGGTCCCAGGGGCCGTGTAAAGGAACCACCATTACTGCCCTCAGTGACCACACAGCATCAGGACCCTGGCTCCACCCATCCTGACCCTGCTGGGATGCACAGGTCAGGACGGAGCTTACTAAAACATGGCACTATTTATTAAACCACCGTGTTTTTTATTTAACCTGTCTTTCTGTGCTTGAGCAATGTGGCCCCATGTGATGATGGCACAGGGTGACCAGGAGCATGGCCACGCTGCCCACAGCCATCCCCTTCGAGGCCTTGCTTCCTCATCAAAGAGGAGGGCTTAAGGGCGGTTCTGTATAGAGCTATGTCTCACAATTTGGGGTTCAATCCCCAGTGTTCAAAAAAGATTTCACAAGTATGATATATGCAAAAATCTGATTAAAAACAAGGTGGTGCCACTGAGCGGGGATAGGAATTAGTCATCTAAAAAGCCAAAACGCCACAGAACTGCCCCCTTACACTCGCTGTGACGAAGTACACAGACGCCTTGTGTTTACAAAGTTCTCACTCCATGGACGCCAAAATAAAACCCTAAAGTTTTTTTCAGAATTCCACATCTACTTCTGACAGGGATGCCTCATAAACACCAACACACGTGGAAGCTCCCTCCCCCACCAAAAAAAAAAAGATACATCAGAGCACGTGCCGACACCATGCCTCGTGGAGAAAGACCAGAGCATCTCCATGAGAGGGAGGAGGAGTCGGTGTCACAGAGCTGGGCACACACCTGACATGCCAGCTACTCAGGAGGCTGAGGTAAAAGGATTACAGCTCAAGGCCTGCCTGGGCAACTCAGCGGGACTCATGATCCCCCTGCCTCTGCCTCTGAGTAAAAAGGGCTGGGGCTTGGCACTAGAGTGTCTGCCTGGCGTGGATGAGGCCCCGGGCTCAGTTCCACACTGACAACCATAAAGGAATCACGGCAAAGTGTGTGATAATGCCACTGGAGGAGCAATACCTGCACACTCAGGACAATACAGATAAACAAAACCATCCCGCCAGCGGCTGCCAGAGCGAGCTGGACCTGCACCGTAGCATTGCTCACCGGCAACACCTGCTCTCGGGTCCTCCACACCTCCCTCTCAGGAGCGGGAGCCCGAGCTTGCGTCTCAAGAAGCTGGACACGAGACACTCATAGCTGAGGGTAATGACACAAAAGGACTCAGCAAGCTTCAGGGACAAAGTTCACACACGTGTGCCGTGTGTGCGCAAGTACACTCATAGGCATGTCACATGTACAAGTGCACCTGCACACATCACACACACACACACCCTTACCTGCACACAGGCAGATGTTATGTGCACACAGGCATATGCCATACATGCACATGCACACCTGCACACAGGCATAAGCCACACACACACGTGCCAGTACCTGTTCACATCACGCAGTATCATGTCAGCTCCTGTGTTCACCCATTTCATGCCAGCATCTGGCCATAGTTGATTCTTCTGTCAGGGCAGGCGCTGCGCATCTGTGAGGTGAGCTTCTGTCTTTTGCGGAGTGGACATTTTCTTAACCAGTGGCTAATGAGCACAAGCAGGCTCTTGAATCTGCCTCTGAGCTACAGCCTCGGCCGTCTGACTTTTTAAAAACCATCACCACGCCACAGTCACCATGCCACTGAAGTTCGGAGAAAAGCAAACACAAGAGGCCATCCCAGACTACAGGAGGAGGGAAAGAACCCTTGCTTCACCTTTTACTGTCAAACTCACTTTACTCATTTTTTTATTTTGGTTTTTCAAGAGAGTGTTTCTTTGTGTCGCCCTGGCTGTCCTGGAACTCGGTCTGTTGACCAGGCTGGCCTCAAACTCAGAGATCCTCTTGCCTCTGCCTCCCAAATGCTGGGATTAAAGGCATGCACCACCACACCCACCTCTAAAACTCCAGTATTAAAACATAAGGAAGATGCTGGAATTCACACAGAAAGTCAATTGATTAGAAAGTAGCTTAAGGGGCTGGAGAGATGGTTGAGAACACTGGATGCTCTTCCAGAGGGCCTGAGTTCAATTCCCAGCAGCTCACAACCATCTATCACTGTAGTCCCATGCAATCCGATGTCCTCTTCTGGTGTGCAGACATACAGCAGACAAAATGCCCATTTACACATAATATAAAGTAAAACTTTAAAGCAAGTAGCATAAGTAGAAGAAAGGCATACCGTTTAACACTGGGGACTGAGGAGATGGCTCACTGGGTAAAGAGGAGCTGAGAAGGCCTGATAACCCGGGTTCAACCCCGCCACCGGGATGTGCACCTGTAACCCAACACTCCCTACAGCAGGATGCGCTGCAGGGACAGGACAGCCTCCCAGGATCTCACGGCCAGCTAGCCTGCAGTGGATAGCAGGGCAGCAGAAATAAGAGACCCTTATCAACAGTGGGAGGTGAGAACTCCCTCCTCCGACTGTCCTCTGACCTCCATGCTCACATAATTGATTTTAAAATAAATATTTTTTTAAAGGCATTAGAACTTTAGGGATGAGATATAGTTTAAAAAATACTTTGGGCCAAAGATATATAACCAGAAACCACAGGAATAGCAGAAGTAGGTTACCTTTTCTATCCCGAGTGGAGGGTGTGCAGTTGCTTAAGAGGATGCCAACAAGTGTGACGTAACATCTAAGATTTATGGGCAGAAAAACCGCCACAGATAGAGCTGAATAAACTAAGAAGAATCTTAACCACTCCAAATATGCATGGTGTTGCTTTGACAAAAGCTTTTTTTTCATTTTTGAAAATTTTGTTTTGTTTTGTTTTGGAGACAAGGTTTCTCTGTGTAGCTTTGTGCCTTTCCTGGATCTCACTCTGAAGACCAGGCTGGCCTCGAACTCACAAAGATCCGCCTGGCTCTGCCTCCCAAGTGCTGGGATTACAGGCGTGCGGCACCACTGCCTGGCTGTTTATTTTATGCATATATTGGTTTGCCTGCATGTGTGTCTGCGCACCACTATGTGCGCCTACTGCCTCAGAAGAGGGAACTGGATTCCCTGGAGCGGAATTAACTGGCAGTTAGGAGCTGCTACATGGCTGATGGGGAATTGAACTCAGGACCTCTGGAAGAGCAGCCAGTGCTCTTAAATGCTGAGCCATCTCTCCAGCCCTCAAAAAAAAAAAAAATCTCTTATAAACCAAAGTGGAGAAAGACGCCCTAGAAAGCCGTAGGGACACTGTCTTAGGGTTTCACCATGACCACAGCAGCCCTTATAAATGAAAACATTTAATTGAGGTGGTGGCTTACAGTTCAGAGTTTATCCATTATCATCATGGTGGGGAGCATGGCAGCTGGGAGTATGGCAGTGTGCAGGCAGACATGGTGCTGGAGAATTCTACGTCTTGGTCCAAAGGCAACGGGAAGTGAACTGTCACACTGGGCATGGTTTGAGCATATATGAGACTTCAAAGCCTGCCCCACAGTGACACACTTCCTCCAACAAGGCCACACTTCCCAATAGTGCCACTCCCACTGGGATTTCTTTCAAACACCACAGACACTTTGAAAAATGTAGCTGCCCACCGCTATTCCTTGGTGAGCAGGCACTCAGTATGTTACAGGGGTGAAATGAAGTCAAGAGCCTGGTCATACCTCAGCCAGGCATGGTGGGGCACAACTGTGCTCACAGCACTCGAGAGGCAGAAGCAGGGGCATCATGACTCCAAGGCTAGCCTAGGCTACATAGGAGACCCTGCCTCAAAAAGCCAAGGGCTGGGGACACAGCCCAGTAGTGAGCACTTGCCTAGCACACACTGGGCTGGGTTGCACTCCACAGCATTACCAAAAAGAATGAAAAGGGGCCGGGGGGGCATCTTTAAACCAACTAGTCATTCAGTTCATCCTAGAGACACAATGCCAGACTCACAATGGTCACTATGGCAACAATAAGCCTCCAGTAAGATGCTGGCCTGCCTAACGGGATAGAACATCTGCAGAGCTGACAAAACAGCGGGAAGAGAGATGGGGAAGCCCTGAGCAACGCCCACTGGAAAACATACCGTGTACAAACACAGATGTGCCCCAGTGTGCAGAGGGTGGCCTCCAGAGGAGCCCAAAGGAGGAGGAGGGGCATGCCTTCCCAGAGCGGTCCTTTCCTGTCTCCTTTCCAGCACCTCATTCTAGCATTCATCCTAACAGCAGCCATGTTTGCTGCAGCATGGCCTGTGTTTCTTACCTCTTCCTTCAAGCACTTTCTGGGCTCGGATCAGGCCCCATGTGTAAGGAAGGTCTCTGGCACTCACAGCTGAATTCTTGTTCCAGTTTCTCAAAAGACCACACTCCTCATTTGGAAGACCTGAGAAGTTCCTCAGGGCCTAGCTGACACCCCACACACATTTGTGTTCTGAGAGATATGTATGTGTGTGTGTGTGTGTGTGTGTGTGTGTGTGTGTGTGTGTGTGTAGAAGCAGAGCCTGTCACCTGTACCCCCAAGAGGGCTTAGGGTACTGTTCTGAGAAGCAGGATCCCACCTGCGGCTTGATCTCTAGTCAGCACAGAGGTCAGAAAGCATGGGGGCCAACGTGCCATGACCTCCCAATGGATCACACCAAGCCAAGGGCACCACAGGTCTGCTACCAACTGAGACACGACTCCATTTTTATTAAAAACACTCCATAGCACAGTGACCTAATTCTGTGAGGTTACAATGGGGCTGTCTGAAGATTCCAGTATTTTCTCTCTATCCCCCATACCATTGACAACTGGCTTCTATAGCAAGAAAACCAAAATGGCCCAGCCCTTGTCTGCACCACACACCTACCCACCACTCCGTGCACAGAAACAGCACTTTAGTTTGGAAAGGTACATGCCTCAGCCTTCCTGTTGTGCTCAAGATGGTTACATGGAGTATTCCAGGAGCTTCCTGGGCAAGAACGCAGAGCTGGAAAAATGCACGTAGCTGGCTTTTCTATGGCTTTTAGTTGAAGCATACTGTACAATCAAAGGTAGACTCTTTATCAGATATGTAAAGGTGGAAGTTCACAGCAAAAAGGCAAACAGAAGAGGTAGAGTTCTCAGAGAGGGGCCCGGGGCTCCTCTGAGTGGGTGACACTGGGTGGCAATGACTCAGTGTGGTGGGCGGCCTGCCCACCTGAGTACTCTTCAGTCTCTCGGGATCACTGGAGTCTTTCTAAAGTCAGTCTACACTGGTCCAGTAGTTCTCATCCTTCTGAGAAGCCCTGAGCTGTGACCTCAGAGGAGACCTAGAGTCAGCCCCTCCAAGCCAAGGCTGGACGTCGCCCACCACTGACTTCAGGGATGGGTCTTATGCATCCATTAAGCAAGCACCCAGACTCTGGCTCTCTCCAAACGCCCTCGTCTCTGAGTTAGCGGCACAGTAATGGCTTGGTCCCTGGGCAGACAGGTCAAGTTTTCCCATGTGCTCATCAGACTCATTTTAAAAATGTTGAAAAAGTTAGGTGGGAACCCCATCACAAACCTGTTCTAAGAGTCCTGCCCCCAGAAACATGACCTTCAGATCCATCTGAGCACCGCTGTCTTTCTACTCACGATGGGCCATCAGGGCACTCACTGGGACCCTGAGCAAAGGCCAAGCATGGAGCCTCCTCACACGAGGCAAGAATACTCACCCCCAAAAATCACCCGTTCCAGCAGTTTCAAGCCTCTGTCTCTGGATTCCACTGACATAAAACGAACAAAGTATAAGGCCAAACTTCTAACCTATGTTCAGGGATCCTGGGAGGCGACACCCATCAATTATGGCTTCAGAGGGATTTTTTTTGCTGTGGCTGTGGTCTGATTAAGTACAGCCATGATGGCTTGGATGTGGCAATGTGGCTGTGTTAAAGCTAAACCAGAGTCAGGGCAGAGGGTCTGAGGGGCTCTGCCTACCCGGCAGTGAGGAATCTGGACACTGTGTGCACTGCATCTCTTGGGGAGTCCCCGACCTTGCTCCAGGAAGCCCACGGTTCAAGAGCCTCAGTCATCATCAGGGACTTCCCGCAGTCCCTCACTGTGGCGAGTCCGCCCACTGATCTCCAACAGGGATTGGGCCTCGAGATTCGAGTCAAGGATGCTCTTCTTGTTCTTGACCTTGGGAAGAAGGGGAGGGATGTATTCAGTGCACAGGGAGATAACGGGTCCTACCAACCTGGGCCACACAGTGACTTCCTCCCAGGGGCAGGCTTATCAGACTGGAGCCACAAAGAGGCCAGGAGGCATGGGTACCCTGAAGCCTCCCTAGTTGGGATGCAATCGCCAAGGTCAGGCAGAAACCACGTGTTCTTGCAGACAGGAAGGGAAGGCAAAGGACCATCTGGCTGGGCCAGGAGTACATCTTAGGTAGGTTCCCCACTTCTAAGGCAAACCCACACTCTACTTTGCTGCATGTACCCTGGCATGGCCCATAGCTGCTAAAGACAAACTTCCCTAGATGGAGAAGCAGGCAGAGTAAAAGTAAGAAAAAGCAGAAAGGCTGGGGCTCTGTGTGAGGTCACTGCCATGTAGAACTCACCAGATCTGACTCTAAGAGATCGCCGAGCCCCCACACCTCCATCTTATCAAACTGGAAGTCCTCCTGGGCAGACAGCTGTGGGCTGTTGTAGGTGGTGCATGTGGGCTTGGCTTTGCTGTGTCCTTTCCCAAAGTCGGCGGCCACCCAAAGCCCAAAGTAATGGTGCTGCCCGCCCATGCCCTGCAGAGCAAAGTGGGGACAGAGGAGAGTCAGCAGCCATGCTTCATCACTCCAGAGAACCAGAAGGGTCTTGAGTTCTTGGCCAGCCTGAGACATGGGGAAAGCAGGACTGCAGTGGGCAGTTTTGTTTTCTTGGGCTGTGATTATAATCACGTTCCAAGTTACCCAATGGTCATGGACATCAGCAGAGCACACTCTACAGCTCTCTGGTGAGGCTACACACAGGGGACAGCAGGCTAGAAAATCTGCAGATTCTTTGGGTGTCCCAAGCAGTTACTCAGGGGTGAGGTGAGCACAGGGACCCTGGAAACCCATCTTTGCCCCATCCCCATAGGAAACTGACCTCCACCCAATGACTCTCCCTCAGGAAAGGTGGCAGGCTAGGAGTGGCAGGCTCGGAGTGGCAACTCAAACCCTTTCTTCCCACTACATAGTCCCACTGCAAGGCTCAATCTTCCCTGACAGCTTTGTCCTGACACCACCTCCGTCACACTCCCTTGTCCCTCGTGGGCCTGGAGCACATGATATGACCTGCTTCCTTCTTGGACGTGCAGGGATCTAACCCTACATCTAGAAGCCGCTTTTGGTCTCCGGGCCAAAGATGAGTGTTTCCTGTGGATGCTGAGGCTGTTCCTGGGGTTGACAGCCAGGCTCACTCTGAAAGGAGTCCAGTGCCTGAACCCTGGCATCCTGGAGCCCTGGCCATGTCCCTTCTACTTGCTGTGGTATGAGCCTGGGAGGGAACCCCTAACCCTCCCTAGCTGGCTAAGGGGACATCTCCTTGGCTTTCAGCTCAGCAAGCACAGAGCTGGGTCTTCCCAGAAGATTCATCAAGAAACAGAAAAGAAAAAGGCTAGCAGGTTGGGCATCCATGCCAACCATCCTGGTGGGTATCCATCCCACTACACCAGCAAACATCCAGTTGCTATTGCTGGCCTGGTTTCCAGCTTCCTCTCCTCGCCTTCCCTTCTCTCCCCTCTCCTCTCTCTTCCCACCCCTCTTATCCCTTCTCTCCTCTTCCCTCCCCTCCTCTCTTATCCCTCCTCCCTCTCCCTCCTCTTTTTTTCCTCACTGTCACTATCAACACGCAAGAACATGGCCACCACAAACAGAGCCTATTTTCTGTCTCATAAGTTACTAACGACCAGACCCAGTGCCCAGAGCCCTCAGCTCAGGGATCTCCCACCTCCACATAGCTCAGCACACAGTCTCAGTGTGCAGGCTCAGCACATGCAGGTGTGAGGCAGGACGGCAGTGTCTTGTAATGGGTCTGCTCCCGACACCCCCTTGAGACACCAGCCAATCATTTGGGGCCCATGGAACGGGCTATTTACACACAAACCAGGGGAAAGCCCAGCAAAGGTGTGGCTATCATTAAGGAAGATGTACCCTGGTATGGACTCTCCACATACCGCAGAAGGGACAGACTGAAAGCATTCCCACCTGGCTGGTGGGATACCCCCTCCCCACCTGCTTACCAGTCCGTTGGGCATGGTCTGCTGTCCGTGATTCAAGTACATGAAGTGGTCATTGTAACCCGTGGGCATGTACGTGGCCATGCTGGGGGAGATGGAGAACAGGAAACATCTTTTGTCCCCTAGAAGTGACAGACAGCCAAGGAAACAGTCACTGCTTCTGAGCCAGACACAAAGAACCAGAAACACTGACAGGCTGCATCTTGGAATGCAGCAACCAAGAGCTATGCATCTCCAGGAGGGGTGTGGAGGAGTCTTGGTAATCAGAGGGCAGGCCCAGGCACCACACAAAACAAGCCTTATGGATGTCTAGGGGCCCAGATGGAGAAGCTGGGGGCTCCAGGATCTGAGACCTGAAGCACTGCCTAAGGTCGGCACAAAGGCTCTTGGACTTGGGGACGGTTCCCACCATTCCCTGAACTGGGTCAAAGGTCTGGAACACCCCAAAACCTAGCAGTAAGTCAAATCCTAAGCACACCTGATCTAGGGAACCAAGGGAACACATGTGTGTGTTCATGTGTGTGTGAGCATGTAATGAGACAACACTCAGCCAGCCGCTCCTTTCCCTCCCAGGCCTGTGGGAAGATTTCTGGGGATGGCAGTCCCACCTGCCTGTGGCCCCCTGGCCTCCAGAGCCGCATCTGTAGAATGAAGCTAAGGAAGCCCAGAGGTACGCTGTAACATAGGAACACCATGGTGGCACTCTGGTGAAAGCTGGCCATCTGTGGGCACGGGAGGCGGTCTGCCACCTATGGAGGAGCTTGAAGACAGCCAGGAAGGGCAGCTCCTATGAGAGCAGGGTTACAGCTGACTCAGTCACACACGGAGCTTCCACAGCTGACAAAGCCACAAGAACAGAAAAGCAGGGGGCAAGGTGGCGCCCTTGGGGAGGGGGCAGTGCAGTGAGCAAGCATCCCTGTGAGGAGGCGACTCACATGCCCTCCTGGGCATCCATCTGGTGACATCTTTGCTGTCACCTGGAAACAGGGTTGACCCCTTGCCAGGGCCAAAGAAGGGAGTCTGTGATACCAGAGAGGAGCATAGTACCTCCACTGCAGAAACCATTGGAGGGTCAGGGTGTGTGTGTGTGTGTGTGTGTGTGTGTGTGTGCGCGTGCGTGCGCGCGCGCGCGCGCGCGCGTGCGCGTGCGTGTGCATGTGTCTGGGTAGTGGCCATCTGACCAGCCCTCCCCAAGCTTGCCCTCAGGATTTAGGTCCGTGCTGAGGTTTGAGTGTGAACTGACCCCCACAGGTGCCAGGCTAATAGAGCTGATTGGGAGGTTATGGAACCTTTAGGCAGAGGAGGAGAAGGAGGAGGGTGGCTGGGGAGACAGGTCTCAGAGGTTACAGCCCAGTGACACTTCTGCCCTGCCCCCAACAATAGGCTTTTTAAAAATGTGTCTATGCGTGTTTTGCCTACATGTATGTATGTGCATCACATGTGTACCTGGTGCCCCTGCCCCGAGGCCAGAAGAGGGCATCAGAGCCTCTGGAACTGAGGTGACAGTTGTGAGCCATCATGTGAGTGCTGGGAATCAAACCTGTGCCTTCTGCCCCGGGCAGCCAGTGCTCTAACCTCTGAGGCGCCTCTCCAGCCTCACTGCGATGCTCCTTAACCCACCAGGATGTAGGCGAGCAGCCGTAACCTGCTCCCACCGCCGTGCCTTGCCCACCATGATGAACTGTACCCTGCAGACTGTGACCCATGACAGACCCCCCCCCCCCCCCAGCAGCTCCTTTGTCAGGTCACGGCGACAGAAGAAGGATCCTAGTTATGCGTCTGCTGCTGTGATAAGACCCGGACAACAGGCAAGGTAGGGAAAGGGGACCAGTGGCTCATAATTCCAGGTCATGGTTCATTATTTGGGGGAAGTCAAGGCAAGAACTCAGGCAGCTGGGCACACCATAACCATAGCCGCGGCAGAAGGAAAAGTCTGTATCCGCAGTGCCCACTCGCTCTTAATGAGCTTTCTTTACTCGTGGACCGTTTAGGCCCAGCCCACAAAATGGCGCTACCAACAATGGACGGGGTCTTCCCCCATCAACTAACAACCTGCTCTGGATAATAATGCCTTGGACTCTGTCCCCAGGGGATTCTAGGTTGTGCCAGGTTGACAGTTCACCCGAGCCAGCAGAGTACCTACCGTGGTCTTGAAGTCTTACCTTGAAACTGAGGCTTGACCTCCCAAGAACAGGAGGCGAAGCCACCGAAGACATGGCCGTCCCTGTCCTCGAGGACAAGCAGGCAGGGCCCCTGGTGTGTGATGTGGCCGCAGAGCTGAGAGAAGCTCTGTCCGTGGAGCTGTGTGGAGAAGAGCAGGCGCCAGCGGTGCCGCTGCTCGACGGCCAGGTGTGAGTTGAGGTAGATGACGGACAGCACATCCAGAGTGCTCTCCAACGGCTGCCCCGGGCCCACGTGGCACTCAGGGACCAGCGTGGACAGGTCAAGGGCTGAGCTCAGGAGGCAAAGGCCCCGATGGATGACCACGCTCAGAAACATGCCCACGTGAGGGACGTGGAACACCCAGTCCTCGATCACGGTTTGGTCACAGACCTGGTCCAGGAACTGGGATCCCAGAAGCTTGTGACCGTCTATGGAAAAGGAATTAGCAATAGTGAGCCCACCACATCACAGCAGCCATCCGAACCTGCGATGACCAACCTGAGAACCACTAGTCACACGTGCCTGTGGAACTGAGGAGGTGGCTCGTCAGAGCTGAGGCATGTCTTAAGTCTAATGAACATTCCCAATTTCAAACAGTCGGTATGAAAATTTTGCTGTAGGGCTGGAGAGATGGCTCAGAGGTTAAGAGCACTGACTGCTCTTCCAGAGGTCCTGAGTTCAATTCCCCAGCACCCACATGGTAGCTCACAACCATCTGTAAGGAGATCTGGCACCCTCTTCTGTATACATAATAAATGAATAAATCTTTTTTAAAAAATTTTGCTGTAAAATACTGCAATATTCACATTATATAGGTTAGAAGAATATTTTGGATATATTAGCAAAACTCACATCTCTGTTTCTTAGTATAATTTTGTTCTATTTATTTATTTGGTTGGTTGGTTTTGGTTTTTCAAGACAGGGTTTCTCTGTGTAACAGCTCTAGCTGTCCTGGATTTTGCTTTGTAGACCAGGCTGGCCTTGAACTCACAGAGATCCACCTGCCTCTGCCTGCTGAGTGCTGGGACTAAAGGCGTGCGCCACCACATCCTGTGGTAATGTTAGGTTTCCAACAACCATGTCTGGTGGCTCTTAGGTGCCTGTAACTCCAGCTCCAGAAGACCTGACGCCCTCCTTCTGACCTCTGAAGACACATACATGCATGTGCACATATGTACACACATAAATAAAACTAAATAAAAGGTAAACTAAAAGGAAATAGATGAATGATAACAAAAAACAGAACATGCCAGCCTCTGGGATGCAGCTAAAACAATGATTGGAAGACAACTTCACAACTACAAACACCTACACTACAGAAGGAGACCTCACTAACCAAACACCTACACTACAGAAGGAGACCTCACTAACCAAACACCTACACTCCAGAATGGAGACCTCAGACTAACCACTTAAACCTTAAGAAACAAGGAGGGCGGAGGAGATGGCTGGGTTGGTAAAGTACCAGCCTAGCAAGCCTGAAGTCATGAGTTCAGATCCCCAGCTGTGTCTAACCTCCTCAGTGGGGAGCAGAGGTAGAGACAAGTGGATCCCTGGGGCTTCTGGGTCAGCCAGCCTCACCAATTGATGGGCCACAGGTTCAGTGAGAGATCACATCTCAGAAATAAGATGGAGAGAGCTTAAAGATGCCTGACATGACCATGTATACACCAAACACACACACAGAAACTAAGGAGACAAAAGTAATTCTAATGCAAACAGTAAACAGTAAAATGGATTAGGAAGACAGTAGAGAAGAATCATCCAGACTTTAAAAATAAAATGGGCTGAAGAGATGGCTCAGCACTTTAGACCACATACTGCTCTTGCAAAGAACCTGGGTTTGGTTCCCAGCACCCACATCGATCAGCTCACAACCACCTGTAACTCCAACTCCTTTGGATCTGACGCCCTCTTCTGGCCTTCACAGGCACCTGCATGGCTGCACACACAAAAACAAAAATAAATCTTTCTTTAAATCAACAAAAATATTGAGACCCTAGGCTGACCAAGAAAAAAAAAAAAAAAAGATTCCAGGCACTGAACCAGAGGAGAAAGTGCAATGATGTGATTGTGGCTTCTGCACAAGGACATCCCACAGCAATCTCAGGGTAGAGACGACAGGCACACACCATAGCAGCAGAGCTTCCCTGGGAGGCTACAGTTCCAGCAACTGTGGTACTCCACCATGCCAAGGTTCGAATCGCACAGGACAGTCCCACACTTGCCTTGAAACTTCATCTCTGAGAGCAGCTGGGCCGTCATCGCCTGCACACTGGTGGGAGACGCCGTGGATTTCCTCCGAGTCCAGCCTCGAAGCTCATGCCGGTGGGTCAGCACATGCACCACAGAGGCCACCAGTTCCTCTGTGAACTGGGAGATACTTCACTGTTAAAGCCAAACCCTCCCCCGGCCCACTCCCAGCACACCCCTGGGAAGATGGTGATGTTTGTCTTTTCAGTACCAACCACAGTGGACTACAGCATGGGCATCGCCCCACTTTGTGTAGCTATTCATGTTTTTTCTTTTCTTAGCATCTCGCATAGCCCAGACTGGCCCCCAAATTGCTATGTAGCTGAAGATGACCTTGAACTCCTGCCTCTACCTGCCAAGTGCTGGGATTACAGATGTGGGCCACTACACCTGTTAGATGAGCTGCTGAGGATGGGACCATGGGCTTGGTGGAGGTTATGTGAAAATTCTACCAAGTGATAATATATCCCTAGCCCTCTTCCCCTTTTTGTTAAATTCTGACACGGGGTCTTAGCAAGGTGCCTAGGCTGATCTTTGACCCTCTTGAGTAGCTAGGATGTCAGGCCTGTGCCCCCAGGCCTGGCTTTCATTCTTTTTTTTTAAAAAATTTATGTATTTTATGGATGAGTGCTCTGCCTGCATGTGTTCCTGCAGGCCAGAAGAGGACACCAGATCTCATGGATGGTTGTGAGCCACCATGTGGTTGCTGGGAATTGAAGCCAGGGCTCTTAACCACCGAGCCATCTCTCCAGGCTCCAGCTTTCACTCTCCTAATAACATTCTTAGTTCACCTGAAAGTTCACCAAAACTAGGTCAAGAATTCTCAACCAACCAAGCTGTTGTGTGGGCTCAGCTCCCTGAGGCTGGCCAGCGTCGTGATGCCATCATTACCTAAGCCCCTGTCCCAGGTCCCCCACCAGGACACCAAGTGTCTACCTCCTGGACTTCTCTGGCCTTCACAGGACCCTCTGCAGGTAAGATCATCTTCATAACCATCTGGCCCTTCTCCTCGAAGCTCCCTTTCAACAGGTGGGACAGGAATACTGTGAACTGCTCCCGGGAAATGTTCCTGCAACCCCCATGTGCCTTGTGAGTCAGCTGGACCCTCCACATGCCGTTATATAGTCTGGTGACCATCCCTGGAGGAAGAGCCTCCTTGACATGGCTCTGTTGGGGACAAACAGAAGAGATCTTAGGCAGGGTTTGCTGAGGACAAGACCAACCGCTGCTCACTGGACACCACCTGCAGCTGCATAACCTTCCTAGGACCCCAAAGTGCTATCTCCCCAATCAGAGGGTCCCAAAGTGTACTGGCTCAGGCTGGGGTGTAGCTCAGTGGTATCAAGCTCACTGCCACATGGAAGGCCCAAGGTTTGAGCTTTACTAGTGGGGGGTGGGGGGAGCCGCACTCCAGTTCATCAAGGCCAAGTGGGTAGCCATCCCATCCTTGGCCTGGAAGTTCCAACCCCCACTGAGGCTTCCGTAATGGCCACGCCCACAAGGCAGGGCTGAGGGAGGAGGCTGAAGACCCAGGATAGAGAGGAGAGGCCTCTCTTGGTTCCAGGACCCTGGATGCTGGCGGTAAACCAAGCAGAGTTCTCCAGAGAACACCGCTGGACTGCGCCATACCTTTCTCAGACCCTGCAACCTATCTAACCCTTCATTTGGAAGTTACCCCACAAAATAAACCTCCCTTTTAACTACGTGGAGTGGCCTTAATAATTTCACCAATAGCCATTAGATACTTTCTGTGTAGTTACTGCCTGCCCCTCACACTCCTGTGGTCTGTGCTAGGTCCTCCCAACAGCTCAGGGCGCCCATAACCTGTCCCTACTGAATACTATAGTTGCTGCCAGGCTCATCCCTCATACATGGAATGGGTAATCCCCAAAGTGCTGAGGCACAGAAGCCACTACTGCCTTCCCAAAGAAGAGTCACCAAGTCTCACAGAAACTTGTCACCATGTTCCTTGATAAACACTGCAGGCTTAACTGATCTATCTGCTCTAGCTGCATGCATGTGAATCTGCACCTTAGCCACCCACATATACCCATGCACATGTACATATACCACATGTGGGGCCCCATAACTTCTGGAGCAGCTGGCTGGCTGAATGTGGCAGTGGATCCTCAAAGCCCCCATCAGCTGACTTCTACATGTTCTAGATCAGTGGTTCTCAACCATCCTAATCCTGTGACCCTTTAACATAGTTCTTCATGTTGTGGTGACCCCCTACCATAAAATTATTTCCATTGCTACTTCATAACTGTAATTTTGCTAACGTTATGAATCATAATGTAAATATCTGTGTTTTCCAACAGTCTTAGTTGAACCCTGTGAAAGGGTCATTCGACACCCCCAAAGGGGTCATGATCCACAGGTTGAGAACCAATGTTCTAGACGACGATGCTTTAGAATGACATTGTAGGCTGCACCCATCCCCGTCTCTGGGAGAAAGCTGATGTTTGCTATGTCCAAGTCCTGAGGAGCAGGGAGTCACCCTGAGGACATGGCCAGTTCTCACCTCTCAAGCTGAGACTTTGGTACTGAGTGAGGAGTGCCATGAAATTCCCTCTTGTCAAGACCACATTCTAGAGGCATCTAGACCACCACCCAGAGGGGACAGCTGTCCCTCCTCTCTGACGTCACGCCAAGTTAGAACTATCCTGAACACTGCCCGGGCACAGTGCATTCTGAGTTCCCTCTCTCCTGCCCTCCACCTTTCCCTCTGACCCTCCTCCCTGTTTTCTGAGACAGCCCTCCTGTCAGCCTCCTGAGTGTGTGGACCACAGGCAGGCACAGCCATGCCTGGCATCAGATCCCTGCTTTAGTACTCAGAGGGCTGAGGAGAGAGAACCACCATCAGTGAATTCACTTTACAGTGAATTCCAAGCTAAGCCAGCTTTGGCTATACACCAAGACCCTGTTCTCAAAAACAAAACGAAACAGAAAAACAGAGTGGGGGTGTGTTATTCCTCCATGGCCCATCGCCGCTTTCCACCCAACAAGGACAGAGTAGTCTAGCTGTGACATACTCATGGAGCCCACCATGCCACGGACGGGGGGCATTCACCATAAACCAGCTTGGTAGTGCTCAGCACACCTGCAGACCCCAAGTCCCCCTCCCACGTGGTCGCTCTTGCCTTCAGCGCCTCCAGAGAGAACGTTCCCGTTGCGGAGCCGCCTTTATTGGACGACAGGGCATCAAACAGCCTGTCCACCTCAGCCTGCTCCTCGGGCAGGAACTTTGAGCACGCTTTCTGGCTGGACAGGCTCTTGGCATTCCCCATCTTCCCTGGCCTCTGGAGCTCTCTGCAGACCGGGAAGAGAGAAAAGTTAGAGCATGAGTCACCGAAATATTGAAAACCCACGGGCGGCGAACGACCACTCACTGCAAAATGCAGCTATCATACCTCTGATGGGAATTCTGACTTGATGGGGCAGAAACGAACAGCTGGCACACATGAAGTATGAAGGCCCCATCCTGATCCCTCCAGTCAACTGAAGCGGCCCCATCCCTTCACTCAAAACCATACTGCTTGGCCCTGGTTTAGCGGCACAGCCCATAATCCTAACATTCAGGAGACTAAAGCAGGGGTGGTGGTGGCCATGAGCTTGAGGCCAGAATGGGCTACATAGGAATGTTTTTAGCACTTATCAATACCTCACTCCTTTTCATGGCCGAATAATATGCCACAGTATGGACATACCACATTCTGTTCACCAGTCACTAACTGGCAGGCATCTGGGCTGCTTGCACTGTGGGGTTATTGCAGCTAGCATTGCTGCGATCCTGTGTGCCCAAGTTCCTCTTTTTCAGTACTCCACCCACAGGCTTCCAGCCTCAGATGCGGGGCAGTGGAACTTGGTGCTTTGAGGAGCTGTCATCTTGTTCTCCAACGACATTCCCACCAGCCCAGCACAAGGTCCCACTTCCTCCATATGCCCGCCAACCTTCGTGCTTTGCCGTCAAGGCATCCATGCTACCAAATTTCCCCAGAAGACATGTCTCTCCAGAGGGCTCACCGAAGCACTACTCACAAAGGCAGGCTGCAAAGGGGGCTCACTCAGCTGCCACCACTGCCGCCGACACCGACGCCACCACCACCACCACCACTACCCTCCTACCCACCCACCCAGAGCATTCGGTCTACCCACTCTTAAGAGACTCAGCAGCAAGTCCAGGCTGCACTCCACAGGCAGGAGCACGAGGCCGGCCTCACCTCCAAACCAGATGGCAGCACAGCTGAACCCCACCCCTCCAGGGATGCAGCCTGTGCTGTCACAGGGAGCAGCCCCCTGGGACTGCAACCCTAAGCCAGCTGGGACTCAGTCAGGTTATCAGTCACCCCAGCTGAATTTTACACAGCCGCTGACTTCTAGCCATGGGGGGGGGGGGCGGGGGAGGTCACCAAACACAGTGTCACCACTGTTTAGGAGAAGGTACAGAAGGGCTAGAGCGGTTGGTGGTCACAGATGGGGAAAGGCCAGCACCCGTCATGTGGAGATGACATGGGGCCTGTTCTCATCTGTGCAGCCTGGCCTTGTCTTGCCCCAGGAGGCTGAGTGATGCCTCTACTGCAGGCCTGTGTGTGCGCCTCGGGAGAGCCCTGTACCCTGCCACAGTGCAGGTGGTTATCAGCTGACACACAGAAAACCCACCAACTGCATTAAGGCTGAGCACGTCCCACCAGCCCTGACCATTCCAGGACCTCTCCTGCGGCTACAAGCGTTCTGGGCCTTTATTTCTCCGCTTACCAAAAGGCACAGGGATTCACCCAGTCACCTCGTCACTGTTTCTCCCCGCACCCTCCTGCAGATGACAGACGCGTGGCAATGTACCCCGGCTATTTAATTCCACCTGTGGGCTGCTCTTCAAGCCTTAAAACGTCCTGCTCAACCCCCTCCTAGAAATCTGAAGGAAGCCTGGCCTGGTGGGGACACCTGTAATCCAGGCGCTTGGGAGGCTGTGGCAGGGTAATGAGTTCAAGGCCAGCCTGGGCTACACAGTAAGGCCCTAGCTCTCTCACTCAATCAATCTAGAAGCAAGTGGGCATCAGAAGGTCTGAGGTCTTCTAACAGAGTTGTGCCTCAGGTAAGTGGCAGACTTCAAGCAGCCTGCTAAGGGAATGATTTGCAGACAATAGCCTCCTATCAGGGATGGAAGCTCAAGGCCGGCTGGTAGCTGCTCCCACCCCAGCAAGCTCCCAAGACAGCATGAGATGTCAGAATTTCCTTCTCAGGAGGCTTCCTTCTTGTCAGCCCTCCCTGTCCTCCATCTAACTTCCAATTGTCCGGCGTTCGTGGCTTTTCCTGGAAAGCCCTCCCACTCACGCTGCATAGACTCTGCCGTCCTGCCCTCCCGACCATGAGCTTGGTGGTGGCACTCAGTCCACTGACTCCAATGAGACGCCACCAAGTGCCACAAGCTGATTCCATCACTCTGCTCAGAGGTCACTTCCTCTGAAGACCTCCCTGGTAGTCCCCACCCAGGGGTGAGCCCTGCCCTCTCCTTGTCCTGTATTGTCCCCCATGAGGACCCTGACCCCACAGCTTTTCCCCCTGTCGGGCCTGACTCCTGGCTCCAATCTGAAGGCCACAAATGGGGACTCCGACCTACAACCACTGTCCTGTGCCTTAGCCTGAGGTGGCAGGACGTGTGTGCCGATGGCCGAGTCTGTTCTCTTGCCGTCTCTCTGGGCATGGTTTGTTCTCTGTCATGGCTAATCTTGATTGTCGCCTTGATGAATTTGGAGTCACCCGGGAGACACAGCTCCGGACGAGTCTGTGAAGGGTTACTGTGCTTAGGTTGACTGACACAGGAAGACCCACCCTAACTGGGCAGCACCATGCCAAGGGCTGGGGACCTGGACTGAGTGAAAGGGAGAAAGCAAGCTGGGCACCAGTGTTCATCCCTCTCAGCTTCCTGACCATGGATGCCATGTGACCAGCTGCCTCATGCTCCTGCCTCTGTGATTTCCCCACTGTGATGGACTGTGGCCCCTCAAACTTTGAGCCAAATAAATCTTCCCTCTCTTAAATTACTTCGTCAGGTAAATGGCAACCTCTCCTTCCACTTTGTGGGTCCAGTGCTAATTCTCCACCAGATCCTAAGAAGCAGCCCCCAAAGGCTCAAGCCCACCCTGACCCACAGGAGCCCCATGGTCAGCACCATTTGCCCCACTACGCATGGCCTGCCCCTGCTCAGTAATATCACCTACACAACCATGGCCTGCCAGCAAGAAGCCTCAATGGGGACCCAACTTACTGAGAAAGTAATTGCTAAGCACCCAGCCTTGAACAGAAAACAAGCCAGGAACAGCATGGGACAGAACCAGAAGCCAGGACAGAGCCAGAGCACAGCAGCTCTGTGGGGGGGGGGGGGGGGGGGGGGGAGGAGAGGGCAGGTCTAGAGCCCACAGCTCAGGGAAGACTGGAGAGGGACCTTGAGAATACAGTTCTGTACCCTGTACCACCCCAGCCACTACAGCTGAAAGGCGGCCTGTCTCCCTTCACAACTGCAGCAAGAGTGGTTCTTAGGCCCCACGCTGTCCCTCCAAGCTACAAGCTCTGTAATGTGGCCAGAAATCTGTCAGCTTCCAGGAGCAAGGTCTTTGATGTGTCCAAATAGCAGGCAGAGGCAGGGTCTGTCTAGTGTACAGGACTTCATGGGGACACGGGACAGCCTTCCTCTGCCAACTTATATCCACCCTTCATAGGTGAGGCTGCTTCAGTTATTGTAAGGTCACTTGTAGCAGTGAGTGACCTTGCAACCCAGAAGGGACATTTAAGGAGGATCAGAGCCATTTTTTTCTTATCAGAAACAGCGGCAGGGGAGGGTGCTGCTCGCATCCACTGGGCAGAGGCCAGGGACACTGCTGAACACTTCACAGAGCACAGAACCTCACAAAGCATGCAGCCATGGCTTGATGAAAACTCAGGGCAGGGACCAACAGGAGGGGCCCCCTGAAGGTCACCCAGAGTCACAGCCCTAACCCTTCTCCACACAGGGCCAAAGCTCTGTAGTCCCAACCTGAGCATGGTGGCCCCACCAAACACTTGTTCCATGGCAATGGACACATGACTGCTTTCCCACCCAGGTACAATCAAGGGGCAAGCCTTTGCCTGACCAGATCCTTAAGTCTCCTAAACCCGCTTCCGTGAACAAGGCAATCTCAGCAACAGCCCATTGTCAATACTCAACCACCCTCATTAGCTAATCAGGTCCCTTCTCCTCCCCCACCCACGTGATCCATTCCCAGTGGAGCCCGGCCTCTCCCCAACTGTGAAATCCCATCACCAAGTCACTACTCCACAGCCTTAAGTGGGGTTTGTTTTGCCATGCTTTAATAAGCTCGGGTGAATCATTTAACATTAGGGCAGACTGAATGAAGCCATCCAGAGTACCTGATCCTGCTTCCCAGAGGCCTAAAACAGACATGGATGGGCCCACAATAATAGAAGGGTGCTCCTTGAGTTTTTCCTAAAGCATGGGATCCTGGTGGCAGGCCAGGGTGTGCCTCAGGACTCTCTTCCCATAAAGGCCTCCAAGGGATCATGACCCTCTGTCTGGTTCCTGGGGTCAATGTCCACCACCCAATCTGAGCAGCCATATCAAGCCCATGTTTGAATCCTGGAGCCCACGGGGACCTCTGAGGCTGGCTGGACGCTCTTCTTCCAGCCCAGCCCCACGCAGGGGTGCAGGCCAAGGCTCTCCCTCGCCTCTACCTAACTGGGTTTGGAGCTCGGCTCTGAAGGAACTACGCTAGGTTTGTCTCGGAATACAAGGCAGGCCCACAGACTCCGTCGGAGCACGCCCCGCTTCACTCTTCCCAGGCACACTCTGCTTCTCTGACCGCAGCACTGACCGAGGGAAGGCTCCTTGGGGGGCTTGCTGAGGCCACCCCGCAGGCCTTCCTTCCTTGAGCTGTCCCTAGCTTCCCGCAGTGCTCCCAATCTCCGGCTCACCGGCCTTGGCCCACAGGGACCCAGCTCCTTCCGGTGCGTCCACGGCGCCAGGGTTGCCCGGGTCGCCCAGCCCATTCCCTAGCAACAGCGCTGACGGACGGTCGTGAGCACCAATTGGGGAAGGGCAACTCAGAGGGAGAGCCCGAGAAAGAGCACAACCAATGGAGTTGTAGTTCACAGGCAGTAGGAGGAGCCTGGAGAGGTGAACTTGAGTCTGTAAGGAGAAGCACCTGGGGCTGGGAGCCGGGGGACCGCGGCTAGTGTTCTAGGAAAGCGGTGTCTGGGGCTTGAGGAGGTGCTGGGAAGCTGCTGAGGGGCTGGGAGCAGAGCAGGGGGGTTGAGAGCAAAGGGCTGATAGAAGGGGTCCTGGGCGAAGGGGGCTTCCTAGCAGGAGCTAGGAGCAGAGCAGAGATGCTGGGAGCAGGGGAGCCGGGGGTAGGTAGACCAAGGATGGTGGGATCAGGGAAGCTGGGAACAAGGGGCCTGGGCTGAGGCTAGCCCCCCAGGACTAGAGTAGGAAAGCGGACCTCCTTACCTCCTGCAGTCCATCCCACCGGCCAGTGTAGCACTTGACACACAGGGCACAGAAGTAGATGCCAACCGGTCTTGTCCCCAGGAGGGTGGGATAGCTTCCTGTCAGCCCCACCTGACCTTTTCTGGTCCTAGTGACAGACACAGCAGAGGCAGGATGCAGGGAAGCTACAGAATTCTCAGCAGGGATGTGCCCACTGACAGGCAGCCCCTTCCAGAGAACTCCACCATCCGAGTCGCACAGCGGACTCCTCCCAAGCCCACAGTAACAGAAGCTTTGCTGTTTGAAATTGTAGCTGGAAAGATGACACCAGGGGCTGGAGAGGTGGCGGAGTAGTTAGGATCACTTGCTGCTCTAGCAGAGGATGCTAGTTCAGAACTCACGTGCCAGCTCACACCTGCTTGTAACTCCATTTCCAAGGGATCCAGCGTCCTCTTCTGGCCTCCACAAGGCATTGCACACACGGTGCACATCAAGCAAAACACCCACGCGTAATTTTTTTTTTTTAATGACTCCAGCCCAGCTGAGTGTGGTGACAAACCCCTATAATCCCAACAGTCCAGGAGTCCTAGACAGGGGATTGCTGCAAGTTTGCAGCCAGCCTGGTCTACACAGTGAGTTCAAGGCCAGCCAGGGTTACAGACACAGTCTGGAAAGAAAAGGAGAGCAGAGAGAGCCCACGCAAAGGAGAAAAGGAAATGGGCAGCTGGCTCCCCCTGGTGGACAGATATCACATGGCCACCAGAAGCCGGCCTACCTTGCGCTCAGCCAGCTACACCAGTGGTTTCTTTTCCCATCTTAATTCCAGTCCTTAGGAACGAAGAGTTGAGTCCCGGGCTTGCTTGAGATGTCTTGAATGACTTGAGACCCACCCTCCAACAAGCTCCTGTGAGTCTGTGGGCACAGTCACAAGCTAACGTAGGACTGCAGGAGCCGTCAGGGGGTAGTCGGGCTGAGCAGCCAAGACAGCTCTTGGGTCCTCCAAGGCAGCATGCATCTTCAGTCTGTGACACCTGGCTACATGTCAGGCCATCTAGGAGGCCACATCGTCCCTGTCCTCAGCACCCTCCTTCCTTCATCCAGTCCCCACCTGGCAGGAATACACTAAGGGGAGAGGGTGGCAATGGAGGTGTGGCCACGGGTGAAAGCTGGGGGGCGGGGTAGAGATGGAGTGAAGCTGGGGTCCAGAGGCTACTAGCAAGAAGCCAGATGGGTTATAAAGAGCCCAACTGGGAGGTCTGGGCTTGAGAGTCCATCCGAACATGCCACTGTCCGTGTCATGGGTCAGCCACCTCTCCAGGCTGTGGGACACCAGCTCCCACATGCATTTACCCCAGGGACACTTGAGGGTTAAGAGACCTAGGTAGAAATAAAGAGGGGAGAGAAACAGAGAAAACACAAGACAGCCTCGGAAGGGCCTGGATCCTTATCCACCGGCCCAGAACTTTATGCCAAAGGGCTATTTATAACAATGCCAAGGGGCGGGGCAAAGGACCTCCCCCTTGGCTAGTTATAGCCAAGTGTAGGCCCTTACAAACACCTGGTACTCAGGCCCGTGATCAAATCATCCTCTTATGCAGTCCTGCTGGGTAAAGCCACTAGGAAGCCTAGTGAGTTCCAACACCAGGCCTGTCATAATCAGAAGCCAGGGCCATATTCTGAGCCAGGGCTCAGAGAGGGTAACTGTCCTGGGCACACACTGCTGGGACACAGACACTCCTGATGGCAAGCTGAGGGCTCTTTCCGTTGCAGCCTGTCTTGATGTCTTGGCAGTCACTTCCAGGGAAGAGAATGCCCTGTGGGTTTGGTTTTGGGGGCCTGGTTGTTGTTACGTCATGTGCCACAGCATGTGTGTGGAGGTCAGAGGATGACTTGTGGAGGTGCTGTCCTTCCACCATGGGGGTGCTGGGGACCGAACGCATGTGATCAGGCTGTGTGGCAAGCTCCTTTACCCACTGAACCCAATCGTGCTGGCCCTGTGGGTTTTTTAGCATTTGTTGGCCTTTAAGATGAGGTCTCTCCATGGAGTCCAGGCTGGCCTCAGACTTTCAAACCTGCTTCCTCCTCCCAAGTGCCGGGATGACAGGCAAATGTCCAGCCTGGGAACCTCTGTGGGCAGCCTTGTTTCTAAGGGCCCTGTGAGGTCTGCTGATGGGCAGGAGCCTCTGAGAAAGGCACTTGAGACCAGCTTGGCCCAAGGATTCCACCGCAGTCTGAAGTGGGAACTCAACACGTACATCCTTCTGCTGGGCAGAGCCCTGGAAGGAGAACTCTGCACAGAAAATGCCTGACACACACAGGACAAGGAAGACGGCTCAAGGTATCAGAGCCAGATAGGAAAGCAATAGCAAGGGGTCTCTCCTCACATCCGCGTTCCTGGCCACTGTCTCCACATGTCCCACTGCTCTGCCCACCTGGACCATGGCAGCCTCATGCCTGACCTGCTGCCCTCCTCACCCTGTGCCCACCCAGAGGCCAGAGCCACCCTAAAGGAAGATGTCATCATACCACCCCTCCCTGAAAGACTCTCAAGGCTTCGTGCTGTGGTTCACAAGCCCTTTTTTTCAAATCACCTATCACCAAATTTCTAATTTCAGCCAGGACTGCCGGCCCCTCTTCAGCCAACCTCAGCTACTGCCAGTGCCTCAAACTCCTCAGCCTTTCCTTGCCCAGCCTCCTCCTGAGCAGAAGAGTCCCACACTGCCACACTCAGCTCTTCATGCGTGCAGGGCAATGCTCATCCTGGGACCCCTGAGCTGCCTTCTGCATCCCTGGTGCCACTCTTGGACCTAGCTGAACTTATCTGTTCCCCACCTCCCATAAAGACACCTGTCAACCCTGCCACTGTCCCCTCAGCACGTACCCAGGTGCCAGGCACCTAGCCACTGGGATGTGACCACTTGCTCACAGCAGCAGGCCCAGGTGGGGATCTGGGACAGGTGAGCTTGCTGCCCAGAGTCAGTACAGAAAGGACCTCTCCAAGGCAGCGGGAGCCAAACATGGAGAGCCTCACAGGCTTTTCAACAGGTGACCGGGGAGCCACTAGCCAGCGGAATTCCCAGTGGGATTTGGGAGCATAAAGCCATCAGGAAGGTGTCAAAGGGGACCATGAGGTCAGAGGCAGACATGGACCAGGCTCAGACAGAGTGAAGCCAGTATGCCCCAAAGATGGTCATGTCTTAATCCCTGGCCTCTGTGCAGATGCCACCACCTCCCGTAGCCAAAGGGACTCTGTGGGTGGGACTGAGCCAGGACCCTGAGATGAAGAGAGCATCTTGGATGGCTCAGGTGGCCCCATAGCAGTTACACCTGCAGTCCCAGCTCTCAGGAGGTGGAGGCAGGAGGATCAGAAGTTTATGTTCAAGGCCAGTGTGGGTGTTCTGGTGGAAGGTCCACCTCAACTCCCCTCCCCCATCTCTTTCCCCAAACTCACCCCCTCAAAGCCCACCTAACACATCTCCTCCTAGAGAGATGCTCAAGACCGCTCCCATAGGGTGTTTAAACTGCATCCCAGAAAACAGACACATGGTTTTTCGGTTTCTCATCCCCATCTCTTCTCTGGGGGACCGGAGAATCACCTGGGAATGCTCTTTACCCATAAAACCAGGGCTTTTTCTAATTCAGTCTGATTTGGTCTGATTTGGATTGCTGCGTTGACTGAGAGGCTTATCAGGGTGCAAAAACCTTGCAGTGGGTTGTGACACTTTGACTAAACACACACACCAAAGCTGGCAGTGGTGGCACACACCTTTAATCCCAGCACTCAAGGGAGGCAGAGACAAACAGATCTCTCTGGGTTCTAGGCCATTCTGGTTTACAGAGTGAGTTCCAGGACAACCAGGGCTACACAGAGAAAGCCTGTCTCGAAAAAACAAAAACATACACTGGAGGTGTAGGGGAAGAGAAGGGAGACCCTGCACCTGCCCCACTGTAGACCTTAATGAATTGAACTGGTCTCGGTATAGTGACTCTGGGACCTGAAAAGCCTGTAGGTGGGGGCTGTTCTTTGAGGGAGAGGCAGTCAGACGCCCCCATCATCCCCAAGCAGGACTGGGGGTTGGGGGGCAGTGGCAGGAAATGAAGCCATTCCCCCAAAGGCTGCCTAGGGTGGGATGCATCAGCTCTGTGGCTAACACAAAGTCAAGGTGCAGACAGAGCCTCCTGTGCTCAGGAGTCCCAGCTTGCTCTGCAAGCTTAGGACTTAGGAACCACTGTAGGGCAGGAGACAGGCCCCTCCACTGTCTGCACCACAGACCTTTGAGAGAGTTCTTCCTGGGTACAGCAAGGCCATGTAGCTTTGTGCCCACTAGGTGTCACTCGCTGCAAAATTAATTGCAACAGCTCAATCTAAAAATTGCAAAATCCTTGGCTTCGCAGGGCTTGATGACACATACCTGAAATCCCAGGGTTCAGAAGATGACACAGGAAAATTGGGGGTTCAATGCCAGCCTCAGATTCATAAACCCTATCTCACCTATCTCAAATCATCAAAATAATAAGTTTTGGGTTTTTTTTTTTTAATAGAGAAGGTGGGGGCTGGAGCAATAAGAACACTAACTGCTCTTCTAGGGAACCCAGGTTTGATTCCCAGCATCCACATGGCAGCTCACAACCATCTGTGACTCTGGGGTCAGGGGACCCAATACCTTCTTGCCTTCGAAGGCATTGCCTGTACGTGGTACACAGACATACGTTCAGTCAAAAGTAATAAAATTAAATTTAAAAATAAATAGTGCAGAAGGGGCTGGAGAGATGCCTCAGTAGTTGAGAGTACTGGCTGCTTCTGCAAAGGACACAGATTTGGTTTCTAGCTCCCATGTGGCAACTCACAACCCTGTAATTCCTGTTCTAGGAGATCTGATGCCCTCTTCTGGCCCCCACGGGGACACATACACATGGTACACATACATACATTCAGGCAAAACACTGGTAAAATGAAAACAGTCCTTTTTGTGTTTTTGTTTTGTCTTTGAGGCAGGGTCTCTATGGTGGTTTGAAAGAGACTGGCCCTGCATAGGTTCATATATTTGAATATTTGAATGCTTAGTCACCAGGGGGTGGAACTCTTTGAAAGGATTAGAAGGACTAGGAAGTGTGGCCTTGTTGGAGGAAGTGTGTCACTGGGGTGGGCTTTGAGGTGTAATTTGCACATTCCAGGCCCAGTCTCTTCCTCTCTCTGCCTGCAGATAAGAATATAGTTCTCGGGCTGGAGAGATGGCTCAGTGGTTAAGAGTTCTGACTGCTCTTCCAAAGGTCCTGAGTTCAATACCCAGCAACCACATGTTGGCTCACAACCATCTGTAATGAGATCTGGTGCCCCCTTCTGGCCTGCAGGGATATGTGCAAGCAGAACATTGTATACATAATAAATAAATAAAATCTTGAAAAAAAAAAAAGAATATAGTTCTCAGCTCCTCTCCAACATCATGCCTGCCGCCATACTTCCTGCCATGAAGATAATAGACTGAACATTTGAAACTGTAAGCCAGCCCCCCAGTTAAATGCATTCTGTTCTAAGAGTTGCTGTGCTCATGATTTCTTCCTAGGTAGGGTCGCCATTAAGTGATGAAACACCATGACAAAAGCAGCTTGGGGAGGAAAGAGTTTATTGGCTTACACTTCCACATCCTAGTTCATCACTGAAAGAGACCAGAACAGAAACTCAAACAGGGCAGGAACCTGGAGGCAGGAGCTGATGCAGAGGCCATGGAGGGATGATGCTTACTAGCTTGTTCCTCATAGCTTACTTGGCCTCCTTTCTTACAGAACCCAGGACCTCTAGCACAGGACCCTACCAGCAAAGGGCTGGACCCGCCCCCATCAGCCACTAAGAAAATGCCCTACAGGCTTGGCTTACAGCCCAAACTTACAGCAGCATTTAGCATGTGTTAAGTTGACATTACAGTGTCTCTTCACCACAATAGAACAGTGGCTAAGACAGTCTCTCTATTATGTAACTCTGGCTGTCCTGGAACTCACTATGTAGACCAGGCTGGCCTCGAACTCATAGAGGTCCACCGGCCTCTGCTTCCTGAGTGTTGGAAATAAAGGCATGCATCACCAAAATGATTCTTTTTAAAAACTAAAAAGAACACAGTAGTCCTAACTTGCAAGAAGGTTTCAGACGCATCAGAGGGCTGCTGTGTAACCCACACTGCCTCTCATCTGCCATCACCACTGGGGACTTCTCTAGTACATTCTCACCATTCAAGACTGGCATTGACACATTGTAACTAACTGAAGACAACATTCTAGCCAGACTGGGTGGCTCAGGCTTGTCGTTCCAGCCACTCCATGGCCGAGGCAGGAGGAATCCAAAGTGAAGCTAGGCCTGCCCTACGGAATAAGACCTGAAAAGACTGGGGAAGAGGGATGGGGGGGGGGGGGGGAGGAGGGAGAGAGCGAGGGAAAGCACCACTTCAGTTAGTGAAGTACTTGCCACACAACAAGGATTTGTTTTATTCCCAGCTCCCACATGAAAAGCCAAGTACAGAGTGTGCTCGCATCTGAGACCCAGCACTAGGGAGGCTGAGACAGGGACAGGAGGATCCCTGGGGCTCACTGGCTAGCCTGGTTATTAGTGTGCCCCCCTGACTCAAAGAGCAGGGTAGAGAGTGAATGAGGGAGATGATACATAGACACATATCAAAAACAGTGTATAAAACAATAGCTCATGGGTCTCACCTCTTCCCACATCAAAAAATTACACCAGTAAAACCTACCCAGTCTCCTTAATAGCAACGCCAACAAAGGACACACAGAAAAGAAGTAGGAATCTGGTGAGGAGGCAGGTTCATCCCATCCCCTAAGACGGCCAAAGCCCAAGCCCTGGAGAGCCGTGCTCCATCCTGCACCTGGACGGATTGCCCACAGTGGGTGCTTAAAAAATGGCCGTTGAGCTGAGGCTAGCTCAGTTGGTAGAGTGCTTGCCTAGCATACATGAAGCCCTAAGGTCCATTCCCAGCACCACATTAACTGATTGAACACGGTGGTTCATGCATCCTCAGCTATTTAGTCAGTTTGAAGCCAGCCTGGGCTATCGGAGACCCTGATTCAAACTAAGTGACTGTTGAACATTCGGCTGATGACGCCCCCATCCACAGCAGCTCAGCTCCACACCAACAGCAGCCTGCCTCTCACCAGGTTCAACACCTACCTGCCCATGCCTGCCTGCCACCTCTCAGGGCCCCATGTCTGTCCACACCCACTCCCCCAGCACCTTCATCTCTGCCCAGAACAAGCTTCCTCATCTCTCCCCGTCCTCCCCACCCTTCCCCCCTCAGGTCTCTGCTCAGATGCCCCCTCAGAACCTTCACATCCCCTCGAAACCTCACAGTCCCATCCCTGAGAAGAAGGAACTGGACAGCAGATGTCTGTGCTGACAACTGACCATGACGAGCCCCCACAGGGAGCTGGGGGCAGAGCCCTGGAGGACACTCCGCCCTCCACCCCATTGCTGTCCCCACCCCACGGGTCTGCAGTCACCATGCAGTGTTTCCCCAGGCTTCCAGCAAAGGCTGGCTTTGAGGCGTCACTCAGATTCAGCCCACATATCTCATAATGTGAGACTCTGTGTTTCTGTTTCTCGTCTTCCTCCAAAGCCATAAAAGGTGACAAAGTCTCCCAGCTGCTGAAGTCCCCTGTGCACAGCTCAGCTGGGAGAGTTTGCGGCTTTGCTAAGAGAGGCCCATGGCTGCCTGCTCACCTGTGTCCCTGAGAGGAGAGATTGCCTTATAGGGCCAGGAGCAGCCACCCACTAGCGACCAAGTGCAGACCTGGGAGGGTGGAGGAAGTGCTCAGTTTCACAAGACGCTGGTGAGGCCTCTGTGCTGCTGGCTATCTAACTCTCTACAGAAGGGCCAGGGTGCCTTGGCGAAGAAGCAGGTGTTCAAGTCAAATAAGGTCGACCAACTTTCGGCCCAGAGGTTAAAATGAACCACACCCAGGCTAGCGCTGGAAATGGAGTATCTCATGTATCCCTCAGAACAACTCTGTAGGGTGGGCAGGGGCGGGCAGGGATGGGTAGGGATGGGCAGGGGCGGGCAGGGGCTGGTAGAGGTGGGTAGTCTCATCAGCCCCACTCAGGAGAGAAGGCCATGTCTGGAAGATCAGGAGCTGGTCCACCAAATAAGCAGCAAGTCGGGGAGACAGCAGGTTAGCTCTGCCTCCAGAGAAGCCACACTAGAAAGACACCCCAAGGGCTGCAGCTATGCCCGGCATCACAGTAACTGCAGGCTGAACTTGGCTACGGGAAGAAAGCATGGCTGATCTGAACGGAGGTGTAAAGGTGAAACAAACACACCAGAGTTGGTGGTGTTAAACCAGGTAAAATACGGGGCCAGTTAGAGGGCTCGGTGAGAAAAGGGGCTTGCCACCAAGCCTGGTGACCTCAGTTCAATCCCCAGGACCCACATAGTGGGAGTGTACTGACTTCTACAAATTGTCCTCTGGCCTACACACACACACACACACACACACACACACACACACACCAGAGGGTGTGAGGAGAGAGGGGGAAGAGAGAGAATTTTCAAAGAAGTTAAAATGCTTTGGATTTTAAAGCTGTGTTGAAATGAGATAATTTTGCATAGTCTTGCATGCCCTTCATGCAGTCTCCCCCACAGGGACCTTTACAACCGACACCCAATATCCAAACCAAGACAGACCACGGGTGTGACACATAGACCTAGAGCAGTAATTGTGCTGGGAGCGTAGATGGGACAGTGTTGGCTGAAACAGGCAAAAAAACCACCATCCTCCTGCCTGCCCGCCCGTAGAGACCGGCTTGCCCATCCCCCAATGCCCTTAGTCCGAGTGGAGTCCCCTGGGACAGTTCCCAGATGATTCACCTTGCAGAAGATATACCACACAAATTAACCACTCAAGGTAGGAACCACTAGGGAAGGCAGAATCCCACGTGAGATGTGTGTGCTGTTTCTCTTTACAGTTCAGATGCTGGCAGGGCTCCTGGGTGTGGAGACAGCTCTGTTGGTAGGGTTCTTGCCATGGAAGCATGAAGATTTGGTTCTGATCCCCAGATCTGTTTGAAAAAAAAAAAAAAAAATCCAGGCCTGGTGATGTGTGCTCAGAATTCCGGCACTAGAGGGTGGGGCAGAAACAGGCTAGCACATGCCACAAAGGGGACAGTGCCTCAGGAGGGAGACCATGGATGTTCTCTGGCCACCACATGCATGTATACACATGCACACACACTGGCACACACATGTACACATATCATTTCAGACCCCAGATACTACCAGCTTCCTTAGGGGAGCCTGGGGGCGGGGAATCCAAGCCTGTAAAATCATCACATGGCTGCCCATGCATCTGCACAGCTGTTGAGTACCTACTGTGTGCCAGAAAGTGTAAAGCACACCAGTGAGGGAGGAAACCTGAGAGCAGACACCCCATAACGATGTGGTAGGAGTGAGTGAGGGGTCCACGGCACACAAAGAGTTGAGACAAGGGTGTTACTCACAAAGCTGAGTTGCCCCCACTGCTCCACAGACAGGGACTGGGCCAAGGACTGAGGAGCCAAATGGAGGCGGGGGGGGGGGGGGGGGGGGGGGGAATGGGGGGGTGTGACCGTGGTGCACAAATAAAGACGCCATCTGTCAGCCCTGGAGAGAAGTGCAGGCAGGGAGGAGGCAGCCCCGCCCACATACTGATCAGACTTCAGAACGGGGTGCCAGGGGGAATACACTGTGATAGCTCAGGCTGTCCTGTCTGTGGCTCTTCCCTACAGCAGCCCTACCACATGAACATCCAGATCTATCCTCAAAGCTCAGCCATGTTGTTCTGTCAAACTCTGGCTGAGGCCACCATGAGAGAGAGGCTGGGGTGCAGGGACAGAGTGGCGCTCAGGCAGCCTGGGTACTTCAGACAACTGGGATATTCCAGGCTGCCACCAGGGAGCCTCATGGCCATACTTTCTCTGCTAATGGAGAATGTGGAGGGAATTGGTAGGTGAATCCCCCAGCTGGGCCTCTTGCCAGGTAGAAGGGCAGAGAGTTAGCAGTGGAGGGGTGCCCTCCAGCAGAGTAACAGCCCTTTAGTACAGCCGGCAGCACAGCTTCCTGATGCTTAAGAAAAAGAAAGGTACCTCTGCCTCTCACCTCATCTCTAAGAAAGGCCCTGTGAGGCATCAGAGCATCCCTGGAGTTCCCAGATTGTGAAAGTGCTGGGCTGTCCTCATGCTGGGGTGTGAAGAAAAGCCCACATCCTCACATACACCTCACCTACATACATGCATACACACACACACACACACACACACACACACACACACACACACACACAAATACCAGGCATTTTCTTCCTAACATGCAAGCACTGTAAACTATAAAAAAAAAAAAAAAAAAAAAAAAATGTCTGAGAGAAGATTTGAAAAAAAAAAATCTCAGCCGGGGCTCAGAGCTGTCATCCCAGCTGCTCAGGAATCTGAGGCAGGAGGATTGAAAGTTTAAGGCCAACTTGGGCAACTCAGTGAGACTGTCTCAAAATAAACAGAGAGATAGAGATAGAGATAGAGATAGAGATAGAGAGAGAGAGAGAGAGAGAGAGAGAGAGAGAGAGAGAGAGAGAGATGGGCATGTAGCTCAGTGTTAGAAGGTTTAGTATGCAGAAGACTCAGTGCGTGAAAGAGAGAGAGAGAAGTGTTGGAGGGAGGGAGAGGAACAGGGAAGGAGGGATAAGAAAGAAAGAGGAAGAAAGACAATCTCATCTCCACCCAGGGCTCCCACAGCAGCTGCCACTAGGGTCCCATGGGGGTTTCCCACACTTATGTCAACACACATTCACATCCACCCTTACACACTGGACACCACTCAGCGTCACACCTGCTCTTTCCCTCCATGTAAGCATGTATTCAGTGTTCACACAAGTCTGCATGCACTTTCCCAGCATGCGAAAGGAGTGAGGGCGTGGTCATGTACCTTCCTGCTGGGCACACCAGCTACTCCGCCCATTGCTCTATAGACAGGCTTGAACCTAACATCCTTGCACAGGCATCTTTATACAGAGGGGCTAATGTCGGGGGCATCTAGAACTGCACACTCCATGGGCCAATGCAGCAAGCACAGGGCCAGTGTACAGCTAGCTGCACCCAGATTTTTGGAACCAAGTACATTTTTGTTTTGTTTTGTTTTGTTTTTCTGTTTTTTTGAGACAGGGTTTCTCTGTGTAGCTTTGCACCTTTCCTGGAACTCACTTGGTAGCCCAGGCTGGCCTCGAACTCACAGAGATCTTCCTGGCTCTGCCTCCCAAGTGCTGGGACTAAAGGCGTGTGCCACCACCGCCCGGCCCAAGTACACTTTTTAAAAGGTAAAACAATTTGTCATTGCCCAACTCATAAAAAAAATAAAATAAAATCATCCTAGGCTGGCTGTGGTGGGTCACACCTTTAATCCCAGCACCCAGAGGCACACAGACTTCTGTGAGTCTGACTCTAACTGGTCTACATAGCACAAGGTCCAGGCCAGCCAGGACTACACAGTGTGACCTTGTCTCAAAATGAAATAAAACAATTATCTTAACAATTGAATCTTTAAAAGCAACCAGGTCTTAGATGGCAGGATGGCTCAGTGAGAAGGCATTTTCCATGCAAGCCTGGTGTCCTGAGTTGATCTCTGGGACCCGGGTAAAGGGGGAAGGAGAAAACCCACTCCACAGATTGTCCTCCGACCTCCACATGCACACAATAATAATACATTTACAAAAACAAATGCCCAGACATCACCTTGCCTGTGAATGTCTAACTTCCTGGACTGAGAGACAGTTTCTGTTACATCAGGTCAGGCAGTCTCTGTGTTAGAGTGCCCAGTACCAACCAAGTCAATGTGTCCCTTTGCAGGTGAATCGTAGACACAGATGGCTTCTCTGCTGACAGGCTTCTAGCTGTCACCTCTGTGAGGAGGGAGACAGAGTGCACGCTCACCTTGTGGCTCCAGCTCAGGTGTCCCTGAGCATTTTAGTAGAGGAGTTCCCCAGGCTCCTTCCTGCCTGTTTCCAGTCACCCTGCTCTGATTTTCAGGCGCTGCTAATATAGAGTGAGTACTTCCCTGTCAAGCGGGGGGGGGGGGGGGGGGGGGGGGCGGGAGAGGGCAGTCCACAGAAATGTGTGGAAGAAGTAATTCCAACCAGCTGCCTAATGAAACCAGCGGGGTGACCAGGCAGCTGCTTTGTTTTCACAGAAACCCAGTGCCGGGTGCTCACTGCATGGAGGCTGGACCAGCCCCTGTGGTCTAGCAGAGGCCCATCTCTCTTTAGCCGGCTGGCACACATTCCCTGCTGTCCAGACTAAAATGGCTGGAGGCAGGATAAAGCTGTCCAGGCTGTGGACTCCTCCCTGAATTCCTGGAGGTTGCCCTGTGCTCCATCTCTCATGAATATTTAGAGGTAGACTCTTATTCCCAAACCTTTGCTCACCAATGCCAGGTCCAAGGGCGGCAGCCTGCCATCATTGAGCAGACTGGGTCTGCATTTTAAGCAGGCTACACATGTGCACATGGAGGCAGGAGAAACACAGGCTGAGCAGAGCCCACAGGCAGGACCAGTGGCACTGTGATGTAGTGAGTCCCTGCGCTCCCCGCTTTCAGCAGGCCTGTGGGTTCCAGGAGACCCCAGCCACCCCAAACTGCCTCTTCTCTGAGGACCCATGGCAGGTGTTATCCTTGTGTGTTGGACATTGGTTTTTCTGAAACGAATTTTGTAGCAGCTTCCTGCATCGCAGAAACCGGGTACCATGACAGGGAGACCAGACACCCTGACACAGAGACTGGGCACACTGATGCAACAGAAACTTCATCCCCCGGTACAGAAGCTAGAAGTCTACATTCAAGGTATCCGGGGTGAGGGCTAGGAGGCAGAGTCTGCCCTCTCTGACCACAGACACTTCATACCAGCCTCCACTCTCTCTTCAGTGCCCCTTCTGAGTTTCCATGAGACTGTGGGTAAAGCTGGGCTGGGTTGGGTATGGGGCCAGTGGCCTGTAAGATGCTTTCTCTCAACTGCTTTCGGATCCAGTACAGCGTGTGTGTCCCTGTACGCCTCGGCTCTAGAGACCTCTGCAGCTGCTAAGGCCTGAGCAGCAAGGCCCCAGATGCTCAAACTTGATGGATCTCATTAATCTACCCCTAGACCAGTGTTTCTCAACCTATGAGTCATGACCCCAGGGTCAAGTGCCCTTTTCACAGAGGTTGCATATCAGATATTTACATTACAATTCACAACAGTAGCAAAATACAGTCACAAAGCAGCGATAAAATAATTTTATGGTTGCGGGGGGTCACCACAACATTAAAGGGTCTCAGCATTAGGAAAGTTGAGAACCAGTGTCCTTCAGTGTCAGTGGGAGACTTTTCAAAGGATGCTCAGACTCTGAATAGCCTTTAAAGTGGGGTCACTGACTTTGGAGTCCTGGGATGGCGCTGAAAAACCAGCAGCAATGCTGCTACCCAGGCAGAGACGACATGAGACATTATGGCTCCAACCGGCATTCTATGAACAAGCAGGTCAAGGGGCTGGGTAATGGCCACCAGTTTAAAAATGTAGGGAACCCTGCCTCCTCTGGGGCCCCTGCAGCTTCCTCCTAGACCCCCCTCTTCACCTTCAACCTTTGATGCTGTAACAGACTTTTGTTCCCCTTCGAAGCTCGGCCTTGAAGCTACTGTGTATACACACTCCACCGGTGGTGGCCACAGGTTGCTCAGACCTCCCTACGTGAAATGCCACGACTGTCGTCATCAGACCAACTAA
The DNA here is from genome assembly GCF_903995425.1 of Onychomys torridus. Classification (NCBI taxonomy): domain Eukaryota; kingdom Metazoa; phylum Chordata; class Mammalia; order Rodentia; family Cricetidae; genus Onychomys; species Onychomys torridus. Next base: position 47,812,099 of record NC_050447.1, read on the forward strand.
CCTTGCCCACAAGAGACCCTGAGATCTGATTGGAGCTATCTGGTATGTAGGAAGTCTGTAGATGTTCCCTCATGGACAGAGAGGCTGGGGAAGGTCATGAGACCCTCGCCAGAGATTCCAGCCACTCACTCCTGTGCCCTTCTCCAGGCTGTAATTCTGCCCCAGCTGCATGTGATCTCGGGAGATGCTAGAGTATCTGGGAGGTGGAAAGGACACAGAAGGTGGTCGGAATCATCCATATTGGGAGGATTTTTAGCTGATGCAGCTGTTTTTATAAATAATCCACCCACACTTCCGAAAGTGACCCCAGTAAAACTCACTGGTTCACAAAGCTTGACATGAGTGGAATTCCTTTGGTCCATCTATGGTACCTAACATGGGAGAAACAGATATTCGTTCCTATCTCCCCAGGAACCTTAATACCCCTAAGAGAGTCTGGAGATGTCCTGCCTCACCAGCAATGACAGCAGGATCAGGGGCTCCTAACCCTCCCATGGGTCCTCTTTGTCCTGGGATTAACCAACTAGGAATTCGAATCCACATCTCAAAGATCAGGAATGGCACAGAAGGCCATGTGGCCTCCAGCTCAGGACTCACGGTGTCTCCACGTAGAAGGGAGTCACAGAGCATCAACATGACTGTATCTTCTCTACTCAAACGGGCCAAAGTCCCACCCCAGGAAGCAGTGACTGACCCTGTCTCCACCACCTCTCTCTCCCCCTTCAAGATACCCTGTCTCCTGCATTTTTGTTTTGCTTTGTTTTTTCAGAACATGGTTTCTCTGTGTAATAGCTCTGGCTGTCCCAGAACTCACTTTGTAGATCAGGCTGGCCTCGAACTCAGAGATCCACCTGCCCCTCTTCCCGAGTGCTGAGATTAAAGGCCTGTACCACCACCACCACCTGGCTGGAATTTTGTTTGTTTGTTTGTTTGTTTGTTTCTCTTTGTTGAGGTAGGATCTCCCTACCAGCCCAGGCTGACCCTGAAGTTTTTGTGATTCTCCTGGTCAACCTCCTGAGTGCTGGGATTATGGGCATGTGCCACCAGGCCTGGCTCTTCCTGGATCTTTTCAGAGCCCTCTCTGCTTTGAACACAGCCACCACTCTGGTCATAACCACCAGGACCTGAGGACATCCCATCCAGGTGTCCATCAGTCAGTCTGACTTAGAGGACACAGGTAGACTCACATGTGAATTAATGCCATCGTCCCTGTCAAGGAGATGGTACTTTTCTTCATAACTCATATTTGGTGACAGTGACTATGCAGCCCTGCACTACATGTCAAAGGAAGGTCCAGGACTTTCACTGGCCCCGGCTCAGCAGTATGTAAGCAAGGAGCTTAGGGGCCCTCCTGGCTCTCAGGACTGGCCTGGGGGACTCGCCACTAAGGTCAACCCTGGATCAAGGTCAGCGATTGACCTGCTGGCCCTCCCCAAGCCAACTTGAGAATCGGAGGGAGTTATGCCCTTAGTCTTGAATGCAGAGAAGGGCCTCAGCCTTTCCCTCACCTCCCTGCAGCCCCATGGCTGCTTGTCTGTCGTCTGCTGAGCCAAGCACACAGTCAGAATCTATGAACCCCACCAGGAAGCACAGAACCCCCGGAGGCTGCCTCTGCACTGGTGACCAAGGGGACTCTCTGCCCCAGAAAGTCATGTGGTGCCTCAGAGAGGTGGGTGTGGGCAGCAGCTCTGGCACAAACGAAAAGCTGGCCACAGTCTCGACTCATTGCGTCTCTGCTGACATGAAGGATTCTGAGGTGCTGGACATCCACATCCACGCAGAGAGGCCAACCCAAGCCCGTATCCCCCCAAGACGGGAGTGACACTCAGACAGACTATGAGGTCCTCGGCTCCTGGGCCTTCCAGAAGGTGGCAGGTGGCCCAGCTCAGAGAACAGTTACTTCACTGATGTTTCCTTGCTTGTGAGAATCTAGGTTAATCGTTTACAAAGACTCAGCTACTTGTGTTTGCCAGGATTTCCCCAACCTTGAATGATACCTCATTTCACGATGTGAAAAGTCAACCTCACTAGACTCCGGTAACTTGACCACAGCACACAGCTGTATGAGTGAACCCCTAATCACAGGCATGGGATGATGGGCAGGGCCAGGCTGCAGCTGGTGTCACCCGACCCGGACAGAGACCAGGCTACTCTGAAGGCTGATCCATGACACAGTGAAAGACTCTCCCAGCAAAATTCTGTCCCTTGGAAAGAATTGACTTGTTATATTTAAAACACAACAATCCCATCTGGAGGCGTGGCCTGACAGATAAGACTGCTTGCCCGGCACCCTGGATTCAATCCAGGGCGCCAAATAAACTAGGGACGGCAGTACCCACACCTATAATCCCAGAATCCAACGGGTCAGTGGTTTCCAACCTTCCTAATGCTGTGACCCTTCAATACAGTTCCTCATGTTGCAGTGACCCCAACCATAAAATTATTTTCATTGCTACTTCATAACTGTAACTTTGCTACTATTAGGAATTTACAATGGTCTTAGGGGACCCCCACAAAGGGGTTGTGACCCACAGGTTGAGAACCATGGCAAGAGGTGGAGGCAGGAGGATCAGAAGTTTAAGATGAACTTGGACAACTTGGAGAGACTTTGTCTCTAGTGAAAAGTGTTAGAGCCGGCACGGCACTTCAGCTGGTAGAGGACTTGCCCCCGCCTCTCCTCACCCTCTTTTTCTCTTCTTCTCTCTGCCTCCTGTTCTCTTCTTCCTCTGGCTCCCATCCTCCTCTGTTTCTGTCTCCCCCCTCCCCCCACCCTTGAGCTTTCAGGTCTACAACCCTGTCTTTCTTTCTCTTAGAGACAGGCCCCAACACTTCCTCTCCATCCCTGACATTCCGACCCTCAGTCCCACGGCAATATCACACAACAGAGAATCTGATTGGTCCAGCTTGGGTCGACATTCAGCCTGGCCTGTTGGTTCTGGCCCAGAGTTATCCACTGCACAAGTGTGACTCCTGTTCGCTGGGAAGCCTGTTCACAGCCCCCGGGGAACTGCTCCCCACTCCAGTCTCGCCCCACCCCCTGCCCCCAGCTGCCCTCCCATGCTAAGCTCTTTGAGTGGCTTTGACTGACAGATTGACCTTTGGCCTCTTGCCATGGCTGGCAGGGCTGCTCTGTGCTGTGAGCTTATGGAAGCCTTGTCCCTTCCGGTCACTTCCTCTCTCTTCCTGTTGGAAAATAAACTGGAGCAATCAAGCTCAAGTCCCCGAATGAGGATGTCAGGAGGGGGAAGCCACCTGATCTGCATAGGCCAGGACAGTAAGCTTTGCTCACATAGGCTGCCTCTCCCAGTGTTTCTCAAATGCTGCAAGCATTTGGGAGCTCTGAGAGACAAAGGCCCCTCCCAAAGGCAGCTCTTCATCTCCTTTGTATCCTTCCAACAGACGTGATGGCGAGGAAAAAAAAAAAAACTTGTCTTCCTTGTGAGGAACAAAGGCCCTGTGTCCACAGTGCCCCGCTGACCTTCTCATGCGTTATGAATGGTGACCTCGTGATCAATTCATGAGCTCCAGCTCTGAACTGCCTGCTCCTCAGCGGCAGGAGACAAGGCTACTGTCCCCTGCCCCTGCCAGGTCACTCCAGCCCTGCACATCAGAACAATGGGACTGTCAGGCTTCCAACCATGAACACCAGCTAGGCTGGCCTCTTGCTGATGTCACTGGGCGATGCCAGGCAAGTACGGAAGGACCATGCTCCATGCTCTGTTGTCTCCATGGTAAATTACTAGGAATGGCATTTAGGAAGCAATTGCAGGCTGGAGGCAATCCCCCAAACTGGGAAATAGAGGGGACTATCCACTGGTCTTCCGTGGATATATAACACATTTGAGGCTGGCCCAGCCTCCATGAGACCTGACCATAAAAAGTGGGGGAGGAAGGAAGGAAGAAAAGAACCCCAAATCCTATACACAGTCTCTTCTTCCAAGCATAGGACCTAGCAACCATCCTATAGATGACTTCCCAATGGCCAGTGCTGAGCACAGTTGTACCAATTTATCCTCACTCTGATTCTCCAGCTAGGAAGTCAGTCAGCATGTTGAGCCCTTCCTAAAGCTGGCACCAGCCTCCTAACAGAGACATGTCCATGTGTAAGGACTTGTTCTAGTGCATTCTTAGCAGCTCTGGTATAACCACGGCCTTCTGGCAATCACTTATGCCTCTCATAAACCATCCAAAGGTGTCATTGATTGACATTGCACAGGAGAAAATATATTACGCAATAGATATGTGTAATATATATATATATAACATATATGTTATATGTGTGTGTATATATACATACAATGTGCATATATTCATACACAATATAGACACACACAAACACACATATACAATGTAGTATACCCACTCACCAAACTCTCATGAAGACAGCAAGCCTGACAGGCCAGGTAAAGTAAGGACGCAGCATGTGGGTCCCCAAGCAGATGCAGCTGGGACCTCAGAGGGCTGGTTCAAAGTGTAAGGTGACAGTAGGGTGCCAATGCTTCCCTCCGGGTCTTGATGACCAGCCAGGAGTGCGAGGATTCACTGAGTCTACATCAGACCAAACCATGACTGACATGTTTTTAATTATTTTATTTCTTTACTTATTTTGTATAGTGGGGGCACACATGTGTGTGCAGAGGTCAGAGGGTAGTCAGTTCCTTAATGCGCTCCTGAGGATCAAACTCAGGCTGACGGCCTTGGTGGCAAGTGCCTGTTCCCTCTGAGACCGCTCTCCACCCCCTTCTCTCTCTGTGGTATTGGATCTCATAAACATCATGCGGCCGGTGAGATAGCTCAGTGCATGAAGGGGCTTGCTGCCAAACCTGACAACCTGAGTTGGGTCATCAAAACTTGGGACCCACATGGTGGAAGGAGAGAACAGACTCCTGGGTGTGCACACATACTCAGAGAAACAAACGAACAAGCAGGTAAATAAATAAATATAAAAACAAGGAGGCTAGAGAGGTGGCTCAGTGGTTTAAAGCATTGTTGCTCTTGTAGGGGACCAGGGTTTGGTTCCCAGCACCCACATGGTGGCTCACAACCATCCATAACTCGAGTTCCAGGAATTCAATGTCTTTTTCTAACTTGTGTGGGCACCAGACACACACGGTGCATGCACATGCGTACAGGTGGAACACTCATTCACAAAGACTAAATAAGTGCAAGAACAATAACAACAAAACCCCTCATGTCTTTCCTAAGGACTTACTGTGGGAAAGGTGTGGGGAGGCACTTGCTGATGTGCTACCCACGTCCCTCCCTAAAGCCCCATGTCTCCTAAACCTGTGACTATAGCCTCCAACAGGGTAATTATGCAAAACCCCTGTGGCCACCAACAGCAGCCCTTATATAGTCTAGGGATTAAGTTAAGAAGCCACTGTTCAGCTTACCACCATTCTTTCTAGAAAGCCCCAGACTGTCTTTGGGTAACTCCACCTCAGATTTAGATTTCAGTTAAATGTCATCATCATACCACAGGGCTTTTCAAGGTTCCTCTAAGTGACACGCTAGGGGCCCTGCCTTTCCCAGATCCTGTGCCCTCTCAACCATAAGTGAGTCTGTGCTAAGGATTATTTGTTGGCAGAGTCCACCTCTGCCCAGTTCCAGTTCTGTTTTGAGACTATGTTGCCCGTAACTCTGTAACTCTCTATGTAGCCCAAACTGACCTCAAACTCACTCTGTGGACAGCTGGCCCTGAAGTCCTGATCCTCCCACTCCAGTCTCCCATGTGCTGGGATTACAAGTGTGCACCACTACACCCATCTTTCAAGAGCTGTCCTATTGGCGAGGTGGCCTGCAGGCTGCTAACCACTCGCAATGTGTGATCCTGAGGGGAAAACCATCCAGAGGTCCCTCTGTGACCAACACAAGGTCAGGCCAACACCTGGCACCCAGAATGCAAAGGGACCATGAGGTCAGCCCTAGGGTGAAAATCAGAAACTCTAGCCCTGGGCCAGATGCTTCAGCTCTGAGTGAAATCTGATGCACCTGGCCACTGGCTTCACTTTGAAAACAAAGAAAGGGAAGAATCGTAAATAATGAAGTTACCGATATCCTGTCCTTCCTTATAATGGTCCCCAGAGCATCATGGGATATACAGGCATGGGTCTCCCCTGCAACTGTCCTTAAGATCTGGAGCCTCACTGCTGATGCCCCCTAGGTATGAGTACTTCCTAGGACTTTGGTTCCCTGCTGCCAGGAGTCCCCACTGCAGGTGCTTTGGGATACCACTCAGCACCCCAAGGGGATAGTTTAAATCAAACTGTTAAATTTGCAACTGTTTGCTCCTGAGCCAGCACCCTGGCCTGCCACCATATTCCCTTTTAGGTTTCATTTTTGCTGTCATATAAACAATGAGTGATGTCAGGTCAGCCTTTACAGAGGCCAGAACCACCCCATCCCTATTTCCCCAGCTTTTATGTCAGAAAGTCTAATCAGCAGGTGACTTGAAGGGACTTGTGTCCCTTGTCACAAACAACAACAAAAAGACAGGTCTGGGGATATAGGTATGGTGACTGGCAAGTCTGAGGCCCTGGGTTCCATTCCTAACACAAAAAGAAAGAAAAGGGAAGAAAAGAAAGAAAGAAGGAAAGAAAGAGAGAGAGAAAGAAAGGAAGCCTGATTTCTCTCTGAGCCATCTGCTTTCGAGGTGGGAGGAAACGCCTCCCAGGTCCCTTGAGGACAATTGTCCTTCTGCTACAGCAGCCTCCAGGCTTCAATGCTCCTCCCTGCCTGTCTCCTGTGACTGAGCAGTGATCTGGATGGAGGAGTCAGTTACATTGTCCTAAGTAAGAAGAAAGCTGGGGTTCCCTCAGCAGGACAGCTTGGGGCTCCAGTTTTCCGCATTATAAACCAGTGAAGGACTCTGGAAAGAAATACTGTGTGGTAGCCCAGCCTAGGGGTGCTCAGCAGGCCACGGGCTGGGCAGGTGTTCACTGGTTCAGGTCATGGGGCTGGGCAGATGTTCACTGGTTCAGGTCATGGGGCTGGGCAAATGTTCACTTACACTCCAGGAGTCTTTGAACACAGGTGGTACTATCAACTTCATCACACAGTCAGAGACATGGGGAGGGCCAGAGGACTGGTAGCAGGTAGCAGAGAAGGATGGAAAGTCACACAGAGCATGGGGCTGGGTTACTTGGGAAGGGGTCATGTGTCTGTTCTCCCTTAGGTGGCTAGCCTATGCTACTGACCAGCACAGCTTTGACCCAGCATAGGTGGGAGAAATCTGTGCTCGTCTACACCTCTGGTATGACCCATGTGGGGTGATTTGACAAGATCCTTGCTCTCTCTCTCCATCTCAGAAGTGCCAACTTGCCCCTGTGCACCAAGGCACAGCTGTCTGCAGAGTTGTTCCTCACACCAGTGTGCGGGAGATGAGAGCGCTCAGCTGTAGGTGATGGGGAGCTCGTGACTCAATCACTCCATGGACTGTAGTCACAGAGAATGTTGACATTGTTAGCATCTGGCACTTGGTGGGGGCCATCCTGTGCACCGTAGATGCCTACCAGATGCCAGGTGTGACCCTCAAAAATGTGTCCAGACAGCTGGTTCATTTTATTGTTTATTGTTGCATGTGTACATGATGCTTGTGTGTGGATGTGTGGCTTAGCACATGCACAGAGGTCAGAGGACAACTCCAAGGAGTTCCAGGGATCAAACTCCAGTTACCAGGCTTGCATGGCAGGCCACTTTACCTAATGAACCATCTCACTGACCGTATTATTTTTTAAAACATGTTATCACAATGTAGCCAAAGCTAACACTTGAATCATCATCCTCCTGCCTCCGCTTCTCAAGTGCTGGGGTTACAGGCATGTGCCATTATGCTAGCTGCATGTCACTTTATATGGCAAGCAAAGAGAGACAGAGACAAGGGGGAGCTGAGGCACAGAGCCTATGGCCCCACACCACACAAGTTTTACTGAGTCCCTGCCCCATGCCTGAGTTATTCTCAGTGCCAGGGACAGGGTCCGTGCATTCCTGGAAATGACATTGTGTCAGGAAAGACTGGTAACCGACAAGCAGGGTAACCAGTGGACACAAATGCTCTGAAAATTCATAGGGCTGGGGATGTGGCTCAGGGGTCAGTGCTCTCCTAGCATATACAAAGCCCTGGGTTGAAACCCCAGTATCACATGCATTAGTCAGGTTCTCTAATTGAGCAGAACTGATAGAGTGAGTGAGTGAGTGAGTGAGTGAGTGAGTGAGTGAGTTATTTTGAGACTGTATCACATATAACACAACTAAGTGTAGTGTCAAGGTTGATCCTTCTGTATCTACCTCCCAAGTGCTAGGATTACAGGAGTGTCCATCACACTTGATTTATATGATGTGGTAGCTAATTTGGTTATCATCTTGACTGCATCTGAAATTAACAAAATGCAAGCCACTGGGGACACTCCTCCCCCCCCCACCTCCCTCCATATATATGTGCTACATGAGACGAGGTCTCCAAATATAATAAGAATACTAAACAACTGGGCCTCAAGTCCACAGCAGGACGCGAGGTAATGTTCTAGAAAAGAATCTGGAAAAGCCTCCCTGATGAGGTGACGTGGCAGAGATCTGTGTGGATAAAAACGTGAAAGCACCAATGGTCCAGGAAGGGGAGGGAAATGTGAAGGAGCCCAGAGCAGAACTGCCCTGTGCAAGGAGGCTCCTGCCTTCAAGAAGGTGACTGTGGTGGGGTTGGGGTGGGATGGGGATGTTCTGGTGGTGAGTGAGATCCCTGGCCCTGAGTGCTATCAACTTTCTTCTGCTCTGCAGACTGGGGAGCCAGATAGGATGCCGGGCAGGGGAGGGGCATGTATCTGACTTGGGTGGTAAAAGCCTCTGGCTGGAGCTGCAGTGACCTGACCAGATATCTCCACCTGTTGGGCTGGAGCCCCTTGGAATGTATTGAAGCATTGATGGGTGATGGCAGCAATCATGGGAGAGAGAAAAGGAGGGAAGGAGGGAGGAGAAAGGGACCAGAGCTCTTACTGAACCAGCAGACCCAGGTTCAAACCCCAGTCCCACCCCCCTAAACTAGCAATTTCACCCCGCAATGCCTCAGGTTCCTCCTCCTCTGTAGAATGCCTCCACACTGTCTCATCTGCCACTGAGCTCCTGAGGCAACGCTGTCTGTCGCCTGACACCTCAGATCTAGTGAAGCCCCTCCTCTTCGCATTGCCAGGTAGCCCCCCAGGGGAGGAGTCTGCTCTCCTCAGCAACCCCGCGATCTGATTTCTCAGCTACAGCTCAGAGGCACAGGGACCCCCAGCGCAGCCCGGGGCAGGCACCTTCAGGCTGCCTGTGAAAATACTGGTTGGCATTCACATGGTTGCCAACCTTGGGGCCTCCACAGGCCAGATCTGAAGCCCCCAAAGGCTAGTTAGGGCGAGCTCTCCCCTCCACCCGAGGCCCCAGGCACCGTGGCTGCCCTGGCTCACCAACCTGCTCCCACAGGACTTTATAGTATTTTATTTCTCTCCCTTCCTTTCAGCTCAGCAGCAACCCAGCCCCCAGCAATCTCAGCACAGATCCCAGGCGGGAGCAGTCAGGACCCTCCCAGGACATCTGCTCAGGACCTCATAAATCTACAGGAACAATCCCAGGCCCCAGCGCCTCCACGTCACACAGGATGGGGTACTGAAGGGGCAGGCTCCAGTCATGCCAAGGGAAACAACACACAGGCTTGCTCAGCCTCGTGCAGTGCCATGGAAACTGGCACAGGGAACCAAGCATCTGAAGAGAATGTTCTAGAATCTGTGAAAGGCCTGGCAGGAGCATGTGGGACCCAGAAACAAAGCTGGGTGTATCTGTCTCCGGCTTTATAGGCCTCCCACAACCTGGAACCCCTCTGTCTCCACACCCCTTGTTCTGATTCTAAATGGGAAAGTGTGGGGGCACTGGCTGCCTGCTCCCCATGCCCTTCCCATTGGCCAAAACAATCCAGGTGTGTTTGGGAGAAATGCCAATCACTTAAATATCCCACTTTGGGGGTTATTTTGAAAGTTAAGAGAGGCTGGGTGGTGGTGACATGTCTTTAATTCCAGGCAAAGGCAGGTGGATCTCTGAGTTCAAGGCCAGCCTGGTCTACAGAGTGAGTTCCAGGACAGCCAGGGCTACACAAAGAAACTTTGTCTCGAAAAAACAAAACAAACAAACAACAAAAGAAAAACCGAAAACAGAAGCTGGAGACCAAGTCAGGAGCGGCAAGACCACTGGAGGACATGGACACTTGGGAGATAGCTCTGCCATTAGGTCCTGGGACACCTTCACAGTCCCTGTACGAGGAGGGCCTTGACACCCACCTCCAGGTTCCTTAGGTGACCTCTGATGACCTTGAAGCCATGGTGGGGGTGAGCTGTTCAGCTCTGACCTCATCATAGTCACACAGAAGATTGCAGAGTTACTGTGTCCACAGGCTGGTCTTGAACTCCTGATCCTTCTGCCTCAGCCTCCTGAGAGCCCAGAGCACAGATGTGAACCACTGAACCCTGTTTGCAAATCACAACTTTAAGAGCAGTCCTGCACTGAGCAACCACAGCTTGCCACTCGCCATGCTGAGTCCTTCATTCGTGACCCACCAACCATGTGGAGGGTCATGAAGATCAAACACGGTATCACACAACTTTAATCCCAGCACCAGAGAGGCAGAGGCAGGAGGATCTCTGTGAATAGGAGGCCAGCCTAGTCTACAGAGAGAGTTCCAAGCCAGCCTGGGCTATGCCCTGAGACTGTTTCAAAAAGGGGTGGGTGGGCAAAACTGAGGCCCAAAGAAGTTTGTAATTTAAGGTGGTTTGCACAATGTGGGGATCCCAACGAGCATATAAAGGAAACCTATGGTGATGATGGCCCCAGTGCCAGCTGGATCGGGGGAGGGAGGGGTGCTGCTTCCTGATGGATACTCTGCCACCATCCCTGAAGCTGTCTACAATAGAGTCCCAGAGCTGCCATGGCAACCCTGGTCCCCGCTGTTTACACCAAGTGTGGCTAACAGCTTCTGGCTCTATTGTGGCTGGAGAAAGTGATTCCATTACTCATTCAACAAACACTGAAAAGTGCAGCTGGGGCAGATACAGACGCTTCCATTCCTCAGCTAAGTTAAAGGAACGAGAAAGAAAGGGTGACAAAGAGTCGACATTGGGGTGTGTGTGAGCATGCCCTTCCCCTCACAAGCAGCCTGCTAAATTAAGGTTTCTATTGCTGTGATAAGCACCATGGTCAAAAGCAACTCAGTGGGGAAAGGGCTTACTTCAGCTTACAGCCTGTAGCCATCACCAGAGAACTCACAGGAACCTAGAGGCGGGTGCTGAGGCAGGGGCCCTGGAGGAGTACTTCTTGCTGGCTTGCTCTCCATGAATTGCCCAGCCTGCTGGGTTTTTGTTTGGTCGTTTTGGGTTTGTTTAGTTGGTTGGTTGGTTGGGGTTTTTGTTATTGTTGTTGTTTTGTTTTTGTTTGTTTGTTTGTTTGAGACAGGGTTTCTCTGTGTAGCTTTAGAGCCTGTTCTGGATCTTACTCTGTAGACCAGGCTGGACTCACAGAGATCCGCCTGCCTCTGCCTCCCAAGTGCTAGAATTAAAAGCATGTGTGACACCACCTGGCTTGTTGTTGGGTTTTTTTGTTTTTTGTTTTTGGGTTTTGGGTTTTTTGTTTTGCGTTTTAGACATGGTTTCTTGGCTGTCCTGGAACTCTCTGTAGTTCTAGATGGCTTCAAACTCACAGAGACCCTCCGGCCTCTGCCTCCCAATTGCAGGGATTAAAGGTGTGCGCCACCACCGCTCGCCTGCGTGAGGGGTTCATGAAAGCAGCCACTGGAAGGGCTACACCCAGCATGGGTGACCCCCATGTCCTCGCAGATGGAGCCACCTCCTCTAGTCCTTCCCACCGATGTCCTCGAACTCTTCCTGAGGGCCACATGCAATTGGGGCCGAATCACACACCGCTTTAGGGAGGAGTGACTGGGCACTTCGCTGAGGGTCCCACAGCCCTTCCTGACCCTCCCGCTATGAGGGGGGTCAATCCTCAGTAAGCCGCTGTGGTGACCTGGCAGGCAGGCACAGCAAGCTCATAAAGACGGCCACAGTCTGGCTGAGAGGGTAGTCCTGCAGAACGCAAGTGAAAAGAGCCGGTTACAGAGAGTGACAGAGCAGGAGGAATGGCTCAGTCGGTGACGTGCCTGCTGCGTAGCATGAGGACCCAAGTTCAGATCCCCAGCACCCATAAACAAGACAAAACAAATAAACAAAAATCCCAGCGTAGCGGCTCATGCCTGTAACCTGAGAACTGTGTGGGGCAGGGCGGTAGAGCCGGAGTCCCTGAAGACCATAACTAGCCAACCTAACCAAATGCAGGAGCGTCAGGTGAAACGAGAGATCCTGACCGAAAACCAAAGGTAGAGCGGCCAGTGAGACGGCTCAGTGGATAAGTTAACCACAGCCTGGGCTGATGGCAATCCCCAGGTCCCACATGGTGAGAGAACCAACTCCAGCAAGTGTCCTCTACCTCTGCACCCTTTCACACACGTCATTTTCTTAATTACATCTTTTTTAATTAAGAGGCTGAAAAGATGTCTGGCTCAGCAATTAAGAGCACTGGCTGCTCTTCCGGAGGACCCAGTTTCCATTCCCAGCACCCACATGGTGACTCACAACTGTCTGTAACTCCAGTGCCAGGGGATTTGCTGCCCTCTTCTGGCCTCCATGAGCACTGCATGCACATGGTGCACAGACCTATATGCAGACCAACACACATAAAATGTAAATAAATAAATCAAAACATTTTTTCTCTTTTTTTTTCTTTCTCTCTTTCCCTCTTTCTTCCCGTGTGTGTGACACTTAGTCATTTCCGGGTCAAATGTCCTTCATGACCCAGGACCCTGTGACCACATGGTTGTGTAAAGCATGCAGCACAACCATGTGATCTATGCGCATTTGTGGAATAGCCACATGGGCCTGTGTGTTCAGGCACAGCTCAGCCTTTATAAGCCAGCACCACGATTCCCTGGGTCCTTCACACACGTGTCTTTCCACAGGCCTGTGTACATCTCTCCCTCTCTCCTCATCTTAATAAAACTCTTGTTAGTGGATTCTGTCATATTTCATGACTTTTCCTCACAGGGTGAGAGCGCTGCTAAAAACCTACACCTTCAGGAGCAGGTTACGTGTCCCCTTCTACCATGAGGATCCTGGATATTGAACTCGGGTTGCCAGGCTAGGGAACAAGTACCTTTACCTGTTGAGCCGTCTCACCAGCCCTCAGAACAATTAAAAATAAGATAAAATAGAGGTGGAGAGCAAACCAGGAGAGACTTGCCAATATTGACTTCTAGAGTCCACACACCCTCACTAACAAGTGCATACACACACACACACACACACACACACACACACACACACACACACACGACCAAACATGGTCACAATTTGAGGACCGGAGTGTACACCCTGTATTAAAGAGTCTCGCCGGCTGGGGATTTAGCTCAGTGGTAGAGCGCTTGCCTAGCAAGCGCAAGGTCCTGGGTTCGATCATCAGCTCCACATAAAAAAAAAAAAAAAATTTTTAAATTAAAAAAAAAAAGAGTCTCACCGGATGTTGGTGGCACACGCCTTTAATCCCAGCACTCGGGAGGCAGAGCCAGGTAAGTTCAAGGCCAGCCTGGTCTCCAAAGCGAGTTCCAGGAAAGGCACAAAGCTACACGGAGAAACCCTGTCTTGAAAAACAAAAAACAAAAAAAACAAAAAAAAAAAAGTCTCAGGGGCTGTACCCCTAAATGTGATGCTGGTGACCCCTGGAAGGCAGAGCATGAATGTTTTGTCTGATTCACTTTTTGTGGAATTTTTATTGTAATTATAGCTTTTCCCTTTGTTGTTGTTTTGTTGAGACAAGGTCTCACAATACAGTCCTGGCTAGTCCGGAACTCATTATGTAGACCAGACCAGCTGCAAACTCCACAGAGATAGATCCACTTGCTTCTGCCTCCTCAGCACTGGGATTAAAGGTGTGTGCCACGGAGCCCGCCACCTCCTTGCTTTTGGCATGTGAAAATACTTCTTTAAAGAAAAATTAAGTCCATTCAAGAACTTTTCTAAAATGGAGTCAAAGTTTCTTTTCCAGCCTGTAGTGGGAGGGGCTGGTTTGGGCCCAAGCTGGACCTCACACGGGATGGGGGGGGGCGGGCTTGGGGCTGTGTTGGGAAACGCAGACTGCCCTCCCCCTACCCCAGCGGGCAGACTCAGTAGACAGGACAGAACTCGGACTCTGCCTTACAAGTCTGTAGCTAGTGCTGCTGTCCCCAAGCAAATGGCCACTGAAGGACCTGAGCCTCACCTAGCTGAGGCGTGAGAACTGCTCTCTCCCTACACAGGAGCTCTCGGGTCCACGGCAGATCAAGAGATCTGCTCTGCAAGCAAAAGGGAACCACAGGCTGCTATCCTCCATGTGTTTTACACACCTAGGTAGCAGCCATTGTGAACTGTGAACAGAAGTCCCAGAAAGACACCGCACCTTCAATGGACCCTTCCATAAGGCTGGTGAGAATTTCAGTGTCTGCAGAGTAGGTGGAATGGTGGGAATCCAGAGCCTAATTTCAATAGATCTTGGATTATCTTTAGCCCCCTAAACAACTATTCCTTCCCACTCTATTGGACCCACTATCCTGTGACAAACAGATAAAATCTTTTGGGATATATTAATCAAGCCGTATCCCCACCAACTAAAGGGCTAAGTGTCTCGGATAGCATCCAAGACCTCTCCTTTGCTGTTGGTTCATGTCTTCCTTTGCTCTGTTACTGTAAAATCTTCATGAAACTGATTCCAGGTTGGAATATGGAATTGGAGGTAACCTAAATCTGTGTTCCCAGGCCATGATCACTCATATTTGGCTCCAGAATAAACTATTCCTTCTGGGGTGCATTTTGGCATTGACAGACTGAATGGTCATCATTGGGCGCCTATTGTTTACTAGGCTCTGGGTTGCCGGAGCCTGGAGGAATCAGGTGGATATGGAAGTGTTCCTTGGCAGCAAGCACCCGGGCTAAGGCAGACTGCTGGGGGAGGCAGGCGGTACAGGGTTCTGGAGGAGGTGCCGGGCCTGGAGGCCATCTGGACAGCCCTAGAAACTCCTGAGGACAGACTTTCCTTCTAGATCGTTCAGACTAACATGCTTCTCAACAGAACTGGCCTCATTTCGGGACAGCAGAAGGCTTCAGACTCAATTGGGAACATTCCTTTTTTTTTTTTTTTTTAAATAGTTCTGGGTTTCAAACCCAAAGGCTCTGTGCATACCAGGCAACAGCCCTTCCCAAACTCCACCTTCAGCCCCGCCAATCCATCCGCTTGGCGCTCCCCACTGCACCCCTGCAAGTTGCCCAGTTCCCTAGATCCCTGCTATCTCTTCCTCCAGGTGGACTTTGAACCAAGTCACCTGTTGTAGGCAACATGGATCCCACAGGCTGCTGGGTGTCCCATGGGAATGTTGGTTTGGAAAAGCACAATTAGGGGCTGGGGAGATGGCTCAGCTCATTAGTGCTGCAGGACCTGAGCTCAGATCCCCAGCACCTGCACCCATCACGTAAAAACTCCAGTGCATGACACATGTTTAAACCCTAGTGTTCAGGAGGCAGAGACAGGAGATCCCTGGGACTTCCTGGACAGCACAAGGTTCAGTGAGAGAGCCAGTGAGACAGCTGAGCGGGTAAAGGTGTTTGCTGTGCAAGTCTGGTGACCTGAGTTGGATTCCTGGAATCTATAGCTGAAGAAGGGAACAGGCTCCTGAAAGTTGCCCTCTTACCTCCACATAAGTGCCACGGCGTGTGTGTGTGTGTGTGTGTGTGTGTGTGTGTGTGTGTGTGTGTGCAAGCCCATCACCGCCACCATCTACACATACACAATAAACCTAAATTAAATTTAAAAATAATAAAAATTATTGGTGATTGACTGAGGAAGATGCTCAACAATGTCCTCTGGCCTCCACACACATCCATCCACTTACACATGTACCCCCACAGGTATGCGCACACGCGCGCACACACACACTCAAACACAAACACAAACACAAAAAGTACTCTAAGACCCTGCACGGTGATGCATCCTGTAATCCCAGTACCAGAAAGCCTAAGGCAGGAATGTGAGTTTGTCATCAGCCTGTGCTATAACACTCAAAGAAACAAAAATTCTTTTCCCAAAAAATAAAAGCAGATTTAAAGCCAGGTAGGGTGGTACATGCCTGTAACCCTGGCACTTCAAAAGCTAAATCAGGGGAGTGGTGAGTTGGAGGCCAGCCTGGGCTATGTCAGAAGACCCTGTCTCAAACGGCATCTCTAATCTTCACTCGAAACAGACAAAGACTCACCTCACAGATGCCTACCCATCCATTAGGCAGACACTAATGTCTTCCTGCAGTTCTTTGTCTGCCAAATGCCAGGCACAAGTGGGCTACACACACACACACACACACACACACACACACACACCTGGATCGTGTTACTGCTGTGACTGAATAGCACTGAGGATCTCCTGGAGCGCCCACATTTATGCTTGAGGATTTATGGGAAGATTCATTGTGTGCCACCATGGTTTGGCAAGTCACCAAGAGTGACATCAGCCATGGGAACTGCTGGGGATGAGCCAGGGAGCAAAGAAACACATTAGCATCTGCTTGAGTTGGTTTGCCAGAAACTGGGGTGAACTGTTACCCTTGTTCCCAGGGGCCCCCTTCCTCTCTTGATCCCCAACTCCTGCCTGCAGGCAGCACCCCAAACCAGTTCTGACATTGGGCAGGAAGGGTTCACTGGGCTGTGCAGGCCCAATGCTCTCTCACCTCAGACCTTCCATGAACCTCAGGCAACATCTGCCTCTCCTGTCCCATCCAGAGTCAGCCCAGCCCAGAAGCCTCAGCAGCAGGGTTCCTTCCCGAGGTCTCAGCTCCCTTAGGACCATTAAGAAGAAGGAGTAAGGGAGTTGGATGGGCTTAGAGCCCTGGTTGGGGGTTGGGGAGGTAGCTGGTTTGGTGGTCAGATAGGTGAACAAGACAGCCAACTTCCTGAGGTAGAACTCAGGGCACAGCCAGAAGACAACCAGGAAGTCCCTGATTCCACCCGGCGCCGAGCTGGTCTGAGATCTGGCGTCTGTGTGGCTTGGTAGTCCAGCCGGGCTCCAGTTTTTGTTGTTTTTGTTCATTCAGGTTTTTTTGTTTGTTTTTGATACAGGGTTTCTCTGTATAGCCCCATCTAGACTGGAACTCTTTGTAGACCAGGCTGGCCTCGAACTCACAGAGATCCGCCTGCCTCTGCCTCCCAAGTGCTGGGACTAAAGGTGTGTGCCACCACAGCCTGGATTAGGGCTCCATTTTAGCAGGGGTATGTCAGGGAAACCCGACTGCCAGCCACTGCCCAACTCCTGCCTTGTACAGGCACCACTCCAGACACAGGGACACAGTCCCACCTGGAGAGGTTGGGGCGGGCAACTGGGGAAGGAGCATTTAAACTGGTTTACCACAGCAGCAGAATGTGTACTGTCCTGAGCCCCAGGATTGGGGTTCCGGGTGTCCTCCAGCTTTGCACAGCCCCAGGGGTTGCTAGGCTCCTCTTCCCGTTCTCTTCCTTCTTCTCTCTTGTCTGGGTCTCAGACCTCCCTCAAACACCATCATCCTGTTTCTTACTCCAGCCTCATCTTCCACTACATCCCTAAAGACACTTTTTCCAGTGGAGGCCCACGGTCTGGACATGGACATGTATCTTACGGGAACTAATGTTCAGACTCCTTCGTAGCCCATGTCACAGGGCCTGAGGAACAATCTAGAAGAATCTTGCCACACTCGACTGCTGGGGTTGGGGAAGTAGCTCAGTGGATAGAGTACTTTCCAAACACACAAAGCTGGATATGGTAGTGTGTCCTAGGTACAGTGGTGTGTCTAGGTATGGTGTTGTGTCATAGCACTCTAGGAGAGGCCAGGGGATAAGGAAGTCAAGGCCATCCTCAGCTGCATGTTGAGTTCAAGGGCTACCTGAGACTTCGTCTGAGTCCTGAGCTGCTATTCAGCATCTCCTCTTCCTTAAGGAGTCACCTAAGCTAACCTCAGCTCAGCTTTGTTTTAATCTCTAGGAATGGAGAACAAGGAGATTAATCAGACTAAATCCAGGACATCCACCCCCAGCCTGGATGGCGCCCTGGGACCTGGGGTGGCACTCCCCTTCTAGCCCCAGATAACCCCTGGAGTATAAGCGAGTGCCAGGGTCCCCCAGGAGGGCTGGGTGAAGTTGTGAAACAGACAGGTCCCCATAGACCAATCAGCGATAGAGCAAAAATACACACCACAGTCATAGGCTGCCTTCCTCCTCGGCTCTCCTTCCTCCTCCACCCTACATAAGACATCAAGCAAGGGCAGGATAGAGCGGAGGATAGGGAAGGCTCAAAGGGGTAGCCAGGTCTCAGCCTTTCTTTTCTCTTTTTGAGACAGGGTCTGTAGCAAAGGCTGGCCCTGTGAACTCACTATGTATCAGAGGATAACTCTGAACTTCTGACCCTCCTGCCTCCTCTCAAGGGCCATGATCATCATCATACCCATCATACAGTGCTGCCCTATGAGGGATTCAGAGCTCAGAGAGGTTAACTTTCCTGAAGACACACAGCTATAAACAGAAAAGTAGGTGTTGGGAGTCACGAATGTGGACTTACCTTGAATGAGGTCACCTCTTTGTGCCACCAGGCAGCATGGTCATGGTTTTGTGACAGGGGAGGGGATTAGTCTCTCTGATCTCGGTTTTATAAAATGAAGATAAACATCTACTTCTATGGTTGAGAATTTTAAAATCTAAGCCAAGAGTGGTGACACATACCTGTAATCCCAGTATTAAGGATGCTCTGGCAGGGAGAGTGTCACAAATTCAAGGCCAGTCTAGGCTACAGTGAGGCCTTGTCTCACTAGAAACAAAACAAAAGACATATCTAAAGCTGGCTGTGGAGACTCAGAACTGTGAGCCAGCTACTTCGAAGGAGACAGGCGGATTATCACTTCAAGGCTAGCCTGGGCCATGGAGTGAGTTTACGGACAACCTAGATCCCCTGGGCTGGAATTACAGGCAGCCATGAGCTGCCCAATGAGGGTGCTGGAAACCAAACTTGGGTCCTCCGCAAGAATGCAGGGAGGGTTAAAGAGCTACTGAAATAGGCCAAGGTGATACACATCTATAACTTTACCATTTGGGAGATAGCCGAATGACAATCAGGAGTTCAAGACCATCCTCCTACACTGGAAGTTTGAGGCCAGCCTGAGCTACATGAAAACATCTTGGAGAAGGAAATCCATATGCCCAAGGCCCAGCAGCTCCTTCAACAACCGCTCAGCCTGAATTTGAACACACACACACACACACACACACACACACACACACACACACACACACAGAGCAGACAACCCAATACATTTTTCTTGAAAAACACATTTATTTCTGTAAACTGTTGGAATGCCAGAGATGGTCCTCACAGCCCAGTCCAGTGCAGTCATCTTTCCCAAAATGAAAAGAGCCAGGAGAAAGGAAAAGAACCATCTTCACGTGCTCACGAGGAGCCAAGCCTGCCTCAGCTTTCTTTAAAAGCAAACAAAGCCATCTTTTCGAATTTGTGGTGCAGACTAAGATTCCACCCACGGCCTTCCAGGTGCCGTGAGGCCTGTGCCTGCCTCCCTGTTTGCAGGAGACCTTTCCATCCTCATCACCCTGGGAGGCCCTGAGGTTGACCCTGAACTCCTACCACAGCTGAACTCAGACAGACCTCTCAAACTTCAGAAGGACGTCGCCAAAAGGGTAGTTTAGACCACATGGCAGAGCCACCGCCAGGCGAGATTTAAGGCAAATTGTCACTTTGTACTCAGTCCACGCCAGACCAAAACCTGTCACTGCCAAGCAGCATCTACCAGACTTACAGCTTAGGCCACTCTGAACAGGGTGGGGGTGGGGCCTGGAGCCATGTCTCGGGGTTCCTGGGAGCATGTGTGAGCTCATGAAGGCTGTAGGGTGTGCACAGCTCCTGGCATGGTGGCCAGCATAGGGCTAGCAGGAAACAGCCAAGGCAAGCTGGGATGGTACCCAGGCCAGGCCCCAGCAACTGGAGGCCAGTGTGGTGGCTCAGACCAGGCAGGCCACAGTGAGGGCAAGGGAAATGGCAGGCCAAGGGCCACTGAAGGAGGCACCTGGGATTTCATGGTGTGCATGACCTTGGCACCAAGATGACTTCTTTAAAACAAAAAGGGGGCAGGTACCAAATAATGATGCTTAGTGAGCTTGAGAGGACCACAGAGGGGCAGAGGGGGCAGGGGAGGCAGGGGAGGCAGGGGAGGCAGGGGAGGCAGGGGAGGGGGTTGCACACACTGGTGGCGTGGTGCCTCTCATGGCTCCTCCTCCCTGGTGGGCTGGTGACTCTCGAGGCGGCAGTCTCCTCCTGGGTGGAGCAGGCAGATGGCTCTGGGGTGTGGGGCTGGGGCTACTCTGTCTGAGCATCATAATTGGCTCCCCCAGCCTTCTTCAGCTCGTTCCTGATGAAGTCTTCCTCCAGCTCCTTCCGATCGCTGATCACAAACTCCTTTGCAAAGTTCTGCAAGGACAAAGAAGAGCTCAGAGTTTCCGTGAGGGAGGAGGGGCAGGTCCAGGGTTGCCCAGGCAACACAGCAAGAAGCCCTGGCACCCCAGACATTCACAGCGGAGGGTAGTGAAATCATGCCGACAGAGCCTGTGCCAGAAGCCTGATCAGATGGACAGGGATGCCATGTCCCCTGGGCCATGGCTGGACCCAAGCATGACTCCTGGACTATCTTTTCTTGGCTGTATTACCTTGGATAAGTCCCTCTCAACTGTCATTTAACTTCTTCAGCTGTAAAAAACCATCAGGGAGGATGTGAGGTTGGAAAAGCAGGTAGGGAGTTGGTCAAAGTTTAACTCCAGAAGAGAAGGAAGGAGAAGGAGGAGCTGGGCTTGGTGGCACACACCTGCAATCCCAGCACTCAGGAAGTTAAGGCAGAGAAATACCATGATTCTAAGACCATCTTGAGCTACACAGTGAGCCCCTATCTCTGTGATTTTTTATGACAGGAGGGAGGGAACAGAAAAAAGGAGGCTCTGGCTTGTGGCTACTGCTCATCGCACGTGTTACTGGTACACCTGGGGTTGGGAGAAGCCGGGATGATAGGCTCTCACCTGCTGGCTCAGCCATTACTAGGCCTGCATTCACCAGGGGTGTCCTGGCCTTTCCAACCACATTCAATCTTGGGTAGGTGGGCAGGGCACTGTTAGCATTCATTCTACGAACACGCCAGCCTATAGCTGGGAAACACACGGTTACCGTCACTTCTTGGGGTGCAAGACTTTGCCCAGGTAACCCAAAGGCCTGGCCCACATGGGAATGAGTGAAGCAGGTGGTATCTGATCAGGTAACACTGAGCCATGAGGATTATGCTATTTTATATGGAGATTACAAGATACAATAAACCAGGAAAATCTCAAAGGAAGACAGAAAGCTGCCAGAAGCACACGTCCAAAGGTTGGGAAATTATCCATATAAAGGAGCTGGGGGTGGCAGTGTGAATCTGTAAAAGCAGCAGCACTGGGGAGGTGGCAGCAGGAGGCATGGGAGTTCGTGGTCAGCCTCAGCTACATAGGAGTTCAAGGCCAACAGAGTCTGTATGGTAGGAGGAGCAAGCGTGAGCACGTGAGTGCACACACACAGTACACATCAGCATACATGAATGTACCTCAACACTGCTCATCACACCTCCACATTCACACTAGTACTGGGGAGGAACCCAGGGCCTAGCCTTGTTAGGCAAGTGCTCTACCACTGAGCAACACCCCAGGCCTGTGGCACCATTATCAGGACTTCCACATGTACACACTGCGCTGTGGTACTGAGGCCAAGCCAAGCGTCAACTATGACCCTGGGACTTTACACCTGAGGATCTACCTGAGAGAAATGAAATCCCCTGTGCACATAAGGACACACCCAGATCTCACAGCAGCATGATTCACCAACAGCCAAGCACCCCAGATAGCTCAACAAGAGATGAGATGAGGCATACACAAAGCACTGACGTCCCACATGGTGAAGCATTAATTAGTCAGCACTGAAAGGGAATGAGTTCTGATGCCTGCTGCAAATGGATAAACCCTTAAACATGAGCAAAAGCAGGCAGACACGCAAGGCCACCCACGGTCTGGTTCCACTGACAGGAAATGTCCAAAAAAGGCAAATCCACAGAGAAAGCAGACCAGAGGTGACCAGGGGTGGGAGACAGAACAGGAAATGACGGTCACCTAAAATTGGACGTGGTAAAGTCAGCAGAGCGCTTGGAGGTGACTGCAAACCAGGAAAGGTTAGAAGACCAGCTCTCTCCATGAGCGAAGTACAGCTTTGCCCAAAATCACCCCAAGAGCAACTCTTAAAATCCCCAAAGACAGACAAGACAGAATCTAGAGACTGCAATGCCCACCCAAAGTCACAGAGCTGGGATTGCTGCCTCAGGCTGGGAGTGTGGCTCAAGGGTAGAGTGCTTACCTTAGCAGGCATGAGGTCCTGGGTTCAATCTCTAGCACCCCACCCACTCTCCCCCACCCCCACCCCCACCTCCATTCCACCCCCAGCACTACCATATAGATACAAAGAAAGGATGGCAAAAAATCTTTGGAACTAGGGACGAGTGGTTACAATGGTTAATTTTACATTAAATGGCTTTCACACCAATAAAAGCAAAATAAGCAAAGTTGCCATAGCACCAGGAAGATCGACTTCTCAGCTTTCTAGAAACCATGAACAAGGCCACTAAGACATGGAGGGGGGTACGGAGGGGGGCTGAGTATCAGCCAAAAGGGACATCCTCACACACTCTCTGAATCCACCCTCCATACATTGGCCTTTTACTTGGTTAAGATAAGACCCCTGAGCAGAGCAGAGAGAGCCTTGTCCAGCCCCAAAGGTAAAAGACCCTTCCCACCAGCCCCACTGGCCAGCACTACTAGGTATATGCATGTGACCCAGACAATGGAAGGCAGTGAGTGGGCCTGGGTCAGAAAGAGAATCGAGAGCTGACTTATGTCTCAACTCCCAGCCCAGCCCAGCGGCACAGGGGGGGTGGGGCAAGAGTGCCCCAGCAAGGAAGCCAACCCGCCAAAAAGCCTACAAGGAAGTTCAAAGTCCTCTGCTTGGTGACAGCCATATATGGCAATCTAAAGTAAGAACCTGAAGTCTGTGTCAGGAACAGGCGATTAGGAAGATGTGATAAGGGTTAAGAAATCTAAAGGAAGTGTTAGGGGCTGGGTGTAGCTCCAGCTAAAACCACAAGAGTGTGGGCCATCACTCAGCGATCAGGCAGTGTGGCACTCACACCTATGACCCCAGAACTCTGGCAACTGCCCTTGAGCTTGAAGCCAGTTTGGGTTACATAGCAAAAATCTTGTCTCAACAAAACAAAACAGCAGCTGGGGATGTGGCTCAGTGGATACAGCGCTTGCCTAGCAAGCACAGAGTCCTGGGTTCAGTCCCCAACACTGCACAAACCAGGCATGATGGTACAGGCTTGCAATCCTAGGTAGCGGCAAGAAGATCAGAAGTTCAAGACTGGGTGGGAAAGATGGCTCAGCAGGTGAAGGCTGCTGAATGCTATCTAGCCTGATGATCTGAGATCCCCACAGTGGAAGGAGAGACCAACCCCTGTGCATTGTGTCCTGGCTCCACATGCCACTGTGGTATGCCTAAGTCCACACATAAAGTTAATAGATGTAAAAAAAAAAAAAAAAAAAAAAAAAAGTTTAAGGCCAACCTCAGCTACATATGGAGTTCAAGACCAGCCCAGGCTACCTGACTATCTCAAAAAGGAGATCAGACCAGTGAACCATACATAGCAATAAATAAATGTAAATGGGCAAAATCACCTAAGCTCCCCCATATATAACATGCACACATCCACACATATACCCTGTCTCAAACTATTAAAAAATAAGCGCAACTTCAAACTTTGAGGCGTGCTTAAAACCAAATAGCCACGAAGCAAACGCTTCCAAGTTTACAAAGTTTACAGGACAGCCATGTCACCACCCACACGCTGCCCTGTTGAATCAGCCAGAGAACATTCTCTCTGCTCTGTTGCCACAGAAGACAGGAAGAAGGAGACTTGACGAAGAAGTGCTTTTTTCTGTTGCTGTCTGCAGAGGCCTGAGACTTGACCTTCAGGGGTGGTCGCTGTGGAAAAGTAGTGTGGGGTGTGGGTCGCGTGTCCCCGCACCCTGTCATTCCACACCCACTATTTTGGAGGAACTCTGGAGTTAGAGAGCAGAATGAAGAGATCTACCTCTTGGTGGAGTGCTTCTTCCTTCCAGTGACGGAGGTAGGCACTTAAGATTTCTGAGGCAACTGGCGCTCAAGCCATGCCCATGGTACCAAGGCAGACCGTGGATTTGTCCTGACACCTTGGGCTGATGGTCTCATCCACAGTCAGCCAGGCTGCAGCCTCGAAGTGAGCCTGACTGGAGGCTGACAGATCTGGCTCTGTTCCCCTCACTCCTCAAGAGCCCAGGATGGCCCTGCACAGCACTGCCCAGCTGAAGTCAGAGACGCTGGAGGAGGCGCTTCTTCTGTGGCTCCCATCCCCCCAGCAGCTGACAGGAAGGTGGCAAGGCCAGAGAAGTCATTCACTTACCCCTCAGTCCATACTGAGGACAGTTGAGGCTACACAGCCTTTAGCTGACACCCATGTTCACTCACCTGCACGCCCCCCCTCAGTCCCTCCCAGGAACCTTCCAGATCTCCACATCTCCTATGATCCAATCCTTCCCTGTACATCCTTCTGAATGAGATTTCCCCATTTCCATCCAAGCCCATTTATGGGCTCCTACCACCCATGGGCAGCCCTGGAGACAAAGTTGAGGGGACCTCTTCCCTACTATTCCAGGGGCAGTCTCTTCCTATCTGGGGAAGTGGGAAAGGCAGGCATCTTGTGATGGCATCCCTGGTAGGCCAACAGGCCATTGTCTCCACAAAAGGCTGGACACATGTGGCATTCTTCCCATCTAGGGCGTGAAATCTACAAAATGTCCCCAAATGTATGAATGACTTGGGCACTATGCTGACTAGTTTTTGTTTTGTTTTGTTTTTTTTTTTGTTGTTGTTGTTTTTGTTTTTTGTATCAACTTGACACAAGCTACAGTCATCTGAGAGAAGGGAGCCTCAATTGCCTCCTTGAGATCGGACTGATGGTAAGCCTGGAGAACATTTTCTTACCCAGTGATTGATGGAAGAGGGCTCAGCCCATTGTATGTGATGCCAGCCCTTGGGTTCTATAAGAAAGCAGGCCGAGGAAGCCATGAGGAACACGTCAGTAAGTAGCATCCCCCTTCATGGCTTCTGCATCAGCTCCTGAGCCCAGACTCCTACCCTGCTTGAGCTCCTGCCCCGACTTCCTTCAGTGATGAACTATGATGTGGAATCCAGAGCCAAATAAACCCGTTCCTCCTCAGCATTTTCAGCCACGGTGTTTCATCACAGCAACAGAAGGTCCAACCTCAAATTTTACTTGAAATGACCCCCTGCCCTCTGCTTCCACGCCTACTGAGCAGTCAGCTTCAGACCTAAGGGAGCCACCAGCATCACTGGGGAGTTTCCAGGGCCACAGGAGAGTCACCTTCCTACTGTGTTTATAAAAAGGGCAGAAACCAAGCGAGGTCACCTGGCAGATGAAGCCTGACCCGTGAGCGACGCCAGGGCCAGAAAGAGCAAGGAGCTGCTCACCTGTGTCCCTGGGTGCTGGCCACCAAGACGTCACCTGTGCCAACAGGCCACCTCCCACCACACTCGTCCCCTATACACACACGCAAGCCATCTAAGAGCCACAAGGAGAGAGGTGGCGGCAGAAGCCAGGCCAGTCCTTACTGAGAAGTGTTTCTGCACACGCAGCCTTAAGTCGAGAGAAATGCTGCCAGTTCACCCAGTTCACCACAATCGGCACTCACAGTCCCTGGCACTCAGCTTGGCCATCAGGTGTGCCACAGGACAGCAGCAGCGGTGACCAGCACACAGTGGCTACTGGAGGCTGAAAAGGACACAATCAGGTCTGAAAGCACAGTGGCCACCCAGGAGAGTCTCCCATCACAGAGCCCTGCGGCTGACAAATGTCCCTCCCTCACACCTGGTGGTGGCTTCATAGGTGTTCACAGGAGAAGCTCGAAATATTGGAAAGTCACCCAACTATAACTGCCCTACAGTTCAAGACAAGGTGGGAAGAGGGGACCAAATGAACAAAACCCACTAACCCCTGCCAACCACCTCTGTTTTGGATAGAGGACCAGAGAGAGGAAGTGACTCATTTCAGGTCACAAAGTGAAGAGGCCCATGTTAGGCCTGCCCTTCCTCCTCACCCCTCCTCCAGGCTGTTCTAGACTGTCTGTCCCCCCCCCCACCCAACACACCAGAAGCTCCAAGTCTGACCAAGCTACCTGCAAGATTCCAAAGCACAAAATGCCAGTCTGGACACTATCACCTGAGGCTTTTAGGGTTTTGCCCAGGACCCGCACGTCCCTCCCAAGGCTTCTAAACAGGGGCTTTTCATGTTTTGCCCAGTGGGACTGTTCAAGGAAGAGGCTCTTTTAATCATGTCCAATTCTGGCAGCTTCAGATTTCCATCAAAATGGCCTGTAAAGGTGTTTGAGGACAGGCTTTGTCCCCACAACCTTTCTCAGAAGCAAGGCAGACCCCAGATTGTTCTCCTTGAGAAAGTGATCCCAGTGAAGGACGGGTTAGGAACTAGGTCTGTACACACACACACACACACACACACACACACACACACACACACACACACACACACTACTGTTTGCAAGGTTAAATTAAGAAATGCATAAACATTCTCCTATCCTTGTTTTTAAATTGCCTCCCCAACTTCAGAGTTTCATGTAACCTAAGTTGGTCTTGAACTTGCTGGTAGCCAAGTATGACCCTGAACTTCTGACCTTACACCTCTCCAGTGCTGTGACGGGTTAGACTACAGCGCCTGGTTTATGTGGTGCTTGGGACCCCAACTCTTTTTTAAAGAGCCCTCAGGGCCTGGCTTAAATCCAGTTTTCTTGTTAAAGCAGGGTAGGGAACAGGGTTTAGTCGAAGCTTCCCCATGATCTCCAGCAGCCTAGCCCTCCTGAGCCTCAGTTCCTCCTCTACAAACAGGAACTGAAACAGTACCACATGCTAGGGCTGTAATGAGGGCCTTGGAGACTTGCAAAGAACTTGCACACTTGCTGGCTGCGCCCAGTGCTGGGCAAGTGCTGACCGGCCCTCAGCTGATCTGTGAGTGATATAGAGATCCCTTCAGCCTCAAGACTGCAGGGGAGCTTAGGGTTCTGAGACTGGGCCCTTTCCAGAGTTCCTTTTCCCTGAAGGGCAAGCCTGGGGCTTCCTCTGGGTAAACATGGGAGATGCTGGCTGTGTCCACCAACCCAGTGGCAACACCCAAAGCTGGGCTAGGAGAGAGCTGCAGGGAAGGAGGAAGAAGGTGGTTTCCACTATATCAAAAAGCAGTCAGAGCAATGCCACTCACTGCTCCCCGAAACCTGTGCTCGTTTAATACTCACTATGGCCATCACTTGCCTATACCCTGGGAGGCCAAATTCCAGTGCTGTGGCTCTCTCTAAGAGAAGAGGAGCAGGGGTTCAGAAAGGCCCCAAACACAGTATTCAGTGGTTCTGGCCCTGCTCTCCATTCTTGTAAAGAGAGAGAGAATAAAACGTCTCCCAGAGAGATCCTCACCAGCCATCCAGGGTTCTGCCTAAGTCCCTGGAGCATGAAGATAAAGACTATGACAATGTCCCAGCACGGACACCAGAATTCATGGGGAACCAGCGTAGGATCACAGCACTGTTCAATCTTAAGGCTCTGTGGTTGCTTTGGGACCATCCAGAATCAATGGAAAATCTCTGCTATGCAGGGTGCGGACTCTCTGTCACATGCGTGAGCTGAGGCAGGGATGGACAAGTCACCTGCTGGCCACAATCAAGTGCCTTTCACCAAATGGAATTCCCCAAGAATTCAAAGCCAAAGACTTCTGAGTACTGAATAAAAGCAATCAGTCCCCAACAGCCAGGAGAAAGGGCAACCTCGCAGGAGGCTGAGCAGAAAGAAATCGGAGCACACAGAAACCAGTGGCGCTCCACTGTCAGCCCTCCTGCCGCCCCCCTGTGCCCTCCTACACCTATTCAGTGCCTGAAAGACCAAGTCCTTAAAATCCAACCAGCAAGTTACAATTTACTCAAAAAGAGCAGGCTCTTAAAGCAGGCGTGACTCATCAAAGAAAGATGAAGGAAACAAATGGATCAGAAGGCCAAGTTTCTGACAGATTCGGATATAAAGGCTCAGGTCACCCTCCTGCTCAGGGAGAGAACCAAGGGCACACCACAGGCGGGCATATCGTGATCCAGCAAGACAGAATGCAAATAGACAGATGTCCCAAGGTCCTACTGTGAGCCGGTGTGGACCAAACCAGCTTAGATCCCATACCTGGAAAATGTTGTGGAATATTATTTTAACTGGGCAAAGATGTGTTACATTTGTTTATACTACAGAATATTACTTTCACTGTAAAAGTGTGTTACTTTTGTCGATGCTGCATTTGTTTAATTATGTAAAGATGTGTTGCATCTGTTCCACCTTGTCTGCCTCAGGCACCTGATTGGTCTAATAAAAAGCTGAATGGCCAATAGCTAGACGGGAGAAAGGACAGGTGGGGCTGCCAGGCAGAGAGAATAAATAGGAGGAGAAATCTAGGTTCAAGAAGGAGAAAGAATGAGAGGAGAGAATGAGAGACATGCCTGGGGCCAGAAACCAGGCAGTCAGCCAGTCAGACACAGTAAGTAAGAAAAGGTAAAAGGCCCAAGGCAAAAGGTAGACAAAGGGAAACAGGTTAATTTAAGTTAAAAGAGCTAGCCAGAAAAGAGCTAAGCTGGGCTGAACATTCAAAACTAATAAAAGTCTCTGTGCCATGATTTGGGAGCTGATTGGTGGACCCAAAAGAAAAAGCCTGGTGCAGGAAGACATTCCCCTTCACAGCCATCTCTCTTAGCATGTGGAAAACTGCTTGAAACCTGCTCCTCTGTCTCCCAGATGCTCAAAGCACTGAACCCATCTGGCCTGACCTCTAACTCTATCTAGTTCAGGGAGGGGAAAGGTGTAGGAAACATACTCCATTCTCTGCTCCTATGTCTGTGACAGACATCACAAATTGATCACGGCACCTTCTCTGTCAACACTCAACCTCAGAACCCTTCTTTTTCTTTCTTTCTTCCTTTTTTTTTTGTTTTTGATTTTTTTTGTTTGTTTTTTTTGTTTGTTTGGTTTGGTTTGGTTTTTTTTTTTTTTTTTTGAGCTGAGGATTAAACCCAGGGCCTTGTGCTTGCTAGTCTAGTGCTCTACCACTAAGCTAAATCCGCAACCCTGTTTATTTGTTTTTTTAAGATACCCCCTTCTTAACCCAGAGCTCCAAGCAGTCCCTACTATTGGTCAACAGTCAAATCAGGGCTGGATCTTCAACTTCTGTTTAATCAAAACTGCCCATGCTGGGGAAGTAGCTATGTACCAGAACACTCATCCAACACATGTGAGACCTTGGGTCTCCACAACCACAGAGACAGAGAGAGACACAGAGACAGAGAGACAGAGAGAGACAGAGACAGAGAGAGAATAAGCATAGAATTTCTTGTTCCCAGCCACATGCATGTTTGGGAATTTTCTCCAAAGAGTCAGTAAACAGAATTGTTTAAAAATGACAGCACTTAGCCTCAAAGATGTTCATTGTCAGCAGATACCAGGATGTGTCCATAATTCAACCAAAAATGAGTACATAAGTACACAGGGGCTTGCTTAGTCAGAGTGCTGGCCTAGCATGCAAGGAGCCCTGGGTTCCATCTCAGCACCACCTAAACAGGGCACAGTGGTACATATTCATGATCTCACCACTTAGGGTGATAGAGGCAGGAATTTCAGTGGGGGGGGGGGGTGTCAAGGTCACCTCAACTACATAGTGAGTTCAAGACAAGCCTTGGCAACATGGGACCCTCTCTCAAAAAGAAGGAACTGTACATCCACACCAGCACTCTCCATAGGCAGCATCTTATTTATTATTTTCATGCTTCTATGTGTTAGACTGACATCTCATTGCTCAGATGAGGAAAAAGAGATTGGGGAGTTGAGAGGCCAGAAACATGATCTGTGTGAGCTCCTGGCCAAGGCTGGCTGAGGTCTGTAAGAGAAAGAATGCACATAACTGGCATTAGACTCATGTCTGCGGTGGGCATTCACGGAGCAGTGCCCGGCTACTGTGACTAGGGACCACACATGCACAACTGTGTGTGGTGCAGGACTGTTCTGAAAGGGGCTGTCAGGAGAGAAGACAGAAGAATGGAGAGGCACCAGGAAGGAAGCGGGTAAAGTCTGCAGAACACACACTCATGTGCTTGGGCCTTGGAACACTATGGGGACACCTCCCCCCTTCGGGGCTCTGGCAAGCAGAGGTGTTCCATGGTTCTGTGTTGGGCATGGCTGCTAGGCAGCTGGCAAGTGCCCACCTGGGCAGGCTGGCCACGGGCTAGGAGTAGGTCTAGAGTCTGATGAGGGGCAGCAAGCCATGGCTGGCACAGAACAGTCTTCTGGTCGAAGCAGCTTCGTTTATGTGCTGGGCCTCTCCTTGGGCAAAGCCAATCCCTCTCCCTAGCTTAAAGCCTTCCCAGGCTCCCCAGTGTGTTTCAGATGAAGCCCCCCCCCCCAAATGGTCTCCCTTTGGTTAGTGTGATAGCTCAGCAGGTAAAGGAACTTGCTGCCACACCTGTAACCTGACTTTGATCCTGATCCCCAAAACCTACATGGTGAAAGGAAAGAGACCCCACAACGTTGTCCTCTGACCTCCATATGCCCACCCCCACACACATCATGCACACATACACAGTATTTTTTTTTTTTTCTCAAAGCTGAGGACCAAACCCAGGGCCTTGCACTTGCTAGGCAAGCACTCTACCACTGAGCTAAATCCCCAACCCCTATACACAGTATTTTTAAACTCAACAATAAATTAATACACATAAATAAAAGAACATGGCAGTTAGAGCATTTTGCAAGGCAGGCCTGATCCACTCTGATGGGAGGTAGCCTGGCCTGGCACCAGGGAGTCTCCCCTGATGGCCGCCACATTGTCCCCACAAGCCTGCAGAGGCACCAGAACAATGGGTGGGTATCTTATCCTGGGCACCAGCAGGCAACAGTGTGGCGGGGCAACCTCAGCCAGGCGGGCTGTCTGTCCGCTCAGCACATTCCCCAACTCAGGGCACCGTCACTAGAACAGCCCCGCTCCCAGCAGCCTCTGCTGCCCTGCGGCTGTGGAGAAGGGGACTTGTGTCTGATTTTCCCAGCCACGGACCGTCAGGGACCTCTCTGACTTCCAGTTCCAAGCAGGCCTCAATCCCCAATCCTCCTGCCTCCACACTTGGGTGCTACAGGCACCCACCTCCATCTGGCCGGGAATCCCAGCTCCTTGCCTGAATGTCCTCAGCATACCTCAGCTCCCATCATGCCTCTGAACTGGATGGAACCTCATTGCAGTTGCAAATCATTAAGGCCCAGATGGTGGTCAGGGTTATTTTAAGGGACTGACTACCATAGAGGTATCTGGCCTCTCTCTTCTGGAGTCCTGACTGTGAAGGACCACCCAAGCCTGGATGTTCCTTCTGCAGGGCAGAGGGTGGCCAAATCCAGAGAGAAAGCCTACCTGAGCCTGGACCCAGCCATGATTCCCTGCTGCCCTCACCTCCCCCTATGGAAGGGCCAGCCAATTCCACTTTACTTCAGCTTCTCGGAGCTTGCAAATCCATGACTAGGAACTAGTCTTCCCACCATGGAGGCTGCCACCAGAGAACCCAGGTCCCTGAGTCACCCCCACTTACAGCAGCCAGTTCTAGGTTCACAGAAACCCCGGGCTGGGACTGCAGCTGGCGGCAGAGGGCCTGCCTAGCATGTAC
This sequence comes from Onychomys torridus, assembly GCF_903995425.1. NCBI lineage: Eukaryota > Metazoa > Chordata > Mammalia > Rodentia > Cricetidae > Onychomys > Onychomys torridus. Next base: position 47,844,117 of record NC_050447.1, read on the forward strand.
GAGGCCCTGGTTGGAACCTCAACTCCACAAACAACAAGCATGCAGTAAGCAACTAAATGAGCAATCCAGCCATGGGCGCTGACTCAACTGTCAGCACTCCAACCAGGGGCAGAAGTCTGAGGTCAGCCTGGGCTACAGAATGAGGCCCCATCTCAACAAAATGAAGTGAAATAATAACGCGGCCAGTAGATGGCTCAGTGGATGAATGGGCTTAAGGTGCGCCTGACGACTTGAATTCCATTCTGGAGGCCAAGGAAAGACGGAAGGAGAGAACTGACTCAATAGTGTTGTCCATATGCACTCAGTGGTACACACACACACACACACACACACACGCTAAAGTAAGTTTTTAATCAATTCTTTCAAATTTGCATGTGTATGGTGTGTGTGTGTGTGTGTGTGTGTGTGTGTGTGTGTGTGTGTGTTGCACGCCTGTAATCCCAGCACTCAGGAGGCAGAGGCAGGCAGATCTCTGTGAGTTCAAGGCCAGTCTGGTCTACAGAGTGAGTTCCAGAACAGCTAGGGCTGTTATACAGAGAAACCCTGTCTCAGAAAAACCAAACCAAACCAAACAAGCAAACAAAAAAACCTACTTTAAATGCAATAAAGCTGATTATCATACTTGTAAGGTCTGGAACCCCCCCTAGGGTTTCTACAAGAGGCCGTCCAGCAGGGCTTCAAGCTGCTTAGGCAGTGAAATGCTTGCATAAGGACAACGTTTAATACTAAGAACTCAGGGGAGTAAGAGAAAGCAGGGTATGGCCAGGCTCTATCTTCAATCCCAGCACTCAGGAGGCAGAGGCAGGCAGATCTCTGTGAGTTCAAGGCCAGTCTGGTCTACAGAGTGAGTTCCAGAACAGCCAGAGCTACATAACAGAAACCCTGTATGCTGGCTAGTTTTACAACAGCGCGACACAGCTGGAGTCATCAGTGAGGAGGAAGTCTCAACTGAGACTGTCTCCATAAAATCCGGCTATATGAAAGCCTGCAGGGCATTTTCTTAATTAGTGATTGATGGGGGAGGGCCCAGCTCATGGTGGGTGGTGCCTGGGTTCTATCAGAAAGCAGGCTGAGCAAGCCATGAGGAACAAGGCATTAAGCAGCACCCCTCCATGCATTCTGCATCAACTCCTGCCTCCAGGTTCCTGCCCTGTTTGAGTTCCTGTCCTGACTTCCTCCAGTGATGAACAGGGATGTGGAAGTGTAAGTAAAATAAATAAAGCTTTTCCTTCTCAACTTGCTTTTGGTCATGGTGTTTCACTGCAGCAATAGTAATCCGAAGACACCCTGTCTCAAAAAAAAATTTTTTTAAGGCAGCCAGTGTGTCAGCCAGGGAGCCAATGGGAGCCAAGGGAATTTACCACAGCTTGTTTTATTTTATGTGTTTGGGTGGTTTGCCTACATGTATGTCTGTACAGTCCATGCATGCAGTGCCCACAGAGGCCAGAAGAGGGCGTCAGATCCCCTGCAGCTGCAGCTGCAGAGGGTTGTGAGCAGCCATGTGAGTGCCAGGAACCAAACGCCGGCTCTGGAAATGCAGCCAATGCTCTTCATCACTGAGCCATCTCTCCAGCCCCATCTTTTTTCTTTGCACATGTCACTTGGCCCTGGGCAACAGTCAGACTGAAAGGCTGAAGGGCTGGCCACATCTACTCTGGTCGCTGGAGCAGCAGTTTGGATAAAAGAAGGAAGGGCTCTGGCTTCTAGGCCTTGGGAAATCAATCCTTCTGCATGCTCACCTTGCTTGACCATTACAAATTCAGATTTTCCTTTCTCAAGGTGGCCCCTTACCCAAACCCCCAAACAAGCAACCTCACTGTCTGGGGTGCTGTGGATACTGTTATGCTTTAGTTAGCAAACTGTGACAACACTTCCCACTGTCAATCATCGGGTTAACGTGTACCGAGCAAGGGTGAGCAGTGTCCCTGGGGCAGATGCTGTCCTGGGAAAGATCACATCCTCTCCTTAGATCCCATGGTCACAATGGGAGAGGCAGTGGCCTCCATTCTGGTCATCTTGTCTCCGTGGGCTGCTGGCTGTGCAGAGCTGTGCTTCTATGGTGTGACCGTCAAGACGGCAGAGTCCTGGCCCTGGCTGGCACCCTGAACAATGTTAAGAACTTTTCCAGAGTCCACCCCATACCCTCTATCCCAACTGGTCGGTGACCCTTGCTGACATGTGGCAGAACACATTACCTGGACCACCTCCTTCACCAGCGTCTTGTCGGTCCCTGTCTTGGCTCGCTGCAGCCCACTCACGGCCTCTCCAATCCACGTGATGAGGGCAAACTTGGACCTTTTGCTCATGGCGTCACCAGTGGTAAAGCGCACAAAGGCAAACAGCCGGACATCATCTGCAGCCAAAACAAAGAGAGTGTGGCACTCAGTAAGGACTCCCTGACACCATCTCCCTGGGGAGAGGCCACGAGCCAAGGTGTGTGCCCAGTAAGGAGGTGGAAACAAGTGTGTACCCACAGACCTCAGTGACATCCTCTCTGATGCCTGTTTCACAGATGGGAAGTGGAAGCATAGCCTGGTCATGGGACAACTCCAGGTAAGACAGGTAGCAGCAAGAGGAATACTGGGATTTACACTCTGGCCTCCCTGGCTGTCACCTCTATGACCTTCATTGGCCAAAGCTCAAACCACGAATGTTATTTGGGGATAGACAGCCACCATCTCAGGCCAGGAGCATGGCACAGTGGGTAGAGTGCTCAGTGCTCCTGAGGGAGGCTCTGTGTTCCATCCTCAGCACCTCATAAACTGGGTGAGCTGGTGCACACCTGTAAGTAATCCCAGCATTTGGGAGGTGGAGGTCGGAGGCTCAGAAGTTCAAGGCCAGCTTGCCCTATAGGAGACACTGTCATCTTTAAGGTTCTACTTGGAATGGGAAAGCCACTCTGGAGGAGAGACAATAGCCAATGCAAGCAAGGGTGGCTGTGGCAGAGCAGCGAGCCCATGACACACACCTTCCAGCTGGCAAGCTAGGCTACCCAGGCTGCTTACGTCATGCATGCTCATTTTCAAGGAAACACTGGGGCAGTTGCTCCCCTGAACTACATTAGAGCTGTGTTGTAGTCACTGTGCAGTCCCCCCTCCCCAACCCTCGCCGCCATTTCGTCTGAGAGAGGTGGCAGTGGTGCACGCCTTTAACCCCAGCACTCGGGAGGCAGAGGCAGGCGGATCCCTGTGAGTGTGAGGTCAGCCCAGTCTACAGAGCGAGATCCAGGACAGCCAGGACTACATAGAAGCTGTCTCAAAAAAAAAAAAAAAAAAAAAAAACGGGAAGAAAAAAAAAAGGAAGAAAAAGAGAGGCACAGGACTAGATAAGTCACTCTGGTGCAAGTGTCCTATGCATTACACGGTGTTGTACAATCCCCCTAACCTCCGCCACTGAAGACCAGAGCATCCAAGTTGTGACAGGCAAAGAACTCCGACATACTCTCAGCTGTCCCCAGGGGCAGAACCACCTATCCCCCTGGGAGGCATGTGCCATAGCCATGAAGGCAATGTTACAGAGGTCAGAACATCTTTGCAAAGTCTATTCTCCCCTTTCTTCATGGTGGTACCAGGGATTGAACTCAGGCTGGGAGGTCTGGCAGCAAGCGCCCTTACCCACTGAGCAAGCTATCTGGCCAGCCCCAGCAGCTTGTACTCACATGACAGTATTGTAGAGATACTCTACATTTTTAATTTTTTCTTCGAAATCCAAATGTTTGACAGTTGGAAACTTATAAAAATGTCACTGGTAAAACAGTGTGCTCGAGCATGCGCAGACACATCATTTTAAAGGCCACAACTATGCAACCATCACCATAGCCGAATTCCAGAACATTCTCATCATCTAAAAAGGAAACTCAGACCCAGGAACAGCTGCTCCCATGCTCACGCAGCCCCTGGCAACCACTAACCCTGTCTCTGTCTCTGTATTTGCCTAGATGACTGGTCTAGACAGTCACGTGAGCAAAATCACATCACACGTGGCCTGGAGGGACCAAGTTCTCTCATAAATCACTGTGCTCTCAGGGTTCACCTGTGTGTTGTACGCCTGTGCGTGTGTAAAAGTGTGCATGCCTGTGTGTAGTGGTCAGAGAACAACCTCAGGAGGTGCTGTGCTTCAGGTACTGTCTACTTTGTTTTTTGAGAAAGAGTCTCCTACTGGCCTGAAACTTACCAAGTGTGCTAGGCTGGCCAGTGAGCCCCACTGTCTCTGCCTCCCCATGGCTGGGGTTACAAGTGCATGCCACCACGCTGACTTTTGATGTGGGCTCTAGGAATAGAACACAGGGCCTCAAGCCCTTCACTAACTGAGCTAGCTCTGAAACACCCTATATTTCTATGACTCCCTCAGGACCCAGAACATCCCACGGCACGATTATCTACCCATCATCTGATGGACATTGGAGCTGCTTCCAAAATGGCAGCTCCACACTCTGTCCACCATCTGTGAAGAGGGGACATTCATGCTATAGACCTTGGTGGCCCACCAGATAGAACCTTCCATCTGAAGCTACTGCCATGGTGCGGGTTGCCAGGGTGCTCCTGAGTGGTCCAGGGTTAACCTTGAACTCTTGAAGATGAAGGCTTCTAGGTTACAGGGACACAGGCCTTGAGGCTGACACAGATACAAAGCAGGGGACATGGGTAGCTGAGTACACTTCCCAGCATGAGAGAGGTGGGTGTGTGGGCAGTGTTTTAGGTACTGGTCCCAACAACCAGCACTGAAATGTTTGACTGAATTCCACCCTGGTCTACAGGGGAGGCAGGTGCCCATCCCAGCCCCCTCCCTACCAGCCTTCACACAAAAGACAACCAGTGTCGGTTTCCATAGAAACCGCTTCCCAGTTCTACAGTGTCAATGTGGACTCTTGGGCCCAGCGACTGTGGGTCACTGCCAAAGGCTCTGTGTGGGGCAGTGGCTGGAGCCCCTGACCTCACCGTCCATTGAGCCAAGCCCAGAGCCTGCCAGAGGCGTCAGCTCTCCCTGCCTGCCTGCCTCTCGTCACCCTCCCCAGTGTTGGTCAGCTTTCCTGTGCCACAGGGACTTTCTCAAGTCTATCTCTCATCCACTCCAGCCACCATAGTTCTTTTTAAATTTTTATTTAACTGTGCATGTAAGTGATGCGGGGTATGTATATGGAGGTCAGGGGATAAATCTAAAAAGTCAATTCCCTCCTTCCACCTTTATGTAGGTTCTGGGGATTGAATTTAGGTTGTCAGACTTGTGTGGCAATCACCTTTATCCACCGAGCCATCTTGCCAGCCCCTTGATGTCCTTTGAAGAGCCACTAGCAAGCTTACCCAGTAAATCTTGTGTTCTAAGGACTAGCCTGTGCACCGAAAGTAAGCCACACACACCCCCTAAAGGCACTGGGAACCTTCCAGAACCCCATACTGACTTCATTTAAAAAAACCATGGGGGGAGGGAGGCCACATATGGAGTGACCGGCTGAGTGCTTATCTAGCCGAAGTTTGCTCAAGAAGACTGCTGACAGGCACATTTTCAGAAATCCAGAGTGACATTGCACTTATGCTGGACACTAGAGACCTGGCCAGACAGGCTGTCAGCTGAGGGCCGACAGAAGGACTGTGGGGCTCAGCAGCATTTTCACCCCTGCTTCAAAGCCCCGGGCTGCCACTCTGGCAGCCCAGGAGAGCAGGCAGCCCTTTTGTGAAATCCATTCCCGCTCCTTTCTCAAAACAGGAAGGCTGCCGGGCAGTGGTGGCACATGCCCTTAATCCCAGCACTTGGGAGGCAGAGCCAGGTGGATCTTGTGAGTTTGAGGCCAGCCTGGTCTACAGAGCGAGATCCAGGACAGGCACCAAAACTACACGGAGAAACTCTGTCTCGAAAAACAACAGCAGCAGCAACAAACGGCTGTCAGAGCACACACCCTAAGCTACACATTCCTCATACAGGAGAATGGGCGCCCAGGAGAGCTGGGGGAACTTCCCCATGTGTCCACATTTGTACACACACATGCTAAGGTGGCAAACTAGCCAGAAGGCTGGCACCTGGGCCTGCTGCCATCACCTCAGTGATACTCTGTCCCCAGTGAGTTGGGCGGTAAGGAATTAGAAGTTGCTTCTCTGCTGAAGTCTAGAACCATGGTACTCAATCAATGCACGGTCCTAGTCTTTCAACACACAGGACCCCAAAGGCCATGTGCTCTGCTGATCTGGAAACTCTGGGGGGAGGCTCAGGAGTTGAGTCTGAACAAGGCCCTGAGGTGACTCTTCTGGGCCAAAGCTCAAAAGACACTGTGAGCCGGGCGGTGGTGGCGCACGCCTTCAATCCCAGCACTCAGGAGGCAGAGGCAGGCGGATCTCTGTGAGTTCGAGGCCAGCCTGGTCTACAGAGCAAGATCCAGGAAAGGTGCAAAGCTACACAGAGAAACCTTGTCTTGAAAAACCAAAAAAAAAAAAAAAAAAAGAGCCACTGTGGAAAGAATAAGGTAAGGTGAGGATGGAGGGGCTCCAGCATAGGGACGAACCTCTGCAGCTAGTGGGGACAGAAGACGACAAGAGAGCTCCAGTGAAGGGAAGCAGAAGTACTCAGAGTTCAGCCCCACCCCTTCCTCCTGTCACCCCCACCCCGCCCCCATTCTGAGGAAGTGATCGGGCCAGGCCTCCTGAAGGAAGGGCCTGGTCCCCCTTTTCCACATGACCCTCTGTAGGATCGGAGACATAGCCATCAAAGGTGACAGGACTGTCCCTGAGACCCGCCCTCCCCCCAAGCCCCTCAAAAGCCACAGCAGAAAACAAGGGGCCTCTGAGCAATGTCACAGGGAATCCAGACGCTTCAGACAACCTCACTGCTCGCCTAATGAGTCAAGAAGCCTTCATCCCAATGACTGGGGCATCTATTACAAATCCACGTTAGTCCATCTCATGGGGAACATCCCCGAGAGTAAGATGAGGCCAGGCCCACGCTGGAGGGTTAACCCAAGTTCTGTGCCCTCCCTATGTGTGCCAGGCCCAGGGTGACTGCACAGGACACTCCATCTCCAGTCCAGGAATTGTGACACCCTCCTCATATCCAGTGAGCTTTTCTCATGAAAGCCACAGACAAACTCTACCCAGAAAACCTTGACCCGCATCTCCTCACGGGCTGAGGGAGCAACCAATGCAAGCTCCCAGGAACAAAGTGGGGAGCCAGAGGGCTTGCTCAGTGCGCTGCCTGACCCAGGGCACTGTCTGAGGGGTGCTCGGCTTTCTTCTCATGTTCCTTCTCCTCCTGATAGCCCCCACGACCATTCTCCTGCTCTGTCACCAAATGTGCCCTCTCCTTTCAAGTTGGAAGAGGGAAGGATTTCGGTGAGGATGAGGATAAGGCTTGGAGGGAGTCCCTAGCAGAGTAAAGAAGAGAGCCAGCTGGGGTTCAGGCAAGGGATGCTGGGCAGGGACAGCAATGGGGATGTGGGAGGAACAGAGACATCAAAGGAGGGAGTGACCAGAAGGGGGGATGGGGAAGTCAGAATTTCTGCAATCTACAAAGCCTCTAGGACAGGCTGCTGTGGGGATGTCTCCCGAAGAAGTGTAGTGTAGGTCCTCACCACGCTGACCGGAACCGCTGACTGGAACTGCTGACGGTGCATACTGATCTCTCCTCCCACCCAAATTCGAAATCCCAGTGGATTGTTAGGTTGTGACTCATCCCCTCTCCCTCCACCTCCCACCACAGAGACCCCCAACACTGCATCCACACTGACCAAGGCCCTGCCTTCTTGCCAAAGGCTGCCAGTCTCCTGCTATTATTCCCCAAAGCCTGCCCTGAAGCTTGGGGACCAAGGAGCTGCCACATACCACTCTCTACCACTCAGCGACTTTCCTCATCCTGCAGCACACACACTATGTGTAGAATAAGCAGAAATATGAATGAGCAAAAACAAAGCTGCCCACGGAAGAGGCTCTGAAAATGTCTCAATCTTTTGATCAAGAGCCTCATCTTTAGCCATGGCTAGCCTGGAACTCACTACACAGCCCAAACTCGCCTCCAACTTGTACCAGTGCTCCTGCCTCAGCCTCCCCAGTGCCATCATCACAGGAGTGACCTACCAGACCTGGCATCTTTTAAGCCATCTGTCCAGTTCCTATGTCCCCGTGCCAGGGACGGCACAGGCAGTGTATAAATGAACCATCGGCCAATGGAAAGTAGAGGAGAAGAGAATGATTCTTGCTATTTCTGCCCTGAAGCTGAACTTCTGAGCAAGACAAAAGGAGAAAGAAGCAGAAGGACGCGGCCCAAGCCCAGATCGGCTCACACAACTCCTGACCTTCCTCACAGCCTGCTAAGTTGTGCAAACAAAGGCTCAGAAAGGGGAAACCACCCCCACACCAAAGAGCTGAGCAGTCATCTTTCCAAGGGGAGGAGGCTGCAGGCTGGAGGGGAGGAGGCTGCAGTCGGGGTGGGGGCGGGGGTGGGGGGTGCAGGCTGGAGGGAAGGAGGCTGCAGTCAGGGTGGGGGGGTGCAGGCTGGAGAGGAGGAGGCTGTAGTCGGGGTGGGGGCGGGGATGGGGGGGTGCAGGCTGGAGGGAAGGAAGCTGCAGTCAGGGTGGGGGTGCAGGCTGGAGAGGAGGAGGAGGCTGCAGGCTGGAGGGGAGGGCTGCAACTCCAGGAAGCTGGGAGGAAGCAGAAAGAGCTTTGACATCCTGCCAAAGCCTAGAGGCGGCTGGACACAGGCATTGCATCCTGGCTCCTGTAGGGCCATGCAGAGGGCACAGCCCCAAAGGGGATGAAGATCTTTTTCCATCACAGGGGAAAGAGGCTGGCATAGCCCACACTCCTATGACAGAAGCTGTACTACTGAAGGGACACCTCTCTCTTCCCCTCTGCCCTCATCATACTTTGTGAGTATAGTGCAATAGATAGATATACTCTATCCCTAGCACAGAAAATGAATGAATGAATGAATGAATGGGTGGATGGATGGATAGATGAATGGATGAGGCCAAAAGGTGGGAGCCTCAGGCTGACTTGAAATTGCAAGGAAAATGCTAGGTAACAAACGGCCTCTCTGTTCATGACCACACAGCAGCCCCTGGTTATCCAGGACAAAATAAGTGCACTAGCACCCTCTGGTCCCAAACACACACACACACACACACACACACACACACACACACACACACACACACACTTTTAAAGACAGGGTCTCATGTAGTCCTGGTTGGCCTCAAACTCAAGTGTAGCCTAGGATGACCTTAAACTTCTGATCTTCCTGCCTCTACCTCCTGAGTGGCAGGATTACGACATGTAGTTTCTATGGTGCTGGGAGTGAAATCAAGGCTTTGAGCGTGCTTGGCAATTATCCCATCAACGGAGCTACATCCCTAGCTTCTCAGGAGGATTGCAAGTTCAAGGCCCATCTGGTCAACTTAATGGAATTTTATTTGAAAATGAAAAGTAAAAGCAGAGCAAGGATGTGGCTCAGTGGTAGTCATGCCTAGGGGTGAGCAAGGCTGAGCTCACATAAGCCCAGAACTGAAGGCTCTGTCTACAAGGGCTTGTTTTCTTGGAGGATAGGAAGCTGGGTCTCCGGTGTGATCTCACAGGCATCTGTACGTAGACTTTTGTATCTGTGATCACATGGCATACACTGTGAGTGCCCCCCTCCACACACACACCGCAGCAGCCCCTCCCTCAACCCACGCCAGCCCAAACCATCCCTGGCTAACTGGGTCCTCATCAAACACCAGAGACCTGGCTTTCCTAGCTGGACAAAGAACACAAGAAAGTGCAGAGAGGAAAGGAAGAGGAGCCCCAGGGAACAAGCTGGCAGGGAGACCCAAATTACACTAAGAGACCCAGGCTTCCCCAGAACAAAGCACAGGTGTTTGTTTAATCAGTTATCTCCCTCAGCCTTAAATGGAAGATAAAGTGCTGTAGAGCATCTCAGCAAGACACCCTAGGGCCAGTATGGTGTGTGGGGTGTGACTGCTAGAACACTGGCAGCCAGGGCAAGTACCGATCTGTAGTCTTGGATTTGCTCTTTGTAGTTTGCTAAGTCAGTCACTGGACAAGCACACAGCCAACCTGTGATTTGGAGACTACTGAAGAAAACACAATCCCTACCCTCAAAAACCAGTCCAGCAAACTATGAGTCCCACGACACTAAGACCCGAACAGATGCTTGAGTGTTATTGGAACATCGAAGAAAAAAGAAATTAGCTCTTCCTGGGGACTGTGATCAAGGAAGGCCTCATGGATCGGATCGGATTTGATCCAAATCTTAAAAGCTAAGTTGGCCTGGAGAAGGTCTCATGTAGCCTAGGCTAGCCTTGAACTGCACAGTCAAAGGATGACCTTGAACTCGTGACTGCCCTGCTGCTACCTCCAAGGGACTGAATGACTTGGATTACACCATGTGCCACCATGTCTGGCTGGTGCAGCCATGAGACCTGAACCCAGGGTCTCTTGCACCCCAGGCAAGCCCTCTATCAACAGTGCCACAGCCTGGAAGGCTACATCATGTTCTTATTAATCCTAGCGCCCAGCTGGTGTCTGGCACACGGCACACTCTCAGTAAGAGCCTTAAACAGTCACTTCTGTGGTCTCGAGAGCTTTCAGTCCTGAGTGTCAACTGTTCAGTGCAGTGGGAGGTGCCATTCCCCTGGGCACTGTCAATGTGACTTCATCCCCAGAGAACAAGCAGGAGGTACAGAGAGAGCTCAGGGCCACCTAGCAGCTGACAACATCTGTACCCTGACTTCAAACCAAGGGGCACGGAGAGACGGAAGCATCCACACACACAGGGCTGCGGGCCTGGGGGAGGCTGTAAGGTGGGGGGCATGCCTCCTTCATGTATCACCAAGCAAGAGCACACAGGAGGGCTTGGCTGCTCTCATCAAGGGAATGTGGAGAAGTCCCCTCTCGGTCTCCAGACAGTCACACAGTCTGCTGTCCCTCAGTGGACTCAGGTGACAGGAACAAGCCTGACACATAGCAAAGTTTTGCAAGTGGCTGGACAAGCTCAGCACAAAGGCTCATACCTGTCATTATAATACTCCAGTGCCTGAGGCAGGAGGATTATGGTCTTAAGGCCTGCCTGTGTGCCATGAAGAAACTATGCTTAAAAAAAAAAAAAAAAAAGGGAGGGAAGGAAGGAGTTAGTAAGATGGTAACGAAGACAAGAACACCACTGGTAACCATGGCAACCACAGGGCACCAGCAGAGACTGCAGAAGACAGGCAGGGAAGGTGAGATAGGCTAGGTACTGGAGGATGCACCTGAAGCCACAGAGCAGCGGGTCCTGGGGAATACAGGTCTCTGGACAGGCAGAACCCACCCTGGGGACCAGCAGTCCACAGGGACATCTTAAGGGTGTCCAGCCAGAGGACCCCAGTACCCCATTATGGCCTGGGCTGCTTGGGCTGGGTCCTGCCACTTCCCAACATGACCTCACTTTATCACTATCCTTTGCCATCTGGGGGAGGGGCTCCCCCCTTTCTTTACAATTTAAACTTTATTTTGTTTACTTTCTCGTCCGCCTGACATCAGTGTTCCGACCCCCAGAACCTGTGTCGGTGACCTCACATGGCCCGGGGACTCTCCCACTGTAACTTGGTGGAGGATGAGGGATGCCCCTGGGGTACTGGCTTGGCAAAATGCTCCCACTAGGTTCTAAATGGAGAGAAGGGAGGGAGGAGAGTCAGGACCAGGAGCTAGCATGAGAAAGAACTAGACAGACACTGCTGGCTTTGAAGGGGAAGGTCGAGGACCCAGCCAAGGGCGCAGGAAGGTCCCCATTAGCCACTCTTCTTATTAATGATATCGACTTGCTCACTACAGGCAGGGACGAGCAGAAACAGCAAAAGACAAAAACCAGTCAACCTAAGTACAGGAGGACCAGTGGGAGCCCAGCAAAGCTGGAAACACTCTCGGGGCCTACAAGTGGCGCAGGACCATGGGTCTCAGGCCAGCCAGGGCTGCCCAGACCCTGCCTCCATAAAACTTAATAATAAACAAGCCAGAACCCCTAGGACAGGCCTGTCAACCCTGTTCCTAGGAAGGCTGAGGCAGGACTCTAACTTCAAAAGCATCCTGGGCAACTTGGCAAGACTCTATTTCAAAACGAAACGAGGAAGAGAGGAGGGCTGGGGCTGCAGCCCCATGCTTGTACTTCCCTACACGCACAAGTTCATCCTCAGGACTGCCCCCACGCCAGACCTATTGCAAGTTAATTCCAGAGTGCAGCGATGACATAAATATTAAAAGGCAATATAAAATCCCACTCTCGGAAACAGGCCTCTGGGGACTGATGCTCTGAGGCCGCCAGCCAACTCTGAAAATCAGTGGGAGAGGCACTCTGGGACACAGAGTTGCAGGAAGATGCCTGGCACAGGGCCAAAGCAGTCATATGGTCAGGGACATCGACAGGGGCCATTTGCTCTGCACTGGTTACTAGGCTATCACTTCAGGAAGGGACAGTGGGACTTCCTGTGCAGGCTCAGCCCTCAGATGTGGCTGGGGACCACCTACGCAATAGTGGGGTGGGGTGCTGTCCATGCACTCTTGTATGGTCCCAATACAGCAGTGTGAAACAGACCAGGTTCCTGTCCTAGGCTCAGATCCTAGCAGGGATAGGAGGGTACATGTGGGCATAGCCTTGGGTATTGATTGCCTCATGCTCCAAGGAGCATTGGCCTCCAGAACACTGGGCTGCTCTACTTATGGCCTGTCTATGAAACCTCTGGCTGCTTGACTACACAAAGATGCAGCCTAGTCCCACGCAGCCCTCAGGTCTGAAGACACCCCTCAACCAATGAAGGGGGGACATAAACCGGTAGTAGTGTGCCCCAGCTTCCTAGCAGATCCTCAAGGGTCCCAGAAGAATGCCATTTTGGGTACCTGTACCCTCACCAGCCGGCTCAAGTTCCCTTTCCTGCTTCTCCTCCCTTCTGCCCCACCCAACCCACACCCTTGTTCCCCACTTCCTGAGTCTACCCCACCCCCCAACCCCCTGGCCTGCACCCACCTAATTTAAAACAGTGAGAAAACTGAGCAGGCTGGGTGGACAGAAGGTGGCTGAGGCTACAGGGTTAGACTGGGCACAGAGAAGCTAGGGGCCTTGCCAAGGTCACACAGCTCACGTGGAATAGAGACTGGAGGCCAGGAAGCATGGGTTTCCGTCTTGAAGTGGACACAGAAGACTGGAGAGTCAGCACTGAAAGAAGCCATGACTCAGGCCAGTCAGGGGAATAGCACACTCCCAGGGAAGAGCTCAGGCCCTGGCTACCACGAACATCACCGAGATGGACATCACCAGTCCCAAGATGTGAAGTCTCTTCAGGACCTTGCAAGGCGAATCTCAATCTCTCTCTCCCTCTCCCTCTCCCTCTCCCTCTCCCTCCCCCCCCCCCCTCTCTCTCTCTCTCTCTCTCTCTCTCTCTCTCTCTCTCTCGCACGCACGCACGCACGCACAAGCACACCCATGAGTGAATGCTATCTACATATGTGGGCAGCACCATTAGGCCAAGGATGACATTTATCTCGGGCCTTAACAAGTGTACAGAAGCCCTCCTGGAAAGCAAAAAGGAGGAAGACAGCAGGCAGGAAGACCACCCACAGGAAGAGAGGGGTGGGCTGCAGGGGGCAATGCTTCAGCATGCAGACCTTCCACTGTCCACCTCGACATGGTAAAGGAAATGGACGGGCTCTTCCGTGGCAAGATGGAGGTAACACTGCCTACAGGTGTTGCTGTTTTGAGTCCCATTTATTTATTTTTTACTTCTGGAGCTGAGGACTGAACCCACAGCCTTGCTCTATCACTGAGCTAAATCCCCAATCCCGAGTCCCTGTTAACTGGGAGACATTTAGGAAAGGACCCCCATGTGTGCCAGGATCTAGGCACCAGTGAGGCCAGAGGTGTGTGTGCTAGCTAGCTTCCTAACCTGTCTTGAAGGGCATTCTAGGTCATTCCCAGCCCAGGGGTCTTGTGGACAAAAGCCATAAAAATGCTATGGTGGAGTGAACTGTGGAGTGAACTCATCCATGGCTGGAGGACCAGGTCATGGGGTCAAGAACAGGACCCAAGTCAGCCCAAAGGCCTTATTCAGTAAATGTGAGACAAGGCCACCGTGAAGGGTGGAGCCCTAAGAGCTTTCAGACTGACAGGCAGGAAAGAGAAGAGGCAGGAGGAAGAAAGAGCAGTGAAGAAGCCCCAGCCAGCTGGGCAGAGGGAGGGGGCAGGGCGGAGGGAGGGGGCAGGGCTTTTCTCTGAAGACTGAGGTCTCTGGTGACACCAGAAGAGCTAAGTAAAGTGGAAAAAAAAAAAGACAAAGAGGTTGGCCTTGGTGGTAGCTTGTGCCTTTAATCCCAGCAGACAGAAGCAGGTGGATTGCTGCGCCTTTGGGACAGCCTGGTCTATACAGCAAGTTCCAAGCCATCCAGGGCTTCACAGTGAGAAAGTCTTAAAAAAAATAAAGGAAATAAAGCCGCAAAGGGGAGGCTGGGAGGTGTTTAGAACACCCAGGAAACTAGAGGGAAGGCTGCCAAAGCTGCATTGGCTCCTGAGGGCGAAGATTAGGGGTGTTCTAAAGAGAGGGGCACTCACTGACTACTCATGACCAAGACAGACAGCTACCAGCCTATACCTGCAAACATGGCCACAAACCAAAAGGCAAGAACAAACTTCAGCAAGTTATAAAGCCAAAAGGCTACCACAAAGCCCATGTACTCAGCAACAGAATGTGGGGGAAGCATCAGTGGAGACTAAACAGTATCCAAGCTACTCACCACCCTTGATGGCAAATAAAATAATAATCTACCAGGATTAATAATCATCATACCTTACTTAATCATGGCACTTGGGGATTATTTTAAGTCTACAAGGCCAGCCTGAGCTACACAGTGAATTTCAGACCAACCTTGACTACAGTTTTAAGACCCTATCTCAGAAGGAAAGAAAAAAGGAACCAAATGGCTCAGGGAAGTGAACAATCTATAGAAATAGCTTCAAGCATGGCTGGATCAAGGGTGTGTAAGCCTTGCCAACTGGTCTTCAACCCTGACCTTTGCCTGAGATGTCCACAGGTTCTCTGTCAGAGGCAAATGGGTCCTGTGAGCTCCAAGCCTTTGTTATTCTCTCCAGGTTTAATCCCAGAGAAAGATTAAGGGACTCTTTCCCAAGAGCCCTGTCCAAAGTCCAGTTCCAGGAGCAAGCCTGATCAGCTTGAGGAGTCATGTGAGCCCCCAACCCAGAGCTAATCAGTGTGGTGGGGATGGCTTTCTCTGATTGGCCAAGTCTGGATCACATGTCACCCGAGAGCCATTTTCCCTGCAACCCTCTCCCACAAAGGACAAGATGCAGGACAGTGTCCTCAGTCAAAGAGGCTTAGGCTAGTACGCTGTGGGCTGACCAGCGCCCCATGGGAGTCTCACCCGCCCTAGCGTTCACTCAGCACCTCTGCCAACCAAGCCTCATCGCTGACACTCCTTTTCCAGGGACCACCCTACACATCCAGTTTCCTTCAACCTGCCCGGCCGGGCCAGGCACCTCCTAAGACTGCCATGTAGCTTTAAACACATTGAGCATCTACCTTCTGTGGGCAGTGCTTCTGAATCCCATCCCTTCACCATCCACAGTCACCCTCATCTCATAGATGCAGAAACAGAGAATCTGGGAGACATGCCCAAGGTCACACAGCACTGCCAGTCTTCAGTTAGCAGATTGGACCTTTAGCTGTGCTGTTCCCCACAGGCTCTAAAATCTACACCTGGATGCATTCCCAGAAGCCTGGGTGCTTTCCAAAAGAAAACAGGCTTGTCGGGAAGACTTTGGGTCTACACAGGAGGACTGGTTAGACAATGTTGCAATTGACAGAAAGAATATTATGTAGCCGTTTTAAAGGGACCCTAGGAAAAAGAGAAAAAACCAAAAACAAAACACAGAAAGTAGTAAAGACAGGCGGTAGGTCAGCCCCGTCAGGGAAGGTGGATGGTCCTACAGCCACAGGTTGGTCCCACTTGGGATCAGAAAATACATACAGAGAAATATTTCAAGAGTATAGACAAAAAAAAAAAAAAAATGAGGTCCATGGTCACGTGGTCGTCCTCTTGGGAAACCATGAAACATTTGTGGGTTTAGGGATTTCTATGCTGTGACATGTCCCCTGGATTCCCAGAACAAGACTACTGAGTAGCCACTGGAGCATAGAATGAATGAGTACAAAGGCTAACAGACCACAAATGAAAGAGGGAAGGCATTTCTGAATGGTCTTCACCTCTTCTTTGCACTGAGTTTCTGAATATTCTAAAAGAATCTTGGGCAGCTGTGTGCGCATGCGTGCTGGGGGGTGGGGGGGGGGGGGGGCCTTGGTTGATAATGGGTTTGCCGAACAAGCACGAGGACCTGAGTCTGGATTCCCAGACTCATACCATTCCCAGCTGGGTATGGCAGCATGCTAGTAAGCCCCCACTGGGGTGCACTGGTCATCTAGGGGTGAGCTCCAGTTTCAGTATAAGACCCTATCTCAAAAAAACAAGGTGGTAAACTAGCAAAATGGCCTCAGCAGACGGCAGTGCCTGTTCTCCAGCCTGGCAGCCTGAGTTTGATCCCCGGAACCCAGGTGACAGAAGGAGACTCCCACAAACTGTCCACTGACACCCCCCCACATGTGCACCATGGCACGTGCATGCATGGAAGTGATCAAGAGAACATTGACACTGACTTCACACACATGGGCACACATACGCATGCACCCACACATACATGTGCACACACACACAAAGACTCTTGGGCTGTCTGTACAGAACAAAAACAAAACGTGACTCCAGACAGCTGGAGCCTCTGCCTTGTCACCCATACCAGACCTATGAGGCCCCTCTACAGATGACACATGGATGGCGCACCCTCTCTGGCAAATGGTCCCCCCACCTCTGTGAACTGAGCCGTGATGCTGCCTGGTTCCACGTGGCTCTTGGGGATCCCCAAAGTCCCTATCCCAGCTCAGCTGCTTCCCCTATCTGTTAGTCCTCACCTTTCTGCTGCTCTCAAGCATATACCCCACTTCTGCATGACCTCCATGCCCAAACAAAATGCCAGTCCTACTCACTGGCATCTGAAGAACTTACTACACCCTAAGCATACACTCTGACTGACTCCACTGTGGCAGAAGGGTCACCAGATGGGCAGCTTGCCTGCTTCAGGAACATGAATCTGAACCCAGAACACTGGCACAGCTTGAACCCCTCAACACCATGGCAACCACTTCTCCCCACGGATTGAGCAGCTACTGCAAACAGACCCAGGCTAAGGTTAGTGCCACAGGAGGCCATCACAGGCAGGATGTGGGTGGACTCACTGTGTGCTAGGCTAGGCACCCACTGGGAGTCTCAGGATGGAAGTTAAAGGAGTGAAAGTAACTTCGTTAACTAATACTTACAGTCATTCTGTTATTCATTTTTATGTAGTTATTAAGAAGAATAATTCCATAAGAAAGGCAGGGTTGTACTCCGCACACCTCTGAGGTGCTTGGAAACAAGACAAAGGCCTTTCTTCTGGGGACTGCCAGGGCAGCTGACGGGGACTTAGGGCTCTCCCTACATCACAGTAAGTAAACATGACCTTCTAATCTGCAAACCATCCCACAAGGAACAAGACTCGAAACCACTTCCTCAGGGCCAAGAGCAATGGGATCCAGAATCCAGTCCCAGCTCTGTTCTTCCTAGCTGTGTGGTGGCAGGTAAGTCACTTAAACTCTCTGGGTCTTGATTTGCAATCCTCAGAAGGAGTCAGCCCACAGGAAGCATGGCTGACACACAGGTCAGGTAAGGTGGTAGGTAAGATTACAAGTAGGAATGTTGAGGGTCGGGTCCCTGGCTCAGGAGAGCTCAGCAGGGGAGGGGCAGAGAGCAGACGTGGCAAGCAGAACCATCTGTACACTGTCCACCAGATGGCTGGGGAAAAAAAACAGGCTGCAGCTGCAGCAGACGAGCCTGGGATCCCACAGCCCATTCACAAGGACCAACAAGCAGCCTGCAGAGCATTTTTAGCTCATCCGCCAGACGTTTGCCATCCCATCCCTGTAGAGGGTGAGCGAAGGGAGACCTAAGCAGAAAGCCACAGCCCGCCAGAGGAAGGAAGTGTCCCCCAAGCAGCATCCAGGCCGGATGTCCCAACAGCCATGAGCATCAGTCAGGAATCTACCACCAGGATGCTTGGCCTTCCTCTGGCACCTTCTCCAGCTTGGTGGAGAAAACAGTCAGAGAGGCAAGAGGGCTGAGGATGGGCTCTGGGTGAGGAGGGAAAAGCTGGATTTTGTGAGGAGGTAAGTGGCCAGCACCCAGCCCCAGAGACTATGAGACCAATCCTGCTGACGGTGCACCAACTCTGGGGAAAGTTGAGCCTGCACTTGCCTCGCTGTGGAAGCATTCACTGCAGTCAGAACAGCCCTACTCTGGAGCCAGAAGCCTGCACACTGACTCCACAGCAGTGCTGAGTTGCACTTTACACCAGTGATGTTTTAAGTGAATTATTTACAAAAGCGATGAACACAGGGTCTAGCAGCAACTCCCAGGAGACATTTTAGCCAGGAGAACACTTACACATGAACACATGATCGCACACAGATCTTAGTACCACCTGGCACAAAGTAAATGCCCTTTGAGATGAACCAAACACAAAAGATGATTCAATTAAGAAAGTTATGCAGTCAGGCATGGTGATGCACACCTACAATCCCAGCACTTAGGAGCCAGAGGCAGGAGGATCAGGAGTTCCAGGCCAGGTTCAGCTACATAGCAAGTTGGAGGCCAGAAAGCAATTAAGGAGCCAGGTGGCACAAACCAGGAAGCAGATGTAGGAAGATAGCAAGTTCAAGGCCTGCCTGGACTACTGAGTGGAAACTTGTCTCAAAATAAAATGCTTTAATCTTTAAAAGGCTGAGATGTGCCTCAATGGCAGGGTATGTTCCATACACTATGTTCCATACTCAGTACTAAAAAAGAAGAGGAATAAAGGGAAAAGAAAACTGTTAAAGAAAGAAGTCACATGACCTTGACTTGGTTTTTTTGTTTGTTTGTTTGTTTGTATGTCACCAGTGACTCTGACAAGCACCGTACTGAACACTTGCACACTTGAGATCATTCAACCTCACAACAGCGCTAAGAGAGGACAGGTGAGGAACTGTGGCCCCCACAGGGACCTGTCCCCAACCCACCCAGCTGGGAAGCAGCCCCAGTGGGATTCAAACCCAGAGCCATCTGCTGGGAGTCCACACCCTAGCTTCCAAGTGGCCTGCCTTTGTCTGAAGTTAGTTCCAAAGCCAAAGACAATAGGGGACACTAGGACCCAGGATCTCCAATCTCATTAAAGGCTCTTCCCCCCCTTGGGGGTGGGTGGGTGGCAGGGGGGAGGGGTGCACAGCCCAGGCTAGCCTCCAACTCTCCATCTTCCTGCCTCTGTTTGCAGAATATTGAGCTGTACTGCCCACCAGCTCCTTAAAAGATCTGTGTATTCAGTGTTCTGCTTCTCCAAGGGGCCGTGGCCACTCAGACCATGTGTTCCTTCATGGGCCACACACCCCAGGGAAGCTTAGAACACATACAAACCTTAGGTTTCCCATTTGGTGTTTTTAGTAAGCCACACATCTGCATGATTCCTTCACACCACACCATGGGGCACTTCAGCTCCCAGCGCTTCCCCCATGCCCCACCCCAGTCAATGGCCATTCACTCCAAAAGAAACTGTCCACTCCGATCTCCCAAGTAAGCCTCACTTTCTCCAGACCTCCTATAGCAACATCAGGCATCGGCTCTTAGTACGTGGCTCTGCACTCTTCAAATTAAAGGCTTGTAAAGAAGCAGATACGGACAAAGATGGAAGGAGAAAGGAGGGTGGGGCCCTGGGTTCTGCCTTTAGCTTGCAGCCCCCAAGGGGCTTCCTTGTTATTGTTCACTGACCAATCAGAGAGGGTGGTGGATAGGGTTGGACACTGGAGTTGGAACTGCCGGATCTGACCTGGAAACCCAGTGAACCACAGGGAGCGGAAGAAGGGGTCTGACACGGCCCAGGGAAGAATTGCACCGGTCGCTTCTGCCTCTGGGGATGTCCAAAGAGGGTGAGAGGTGAGGGACACACACGGGACTTTAGGAAGCTCAGATCAGAGCCTGGCATGGCTGTGCACGCCACAACCCCAGTACTAGACGCTTGCGGCAGGAGGATAGCCAGTTGGAGGTCACCCTGGATACATAGTGAGACCCTGCCTCAAATTAAAAAAAAAAAAAAAAGACACACACACACACACACACACACACACACACACACACACACACACACACACACACACACACAATAACTTGGATCTGCTGCTCCTTGGATGCCCAACACCTCGGTGCCCAGGGTGCCCACCTTCTCCCAAAGGGTCTCTGGTCACCCTACCTGTGCACTGCTGGATGAAGTGCTGGTAATCCGCTCCCTGATCGCCTGGGACAATGGTGGCGCCATCGTATCTGAAAGTCACCCTTTGGGTTGGAGGAAGAAAAGAAACAGAGGTGAGCGGCAGCGGCGGCGGCGCGAAGCAAGTCACTACGGGCACCGGGGGCCCCGCGGCTTTGCTCACCAGATGACTGCCGAGCCGTCGTCCCGCACTAGGTTGTACGCCGCGCGACACGCCTCCTTGTCGATCTTCGTGGCCATGGCCGCCGCGAGGACACTGCCGGAGCCAGTGAGCGCGCCCCTGACAGGCAGCGAGGGTCGAGCGGGAGCTGAGAGCGAGCTGGGGGGTGGACGACGGCTACTCAGACCAACCAGCTCGGTTTCTCAGAGAGGCGCCTGCGGCTAAGACGGAGCCTGATCGCGCGCCGGGACTCTAGTCCCAGGAAGGCCACGCCCCTCCGTCGCCATTGGTCACGAGGGCCGGGGGCGGAGTGTCTCGCACATCCAGAGGCCAATCCTAGCTTGGGTGAATTGCGCAACTCCGCGGAAGACTGGAGGAGGGGCTCTTCGTCGTTCGTCCTCGTCCTCCTCCTCCTCCTCCTCCTCCTCCTCCTCCTCCTCCTCCTCCTCCTCCTCCTCCTCCTCCTCCTCCTCCTCCTCCTCCTCCTCCTCCTCCTCCTCCTCCTCCTCCTCCTCCTCCTCCTCCTCCTCCTCCTCCTCCTCCTCTTCCTCTCCCCACTCTGTGGGCCCCAGTCCCTCTCTTCTTCCACCACTTTCTGTGTTCTCCAATCTCTCTCTCCCTCCTCCTTCCCTCTCTTATCCTCCCATCCTCTCCTTCCCTCACCCGGTTGTCCTCCCTCTCCTCTCTACCTCTTCCTTGTTCTCCCCTCTTCTCATCTATCCTGTTTATCCCACCCCCAAGTCCCTTCTCCCTCCTCCCCAAGGTCTCCTTCCTCCTCCTCCACCCTTTCCACCCTTCTTCCTTTTCTCTCTTGAATCTTCTTTTTCTCTTCTCCTCCTTCGCCTTCACCAGGGAGCTGGACTGCAGAGCTCCTACAGAACTCCCTCACCCCCAGGAGGATAAGTTAACCCGGCAAGTCTGATAAGCTAGGCTAGCAAGGCAGGCCACTGCCCTGTGGATTTGGAATGGGAGGAACTGGAAAGAAGGAAGCATTTCATTTGGAAAGGGGCAGACTGGGGATCACTGTTGACCTTGTAGCCTGGCTACCTACAGTCTCATTGGGCTCTAGAGCAAGAGCTGACTGGTGGGGGGGAGCCTTAATTCCCTCACTGGGTAATTCATTCACTCCTGATCCACTGTCTGTCCTACAGGCAGGTGAAAGGTGGACCCTGGAGACCCAGCTCTGGAATTGTGCCCAATGTAATTCTCAACCCCAAGCCATGGAGCAAGGCCTGAAACTCTTCCAAGAGTATGCTCTCTTCCCATGGTAAGAATAACATGGCCAACCTCCCTGGACGCCTTCAGCTTTAACTGAAATGATGTGCATAAGCAAAGGCAGACATCAAAAGAGGTCATTGTTGGTTTGCAATTAACTCAAAAGAATCCTAGACAGAAACTGAAAAGATCAGGAACAATGTACAACAGATAGGAGAACCCTTGAGATTGAGGGTGTGGCCCAGTGGTCCAGCATCTGTGAGGTCCCAGGTTCTCTCCCCAGGACCTTAAATGAAAAAAGAAGGGGGGAAAAAAAAAGATGCCGGGCGGTGGTGGCGCAAGCCTGTAATCCCAGCACTCAGAAGGCAGAGGCAGGTGGATCTCTGTGAGTTCGAGGCCAGCCTGGTCTACAGAGATAGTCCAGGACAGGCTCCAAAGCTACACAGAAACCCTGTCTCGAAAAACCAAAAAAAAAAACAAAACCAAAAGATTAGTCTGGGCACAGCAGCTCACACCCTTCATCTCAGAACTCAGGAGGTTGAGAAAGGAGAATTGTACATTGACAACCAGCCTGGGCTACATACTGAGTTCCAGGCTTGCCTGGGCTACAAAATAAGACCCTGTCTCAAGTTGAGAAAGATGGTTTGTCCTCTTCCAGAGGACTTTATTTTCTTTCACAGCACTGTGTCTGTAATTACAGCTCCAGGGGCATCTGATGCCCTTTTCTGACCTCTGTAGGCATCTGCACACATGCGCTCACGCACACACAGATGAAAATAAGATAAGTCAAAAAAAAAAAAAAAAAAAAAAAGAAGAGAGGGAGGGGAAATTAGAATCTTTGACAAGCAAAACAAAAAGAAATGAATGAATCTGTCCATCAGTAGTGGGTTAATCGTGGTGGGTGGACAGCACAGCAGCTACAGACAGCTGTGAGATGCTGCTATGAATCATGAATGAAAAGTCAAAACAGGAGGTGCAAAGCCTGATGACCTGAGTTTGATCCCTGGGACCCACACAAAGAAAGGAGAGAGAAAAAAAGAAGGGAGAGAACCAACTTTCTCAGATCATCCTCCAGATCCACAAGTATACTATGGCATGCATGTGCACATGCATGTGCCCACGTACATACATACATACACAGAGGATAAAACAAATTCCTAACTGATGTAGCTCACAGTGGTCCTTGGTAAAGGGAAGGGAAGATGGCCATTGGAAAGGATGGGTGTTGTCTATGGCAGGGATCAGTGTCAAAACATGAATAAAGGAAACCCCAAAAGGGCCTGAAGAAAACATGAGGTGCTTCCTTCTTGCCTGGAATAGAAAAGGTCTTTCTAACCGAAACTTAAAACCCAGGACACACCGGGTGGTGGTGGCGGCAGCGCACACCTGTAATCCCAGTACTCAGGAGGCAGAGGCAGGTGGATCTCTGTGAGTTCCAGGCCAGCCTGCTCTACAGAGCTAGTCCAGGACAGGCTCCAAAGCTACAGAGAAACCCTGTCTCGAAAAACCAAAAACCAAAAAACAAAAACAAAAACAAAACAGAACAAAAACCCAGAACACACATATACCACACACACACACCCTCTCACATACACACACATATACCACACATACACACACACACATATATACCACACACACAGGCACACACCTTCTCACATATACCACACACACACACATATAACACACACACACACACACACACACACACACACACATTCGAAAAAATAAAAGGTATAGAGACACACACCTGTTGTCCTGGACTTGGGGGATGGATGCAAGAGAATCAGGAGTTCAGGTTGGTCCTCAGATACCTAGCCAATTAAAGTCCATCCTGGGCTACATGAGATTGTCTCAATACAAACTACACACATACCAGCCTGGTCTACAGAGTGAGTTCCAGGACAGCCAGGGCTGTCACACAACTCTGCCTTGAAAAAAACAAAACAAAACAAAACAAAAACCTACATACATACATATTTATGTACATATGTACATAAATACACATATGGGTGGGCTGCCAAGAAAAAGTAGGACCACCCCCTACAAAAAACCAAAGCCATGAAAACTATTTCCCACACAAATCACAAAGAATATTCAAATGTGCAACCAGTCAGTTCCAGTGCCTCTCTCTGTCTCTCTGTGTCTCTCTCTGTCCCTGTCTCTCTCTCCTCTCTCTCTCTCTCAATGTATGTGTGTTCCTTCCATATAAGCATGTGTGAGCGGAGCAGAGGACCACAGATGCCTTTCAGTCAGGCTCTCTAGATGGCCTGGAGCTCACCAACTAGGCTAGTCTGGCTGGCCATTGAACCCCGAGGGTCCAGCTGTCTCCACTTTCCTCACCTCCCCAGCACTGGGATCACAAATACAACCACATGTGGCTTTATGTTTTAAATATGAGTTCAGGGGGTCAAATCAGGACCTCGTTCAACCACAGCAAGCATTTACTGATTCCTGTCTGTTCTCTTTGTGTGTTTGAGATAGGGTCTCATCTAGCCCAAACTGGCCTCCAACTCATTGTGCAGCAGAGGGTAACTCTGAACTCCTGATTCTCCTGCCTCCACCTCTCAAATGCAGGGATTGCAGGTGTGCGCCCCCAAGCCAGGCCTTCAGATGACCCTTAAAGACATGAAAAGATTCCAGAAGAGGAAATCAGATCCCCTGAAGTTGGAGTTACAGGAAGTTGTGAGCTGCCTGATCTGGGTTCTGGGAACTGGACTTGAATCCTTTTGAAAGCAGCAAGTGCTCTTAACCACTGAGCCATCTCTCCATCTTCTGTTTTTTGATTGTTTGGTTGGTTGGTTTGGTTTGGTTTTTCGAGACAAGATTTCTCTGTATAGCCCTGGCTGTCCTGGAACTCACTCTGTAGACCAGGCTGGCCTCGAACTCAGAGGTCCATCTGTCTGCCTCTGCTTCCCAAGTACTGGGACCAAAAGTTTGCACCACTATGACCAGACTTGGTTTGTTTTTAAACCATGTGAATATATTATTTATTCATATGAAATTACTACCAAAGAGCATGGTGGTGCATGGTCTTTAATCCCAACACGGAGGAGGCAGAGGTAGTTGTAAATCAGCTAGAGCTGCATAGTGAGTTCCAGGCTAGCCAAGCCTACATAGGAAAACCCTGCCTCAAAAACAAAAGAAAAGAAGAAAGTATTAATTATTATCAAAAAGTGTACTTGACCTTGCCACTGTCTCCTGGCTCTGTATTCCAGGCACCATGCTGCCTATCACTTGAGTGGAGAAATTAATTCCCTAGGGCCATCAACTGTTCTTTCTGCTCCTTGCTGAGGGCGCCCTCTATTGGACTGAACATGTAAAAGAGTTGGTTTGCCACGGAACCTTGATTCTGTCAATCTACTCAGCTGTGCTGGGAGCAATTGCTCTCAGTTGGGCTCCGTAGACAATCACAATACAGAAAGTAATCTGGCTGGGTGTGGTAGCCTGCACTTATAACCACAGGACCCCCAGAGAAAGAGACAGGAGAATTGACATAAGTTCCAGGTCGGCTGAATCTACAGAGTAAGTTCCAGGACAGCCAGGGCTATGGAGTAAGAACTTGTATACACATGTGTGTGTACGTGCGACACACACACACACACACACACACACACACACACACACACACACACCCCTCCAATTTCAAAGGCCTTGCTGGGACCTGTCACTGTCCCAAGAGATAGACAGTGGCCACAGCCTGGAGACACTGATTTCTGTGAGCTCCTTTGTAGCCTCCTTCCAAGACCATGCCTACCCAGATAAGCAATATATATGGTAATGTATAAAATGGCAATTGCAACTCCATTTAAGCCAAGCCACTGCAGCATTTTATAACATTAATAGTAATGACATCATAATCCTATCTGTTACTTATCTGGCATTAACAAGTACGATGTCTTGTGATCCTGCACAGACTGCCATACATTGTGTTAAGTTCTGTGGGGCTGTTTTCATCAGCTGATTGGCTTCTTACGTAATTTTTCTTAGAGAATGTCATACATGTATACAATGTGTTTTGATCATATCCACCCTTTTACACCTTGGTTTTTGGAGACAGGTCTTATGTAGCCCAGGCTAGCCTCCACTTCCAAGTGCTAGGATTACAAGTGCATTCCACCATGCCTGGCTGTGCATGACTGATTCTCAGTTAATTCTCAACTCAGCTGGAGAGTACTCTGTTCTTGTATCAGCTCTGCTGGAGGATACTCTGTTCTTGTATCAGCTCGGCTGGAGGTTACTCTGTTCTTGTATCAGCCCAGATAGGAGTTGAAGCCATCTTCTAGGGATAGTTTTGTTTTTGTTACAGCCTCTTATTATATAGCCCAAGTTGGCCTTGAGCTTGAAATCCTTCTATCTCAGCTTCCTGAATACTGGGATTACAGCTGTGACCCACATGAGGGGGTTAGACACAGTGAAGATGCCATTCACACCTAGGCCATTTGACCTCAGAGGTTCTGACATCTCCATTAGGAAGCAGAGTTTGGAAATCACGAGACTGAGTCCGGCTGCTGGGCTACCCAGGGTTTGAGAGAACTCTGTGCTGAATTTTTAAGAATATTGCCGGGCAGTGGTAGCAAATGCCTGTAATCCCAGCACTCGAGAGGCAGAGGCAAGTGGATCTCTGTGAGTTAGAGACCAGCCTGGTCTACAAAGCAAGCTCCAGGAGAGCCTCCAAAGTTACAGAGAAACCCAGTCTCAGGAAAAAAAAATCTTATTTAGCTGGGCAGTGGTGGCATACACCTTTAATCCCAGCACTTGGAAAGCAGAGGCAGGTGGATCTCTGTGAGTTCGAGGCCAGCCTGGTCTACAGAGAGAGTTCCAGAACAGCCAGGGCTACACACAGAGAAACCCTGTCTTCAAAAACAAAAAACCCTTATTTACTCAGATAGAAAGGTAACTCCAGCATGCAAGAGGCAGAGAAAGGAGAACCAGCCTAAACTACATGAGACCCTGTCTCAAAACCAAGGGCTGGAGGGATGGCTCAATGGTTAAAAGCATATGTTGCTCTTTCAAAGGATTCGTGTTCAGTTGCCGGCACCCACGTATGTCACACAACCATCTGTAACTCCAGTTCTAGGGGATCTGACACCCTCTGGCCTCCACGGACACCTGCACACACATAATATTTATAAACTCATGCACACAGAGAGAGACATTTTTAAATCTTTAAAAACGAAACAGCAGACCCCATCATATTCAATTGCTGTATTTCTGTCCTCGCAGAACCCTGACAGATTCTTTGAGGTCAGGGCCGCGGTTCCCACATTTTCCTTGGGGCTAAAAACTGAAGGGGAAAAGTTCCTCCTCAGCTGAACTGCCAGGTGAAAGAGGGCACACCTGACTCTCCTTCCTCAGCAAGTGGCTGCACCTTGAAACAGGTGCCTCCCTGGGAAGAAGGGCTATTTATAGATGACAGGGCTATTTATGGAATGAGCCGTTCTCACCAATTGTGAACGCTTTAAAAAGAGGTTCTCAGGGATGTCGGAAAGATTAAGCTGTCCAAGTGGGACCTGAAGGTGCTGCCTCAGGGCTCCTGGCTACTGGCTCCTCAGACAATGTGACCTGGGTTTCTACTGCTTGGGACTGGGGGGGGGGGTGCGCAGAGGTGAAGATCTCTTTTGGCTAAGGACTGGGGAGGCACCAGCCCCAAGCCTGCATGCTACAGTGGAAAGATACGGGGGTCAGAGGACAACTTTATCACTTCTCTTCTTCCAACTTGTGGGTCCCAGGGATCGAACTCAGGTCGTCAGCCTTGGCAGCAAGTACCTTCACTGGCTGAACCATCTGGCAGGCCCTAGAGTGCACCCCTCCTCCCATGCACACAAAGATAAATAAATGTAATTTTTTGAGAGTGAAGCGTGTCAATTTATTGGCACCATCAACTATGAACAAGACAAGTGGGTTGTTTGGTTTTGATTTTTGTCTGTTTGTTGTTTGTTGGTTTGTTGGTTTGTTTTGCTTGTGAAGTGAGGTTGGTTTTAGTCACCATAACAGGTGCCTACACATCTTCTCTTTGAAGATGTGGTACTTGACATAGCAGGCAGGGACCATATTCTTCCCTCACTCACAATCTTTATGCAGCTGTCGGAAGTCTTCCCAGCGTTTGCTTTGAATCCTGTCTTCAGGTACCTTCACTGCCTTTGCTCAGCTCTAGTGGAATCTGATGTAGCCGAATCCCGCCTGTCGCTAGTATATCACCGTATTCTCAAGAATGGTGTGTTGGGCCAGTCTCTAGGATACTGTAATGTAGGAGGTTCAGCCGGGCCACAAGATGATCAAGCCAGAGCAACACATTTTTTCCCTTTCCTTCACTTTCTTTCTTTCTTTCTTTCTTTCTTTCTTTCTTTCTTCCTTCCTTCCTTCCTTCCTTCCTTCCTTCCTTCCTTCCTTCCTTCCTTCCTTTTCTTCCTCCCTCCCGCCCTCCCTCCCTCCCTTCCTTCCTTCTTTCTTTCCTTCCTTCCTTTCTTCTTTCTTTTTTTAAGAAAATGCTTTGGGGGATGGGTGGGCTGGAGGGATAATGGGAGCTGGTTAAAAGCACTGGCTGCTCTTCCTGAGGTCCTGAGTTCAATTCCCAGCACTCACATGGTGGCTCACAACCATCTATATAGCTGCAGTCCCAGGGGATCCAATGCCCTCTTGGTGTGCAAATGAACATACAGGCAACATTCATATACATAAAGTAAGTAAATAAATAAACATTTTAAAAAATACTAGGAACTTTGAACACAACATGAACATTTGGCTGCACCAAGAACAAAATATGAGTAAAATAATATTAGAAAATTGTGCTTTATTTTAGAGGACAATGGTTTTAAATCATCAAATTTTAGAGGGCTGGAGAGCTATCTCAGCAGTTAAGAGCACTGGCTGCTCTTCCAGAGGACCTGGGTTCAATTCCCAGCACTTAACATAACAACTCATAATCATCTGTAACTCCAGTTCTAGGAGATCCGACACCCTCCCCTAAACATACATGCAGGCAAAACACCAGTGCTTGTGAAATACAAAACAAAAAAACTCATCAAGTTTTACTCTTTTCTCTGTTAAACAAGACAACTCAAGCTGCTCCACAGACCTGGCGTTTGTCTTCTGCCTAACTGTGTTTTGTTCTGACTGCTGTAACATTTTTGGGTTTTTGTTTTGTTTTGTTTTTCTGTTTTCCGAGACAGGGTTTCTCTGTGTAGCTCTGGAGCCTGTCCTGGACTAGCTCTGTAGCCCAGGCTGGCCTCAAACTCACAGAGATCCGTCTGGCTCTGCCTCCTGAGTGCTGGGATTAAAGGTGTGCGCCACCACCACCCGGCTGGGGGCCATTCTTACTCAAACCACCATAATACCATAACACCATAACACCCTAACACCATAACAACACCATAACACCATAACACCATAACACCATAACACCATAACAACACCATAACACCACCATAACACCCTAACACCATAACACCCTAACACCATAACACCATAACACCACCATAACACCATAACACCCTAACACCCTAACACCCTAACACCATAACACCATAACACCATAACACCCTAACACCATAACACCATAACAACACCATAACACCATAACACCCTAACACCATAACACCAAAACACCATAACACCCTAACACCCTAACACCATAACACCATAACAACACCCTAATACCCTAACACCATAACACCATAACACCATAACACCATAACAACACCCTAACACCATAACACCATAACACCCTAACACCATAACACCCTAACACCCTAACACCATAACACCCTAACACCATAACACCCTAACACCCTAACACCCTAACACCCTAACACCAAAACACCCTAACACCATAACACCATAACACCATAACAACACCATAACACCATAACACCATAACACCCTAACACCCTAACACCATAACACCCTAACACCATAACAACACCAAAACACCCTAACACCCTAACACCATAACACCCTAACACCATAACACCATAACACCATAACACCATAACACCATAACACCATAACACCCTAACACCCTAACACCATAACACCCTAACACCATAACACCATAACACCATAACACCATAACACCCTAACACCATAACACCATAACACCATAACACCATAACAACACCATAACACCATAACACCATAACAACACCATAACACCCTAACACCATAACACCATAACACCCTAACACCAAAACACCATAACACCATAACACCCAATGTCTTCATCTGGCTTCAGTGTGTGCCTACATGCACAAGCTCACACACCCATGCCCACAGTAAATAACATGATTTCAGGGCAAACCAGAGAGCTCAGCATGTAAAGTTCACACTGTGGTGCACACTCACTTGAACTCACACACACACAACATACACACACACTAACAAGTAATAATAAGTATATTAATATTTGTAATTTCGGTACAATTTTCACTGAAAAGCTTATTATACACTGAAAAGTGAAGGGATTGTTTGTTTGAGAAAAGCCACAGAGAAAAAGAAATTAATGGAAATGATAGGTAAATACAGATATTCAAAGAAGAAGTCAGGGTCACTCTGCACTTGTATGGGCTCCCCCAGCTTTCCACAGCATGTAAGGGCACATGATGCAGGTGGTAAAGTTTCCTTCAGGTAGAGTGAGATATCCCCTTTCCTCCAGTAATGATAATAATTGTTTCTTTTTTCTTTAGAGACAAAGTTTCCCTGTGTAAAGGGCCACCATGCCCAAATACTGTAATTTCTAAGCGAGAAGTCGTGACTAAAGCCTATAACCCCAGAACTTGGAAGGCAGAGGTAGGATGATAGTTAGGAATTTGAGACCAGCATGAGCTACAGAATGAGACTTTGTTTCCAAAAAAAAAAAAAAAAAAAAAAAAGTTGGGCAGTGGTGGCGCACACTTTTAATCCCAGCACTCGGGAAGAAGAGGCAGGTGGATCTCTGTGAGATGGAGGACAGGCTGGTCTACAAGACAAATTTAGGATAGTCAGAGCTACACAGAGAAACCCTGTCTCAAAAAACAAAAACAAAAACAAACAAAACAAAAACAACAACAACAAAAAACCTAGCTAAATAAAACTTAAATCTCCAGTGCCATATGTAGGATATGAGTGTATCCCTTGTAAGTGTTATTTGCCCTGTTATAAAGAACATTCTTTAGCGTTTGGAGAGATTAAACGTTTGTTGAGGCAGTACTGACCTCTCCCCTGACCACTGAGCTGCACCCCCAGCTCTTTTTAATTTTCATTTTGAGATAAAAATCTCATAAAGTGGCATTGAATTCGCCATCCTCCTGCCTTAGCCTCCTCACCCTCCAGTAGCTAAGATGACAGGTGTGCAACACCAGCCTCAGCCTAAGTGTGAGCTTTCCTTGATCCAGCTGACAGGGTGGATCCCGCCGCAGATTCCCCGAGTCACAGCTTCCGGCCGCTCACACACCTGGTTCCGGGGCTTTCTCCTAGTCAGTTGCCTCCTCTGGCCTCTCTCTGAGTTTCGTCTGTCTTCCTAGAGATGTGTGCCAGCTTTTACCCTGCTGCTTCCACATTTATGTATAACTAGGTAATGAGCGACAGTCATAAGCCCAGCTGCCACGTCAGGCCTGTGGCCACCACCGACTCTGGATCTACAAATAGCTGAAGGAAGGAAAGGGAGGAAGGCCTGGCACATCGATGCAGCTGTCAGTATCTCACGGGAGGGGACACATCTGTGGACCCAGGGGGTCAGCGATGAGAAATGAGCTAGGAGACATCCTTAGAAATAAGTGTTTCAGCCGGGCAGTGGCGGCGCACACCTTTAATTCCAGCACTCGGGAGGCAGAGGCAGGAGGATCTCTGTGAGTTCGAGGCCAGCCTGGGCTACAGAGCGAGATCCAGGAAAGGCACAAAGCTACACAGAGAAACTCTGTCTCGAAAAGTAAAAAAATAAAATAAAAAATAAATGTTTCAGGAGCTGGAGAGATGCTCAGTGGTTAAGAGTGTGTGAATCCCATGGATGCAAGGAGAAAGACCACTGGCCCTAATCATGGCCAAATTAATCAGTGCAAGCATTTTTATTTGTCTACTGGGGCAGTCTCTCCCTAAAGGGGGGTCCCATCAAAGAGGTGCCTCCGCTGGAGTCCCGCCTCAGCCTTTCCATAAAAAAAGGAGTCACCACAGGAGAAGAGCAGCAAGAATGGAGGCCCCAGGTCGCCTGGAGACTAGGGGACAGCTTTATTCCCTGCCAGTGTTCAGCCATGGCTGCAGGCTACCTTAAAGGGCTGAGGCCACCTAGGCTGTGGGGCAGGAGGCCATCCTCCTTTATTGTGACCACCTCAGAGACATGTGAAAAAGAGGAGACAGGCGTGCGTGCAGCTGGAACCTGGGCTCTGCTACGGATTGGACAGTATCCTCCAGCAGGGATTGCAGGTTACAGGAAAGGAGTCTGGAAACTTCAAAGTGGAAACATGATTTATTTATTTAGAGACGGTCTCACTATTGTTAAGTAATAGCTCCTAGATCATGAGGAATGGAGTCAGGTTGTACTGGGCATTATTAGCCTCCTAGCCATAAAGAGTGGCTTAGCCCCAGCCAGACCGTTCCTGTTCCACCTTCAGAAACAATAAACAACCCACCCAGCTCCCAGTGCACTCAACTTTCATCCTGGGGAAAGGTTGGGAGCCCTCACTATTCCGATAGAGCAGTCTCGGCCTGTTGAGTACTAGTTTGCCTCCTTCTTTGCTGTTTTGAGACAGGGGTTCTCTGTGTAGCCTTGGCTGTCCTGGAACTCACTTTGTAGACCAGGTTAGCCTTGAAGTCAGAGATCCAACTGCCTCTGCCTCCTGAGTGCTGGGCTTAACGGCGTGTACCACCACCACGATCCAGCCCCCAGCCCACTTTTTTACTGATCATTACAAAACAGCATCTCACTGAGTTGTCCAGCCCAGTCTTGAACTTGCAACATAACCCAAGCAGGCCTCAAACTCCCATCCTCCTGCCCTTGGCTGGTTAAACAGCTAGACAGCAGGCCCTTACCACCCACCACACCTGGTTTCCAAAAACCTTTAAGGCTGATAAGAAATGTCTGCTGGGGGTGGCAAAGAGTGGGGAGACATGGGCTTTGTCTCCCCAAAATTCACGGTCAACATAGGAAATTCAAATGCATTCTGTGCCTGAGACCCAGCTCAGTGTTAAGGGGCATCTGCCCTTGTGGGGTCACCCTATTGCGTGCTGCTTCCTGCATGCATGCCTGCCATGTGTCAGTCAGCCTGTGCTCTGCCTGGGCTTACAAGGCCATTCCCTGCTCCCTTTGAGGTCCCCTCTCCCCTATAGCCTGCCTATTGGTCCCCCATTTACCCTCGCATGCATAGCTCAAATGCCTTTCCTGATGTCCATGTATGTTGGAAGCAAACATGCTCCCCCCCCCCCAGGAGCCCTGGGAGAGTTTATCATTCAATGTTATCTTTTCTTATTATTTATTATGAGGGGCTCATGCCGTGGCACAGATGTGGAGGTCAGAAGACAACTTTGTGGAGTTGGTTCTCTCCTTCCGTCTTTACATGGGTTCCAGGGCTCAAGTTCATGTTGGCAAACTTGCAGTAAGTTGCCTTCATAGGTCTGAGTGTACCATTAAAAAAAATAAAAGTTGGGTTGGGGATTTAGCTCAGTGGTAGAGTGCAATGCCCTGGGTTCGATCCTCAGCTCAAAAAAAAAAAAAAAGTTCTGCTGGGCAGTGGTGGTGCACGCCTTTAATCCCAGCACTTGGGAGGCAGAGGCAGGCAGATCTCTGTGAGTTTGAGGCCAGCCTGGTCTACAGAGCGAGTTCCAGGACAGTCAGGACTGTTACACAAAGAAACCCTGTCTAGAAAAAAAAAAAAAAAAGTTCTTTCCCATTCCCACAGAGTGAAAGAGAAAAGCACCTTATATGTAGAAATCAGAGTGTGTTCTGGTGTGGGTGCATATATGTGTAAATGCTTGTGCATGTATGTGTGACAGAAACAGTCAAGTTGTACCCAGATACAGTTGCAGCACCCCAGACATCATGCTAAGTCATCTCTATGTGATAATTCACTTTTTGTTGTTGTTGTTTTTTCGAGACAGGGTTTCTCTGTGTAGCTTTGCGCCTTTTCCTGGAACTCGATCTGTAGACCAGGCTGGCCTTGAACTCACAGAGGTCCACCTGGCTCTGCCTCCCAGGTTCTGGGATTAAAGGTGTGAGCCATCACCGCCCGGCACAATAACTCACTTTTAACCCTCCCCGATAACCTCAGGGACCATAACCCTCATTTCAGAAAGGCCACAAAAGTATCCGTGCAGGACCAAGACTGTAGCTCAGTTGGTAGAGTACTTGCCTAACATACATGAAGCCCAGGGTTTCACGCCCACTACCAAAAGACACGTGTATGCCCAGAACCGAGGAGGTGAAAATCAGGAGTTCAAGCGAAACCAGATGATTCAACAAAACCCAGAGATTCATTCTGCTGAGTGGGTCCAGGTCTTGGAGGGAAGAGACCCTAGGACAGGCATTTCAAAGGATCAGGCTGTAGATGCTGCGCACAATGATTGGGGATGGGCACCTCCTCGTGCATGAGGCATACTTTCCAGAACCCTGTGTTCCTGCCTCCCTTGGTTCCCAGAGACAGAGTCAGCCTCTGCCCTCTCTTATCTCGCCTTATTCCCACTGTACTCAGCATCTATCTCCCTACTTCAGATACAAGGCTGGCTTTGCTCAGCACATTTTGGCCAACACTGATTACCCAGCTGAGACACAGCCCATTCTTTCCTGAATAAAAGAGACCACCACAGACCCCACAACACCTGAAGAGTGTCAGAGCAGCCAGCATCTACACCCAACAGACAAACAAGGGACCAGTGACTGGCACCCAACAGAAGAGCACCTTCGCAGCTGAGAAGGTACTGGCCACATGCTTGCTTCTTCTAAAGGGGGACAAGAGACAGAGCCTCAACTCTGCAGTCAGAACCTAAGGGATCTCAGCATCCAGGATTGTGCAGGTCAAGAAGTTTGGGGTGGGGAGAACAGAGGTTAAGGTCACAGGGACAAGTGAGAGTCCTGGAAATGTGTCGGTGCAGCCTGATGGTCAGTTCCAAGAATCCCATTGCTACCTCAGAGCTGGAGTATGGGTGTGGGAGGTGTGGGGAGTGGGGTGTGTGTGCAGCAATCAATTAGCAATGTCTGCCATGAGTTGGAATAGAAAGTGGAGACCTGTGTGTGTAGTGATATTGTGTCCCCCAATATATTGTGCACCCTAATAAAGTTATCTGGAGTCAGAGAACAGAACAGCCACAAGACAGACATAGAGTCCAGAAAATGGTGGCACATACACCTTTAATCCTATCACTTGGGAGGCAGAGATCCATGCAGATCTCTGTGAGTTCAAAGCCACACTGGAAACAGCCAGGCATGGTGACACATGCCTTTAATCCTAGGAAGTGATAGGAGGAAGCAGAAAGGTATATAAGGCGTGAGGACCAGGAACTAGAGCCCCCCCCCCAACTTCCGGGGAGCTGACAACCAAACCCAGGGCCCTAGCGCTTGCTAGGCAAGCGTTCTACCACTGAGCTAAACCCCCAACCCCGAACTAGAGCCTTTTTAAGCTTTAACTTTTAGCAGCAGTTAGCTGAGATCCATAAGGATGAGGATTCAGAGTCTTTCAGTCTGAGGAAACAAGATCAGCTAAGGAATTGGTGAAGTGAGGTTAGCTGTGGCTTGTTCTGTCTCTCTGATCTTTCAGCGTTCACCCCAATACCTGGCTCCTGGTTTGTCTTTATTAATAAGAACTTCTAACAATTCATGCTACATATGTATTACATACTTATTGTCCTGAGTGGCTGAACTGTGGGAAATTACTAGAATTATAATAGCTCAGCCAAGCAGAGTAGCAAATGCTGTAATCTCAGCACTTGAGAGGCTGAGGCAAAAGGACTGAGTTCCAGGCCGGCTTGGGCCACCAGTGAGAACTTGTCTCAAAATAACAATAGCAGGTAACATGTATTAAGCATGTCAACTGTGCTAGCTTGTTCATTTCTTCCATTTCTGTCCTCAAATTAACCCTCAGAGATGGATGTCATAGTCCTTCCTCTAAAAGGCCTGCCCCATGGGGCCTTTTTTATATTTGTGTCATTTGATATTGCACCCTGGGCTCCCAAAATACTACCTGGCTATGCAGGCACTAGGTCACATGTTTGTTAAGGAACGGATGAATTATCATTTTGCAGATGAGGAAACCGAGGGCCTGAGCAGTCAGTAGCTTGCTCCAGGTAGGCAGCTGCTAAATGCTACTTTAGGGCATCATGCCCCATGGAACTTTCTGGAAGGTAAACATGTTCTGTAATCTGTCCCATATGACAGCTACTAGCCACATGTGACCACTGGGGACTTAAAATATGGCTAGTGTGTGGAAATCTGAATTTATAATTTTATATAAATCTTGACTAATTAAAGCTGACATTGGAAATAGCAGCACACGGCTGATGGCAGCTTCTCTGAATAGCACAGCCTGGAGCTTAAGGATTTGATCACCAGAGACTAATGCCAGATTCCAGGATGTAAAGTGCACACAGGTCAAGGTTTCCCTGTGGCACTATAGAAATACCCTGGCTTTAGGTTCCACGGGAGAGGGGAGGGGAGGGAAGGAGTTGCCAGTGAGTGGAGGTCCCAGTACATGCTTTTGCTGTCCTTCTGCCACAGCAGTCTGGGAGGGCTTTTACCTAGGTTGTGAATGATATGATGGTTCCAGAGGGGATCTGGACAACTGAGGACAACCTGCTGAGCTTGGGACACTGTTCAAGGCCTGCAACCTTGACCTCCTGAGTCCTCAAGCCTTATCCTTTTATTGTTCAACAGAAAGCAAAACAAGGCACCATCACATGCACCACACACACACACACACACACACACACACACACACACACACACACACACCATGGGTGAATCAGGCTGTGGGCACTACTAGTGGGTGAGGGACCTCAGGGGTGACACGCTAGAGCTGGGGTGTGCACTCATTATGCACATAGTGGCTTCCAGATGGCAGCTCACTCCTCCTCCAGGCCTCTGTCCAGGCTGGCTGGTGTCTTGCTTCCCTTCCTTTCAAAGGGTGATGTTGAGAAATGCCTGAAGCAGATGACGGCCTGAGAACAAATGGTACTAGAGAGAGTCCACTCCAGACTATGTCAGTTTTATCAGGGATCGGGGCTTTAAATGGAAGAGTGCCTATGTGGTTGGTTGAGAGTCTTGTATCATCAGCTAAAGTTAACAGTTATGTCACAGATAGTTTGAAGAAACCATGGATGAACTCCTTGTACTTTGTTGACACCACCAGGAGGGAGGAGCAGGTTGGAGGTGGGGAAACTGAGGCATAACAAAGTAAAGTAGCTGGCGTTGTTCACACATCAAGGGTGCAGCCATGCCAGGGCTCATCCCCAGGCAGACCTGGGGGGAAATAGTTTGAGAGGGAGGGAGGAAGGGGTAATAAACAACCCAGAAGGGAGGGTTTTTTTTCTCTACTCAGAGATGAGGCACCGCCACTCAGGACTGGCCTATATTCCCACTGTGGCCCTCTCCACATGGCAGCCTCATCCTCTAAAGGCATTCCTAGCCCCTCAGCAGTTCCACACTTACAGGATGTGCCGGCCAAGGGTTCCCAGCAAAGACATGACTGAGGCTAGCCAGCGAGCCCGCTCTTTTGTGCAGAATGTCAACTATCTAGATTATTCAGCCCTTGGGAGGAAGGCCAGGCCAGGGACAAACCTTTGGCAGGCAGAACCCAGTGTTTAGAGAGTGGGCCCCACCTTCTGGGCCCAGCCTTCTCCTCCAGGAGCCCAGCCAACCTCAACCTCAACAGTCTTTTGGTGATCTGCATTATCATTTTCTCTCTGTCTCTGTCTCTGTCTCTGTCTCTCTCTTTCCTTTTCTTTCTTTCTTCCTTTTGTCCTGGATCTCACTCTGTAGATCAGGCTGGCCTAGAACTCACAGAGATCTGCCTACCTCTGCCTCCTGAATGCTGGAATTAAAGGCATACGCCACCACTGCTCAGCTCTTTCTTTCTTTCTTTCTTTCTTTCTTTCTTTCTTTCTTTCTTTCTTTCTTTCCTTTTTTATGTGTTTATGCTGTTCTGGAGACAGAATCCAGGCCTTCATACATGTTAGACAATGTACCACTGAGGCACATTCCCAGCCCTAACATCTACTTCTGAACAGAGGGTTAGGCACAGAAATAACACAGACCTCATTAGAGTTGACCTCTATGGCCAGCTGTATGGGTCTGTGGCCTCTGGGGTTACACAGGCCCGGTGTTCAGAAAGGCCCAGGGCTGAAGTTTAAATTGTTGCCTTGGACTTCGGAGTCACTTGACCTTGCACTTGTTCTGTGTATACAAAGCATGATGGGACCGTAGAACAGGTAATAAATAGTTCTGGGCCACAGGAGTCCCTCATTCCTATTAATCACTGTCCCCAATGGGGACCTGTGAATGCTGTCTACCAAATTACTCAATATGGCCTGTGACAGTCTGTAAGTGTTCCTGAGTCTCCCTCCCTATGTCCCAGGGATTTCAAAATGAAGTCGTGACTTTAGCACCTGTGAATGGAGCCAGGCATGGTGGCCCAAGCCTTTAATCTCAGCACTCGGGAGGGAGAGGCAGGTTGATCTCTGTTAGTTCCAGGCCAGCCTGGTCTACATGGTGAGTTCCAGGACAACCAGAGTTACACAGAGAAACCCTGTCTCACACACACCCCCCCCCACACACACACACGCCACAGCTGTGATTGCTCTGAAGCAGGTCACAGAAGCAAGGAAAGGCTTTGTCCTGTGTTGTGCCACAGCTTCATGTTGCATCTCTGAGATGACAGTGTGGAGTCCCTGTCAGGGGTATCACTAAGACCCTCCTTTTGGGGAGGTAAACAAGAAAGACCAAGCAGTACCCACCTCCATGTCATTTATAACAGGGATGCTATTTGTAACAGGATGCATATTCACCACTGAGGGAGGCCCAGTGCAAAATCTGCACCATTAGCACCATGCTACAGAAGAGCCTTTACTGACGTGAGAAAATTCATGTTCATGAAAGAGAGGAAACGTTGCCCAAGAGCCCAAGTCATGTGATCTCGTTTGCATAGATGCACAGAGAATACACAACAGTGGGAAAGACTTTGGGCTGTGTATCTTTTCTTTTCTTTTCTTTTTCTTTCTTTCTTTCTTTTTTTTTTTTTTGAGACAAAGTCCCTAGGTAACCCTGGATGTTCTAGAACTCACTATGTAGACCAGGCTGGCCTTGAACTCAGAGGAATGACTGGGATTAAAAGGCAGGCACCTCCATGCCTCTGTATGTCCTTAAATGCCCACAGCTGTTTCTTTTGGTGGCTGACATTTTCTCCTTTCTTGCTTCTGTTTTCTGAGCTCTCTGTGAGGAGGATGTATCTCTGTGAGGCACTATGGTAGCCGGGTCCAGGCTGGACTGCAAGCTCTGGAGGCTGACTACCAGGCATCAGAGTTCTGCTTCTGAAAGGTGAATGATCTCAGGTATGGGGCTTTCCTTCTCCAGGCCTCACCTTCCACATCTGTAAACAGGAAGGGAAGGATCCCTTCCTCCCAGGGTCAAGGAGACCAAATGATTTCCTGTGCATACAGAGTTTAGAGCAATGTCCAGGGCATAGTAAACTCAGGTGCTTTCTGGCATTGTTGTTGTTTAGAAATCATATAATCACAGCCTTCAGGAGGCTGAGGCAGAAGGACCAAGAGTTCCAACCGACCCTGGCCACATAACAAGGCCCTACCTCAGATTTATGATGATCTTCCTGCCTCTGCTTCCTGAGCACTAGGACTACAAGCGTGATCCGCCATGGTTGGCTGGCATTCACTAGTTTTGTAATTGAGGAAAAATGTTTTGAAAGGCAGAAAATGCAAGCCAGTTCACTCCATCCTCCTAGGGAGATAGGATGAGGCCAGGCTAGCTTTACATGCCCAGGTCACGTGTGTATTTCCAGGTTTGTCCAAGGCCTGACTACAGCCCCTCACCTCAGGGCTATGCATCTTCCGCTCTGGCTTTACAAACCCAACACCTCAGGTACTAATGTGAAGTTACAGGTTATTAACATAGTCTTAGTTGGGTTATCTATAGTTAAAAAAAAAATCTCACCGGGTGGTGGTGGCGCACTCCTTTCATCCCAGCTCTCGGGAGGCAGAGGCAGGCAGATCTCTGTGAGTTCGAGGCCAGCCTGGTCTACAGAGTGAGTTCCAGGACAGGCTCCAAAGCTACACAGAGAAACCCTGTCTCAAAAAAACCAAAATAAATTAATTAATTAAAATTAAAAAAAAAATCTCTTTAGCTAAATCTTTTTTTTTTTTTTTTTGGAGCTGAGGATCGAACCCAGGGCCTTGTGCTTGCTAGGCAAGTGCTCTACCACTGAGCTAAATCCCCAACCCCTATCCAACTAAATCTTGATAGATAATAAGTAGATATAAATTGATATCCACACAGGTACTCAACTAACAATATTCTCATTTCAAAACACCCCCCCACCCCCACCCCACACAAGTCCCTAATTTCCCGTAGTTAGCTGTCCCAACTTCCCCACCCTTGGCATCCTTTGCTGTGCTTCCTGGCTTTCCCATTTTTCCTGTTTGAACATTTTACTTATGTTTTCTGTTTGCGATTTTGAGACAAAGTTTCACTATCGAGCCCAAGCTGTCCTTGAACTCTTCATCTTCCTGATTCAGCCTCCCAAGGAAGACAACTGGGTGCCACCCATGGCAGCCAGGAGCGTCCTTTCCTGTCTAGCTTCTTTTGCTCTTCAAGGTTTTTCCAGACGGTAGCGGGAGTGAAGTTTGATAATGGATAGATTAAGTAATGATGATCTCAGTTCAACAAATATTTACCGAGAGGCCATGTACCTGCCGAGGAGTCCAGCAAAGATCATACCATTTGCTGGAGGGCTTCGAGTGGAAAAGAGACGGGAAGAAAGGGAGGAAAGAATTATGTAAAATATGATGAGCCAACTAGGGCAAAGTTGAGGGCCCTGATGGTTGAGGCACTGGGGAGAAAGAGACAGAGAGAGAGAGAGGTAGAAAGAGAGAGAGGGAGGGTGAAAGAGAGAGGGCAAGAGAGGGAGGGCGAGAGAAAGAAAGAGGGGGGTGACAGAAAGAGAGGGAGAGGAGAGAGAGAGAGAGAAAGACCGAGAAAGAGAGAGAGGGAGGGAGGGAGAGAGAGAGAGAACGAGATAGAAAGAAAGAGGGTGAATTAGAGAGAGAGACAGAGACAGAGAGACAGAAAGACAGAGAGAGAGAGCAAGAGGGAGAGAGAGAGAGGGAGGGGAGAGAGAGAAAGACCGAGAAAGAGAGAGAGCAAGAGGGAGAGAGAGAACGAGATAGAAAGAGACAGAGTGAATTAGAGAGAGAGACAGAGACAGACAGAGAGACAGAGAGACAGAGAGAGAGAGAGAGAGAGAAAGACCGAGAAAGAGAGAGAGGGAGGGAGGGAGAGAGAGAGAGAGAGAAAGAGAGAGAGAGAGCAAGAGGGAGAGAGAGAACGAGATAGAAAGAGACAGGGTGAATTAGAGAGAGAGACAGAGACAGAGACAGACAGAGAGACAGAGACAGAGAGAGACAGAGAAAAGAAAAAGAACAGGTAATAGATAAGGATAAATAGTTCGGAGAAGCAGTATCAGGACAGGTGCAGGCAGTGTGGTCCCTGGCAGAGTAGTCCACAAAGGCAGGCCTCTTCTCAGTGTGGGCGAGGGTCGCCGCCCCCGAGAGCAGGTGAGGAGGGTCCAACCACCCCAGGGCCCCCGACCCGCTCTGAGGTCTATTCCACCGAGCCACCTCGTGCTCTGGCGCCTGGGACGTGGTGGGCAGCCGGAGCATGCCCGGACTGCCTAGAGGACAGCTAGGGTGCGAGCGAGATCAGTGTAAGGAACCCGGGTCCTTCCTGCAGACCCCTGCGGGCTCCGCACCTTCCCTCCCTCCGACCCCGCCCCTAAAACCGCGCTCCGCCCGCTCTCCTGCCTGTTAGCCTCCAACAGATCCGCCCCTCCGACGACGCTCCGCCCTCCACCCCGCAGACCCCGCCTCTCTTCCCGCCCTCCGGCCCCGCCCCTCAGCCGCCATTGACTGTGCAGGCTCGCACTTCCTTGCGGAGGGATGGCTGCGCTCCGGGCCGGCCCGACAGCCCCGCAGCGCGTGCTGCTCGGGTAGCGCATTGCCAGCGGGCCGGGCCCGCGTGTGCACAGGTGCGACCCACGCCTCCCTCAGCGCCTCAGCGCCTCAGCGCCCGCCGGGCGGGACCCGGAACGGTGAGTGCACCCTGGGCTGCGTGCGGGATCCCGGGGACCCGGGGGCGGGGGCTCTGCACCTTTACCTCACCTGCTTGCACGAAGCCCAGGACGCGTCCAACGGCCACAGACACAGTCCCCAAGGCGAGCCCAGCACTGGAGCGCTCTCTCTGGATCCTTTGGCCTAGAAAAGAAAGCTCTCAGAGTGTAAGGAACCAGAAACCTGGCTAGCCGCCTTAAGTAGATGGGCAGAGAGGGTGTCTTTCAATGTTTTCCTCCCTGTGACCTTGGGCGGGCCCCTCAGCCACCTGCCCGGCCACGGTGTGGTTTTCTCACTGTGGGAACAATGGTGCTCGGTCGCTGACGGCCAAGGTGAACCGAGGAAGTCAGGGGTGTGCAGTAAGTAGATGCCGTTTGATGGCTGGACCACTTCCCTTCTCTCTGGGCCTCCAGCAGCCTGGGGACAGAGAGTCCCTGCATGGGTACAGCTTAGTTACAAAGTTGCTAGTTTTCTCCCAAAGATCCGCTTGTCTCTTTTTTCCCCGGGGAGAGTCGAACAGAATGAAATGTCCCCGGAATTCTTCCTCCGTGGGAACACTGGAGCCCCCTCTCTCTCCCTGTTTATCTCATAACTGTGCTGACTTCTTTTTTATTATTATTATTATTATTATTATTATTATTATTATTACTATTACTATTATTATATTTGTGTTTTAATTTTACATATCAGCCATGGGTTCCCCTGTCGTCCCCCCTCCCGCCCTCCCCCCCCCTGCTGACTTCTTATCACATTGTTCTGCAAAGAGTCTTTGTTCAATAGGTAACAAAATGACTCTTCTTATGGACTCAGCAGAACTGGGGAAAATTTCTCCAAAGCCCAATCCCAGTATATGTGTTATGCCCAAGTTGGTTTTGTAAGGAAAATGAGGTGAAGAAGTGAGGTTGGCGAAGACAGACTCATCTTTCCGGGCTGTTAAGTAGACCAATGAGAGGCTGCACCTTTCCAGCCTTCCCCAAGGATGGATGGAGGTTGGGTTCTCTATGTGTGCCTTTGGGGCAAGCTTACTGCAGGGGATTGAGGATAGGGAAGCTGCAGGTGTTGGCTGTAGGCTGTTTGCAGTGGTCCCTGTGTCAGTGTGTCCCCCCTTTCTCCCCCTCGTTGCCCCCTGCCCCCCAACATATAGAGGCGGGGAGTTCCAATAGGCTCCAAGGCACACAGAATGTTCCTGACCAGAGTTGGGGAAGCAAGCTGAGCAGAATTTCTCTGAGTCATATAAGTTTAACCCAACAGGTTTATTCCTTCCTGGTGTCCCCTGCCAGTGCCCTCCTAGTCTTCCAAGTCCCCCGAAGCCTGGTTCCCAGGTGCTCACAAGTTGCTTGGCCTTTTAATGCAGGTAGAAACATCATGTGTCACATGTGTAGATTTGATCAGAAAGGTCAGCACAGCAGGATTGCTCATGTTTGCATTAAAGCATGGGCCTCCCCGTGAGGCCTATTCCTTAGGCCTGTGGATTCTTCCCCACATGATGACCAGACTACAGTACAGCTTTGGAGTGCACAGCAACAGGGAGGCCTCTTGGGTCTTCATGCCAGCCCTGCTGCATCCTCCAAACTGTGGGATGCTGTGTGGTTTATTTCACACTTCCTTTGTTACCTCTTGCTTTTTGACTCAAGGACAATATAGGGATGGTCCCATGAGGTTATATGGAAGAAAACTAAAGAAGACCCACAGAAGCCCGAAGACGGTTCCCAAAGCAGAGTTTGTACCCATTAGTCACAGCTTCCTCTCACCCCTCACTTCCTCTTGAGAATTTGAAAGTGGGGCCCTGGTCAAGTCTGGGCCTTGTTTCCTATACTAAGGTAGAAGGCCCAGGTTTGGTGGTCGGATATGAACTAGCATTATGACAGTTTTAAATGTCCCCATCTGTAAAATGGGACTGTGGACATTAGCCTGGCTGATGTGTGGTGGGAGTTAAATGAGGTGGCGAGTGGAAGTCCCTTTGCTTGGATCCACCGTAGTCCCAATTCCAAAGTGGTGACTGCCACAGAAACTCTGCCGTAGCTAAAAGGTAGGGTTTAGATTAAACATCATAAGATGGGTGTTGGGCCATTGAAGTGGCCCAGTGGATAAAGAAGTTTGCCACCAAGCCTGACAGCCTGAGTTCAACTCCTGGGTCCCATATGATGGAAAAAGAAACTCTCCCAGGCCTTCACAGAATAAATAAATTAAATTACAGTTACGGGGAGCAATCATGAGCATGGGACGAAGGCTAAATGCTGTGAGATGCCAGACTTTAGACAATAGAGGGACATGAATTAAGTAGAAGTAAAGGAAGTTGCCCCTTGTTCCCAGCCAAGGCCATAAAGTGGGCCCAGGGTTTCAGGAACTCTGACATCCATGCAATTACCCAAGGTCCTGAGAAAAGCAACTGACCTATCTCCCACCCCACAGTTCCCGAATAAAACAACTTATTTTAAAAAACAGCTCATACCT
Organism: Onychomys torridus; assembly: GCF_903995425.1. Taxonomy (NCBI): domain Eukaryota; kingdom Metazoa; phylum Chordata; class Mammalia; order Rodentia; family Cricetidae; genus Onychomys; species Onychomys torridus. Next base: position 47,888,632 of record NC_050447.1, read on the forward strand.
CCACCCCCACCCCCACACCACACCACCCTCCGTACACACACACACACACACACACACACACACACACACACACACACACCTAGGCTTGGCACTGTGTGCTGTCCTGTACACCAGGTCTTGAGACACCCTACAGATTAATATAGTCTGCTCTTGTGGTTGAGGGCTGTCTCTTTCCATTCCTTTAATTCCCTTTGCGAACTCAGTTCTTACATTACGCAGCTACGGCAGCCTGACTTTCCACACACAGTATCTTGTTCTCTCTCATTCTCCTTCATGGGATGGTTTCTTCATTTGCTGGCAGTGGTGTCTGCCAGCAGGGCCTGCAGTTAATAACCAACCTGGAGTTAATGCTGCATGCTCAGGAATGCTATTCTCCTTGTAGGCCTGAAATCACTCACAATGGAGGCAAGCAAGCAGATTCGAGTCTCTCGGCCATACAAAATCAGCGAATCTTCAAAGGTACGTGAGCAGCCCCTCCTCACCCATGGTATCAATTCCGATTGCCTCTGGCTTCTGGCTGATGTCTCCTTAACTGTGGTCACGTGGGTTTGTAGAGAAGCTCCTGGGTATTGTTCCCTCTGTTCTACATCTCACCATGAGGGGTGGGACAAAAGAACCATAGGACTTCAGCCTTTATGAGGGGGCTTACCAACCCCAATATGAGTCTCATGGAGAGCCCAGCCCCTGACCTTATGGTAGAACTCATCTTCCTGATGGTAAGACCTCAGGGATCTCTTCCCTGTTTGTGTCCAACTCCCTGAGACCCCAAGAATGAATAAGTATAGACTCCCTGGGTTCTGGCCACCAGCACACATCAGGCTGGTTTCATTAGCATCACCCTTAGCAAGTCAGGAAAGAGTCCAGAGAGAATAGCCATTGCATGGGCATGGTATACATCTGTAATCTCAGCACTTGAAGGCTGAGGCAAGCAGACAACCATGAGTTTAAGGCCAGCCCTGTCTATATAACGAGTACCAGGCTGGCCGGTACAAAATCCTCTCTCAAAAAAATAGCCTGTGTGAAGCCAGGCAGTGGTGGAGCATGCCTTTAATCCCAGCACCCAGGAGGCAGAACCAGGTGGATCTGTGTGAGTTTGAGGCCAGTCTAGTCTACAGAGAGAGATCCAGGACAGGACAGGCACCAGAACTACACAGAGAAACCCTGTAAGGGGGGTTAGGGGGGGAGACCAGCCTGTGTGTGTGTGTGTGTGTGTGTGTGTGTGTGTGTGTGTGTGTGTGTGTGTGTGTGTGTGTGTGTGTGTGTGTGTGTGTGTGTGTGTAGGGGAAGGGTGATACACACCTTTAATCCCAGCAGAGGCAGACGGATCTCTGAGTTTGAGGCCAGCCAGGTCTACAGAGAGACCCTGTCTTAGAACCAAATAAATAACAACAACAGGGCTGTTGAGATAGCTCAGCAGATAAAGGCATTTGCTACCAAGCCTGACAACCTGAGTTCAAAACCCAGGAGTCACGTGGTAAAAGGAGAGAACCACCTCATGCAAATTGTCCTCTGACCTTTACATGTAAACGGTGGCACACATGCACTCCCCCCCTCAATAAAAACCAAGTCAACAGATGTAATAACAATCATATTTTTAAAAGCAAGGGGAAAAAAAAGAAATAAATACAAGGGCTAGTGATGAAGCTCAGTTGGTAGAATGCTTGACTGGCCTGGCATGCCTGAAACCCTGGGTTCAGTCCCCAGCACTGTATATACAGGGCACAGTGGAACACACCTATAATCCTAGCACTCAAAAGGTAGAGACAAAAGGATCAGAAATTAATGATCACCCTCTGCTACTTAGCAAGAGGAGGGGAGGGCTGGGCATGGCAGCTGTCCACAAGGCAGGAAGAGGAGAAAGGGAGAGGAGGAGGACAAGAGAAAACTCAACAAGCAAAATGGACTGGAAACAAGGAGCTGGTCCATTCAAGGAACACCAACTAAGAATGGCCAGCCTGAGAAGGACAGCATTCCTACAGTTGTGTCCCTGGGTTCTCAGCCCAGGATCTGAGAGTGAGAACGTGCATCAGATAGCTGGTGACAGCTGTGGGCTCCTTAAAACTGAGCAGAGGACATGGGCTGGGGAGGGTTTTGTAAGACAGAAGGCTGCCTCCCCTGCGTTTCTCAAGTGCCCACTGGGCTGTCTCACTGACTCTCTAAACCTGAATGATAAACATGCTTGTTTATTGTTCAACATGCTCGTAAACCTCACTCAGGTGAGGAAGTGGGGCCACAGCTAACCTGAGACCACACAGTCAGCAGGATGCAGAGCTGGAGTTCTAACTTTGGTCCATCTGATTATAAGTGGTGGGGTGGGGTAGGGGGCAACACTTTTCTGATGGGAAAACATTTACAAAACATCTCTTGTGACCTAGAAGAAGGAAGAAAGGAGAGAAAGAAGGGAAGACAGAAGCAAGTGAGCTTTTAGACTCCTGATTATAAAGGAGGAAGACAGAGAAAGCACCCAAATAGCTCCTTTGGTTGTTTTGGGGTTTTTATTTTTGCTTTTTCAAGATGGGTTTTTCTGTGTAGCCTTGGCTGTCCTGGAACTTACTCTGCATTTATGTCTGTGTGAGAATGTCGGATCCCTTGGAACTGGAATTACAGACAGTTGTGAACTGCCATGTAGGTGCTGGGAATTGAACCCTAGTCCTCTGGAAGAGCAGCCAGTGTTCTTAACCACTGAGCCGTCCCTCCAGCCCTGGAACTTGCTCTATAGACCAGGCTGGTCTCGAACTCACAGAGATCTACTACCAAGCAGACAGTTTCTAGTAATTATACACACTGGGGCTGGCTAGACAGCTCAACATGTAAAGTCACTTCCTGCTCAAGTGACAGACAACCTGAGCTCCACGCCTAGAACATAGGAGGTAGAAGAAAAGCCATCCCTTCACCTCCACAGTCACACTGTGGTGCATGCACCTGCGCCAATATTTTAGTCTTTTGTCTAATTTTATTTCAGATAGTGTTTCTCCATGTAGTCCTGGCTGGCCTGGAACTTTCTAGGTAGAACAGACTGACCTTGACCTCACAGAGGCCCACCTGCCTCTGCCTCTGAGTGCTAAGATTATAGGCATGTGCCACTACACCCAGCCAAGTCTTTAAAACATTTCAGGAGGGAGGACAAGAAGGAAGGAGACACATGCTGTCAGAAGCACCTGTGATGCTCTGGGGTTTCCTTCCGTGGCCCTCATCCCGTCTTATAACAATTGCCGTCACCTCTGGGCTGACGGTGGTGCCTGAGGCCGGCAGGCCTGTGCTTTCTCTCCTGATGCACCTTCTTGTGCAGGTGTTCCACCGGGCTGACCACTCCACCACAGTGCTGCAGCGGCTGAATGAGCAGCGGCTGCATGGCCTCTTCTGTGACGTGGTCCTCGTGGTCGAAGAGCAACACGTGCCTGCCCACCGCAACCTCCTGGCTGTGTGCAGCGACTACTTCAACTCCATGTTCACGCTGGGCATGCGGGAGGCTTTCCAGAAGGAGGTGGAGCTGGTCGGCACCTCCTACGTGGGGCTCAAGGCTGTGGTGGACTTCCTCTACAGCAGTGAGCTGGAGCTGGACGGCAGTAACATCGACTACATCCTGGAGACGGCGCACCTGCTGCAGATCTGGACGGTGGTGGACTTCTGCTGTGAGTACCTGGAGCAGGAAGTGAGTGAGGACAACTACCTGTACCTGCAGGAGCTGGCCTCCATCTACAGCCTCAAGCGGCTGGACGCCTTCATTGACAGCTTTGTGCTGAGGCACTTCAGCTCACTGTCCTTCACGCCGGACTTCCTGCAGAGCGTGTCCGTGCAGAAGCTGTGCGCCTACCTGAGCAGTGGCCACGTACAGCACAAGTGGGAGTATGACCTGCTGCAGGTGGCTCTGCAGTGGCTCACTCAGCAACCCGAGCGGGAGGTGCACACCTGCCGTGTGCTGGAGAACATCCGCTTCCCCCTCTTCCCTGAGGACATCCTGCTCCAGCGCGTGAAGCTGGCCATGTGCTCGCTGCTGCCCAGTGAGGCCAACTGGGAGGGCTTCGTGGAGGAGGCCATGCACTACCACAACAGCCTGGTGGCACAGCCTGTCCTGCAGACGAAGCGAACCGTGCTGCGTGCCGAGCAGTGCTTGCTCTTCGTGGGCGGTGAGGTCTCTGAGCGGTGTCTGGAGCTGAGCGATGACACCTGCTACCTGGACACCAAGAACGAACAGTGGGTGAAGGAGACATCCCTGCCAGCCCGCCGGAGCCACCACTGCGTGGCTGTGCTGGGGGGCTTCATCTTCATTGCTGGCGGCAGCTTCTCAAGAGACAATGGCGGGGATGCAGCTTCCAACCTTCTCTATAGGTATGACCCCCGCCGTAAACAGTGGATCAAGGTGAGATTAAAGCAAATTAATTTGTTACTCTTGAGGCCTCCCTCTTTGCTGCTCCCTAACCTCATCACAGCTTCCTGTTTGGGGGCCTTGTGTCGACCGCCCTGCTTCTGAGAGAGTTGTGATGATGAAGTCCATGTCTTTGCTGCCCTCCCCATACCTACACCAGAGTAGGGCTAAGGGAAGGCCAAGCAACCACCATCTGAAAGACTGGCTGTTGCCCAAAGCAGCATGCTTTGATGGAACTTTCTACCCTGATGGGAGCATTCTGTGTCTGTCCTGTGTCCAACACAGTGGCCCCTGTCCCTATGTGGCCGTTGAGGGCTTGATATGTGGCCAGTGCACATTTTCAGTCTTATCTCATTGTAACTAACAGATATTAAGTGTCAATGGCTGCTCCAAGCTCCATGACAGGGCTCAGCCAAGCGAGGGCCCCCATGCCTCAGAGCCTCTGCTGGGTTTCTCTTGTGGAGAGATTTGAAAAGTAATGTTCAGGGAGCCACAAAGCTCCGTGCCAGCGAGGGCCAGTATGGAGGCCGCACATGAGCCCTGTGCACCCTAGCTGAGTGTCGTAACTACTGTTCTAATGTTGGGAAGGGACACTATGACCAGAGCAACTCTTATGAAAGAAAGCATTTAGGCATTTGGGGCTGGAGAAATGGCTCCGTTTGTTAAGAGCACTTGTTTCTCTTGCAGAGACCAGAGTTCAGTTCCCAGCACTCACGTGGTTGCTCACAAACATCCGTGACTCCAGTTCCAGGGGATCTGAGGTCTTCTTCTGACCTCTATGAGCAAAAGGGACACACATATACATGCAGGCAAAACACCCATACAAGTAATATAAAATAAATTTTTTGTTTTGTTTCTCTTTTTTTTTTTTTCTCCGAGACAGGGTTTCTTTGTGTAATAGCCTTAGCTGTCCTGGGACTCTTTCTATAGACAAAGCTGGCCTCGAACTCACAGAGATCCCCTTGCCTCTGCCACTTGAGTGCTGGGATTAAAGGCATGTGCCACCACCACCAGGCAAAATAAATAAATTTGTTTGTTTGTTTGTTTGTTTGTTTTTTCAAGACAGGGTTTCTTTGTAGCTTTGGAGGCTGTCCTGGAACTTGCTTTGTAGACCAGGCTGGCCTCGAACTCACAGAGATCCACCTGCCTCTGCCTCCCAAGTGCTGGGATTACAGGCGTGCGCCACCACTGCCCGGCATAAATTTTTAAAGAAAGCATTTAGTTGGGGGCTTGCTTATAGTTTCAGAGGCTTAGTCCATTATCATCATGGCAAAAAGCAGACAGGCATGGTGCTAGAACAGTAGCTGAGAACTTTACATTTTGATCCACAGGCAGCAGGTAGAGAGAGACTGGGCCTGGCATGGGCTTTTAAAACCCCCAAGCTCACTCCCAGGGACACACCTTCTCCAAGGCCACACCTCTTAATCTTTCCCAAACAGTTCACCAGCTGGGGACTTTGCATGCAAGTATCTGAGCCTATGGGGGCCATTCTCCTTCAAACCACCACGCTGAGCTAGTGAATGCTCAGGAGTTTCAAGCTGCCTCCTTGTCCTTTCCAAGTTTTCCCATTCCACCTCTGAATATGCTTGTGGCCTTGTAGGCCTAAGAGCCTGAGTTGATTGGCATACAGATGGCTGAAGTGAAGTGTCCCCTTCTACAATCACCTCTCTAGACTGCCACCAACTGAAATCTGTCTTTATGCTCACACCTCTATGTGACTAATTGCCTCAGTGTTTGCTGAATTTAACACCTTCCAGGCACGGCAGCTCACACCAATAGTTTTTTAGGAGGCTGAAGCAGGAGGATTGCCACAAGTCTGAAGCCAATTTGGGCTACATGGTGATTCCAAGTCAGCCTGGGCCATAGATTGAGACCTTGTTGCAAAACCAAAACCAAAATGGATTCCAGTTGGCCTTTCAATTCTATGATCAAAACTCTAAATTGGCCAGGCAGTGGTGGCACACTCCCTTAATCCCAGCACTTGGGAGGCAGAGGCAGGTGGATTTCTGTGAGTTTGAGGCCAGTTTGGTCTACAGATCGAGTTCTAGGACAGCCAAGACTACACAGAGAAACTATCTCAGAAAACCAAAATAATAATAATAATAATAACAACAACAACAACAACAAACAAACAACTAACCAAAAACCCAAACCTCTAACCTGGGCCAGCAAGATGGCAAAGGAGAGAATCAACTCCACAGAGTTGCCCTCTGACCTCTGTACATGTCATGGCACATCGTCGTCGTCCCCCCACACACACACACACATATGCACAATAATAACACATTAAATTTTTTTTTTTTTTTTTTTTTTGGTTTTTTGAGACAGGGTTTCTCTGTGTAGCTTCGTGCCTTTCCTGGAACTCACTTGGTAGCCCAGGCTGGCCTTGAACTCACAGAGATCCACATGGCTCTGCCTCCCGAGTGCTGGGATTAAAGGCGTGCGCCACCAACGCCCGGCTTTTTTTTTTTTTTTTGGTTAAATTTAAAAAAAAAAAAAATCTAAGTAGCAGTGGGGGACAGCTCACACCTTTAGTCCTGGCACTCAGGAGGTAGAGGCAGGTAGATCTAGGATTTGGAGGCCAGCATGGTTTGTGTAGTGAGTTCCAGACTAGCTAGGGCTACACAGAAAAGTCCTGTCTCCAAAACAAAACAAACAAACCTTGTACCCTAAAAGCTAAGTAAGGCCTCTAGGAAGCCCAATGTTGGCGTCCCTTCTGAAATGCTGGTGGCAGGGCCTGGGCCTGTGGTCTCCTGATTATGAAGGTTGGAGCTTCTTCTTCCCAACTGCCTGTATGGTGTCGCTGTCTTAGGGTTTCTATTGCTGTGAAGAGATAGCATAGCCACGGCAACTTTTATAAAGGAAAACATTTAATTGGGAAGGCAGCTTACAGTTTCAGAGGTTCAGCTCACTATCATGATGGGGAGCCTGGTGGCAAGCAGGCAGATGTGGTGCTGGAGTAGTATCTGAGAGTCTTGAAGGTGACAGGAAGTGAACTGAGATATTGGGCAGTATCTTGAGCATATATGAGACCTCAAAGCCTGCCTCCACAGTGACACACTTCCTCTAACAAGACCACACCTACTCCAGTAAGCCACACCTTCTGATAGTGCCACTCCCTTTGGGGGCCATTTTCCTTTAAACCACCACATTCCCTCCCTGACCCTCAAAAGCGTGTAGCCATATCATAATGCAAAAATGCATTCAGTCCAGCTTCAAGAGTCCCCACAGTCTATAATAGTCTCAAACTTGTTTCTTCTGAGACTCGTGGCAATCTCTTAACTGTAATCCCCTGTAAAATTAAATCAAAAGGCATATCACATATTTCCAAAATAAAAATGGCACAGGCTATATACTACTGTTCTAAAACTAAGGAAGGGAACACACTAAGGAAATACTGGACAAAGCAAGACCGAAAACCAGCTGGGCAAACTCCAAACTCTGCATCTCCATGTCTGATGCCAAAACACTCTTCAGATCTCCAACTCCATTCAGTTTGTTGACTGCATGCAACACACTACTTTCTCTTGGGCTGGTTCCACTCCCTGTTAGCAGCTCTCCTCAACAAGTATCCCACGGCTCTACCATCTTCAACATCTCCAAGGCAATCCAAGCTTCAACTTCACAGCTTCAGGTTGGGCTTCGGGTTGGGGATTTAGCTCAGTGGTAGAGCACTTGCCTAGCAAGAGCAAGGCCCTGAGTTCAGTCCTCAGCTGGGGAGGCGGGGGCCGAGGGGGGCGGGGACAAAATAACTTCACAACTTCATACAATAGCCTCTCTAAGCCTCCATTCAGGGACACCCCTGACACGTGCCTGGCCTCAGCAGCTTTATTCCATAACTCCTTCTATCCTTAACTCTAAAGGCAGAACCACATGGCTGAAGCTGTCAAGTTCTGCTGCTTGCTGAGGCTGGAACACGGCCCTCCCCTTCAGTTACATTTCCACCAGCTTTCTGTCCTTCGCTGGCTAGGTTTAGCTGTCCTAAAACTTGTTCTGTGGATCAGACTGGCCTCAAACTCAGACATCTGCCAGCCTCTGCCTCAGAGTGCTGGGATTAAAGGGATGCACCACCACACACAGCTTTTCCATAGTTCCTTTTCACAAGGTGGGAATTTACCTGGGTCGGATCTTGCCCTGAGGTCCCCACTCCTTTATTCCATTTCTTAATCTGTTTACCTCCTTGAACACAGGATTTAGCTCCATTCCACTTCCTGGTGTTCTTTCTCCTCAAAGTTTACATTTTGTAATTTACCCTGCTCAGCTTGCTCTTTTTCATTATAAATCTTCATTAGAGTTATTGCTAATACCCACACAACAGAGTCTATACTAGGCTGTTTTGAGATTTCCTCTGCCAACTGAATTAATCCAAAATTCTTACTTTACCTCAGGCAGACTCTTCTTCGGACAAGGGCAAAAAGCAGCCACTTTCTTCCCCAGAATATCACAAGAACGATCTCTAGGCAACAGACTAAAATTCTTCTCTGAAACCTCTCGAGTGAGCCCCCCACAGTTCATCAGATCACACTCAGCACCCTCTCCCATGCTCCTACTAGGGTGGCCCATTAAGCAGCAGTTACAACGGTCAACTGCTTTTCTAATCAACAGTCCCAAAGTCCATATTACTCCTAACAAAAACATAGTCAGGCCTGTCACAGCAGGGGTACCAACTTCTGTCTTAGGAGGGTTTCTATTGCTGTGAAGAGACACCATGACCATGGCAACTCTCAGAAAGAAAACATTTAGTTGGCGTGACTCACATACAGTTTCAGAGGTTCAGGCCCTTATCTTATGATGGGTGGAGGGTGTGCAGGTGAATGTGGTGCTGGAGTAGTAGCTGAAAGTCCATCTTGTAGGCAACAAGAAAGAGGCTGTGACATTGAGCAAAGTTGAAGCAAAAGACCTCAGAGCCCATCTCCGAGACACACTTCCTCCAACAAGGATACACCCACTGTAACAAAGCCACACCTCCTAATAGTGCCACTCCCTTTGGGGGGCCATTTTCTTTCAGACCACCACAGTCACTCTGCTGTTGACATGGATGGTGACCAGTGGATCGCATCAGGGTTGATTTTTTAAAAAAATGTCAGCCAAACTATGCTTCAGTGGTAGGACTGTGCTCAGCATGCTGGAATCCCTGATGGGGAAGAAGGGAAAACTGAGTTTTGTTTAAATGTTTAAATTGTATATAGATTTATATTTTTTCATTTTATGTGTATGAGTATGTTTATGCTTACATGAATGTCTGAGCACCATATGCATGCCTCGTGTCTGAGGAGGTCAGAAGAGAGTGCAGGAGACTGATTTTTTTCTTTTTAATTTTAAAAAGTCATTAATTTCTTGCATAATGCCAGTCCACAAGGTTGACCATGTGGCCAAACCAGTTTGAGGAGGTGCCCTTATGCACCTCTTGAGGATCTGAGGTCTGATAGAAGCATCAGGATTCTCAGAATTCCCACCAGTAGCACCCCATTTTCCTCAAGTCCAGGCCCTTCTCCCCAGCTCATCTGGCCACAGTCTGGCCCTCCTGGGCCATTGACTCTCTGGATACTGTTGAGGAACGCCGTGCTAGGGCTTGGGAGGCGAAGCTTCAGGTGTCTCGCCCTCACAGGTGGCATCCATGAACCAGCGCCGTGTGGATTTCTACCTGGCCTCCATTGAAGACATGCTGGTAGCTGTTGGTGGCCGGAACGAGAATGGAGCACTGTCTTCCGTAGAGACCTACAACCCCAAGACCAACTCCTGGACGTATGTGGCTGGCTTGCCAAGGTGATGAGGGCTTGAGGCCGACTGCTGGAAGGTGATATTGTCAAAGGATAAAGTTTAGTCTCGCTTTCTGGGGGTTTTGGGTTGGTTGGTTTGTTTTAAGATTTATTATATATACAGATGTATTCTGTATGCAGAAGGTACCAGACCTCATTATAGATGGTTGTGGGCCTCCATGTGGGTGCTGGGAATTGAACTCAGGACCTCTGGAAGAGCAGCCAGTGCTGTTAACCTCTGAGCCATGTCTCCAGCCCTGCTTTCTGTTTTTATAATGTCCTGGCTTCTGTGTAATAGGCCATGAGGGGCTTGAGGGCAGTTCAAGCTCAAGACAAGCTTCCTCCAGTTCTTTCCAAGTTGACTGGTTCGTTGGGTTTCTGAGAGTGAGTGTTAAATTGGGATATTAAGTCCCTTACTAGAAGACCCTACTGGGTGGAGGCAGAAGGTCAGAGGCGTGTTTCATTCGTTCACCTGCAGCACAGCCTGGGGAAAGTTAGACACCATCTCTCTTTGACATTCTCATGTGGCTTCCAGCAGGCTGGGAATGCCTCAGAGATGGAGTGCACCCCACCCTCCCCAGGCCTTCAGCTGAGTACTGGGTCACTAAGTGTGGGTTGTGTCATGGGTCTGCTGAACCTGCACACCTTCTGTCTACCACTCCTACGCTATACCTAAACCCAGACTCTGAACCTTCCTGGCTGTGGAATACACTAGGTATCTTGGAGATGGTGTCTCCCAGAGTTAGCAGGGTGTGTAGGGTTGGAGTGAATCTGTGTTTTAAAGTCACACTTGAGGCTCATGTCTGTAATCCCAGCACCCAGGAAGCTGAGGCAGGGAAGTGAATTTGAGGCCTGGCTAGGCTACATAGTGAGACTTTGTCTCAAATAAATATGGATTCCAGAAACCAGGGTGCAATTCCCTGGGCATCCATAGCAACCTGGTGAATGGAGAAGTAGCCAGAGAGTGACAGGGAGCAGGTGGTCAGTGTTGTAAGTGATTGCCTGTCAATGGGCTCCCAGAGTGAGCACCATCTTGACATTTAGGGGGCAAAACGAAGCTGGTAGTCATGCTAAGAGTAGGTGCCACCATCACCACTGGCATGGGACAACGGTGTGGGGGTGGGGTTATTTCTGAGGAGACCTCCTGCGCTGTCAGTTGGTGTGAACACTGTCTATGATGTCAGCAGCAGCAGTGTGTGCACAACCCACATTTATGAGTTTCCTGTCCAGCCTTGCCCAGCCACTGCCTCGCCTCATAGCAAGCAAGCCTGCACAAACTCCACCTGAGCCAGGAGCCAGGCCTGACCCATCTCTTCTCCCTGCCCTGGGCTCTTCCTGAGAATGCCATCCCCCAGCCTTCTCCAGCCCTGATTGCTTACTAAACCACAGGACACAAGGCTTCATGTCTTTGCTCCTGAGTTTTATTTTTGGGTTTCATGGGGGGTTTTGTTTGTTTGTTTGTTTGTTTGTTTGCTTTTTACATTCACTTTGTGTGTGCTCTGGGGATCAAACTCAGGTTGTCAGGCTTGGCAGCAAGCACCTTTACCCACTGAGCCTTCTTGCCAGCCCTCTCTGACATTATTTGGAACTCTTATTTATAGGGCTCATTTTGTGGTCCTGGCTGCTCTGGAACTCACAGAGCTCTCCCAGCTAAGAGCTAATATTAAAGGTGTGCATCACAGGCCCAGTTAAACATCCCTTTTGTCTCTTTTTCCCACTTTGATAATGTTCGAAGGAGCCAGGCTTACAGAAAGTGGAGTGCTTCCATGCACCCTCCCCGAGGCAGGGACCACTTGTTGAACTGTATTCTGTGCCCCTTGTCCGTTGACAGCAGAGGTCTGTGAGGTGGCCGTGGTTTGTCTGCTCTGTGTTTTCTCCTCCAACTCTCATGACCTGAGAAGCAGGCTGTACCCCACTGGCAGAGAACCCAAGTCCCTTACTCACAAACATGGGGCCAGGCTCTTCCCTGAGCTCTTCTGTCCTCCTGCCTCTCTGCAGGTTCACCTATGGCCATGCAGGCACGATCTACAAAGACTTCGTGTACATCTCAGGGGGCCACGACTACCAGATTGGCCCGTACCGCAAAAACCTGCTGTGCTATGACCACCGGACAGATGTGTGGGAGGAGAGACAGCCCATGACGACAGCCCGAGGCTGGCATAGCATGTGCAGCCTGGGTGATAGCATCTATTCCATCGGGGGCAGTGATGACCACATGGAGTCCATGGAGCGCTTTGATGTGCTGGGTGTGGAGGCCTACAGCCCACAGTGCAACCAGTGGACTCGAGTGGCACCACTGCTGCAGGCCAACAGTGAGTCGGGCGTGGCCGTGTGGCAGGGCCGCATCTACATCCTGGGTGGCTACAGCTGGGAGAACACGGCCTTCTCCAGGGCCGTGCAGGTGTATGACCATGAGGCCGACAAGTGGAGCAGGGGTCCAGATCTCCCCAACGCCATTGCCGGCGTGTCGGCCTGTGTGTGTGCCCTCAACCCAAGGCTGGAAGAAAAGAAGAAGAGGAGCAAGGACAAGCGCCAGGACCGAGGTCAGTGACACTGAGGTCAGGGACACCGAGGCTCCAGCAGAGGCGGCCACATCCACGGCAGTTATTCCCTAGCAGCTTTTTGTACTTTTTTGATCCCTGATATTTCTATGCTATCATAGTAAATAATAATTAAATATTCTTCACAACTTTACACATTATCTTGTTTGAATACTTCCACTTGGGCCCTCATGTCTGCACAGGCCTTCTTCCCGGGCGACACACCCCAGAAAGTCCCTGTGACTGTTTCCGCCAACAGTAGCTGGCTCACAAGTTATATGGAAAATTATGTAGTGAAATTCAGTGTCTCTACGTTTTGGGCCTCCCCAAATCTAGCTGAAGCTTTTGTACGGACACCCAAGCTGTGCTGAGGTGCTGGAGGAGGCCTGTCCTAGAGACTTGCATTCTACCCATCACTTGCATTCTGCATTCAGTTGTCTCAGGCAGGAGCATGCATGTCTGTTGAGCATTTAAAGACATGGCAACCCCAAGCTTCCTGGACAGGCAGGTGAGACCCAGGGACTCTTGATTTTCTTGCTGAAGGTTCCATAACAGCAATTCTTTTTCTGAATAGTGTTGTCTTCCCTGGCTGGTAATCTTTATGAATCCTGTGTGTCATTAAGAAAGGAGGGTGGGGAGAATGGTGCCAAGGTGTTTATGTACGGCATTCTGTAATGCGAGCTGCCTGCCTCCTGTCACTGTTGGAGTGAGCTCCCCTAATCCACCTTTGTTTCCTCAGAAATGAAAACGCAGCCCTGCAGCACCTGTGGTCATTGCCCTGGGCTGGTGCAGCCATGGGGAACGCTGCACAAATGAGTGCATTGGTCCCCGGGAGGGGGGCCGACTTCCTTCCCCGGCTCCAGCAACTGTCCTGGCCCCATTGGCTGCTGCTAAGTGCTTTTACCATGCTGGGAAGATTCTCTTTCTCAATTTTTTTTAAAGATTTATTTATTTATTATGTATACAGTGTTCTGTTTGCATGTATCACTGCAGGCCAGAAGAGGGCACCGTACCAGATCTCATTATAGATGGTTCTGAGCCACCATGTGGTTGCTAGGAATTGAACTCAGAACCTCTGGGAGAGCAGTCAGTGCTCTTAACCTCTGAGCCATCTCTCCAGCCCCTCTTTCTCAATTTCTTTCCTTCTTTCTTTGAAACAGGGTCACGCACTGTAGCCCAGGCTATCACCAAACTCACAGAGATCCTCCTGCCTCAGCCTCTTGAGTGCATAGCCACCACACCCAGTCAGACTCTTTGGTGTTTCCATCTGTCCACACCTCATTTCCTACTGGACAGGGTCAGGGGGATGCCCTCCAGCCCCAGAGGAAATAGCTCCTTCTCTCTGTCTTGGTAAGTTGCTGAAACATCAAAGTCTGCTGCCCTGTGGTGATATCTCAGAAATGCCATTCCTGGGAGCACTAGACTCTCGAGCCCAGGCAGACATTAGTGACCTGTACCTCAAATGAGGAAGCTTAAGACACTGTTAACACTGTGTCAGAAGCAAAACCTCAGCGCACTAGTTTGATTTTTTGAGACAGGGTCTCTTGTAGCCTAGGCTGGCCTTAAATGATGATCCCCCTGCCTCTACCTCCCAAGTGCTGGGGTCTTAAGGATTTGCTACTGTGGTGGTTTGATTGGCACCCGAAGGAAGTGGCACAATTAGGAGGTATGGCCTTGTTGGAGTAGATGTGGTCTTGTTGGAAGAAATGTGTCACTGTGGAGGTGGGCTTTGAGGTCTCATATTTGTACAAGATATGGCCCAGTGTCTCAACCCACTTCCTGTTGCCTCTGCAAGATGTAGATTCCTCACCTACCTCTCCAGCACCACATCTGCCTGCTCGCCACCATGTCCCACCATGATGATAATAGATTGAATCTCTGAACTGTAAGCCAGTCCCAGTTAAGTGTGTTCCTTTATAAGAGTTGCCATGGTCATGGTATGTCTTCATAGCAATAGCAACCCTAACTAAAACAGCTACCATGCCCAGGTTATCAGTTTAATTCCTTACCTCCCAGCCTGTGGTTCACTGTGGTTCTGGTCAGTCTGCTTCTACAGTAATCTGGGAGAGAGGAGACTGGCCTGAGGACTGAAGGCTTCAGAGTCACTGGCCTCCATCGCTATCATAAAGCAGTCTGCATGTCTAGTCAGTTATGGCATGCAGAAGTCCCTAAGGACAGTGGAAAGCTTCTGCAAGGCATGCAGACAGATGACTTTGTGCCCTTCTGTGTATTAAAGGCTCTGAAAAGTCTTGCACTAACCGTTCACTTCCATCATCCCACCATTTCCAAACTTTGGCTTTGAAACTCCACCTCTTTTCCTGAACTCCAGGATAGTGTACCCATCCCTATTCCAAGAAAAACTTTATTACTTGAAAACCTTTCAGAAGGCACAATGGGAGTGTGACCTCTTCTCCACAGATCATGAACACACAGGAGGGGGTTCAGCCAGAATTGGGCAGTCTGGGAAAAGCACTCTGTAAGGTTCCATGAATGGGTTGCAGAGCAGGACAGCTTTGACCCTGGGAAGAGGAAACCCACTGAGCTGAGCCTAAGCCAGCTCTCCCATTACTCACTGCCAGTGTTTGCCCCATATAAGGCAGGACATGGCCTCCATCCCACTTGATGCCTTGTGGGTTGGCCACAGTGTCCCTCCAGCATTGTTAATGCGGTTAGTAACTTAGATTTGGAATCTGCTACATGACAGCTGAGAGCCTTCCTTTAAAAGGAGGCAGGACTGTAAGTTTCACTGTGGACTGCTTTTTCTCATAGTTGAGGGCAGCTGCCTTCTGCTGAGACATGGTTTTGAGCTTGGTGGGATCCATGGAAAGGCCTGGAGCCCAGCAGGTCCCTGGGCCAGGGTTGTGTTACCTGTGGCTTTAATTGAAAGTTCTATGCAAGAATGAAAGGAAACAGGTTTCCACTAGGACAGCTTCCAGCTGACCCCGAGCAGGTGACTGTTGGAATAATTATGGCAAGCTTTGAATTGAACAAGAGATGGGAGGGGAGCAGGAAGCTCAGGGGTGATTGCCTGGTCCTGTTGGTGTCTGACATCTGCATAGAGCAGCTCGCTGCTGAGGCACATGCCTGCCACCCAGTCACTGGAGAGGCTGAGATCAAAGGAATTCCTAAGCCAGGGAGTCCCAGGCCAGCTTGGGCAACACAGTGAGACCCTGTGTTGCGCCCACCCCCAAATATACATGATTGTCTGGCACAGTTTATTCTTTTTCACAAATGGTAGACCCTGGTTAGGTAAGGCTCCTTGTTCTGGGCAATGTGACTGTCCCTTCCCTGTCCCTAATTGTGAGGTGACCCAGACAGCCTTAGATGAGGCCCTGGCAGCTAACTCAGGTGGCATTTTAGGCCTCCAGCTGAACAAGAGTCCCTACTCCAACAACTGGTGCCCTGTGTACAAGTTTGGATGTCCCGACCTCTGTCTAAGCACGTAAGCCCAGAGAAACCTTCCCGACCTCTGTCTAAGCACGTAAGTCCAGAGAAACCTTCTAGTGGCAGAAGTAAAAGGTGCCTGTCACCCTTCCACTCTCT
Organism: Onychomys torridus; assembly: GCF_903995425.1. Taxonomy (NCBI): domain Eukaryota; kingdom Metazoa; phylum Chordata; class Mammalia; order Rodentia; family Cricetidae; genus Onychomys; species Onychomys torridus. The sequence goes on from NC_050447.1 coordinate 47,904,840, forward strand.
TAGAGAGTCACCATTTGTCCTTCCTTACCCTGGTCCCCATGGTGTGGTGGTGGGATGCACCCTTAGCCTGGGGTGTCTATCCTGCTGCTGCTGCTGCTGCCCTCTGTAGTGGGCCCTGGGCCTCCAGGATAATGCAGGGCAGCTTCGTAGGAGACCTTGACTTGAGCTTGACAAACTGACTTTTTAGAGTTTTTTAAAACTGTTTTGATACCCTTTCATACAGTTTGCTAATCACCATTTTGTAGAGTGCCTGCTGGGCTCCCCAGCTCTTCCCTTACGCCCAGCACCTTGGTTTGTCCAGATAACGGACGCTCTGCTCTCATTGTGCGCCTTGCTCTGTGTGGCTTTGTCTTCCCTCTTGCTCTTCTATGTGACCAGTCCAACACAATTCGAGTTTTGTGAGTTCACACAGGGTGGTGGGTAGGACCATCTGAGGCCCCTGAGTGAACAAGAGGGCACTGATGTACCAGGAGGGCAGTTCCTGCCCTTCAGAGGATCTGTATTTCTGCTGGAGCTCCTGCTCAATGGAGTACAGAGTAGCATCGTCCCCTGAAGCTGGTCCACATGGAATCTGTTTCATACCGGTCATTTCTCTAGCACATATATGGCTAGGGTCCTGGTCTCTTCCTGTCTACCCCAATCAGTAAAGAATTCCTAATTGGACAGCTGTAGCCATTAACACAGCATGCCATCCTTATACTTTATATTCTCTGACCTCTGACTTTCAGGGGTGTGTGTGTGTGTGTGTGTGTGTATGTGTGTGTGTTTAATGTGAATGGAATTGGTGGCCTCTAAGGGGAGCTGAGTGCCTTAACAAGCTGTGTCTCAGTTAACAGCATGGAATGAATGGGGTTGGGACCAGGGCTTGGTTGATAAAGTACTTGCCTAGCATGCAGGAAGCCCATGGCTTCCATCCTGAGCACCACATAAACTGAGCGTGGTGGCCCAAGTCTGTAATCTCAGCACTTGGGAGGTGGACACAGGAGGATCAGAAGTTCAAGGTCTTCCTTGACTATTCAGCAAGTTTGAGGCTAGCCTTGGCTACAAGAGACCCTGTCTCAAATTGATTAGTGAAATAATAATAAATTAATAAGTAAAAATAAAAGCATTGGGGGCTGGAGAGATGGCTCAGAGGTTAAGAGCACTGGATGCTCTTCCAGAGGTCCTGAGTTCAGTTCCCAGCAACCACATGGTGGCTCACAACCACCTGTAATGAGATCTGGTACCCTCTTCTGGTGTGCAGGCAGAACACTATACATAATAATAAAGAAATCTTTATAAATAAATAAACAAACAAACAAATGAAAGCATTGGATGAACATAAAAATGTGAACTTGTGTTGACCCAAGAAGAAAGGTCCTTAGGTTTGATGTTGAATAGCCATCAACAGCTGGCCCCAGTAAAAACCAGTTAAGGTTGACGATGATGGACAAATATGGTGCCTTCTGGCTCCTCATGTCATGGAAATCTGTAACTGTATATGCTTTTTAATTTGCAGCTTTTGTGTCTGCAATTTTATGGTCTTCAAGGTTTTCCTGTCTTGCCTCCTTAGTTAACTTTCTGCATGTTGCTCTTGTTTTGAATTCCACACAGAGCTCTCAGTTCCTGAAATACATTAAAACAACTTGCCTGCCAGGGCATGCTTTGTGGTTATTACATGGTTGTGTGTTTATCTGCTATGTGAGGATGAGCCCCTGCGTGTGGAGCGTGAATAATCTGGAAAGGAGCCGGGTTTCCTTTGAATATTGTGAGAGGCTGGGGCAGTTCAGTGCCATCTCAGCTGTGCTTTTAATCACTGTGTTCATCCAGGAGTATTCTGCAGCTCCTTGATTGCCATACGGAATCCCTGTGACCTGTAATGTGTGTCATTTGGAGTAATTTGGTTAGAAGGGAAAAAGCTAGAAATGGAGAGACATCCAGGCTAGGGCATGCAATGGGTCCCCTCGATCAAAAAGACCATGGCTGGAGGTATAGCTCTCAAGTACAGCCCTTCATTAGCATGCATGAAACTCCAGGTTCTATCAATCACACTACAAACCAAAAATAAAAACAGCACTCCAGAGCCTAAGGCAAGCAGCTTGCCACCAGTTCCAGACCGACTTGGGTTGCAGAGTGAGACTCTGTCTCAAAGAATCAAAAAGGAAAAGACCAGAAGCTGTCAGTGACGACACAGACTCCTCTCTCCTGGGGACTTGTGGGACTGAGGTGGGCTCCCTGACTGCAATTTTTAATGAGATCACCTGTCCGACAAGCCAAGTCACCCTTGGGTGCCTTCAGTTAATTCAAATCCAGAGAGCGTCTGGAGACACCTGCACACCTCACACCTGGAAGCCTCAAACCACCCCAGGTAGGACATGGCTGCCTGTCACATATTCTTCCCCTTAGTCCCAGGTCATCAGTCCAAATCCCAGCTTAGTGACCCTGCTGAATGTAACTGCCTTGGCACCCGGCAGCCAGTGGTCAGTTGTCTGGGTTTGGGAGCTTCCAGGGTGATGAGATGGGAAGAAGGGGCTTTGCCTCTCATGGAGTGACAAGTCAGTCACAGCCAAGCAGGGTGATCATTTGTGACATGGAGGGATGTAAGCTCATCGCAGTTGCTCTCATCTGAGGCTCACACAATCATGGAGTCACCCATTCCATGGGGTGGGGGAAATCCAAAAAGCTAGTTAGTGTGGGGGTCTCTTCGACCTCCATGGCTAGCAGAGTATTGATCTGTGGAAGGTAAGAATTTAGCAGCCAGTGTTGGTTCAGACTTCAGGAGTCTGACCTGGAGTAGTTTGTTTTAGGCACAGCACACTTTGGTGAAGACTTTCCTGGTGGTAATTAACTCAATCCCAGTTGCACAATAAAGCACGCATAAATCTCCCTGAGGAACAAAGTAGGCTAAATAAAGATCAGACAGGACTTCATAGAAACTCTGTGAAGTACATGTGACACCTTCCATAGAGATGGGTTCTATAGATAACTAAGAAAAGCATGCTTATGATAAGGATCTGGGGAGGGTCCAAGGTGGTCTCAGCCACACAGATGGTGAAAAGGTCACCAAGCTATTAACCACATCCACTCCCAGTCTTCTGGGCAGATAACAGACTAGGCGTCCCTTCTCTTGAAGGGACGCCCCTGTGTGTTTAACATCCCAGGTTCCCCTACTGCTTATCTGTGAGGACAAGGATCTCTGCCTCCTTCAGGTTAGGAAAACTCAACAGCTTGGGTTTCCCCTCACACACTTTCCCTCATCCTTCCTCTTGTCTTTGGTACCCTGGTCTCTTTATCTCTCCTCATGGGGACCTGATGTACACATCTTACATGGATGCCAGAGCTCACCAGAGTGAAGGTCCCTCGTGTGATGAGCAGAGGTTTCACGACTTCTGGTTCCAGCCTGAGAATCATGCACTGTCACTGTTGTGTACCACTCCTAGGGGCCATCACAGTTCTTCCTGATGAAAGGAATGTCAGTGACATTGTGGACCTGTCCCCAAGTCCTGCAGAAACTATGTCCTGAGGTCACTGCCCAAGGCAGCCAGATGTAGGAGCAGACAATGCCACACACAACTTTGCACTTCAGCAGGGGACCATTCCAGATGCTTGATACAACTCTGCTTTTGGCTGTTCATGCAGGAATGCGCACCCAGGCCCTGAGAAGCTGTGTGGCAGAAAGAAGTGATGTGTGGGTTAATGACAGAGCACACCACTGGGGGTGGGGGAAGTAATGCCATTTGCCATCACTTAGAAGGTAGATGCAAGAGTAATAGCTGCATAGTGAGTTCAAGACCAGCCCTAACTACATGAGACCCTGCCCCCATAAGAAGCTGTCATCTAAGTCTGAAAGCTCAAACGAGGAGACCCTAGAGCTCATATTAAGACTCCAAAATCGGGGCTGGAGAGATGGCTCAGCAGTTAAGAGCACTGACTGCCCTTCTAAAGGTCCTGAGTTCAATTCCCAGCAACCACATGGTGGCTCACAACCATCTGTAATGAGATCTGGTGCCCTCTTCTGGCACCTAGGCAGAACAACTGCATACATAATAAATCTAAAAGTAAGGGGGAAAAAGGACTCCAAAATCATGGTAGCACATATCTTTAATCCCAGCACTCTATTCAGGAGATAGGCAGGCAGACCTCTATGAATTCAAGGCCAGCCTGGTTTACATAGTAAGTTCTAGGACAGTCCGAGCTTCAGAAAGAGATCCTGTCTCAAAACAAAAAATGAAGCACTCAGAGAAGAAAGGGGCAAGCCATGGGGATGGGGTGGATGGAAGAGCATGTGGAACAGATGAGGCCTGTGCCCCACTCAGGTCTCCATAGGAAAGACCTGGACACTGATGGGTATACAAACTGGGTCAGGCAGGTGGTTCATGCCTGTGACCCCAGCACTCAGGAAACTGAGGCAGGAGGATGGCAAATTCCAAGCCAGCCTAGGCTGTGAGCAGATCCATAGAGACAGGAAGCACCTTGGTGCCTGCCTGGAGGGGGGATGGTGAGCGGGAAGCGGGAACAACTGACCGGCACAGCTGTACAGCCCCCTCGAATGTATGAGAACCATTAGGTTGCACACTTAAGGGTTGGAAAGACAGCTCAGTGGTTAACAGTTCTTGCAGAAGACCCAAGTTGAGTTTCTAGCACGCATGTCAGGTGAGTCAGTTGCCTCTGACACCAGCTCTAAGAGGTCAGCTGACATCCTCTTCTGGCCTCTGTGGGCACTGCACTGCATGGACACACACACACACACACACACACACACACACACACACACACACCTAAAAATAAACCTTTTAAAAATTTTATGCACTTAGAGTCCATTAGATAGCACATCATTTATATCTCAATAAAGCCATTTACAGAATTAAGCTAATTAAAGCAAAGTTGCACCTCATTCTTCTTGTCCTATTGGCTCCAAGGAGTTACAGATTGCAAGCCAGGGCTTCATTCATTTGTTTATTTGTTTACTTATTTTGTTTTTTGGGGGGACAGGATTTCTCTATGTAGCTCTGGTTGTCCTATAACTCTCTCTGTTCCAGGCTGATCTCAAACTCACAGAGATCCACCTGCCGCTGCCTCCTGAATGCTGGAATTAAAGGTGCTTGCCACCACTGCCTGGCCAGGACTTAATTTTTAAAGATTTTTTTCTAACATGGAGTTAAAATTAAAATAGTAAGGTTGGAAGCCAAGGAAATGATCTTAATTTTAGGAATTAGGAATTGCCAAACCTAATGATCTAAATTTAACCCCAGAACCTTCATGGCGAACTGACTCATGGAAGTTGTCCTTGGAACTCTACAGGTACCTAGTAGCATGTGCTCCTTCCCTCAGAATGAATGAATGAAAGAATGAATGAATGAATGAATGAATGAATGAAAAAATTTCAAGAGGAAGCTTGTGTGGTTGCCTCAGGGTGCCCTCCAGATGGCGCTGTGGAACAGCAGTTCTCAGTTCTGGACCAGCTTGTGCTAGACATATTCTCAGGCTCTTCAGGCCAGCCATCCACCACTCCTGGGACAGATCTGAAGAGTGTGTCTCTGCTAGCACAGCTCCCTGAGACCTTTCTGTACCCACAGTCCTTCCTGGATCCCCGGCGAACAGCCAACAGCTTTGCCTGGTTTTTTCTAGTCAAGACCCAGGCCATAGTCCTTCTCTCGGGTAAGCACAGGCTGCTGTGATCGCCTGGGAGTCCAGGCTTGAGGCTGGAGTGACCTCAGCAGGAGCTCACACCTGCTGCCCACAAGGAGGATGACTCTCTCTACTGCCCTTCCTGTTGACACAGCAGGAAGCCCTGGGGTCTGGCTGGGGCCCTTTGAGCTGACCTTCAGCATCCGCTGGCTAAGTTCCATAGATGGGTTTACCAGGCTGGCTCTGACAATGATTCAGCCCCCAGGGCCTCTGGATATTCAGTCATGCACAGGGGCTAAAAATACAGTTCCGACTTCTGAGCCTTTTGTGCTCCCTGCTAACCTTCAGGAGACCTGATCCCAGACTCTGTTCACCACTCCTGCTCACAGCCCAGAGCCTCACTGGCATCTCCTGTTTTAGACTGGGGACTGGCCACACCTCTCCGGTTGTGCACAGAGCCCAGGATTCTGAATTATTCTCTGCAGCAGTTGGGGTTAATTTCACAGATTTGAAGAGAAAGCATGGCCAAATTAATTAAAGCAAACAATTACTTAAAGCAAGTTTTTAAAATTTGTGCACTCAGGCTGTCTCTCCCTACCGGAGGGGTTCAAGAGATTAGCACATGAGGAAGATAAGGGTTTTTATATTTCAGGAGTAGAGGGTTTCCAAGTTGGGGATTTGGCAGGTAATGGGTGGGGTTACAGAAGCAGAAGATAAGCATAACAAGTTGTCATAACAACTTGAAACAAAGACATAATTGCATGCTGGGTGGTGGTGGCACACACCTTTAATCCCAGCACTCGGGAGGCAGAGCCAGGTGGATCTGTGTGAGTTCAAGGCCAGCCTGGGCTACAGAGTGAGTTCCAGGAAAGGCTCCAAAGCTACACAAGAGAAACCCTGTCTCAAAAAAAAAAAAAAAAAAAAAAAAAGAGGCACAATTGCAAGGTGGTCATAACAACAAGTGGTCATAATAACCTTTTGAAACTAAGGCATGGTTGCTGTTTCCTGGAACAGGAAGTACAGAAACATTTGCAGATCTCTGAGTTGGAAGCCAGGCTGGTCTACAAAGAGTTCCAGGACAGTCAGGGTTGTTCACACAGGGAAACTCTGTCTCAAGAAAATCAAAGAAATCCATTCAAATCTCTCTGTCTGTGTCTCTCTGTCTTTCTCTTTGCTTGTTTGTTTGTTACTCTGGACAAGGTTTCTCTTTGTATCCCTGGCTGTTCTGGAATTCACTCTGTAAGTCAAGCAGACCTCAGATCTCCTTGTTTATATGTAACCAGGCTGTCCTGGAAGTCACTGTATCACTCAGGATGAACTTAGACTAATGATTCTTCTGCTTCAGTTTCCCAAGTGCTGGAATTACATGTGTGGACTACCATACCTGGCATTTTTTTCTTTCTTTCTTTTTTTTTTTTAAAGATTTATTTATTACAAATACAGTGTTCTGTCTACATGCCAGAAGAGGGCACCAGATCTCATTATAGATGGTTGTGAGCCACCATGTGGTTGCTGGGGATTGAACTCAGGACCTCTGGAAGAACAGCCAGTGCTCTTAACCTCTGAGCCATCTCTCCAGCCCAGCATTTTTTTCTTTTTCTTTTTCTTTTATGTGTTTCTGTATATATATATATATATATATATATATATATATATATATATATATATATATATATATATATATAAGTGTAGTGCCTGTGGAGGCCAGAAGAGGGCATCAGATTCTCCTGGAGTAGGTGCTGAGAACCTGGGAACTTAAGTATCTTGGAAGAGCAACAAGTGTTGTTAACCACTGAACTATCTCTCTAGCCTCATGCCTAGTTTTTATTGGGATTCTTCATGCTCTTTTGGTCCTGGCTCCCACCACAACCCCCTTTCCATTTCTTAGTACCAAGAGATATTATTCCATGCCATCAGGAAGATGGGAAACCAGGAGACTCCTGCCTCTACAGTTCTGCAGAAGACCCAACTTGGGTTCCCAACACTCGTATCAGGTGACTCAACTGCCTCTAACTCTGGCTCTAGGGGATCGTCTGATGTCCTCGTCTGGCCTCTGTGTGTATTATACTCATGGCCACATATAGACAGACACCCTCATAACTGCTTCTGTGTGTGTGTGTGTGTGTGTGTGTGTGTGTGTGTGTGTGTGTGTGTATCCCCAAAACTCAATAGTTGTCACCTACCTAGAAAGCTGCCACAAAGAGACTGAAGAAGTTGGTCAGCTCAGAATCAATCCCTGGAGTATAGTAGCTTCAGACTGTCAACAGTTTCAAGGTCAAGCTTTTGATTTTGCAGATTTAGCTTCCTGGTCTATTTGATGCATCTGTGATGGTTAATTTTATGGGTCCACTTGTCAGGGCCACAGCCCCAAGCCCACACCCATCTTTGCAAGTTTCAAATAACTTTTATTATAGTGTATTTTATAATTGTTTTACTTTACTATTAGTGTCTAAGGGCTTTCTATTGCTGTGAAAAGACACCATGACCATGGCAACTCTTATAAAGAACATATTTAATTGGTGTGGCTCGCATACAGTTTCAGAAGTTCAGTCCATTATCATCATGGTGGGGAGCATGGCAGTGTGCAGGCAAACCGTGGCTGGCTACATCTTGGCTTGGAGGCAACAGGAAGTTGACTGACTCACTGGGCGGTATCCTGAGCATAGGAAACCTCAAAGCCCACCCCCACAGTGACATACTTCCTCCAGCAAAGCCACACCTCCTAACAGTGCCAGTCCCTATGAGATTATGGGAGCCAATTACATCCAAATTGCCACAATTAGTTATTGTTGTTGATCTTTCTCCATGCCTAATTTATCAATTAGACCTTTTCATAGGTCTCTAATGTAGGCAAAATCAAAGCATATGTAGAGTTTGGTGACTCTGGAGGTTTTATCTGCTCACTGGAGTCTTGGATCATGCCACCACAGATGATGAGTATGATTTGTGTGAGTCTATGCATGGACATACATGCCCATAGATTCAAATGCCTTGACTGGTTGGTTAGGTCCAGAGGAAGTTAAACTGGGTCTCAGAAGGAAGAGAGATGAGGCCTGGGATTGGCTTCCATCTGTGGGCAGGGAGTAGTGTCCCCGTGTGCAATGGTGACTTGTATTTGTACTGGGTATCTAGTATACAGAAATGCTTTGCTCCCAGATGCCAGCCAGCCTTTGTGGTCAGTGCAGGAAAGGAGGTGGTGTGGGGCTCAGCAGCATAGGAACCTTACCATGCCCACCCCCCCACATACTGCTGCCACTGTCCTCAACACAGAGCAACTCCCATATGGCTCCATCTGTCCCCGGAGGAGGCCTGGAGCAGGAAGATGCTCCTTAGTCTCCATGAGCACCCAGCAGTGAATAAGTCCCGTTTAGTGGTGGCTGAAATCCCAGTACTCAAAAGGCAGAGGTAGGTGGATCTCTGCGTTTTGAAGCCAGCCTAGTCTACATAGTTTCAGGTTAGTCAGGGCTACCTTGTCTCAAAATAACAAGAGCAACAGTGAAAATAAATGTAACTGGATGTTTTAGGTAGGATGAAGTGCCCTACCTTGACCCTCATCCAGCCAGTAGCTAGTGGCAGGTGGCAGGTGCCTCCCCCTCCTCCTACGAGGGAAAAATCTGCCTGGAATCTTAGCCTCTTGTATAACCAAAGCATCAACAGCACTAACAGCAGCATTACCTCGCATGCAAATTGCCTTTATTTAATTGCAGATCAGGCACAGCACAGTAATTATTCATCAAGTGGTAATTATGCTTTTATTATTTTTTAAACTTCCATTAAGAAAAACATCTTAAATTGGGATGAAACAATCCATGTCACAAACCAGTTATTTAAAAGATGTTTGTCTGTTTGGAGGCCTCAGAAAGATTGTCACGGCCCCCATCTGATTAACCAACCACTCAGCATGCACCAGGCACCAGCAAAGCTCAGAAAGCGCCATGCATCTGATGTCACGATGAGTGTTCTCCTTACTGTGCCAGACAGTTTTCTTGGCACCACAAGACTTCAGGTGAAGTGTGCCACAGAGCCTGTGGCAGAGGGTCTGGATTCAAGCTACTCCAGAGGCCACAGTAGGAAGATCTTGAGTTGAAGGTCAGCCTAGGCCATAGAGTGAGTTTGAGGTCAGCCTGGGCAACTTAATGAGACCCTGTCTCAAAATAAACAGTAAAAAGAAAGCTGATGAGATGTAGCCCAGTGGTAAACACTTGTCAACCATGCATGAGGTCCTGAGCATGCATGAGGAACCTAGGTTCAATTCCCAATGTGAGAAAACAACATTATTAAGAAGAAAGAGCTGGGTGGCAGTGGTGCTTTTAATCCCAGCACTAGGGAGGTAGAGGCAGGCAGATCTCTAAGTTTGAGGCCAGTTTGAGGGAAGGAAGGAAGAAGGAAGGAAAGAAAGAAAGAAAGGAAGGAAGGAAGGAAGGAAGGAAGAAAGAAAGAAAGAAAGAAAGAGAGAAAGAAAGAAAGAAAGAAAAAAAGATTTATTGTTGTTATTATTATATTTAATTATGTATATAACTGTATGTAGGTATGTGCACATGAGTACCAGTGCCTGAAGAAACCAGAGGTATCAGATCCCCTGGATCTGGAGTTACAAACAATTGTGATCCCCCCACATGTGGGTGCTGGGAATCAAGCCAAGGTGCTCTGGAAAACCAAAACGTACTTGTAACCGCTAAGCCATCTCTCCAGCCTCACGCCTTTAATCCTAGCACTCCACTTGGGAGTCAGAGGCAGTCAGATCTCTGGGAATTTGAGGCCAGCCTTGTCTACATTATAAATTTCAGGACAGCCAGGGCTATATAGAAAGAACTTGTCTCCAAAAACAAAAACAAACAAAAAAGCAAAGGACTGGAGAGATGGCTTAGTGGTTGTATGCTTGTTCCACCACCTAGAGTGTTTAAATCTCAGCACCCACATGACAAACCAGTCATCTCATGCACACCTATAATCCTAGCTCTGAGATGGGTAGACATAGGTAGAGCTCTGGGGTGGGTGGCTTCCAGCCTAGCTGAGAGAATGTGAATTCCAGATTCAGGGAGAGACTCTGCCTCAAAGGAATAGTCAGGTGTACTAGAGAAGGTCATGCAATGCCCTCTTCTAGTCTCCCCCATGTTCTCAGGCATGAGCACCCTGAAAGAAAAACAATCGAATCATAGAAGCATTTCACAGGAAGCCAGGGACCTACCACCAGCCACTGCACAGCTGCCCTCCCTGCTCCTTGGCTTGAAGGGTTTGAAATGAGACAGAGGAAGAGGCAAGGTGTCTATTTTGTGCCTGCAGGCATGCCAAGGCATGTCCTTGCTTGGGGTAGCCTCACACGTCCTCTTTCCCACTCCAGAAGGTCTGAGGGCGAAGGGAGATGAGGCTCAGGAGGTGTTGTCTTCTCTTCCAGTGGAGTGCCACTCTACTCCCCTAGCCCAGGAAGTCAGAACTGTACCTTGGGAATCACATTCCTGGCTGCCACCTTGGCAGGTCACACCACCTCTGTGTCCTCCAGTCCTCTCCAGTTCTGACCTCTCAGCAACATCAACTTAAGATGGTTCACTTGGGAAGTCTGCATCTTCTCTAACTTAAGGCACAGCAGGATCTTTTACGCCCGGGCCATTGGTGTTTCAAAGCCCCACCTTTGCCTCAGCAAAACCCAACTTTAAAAATCCCCTTAAGACAGCCAGGCGGTGGTGGCGCATGCCTTTTATCCCAGCACTCGGGAGGCAGAGGCAGGCGGATCTCTGTGAGTTTGAGGCCAGCCTGGTCTACAGAGCGAGATCCAGGACAGGCTCCAAAGCTACAGAGAAACCCTGTCTCAAAAAACCAAAAAAAAAAAAAAAAAAAAAAAAAATCCCATTAAGACAGGCATGGAAGCCTTTGGTCCCAGCACTCAGGAGGCAGAGGCAGAAGAATCTCTCTGTCTCTGAGTTGGAGGCCCAGCCTGGTCTACATAACAAATTCTAGGATTAACGGTCAGGACTACACAGAGAGACCCTGTTTCAAAACAAAAAAGTCTTGTTAAAGCCCTTCACTTGGAAGAAGTAAAGCCTGGTGTGCTGATTCACTCCTATAATCCCAGCATTCTGGAAACTGAGGCAAGAGGATGCTCATGTCTGTCTGGGCAATTTAGTAAGCCCTGTCTCAAATAAAAAGTAAAGGGACAGGCAGAGATGTAGCTGTGAGTTGAACATGGCGTTCAGGAAGCTTGGATTCCTCCTCCTAGCATGTGTGCACTCATGATTAACTAGGAAAAGATGCCTGCCTGCCTTTCTTCCTGCCTTTCTTCCTTTCTTTCTGATCTGTCTGAGAGAGAAAAGCAAAAAAGAAACAGGTTGTGCCTGAGTCTTGGGTTCTTGTTGTTAGGTTGCTGTTTTTCTTCAAAAAGCCATGGTTTTTCTAATAAAGCATCTTGACGTTGTAAAAGAAAAATGTTTCTGTTTTCATTGGCTAGAGATGATTGAAAGGGTGTCCGTCACCCCTTCTACCCTGAGGCTGTCTGTTTGGCAGAAAAGAAAATCTTATGTTAGATTAAAACTGATGAAAAGTAAGACTTTTTTGTTTTGTTTTGTTTTTCAAGACAGGGTCTCTGTGTGTAGCCCTGGTTGTCTTGGAACTCTCTATGTAGACCAGGCTGGCCTCAAACTCAAAGAGATCTGCCTGCCTCTGCCTCCTGAGTGCTGGGATTAAAGACACGCTTGCACCATCACTGCCCAGCTTCAACATGTATTCTTATGCTCTGAGTGAACTTTTAGGGAAAAAAGCCCTGTTTACCATCTTATGGTTATGCATAATTAGGCATCACAGGCAGGGACCTGCCTGATAAGAAAAAGTTAATATAATCCAAACTTGTCAATCTAAACAGAGAACTGCCCTTCAACACCCCTTTGTAGCCAACTTCTCCCCGCTGAGCCCCAGAAAAGGAAGTCCCCAGTAAGGAACCAAGAGCCCCATTCATAATAACAAATTCAAGAGGCTCCAAAGGAACAACATTGAGTCAGTTGATTTTACCATCTTTCAATAGTGGATGACAACCAAACAAATGTCAGTCCATTGACTGAGTGAGTACCGAGAACAGGTTTTGTTGATTATTTGTTTTTAAATTTTTTTTTTTAGATTTACTTATTTGGTATGTTTGAGTGTCTTGCCTACATGTATGTTCATGTACTTTGTGCATGCAGTGCCCACAGAGGCCAGAAGAGGGCATCAGATCCCCTGGAACTAGAGTTACAAGTGGTTGACCTGGGTGCAGGAAACCAAACCTGGACCCTTTGCAAGAGAACTAGTGTAAGGATTCTGTCCTTACCACGTCATCAGCCTGCAATGGCATCCCAGCCTAAAAAGCGATGTGCCCTCCCATGGGTCCTCTCTCTGTATTCTCTCTATCCTCTGCATGGTCTCTCTCTCTGTCTCTCTCTGTTTCTGTCTCTCTGTCTCTGTCTCTGTCTCTGTCTCTCTGTCTCTGTCTCTCTCTCTCTCTCTCTCTCCTTCCTCCTAATAAATCTCTAAAAAGGTAACACGGCTTCCGCCACCAACAGCCAGCCACAAGCACCACATTAACCCCTTCAGCTAGTGCTCTTAACTGTTGAGCAATCTCTCCATCCTCCTCAGAAAATAGTTTTTATGGCTGAGTGCAAGTCCCCTCCTCCTCCTCCTCTTCCCTGGCCGAGTGATCAGGAGGCAATCTTCATGTCCTCACCACTTATGTCTGTTTCTCAACAAAGCTCCGGTGTGCTTCATCTCTGTCTTTTAACCCTGTGTATTTTGAAGCTTCCCAGGCTCATGACCTTGCCATGTCTGTGTTAGGCAAGCCTGACTGTTGATAATTTTCTACTCTAAACTTCTAGTCTGGATGGGGGTAGACTGGCATGTACCAGCAGGGCCCTGTGTTTCCCATCCATCTGCAGCTGGGCCTCAGTGGACTTAAGCCACTTCTGTTTTGGAAATGGACCATTATATGTGTCTTGGGAAGGGGGGTGGGGGGATGGAGAAGTGGCTCAGTGGTTAAGAGCACTACAAGCACTTGCAGGAGACCTGGGTTCGATTTCCAGCACCCAAATGGTGGCTCACAGCCACCTAGAACTCCAGGTCCAGGGATTTGATGCCCTCTCCTGACCTATGTGGGCACAGGGCACATACATGAAGGCAAAATATCCATATACATAAAATCAAGAAATAAAATCAAAACAAAGTACTGTTCTCTCTTTACCCTTCCCCATGCCTCCCAAAAAGGATGCCCCAAGGGTTGGCAAGATGGCTCAGCAGATAAAGGTGCTTGCTGCCAAGCCTGATGACCTGAGTTCAACCCTCCAGAGGTACATGGTGAAGAGAAAGAACTTACTCCTATAAGCTGCCCTTTGACTTTCGTGTGTGCTTACACACACACACACACACACACACACACACACACACACACTGCAATAATTTAAAATGGCTTTTTAGAATTATTTTATTATATGTGTAAAGTGTTTTGCCTGCATGTGTGTCTGTGTATCACATGCATGCCTAGCGCCTGTGGAAGTCCGAAAGGGTATCAGATCCCTTGGAACTGGAGTTATGGACCATTGTGAGCCACCGTGTGTGTGTGTGTGTGTGTGTGTGTGTGTGTGTGTGTGTGTGTGTGTGTGCTGGGATTTGAATCCTCTGTAAGAATAACAAGTGCTCTTAACCCATGAGCCGTCTCTCCAGCCCCTCCCTACTCCTGTTTTAATTTTTTTTAGAAGTATGATAATGGTATTAAAATGTTTAGAGGAAGCCCCAAGCAATGACCAAGGCCCTGGAGTACTCTTCCTCTAGGAGCCTGCTGTTCCTCTTGCAGCATCTGGTCCCCACAGGCCTTAGGATAAAGTTTCTTGACATTCTGCAATCTGTGGGCTTCTCCAATCCTTTGAGTAAGATGCCAAGAAGCACCTAATCCAGACACAGGCCATGCCACAAGATAACGCCTTCATCTGTCCCCTCCACACCTCCCGGGTCAGGTTTACTGAGCTGACCTCAACATCCATGTTTAAAGGCAAAATATTTTAGGAGGCCGAGGCAGGAGGATCAAATGACCCTGTCTCAGTAATGAGAAACAAGAGCTCGCACACAGTTCAAACGTGTGCAAGCAGATGAAACGGCAGCTTGAGCCTCGACTCAGCTCTGGATAGAAAATGGTCTGTGTTCGTTTCAGTAACACTGACTCAGAGCCAAACAGGAAAAAGTCGTGGGGTGACAGGCTGAGGAACACCAAGACCTGCCTGAGACCTGGGAAGGATTGTTCATGACCCTGGAAACTGTAGGAAAGGTGAGGCATGGGCTTCCCGCTGCTGTGACCTGAATGTGACTTCTTTTCTTGGGATGAAAGTCAGTCCCCAACTCCTCTGCTGAGGGTATTTGGAGGTGAGTCTGGGAGCTGGTCACTTTACAGGAAGAGGAAGAGAAACCCACGCTGGCACACTCTGCCTTCGTACTGCCACCAGGAGGCCTCAGGAGACACGGAGGTGCTGTCTTCTGGATCTTAGCCTCTGGACCTGTAAGCCACAGGAACAGCATTATGTACAGATTGCCTGTCTCGGGTATGCTTTTAGAAACACCAGAGAGTGGACAGGATGTCCTTCAAAGCCTCCAGGGGGAGCACAGCCCTGGATTTTGCACTTCCGGTCTCCAAAACTATGACAGACTGAATTCTTGTTGCATACTACTGTAAGAAGTAGATTGCTGTGGTCCATTTTCAGTATGAGATGCATGTAGAGTTCACCAGAGTTACAGATAAGCAGAAGATTCAGGATCCTCTCTCCTAGTGCCTGCTTGTCTCAGAACTCTGAGAGTTGGCATATTAAAAGCCTTCCACTCCATGACTGAGCCATGATAAGAACAGTGGGCAGTCTCAAGCCCCAAACTAACTATTCATTAGATAAGACTGTCATACACCAATGAGATGAAGAATTTGCAAAGGGGACAAGTATTGGTGAAATTATTAAGGCCACTCCACGTAGTTAAAAGGGAGGTTTATTTTGTGGGGTAACTTACAAATGAAGGGGTAGGTTGCAGGGTCTGGCAAAGGTATAGGGCAGTCCGGCGGTGTTCTCTGGAGAACTCTGCTCGGTCTCTTCCTGCGTCCAGCGTCCCGGAACCAAGAGAGCCACCTCCTCCTGCTCCTCGGTCTTCCGCTCCCTCCTCTACCCCGCCTTGTGGGCATGATCATTACTGAAGCCTCAATGGAGGTTGGAACTTCCAGGCCAATGCTGGGATGGCTATCCACTACATCTCCCCCTTTTGTCTAAATAAGAAAGTTCTAACCTAATACAAGACTATACATAAAGAGATGGTTATCAAATATTGTCCAGGAGTAATGAGGGATAATGACTTAGATAAGTTGGAATTACAATAAGTGCAAACAATATCAAGCAAAAAACACATAGTAAAATCCAGAGAAGTCTAGAGCGTGGGTAGGTGGCATGTTACAAAGATCATTCCAAAAGGTATCCTATCCTAAAGAACCTGAGTCTAATACATAATATATTCTATATAAGATATTATATATGTATATATACTAAGTTGTAACTATAACTGCTAATCTCCAACCTCATCAAAGACCTGAGAAGGAATATAATAATACCTGAGAAATGGGAGAAGGACGCAAGCAACTTTCGGGAGTCTTGCAAGAGTAGACAGAGACAGCTAGCAGCCTGGACAGTCACCTAATGTTTCTCAGTATTGTTGGTGCATTCAAATTGGCTACAGGCCTAGAGTATCTGACAGACCATTTCAGAAGCAGGAATTCTGAAAGACCATCTTACCCTGTCTTGGCAAAGTATGGTGGTCGCTTTCATTGTGTCCCGCTTGTCCAGAAAGGACAGCATTTGTACTGTCAGCAGTTGAGGCAAGGGCAGTTCTTTCCCAGTAGGCCATTTTGTGTCAAGAAGACAAACTTCCAAATGGAAATGTCTTAGAAGCCCAACATTCTCTCGGGATCAAATTGGTGCTGCCAGGAGCAATTGTGTCTCACGTCAACAGAATTCTAAATTATTTAAATGCCATATTCTCTAGGTCCATGAAGTGGTTGAAGATTACCTGTCCATCTGACCTATGTATTTATAAATCTGGATAACCTAACTAACATAATTATAGAGGTGACAAGCATAGGTGACAATAACTCTGTAAGTCTCATCTACCTAAACAACCTAAGGACTAAGGCTTCCTATAAATAAGGCAAACAGTCTGTAAGCAATTGTACAGTAAAAGGACAATGACTTCGAATTGTGACAATACACAAAATATCTTTAACAGAGGTAGGAATGTATAGTGCAATATGCAATATGATAATAATCCTAAATATATATCAGTATACAGAATACCTTAAACAGAAGTAGAACATACATATAGTATGACAGACATAAATTCACATTTGTATCAATATACAAATATTTCAAATAAGAGTAAAAATATGTGTACAATATAACAAACATAGTTCTGTATTTGTATCAATATACAAATTATCTTAAATAGGAATATAAAAAGTTTATATTTGTATCAACATATAAGAATTCATAACAGTGCAAAGGCTGCTATATTACTAAATTTGTTTACTAATGTATGTGATAGTCTACCATAATATCTTATACATATCCATTCCATTTCTGGCTATCCACTACAGACAAGTGCTAGCCTGGGGGAGAAGAGGACAGAAATTTAATATGGTCAGTGCCCTTTATTATTTCTTAAATTATTTGATTTTATGTGTATGAGTGTTTTGCCTATAGGTCTGTGCACCACATGCATGCAGTGCCTACAGAGGCCAGAAGAGGGCGTCAGATCTCCTGGACCTGGAGTTACAGAAGGTTGTGAGTCACCATTTGGGTGCTGAGAATTCAACTTGGGTCCTATGCAAGAGCAACGAGTGAGTCAGCAGTGGTGGCGCAGGCCTTTAATCCCAGCACACAGGAAGCAGAGCCAGGCAGATCTTTGTGAGTTCAAGGCCAGCCTGGTCTACAGAGTGAAATCTAGGACAGGCTCCAAAGCTACATAGAGAAACCCTGTCTCGAAGAAAAAAGGGGGGGAGGGGGAGTACTTAGCATTATAGACTTGAGCCACCAAATATGAATTCTGAGGATCCAATTCAAGTCATCAGGCTTGGGCAGCAAGTGCTTTCACACCCTGGCCTAGCCAATGTTTTGCAAAATCAGAATCTTTGAAGCATGCAGCATGTCCTTGAGTAGGGAGAACAGTAGCATCCACTTCACTGGAGTTTGTGAGAGCTCACTGAAGTCACTCGTTCGTTCAACAAACGTTCACTGAGAAGCTGCCAAGTGCCTGGAGCTGGTCTAGGCACTGGGGACATCTGGGACATTATGTAGCTGGCTTCTGGGAACCTGATTCCAGGGTAGGAGCAGAAAATCCACATGTAAAATGCACACAGACCAGGGTGCCAGCTCAGGACAAGTGCGACCCAGCACAATCCAGCAGAATCATAGGAAGGACCACAGAGGGACAACCACTACCGGGGAGTGGCCATGTCCTGGGGAGGAGAAACCTCAATGTGTGATAAGTGCTGAGGCCCTGGGAGAAACACAGTCCCAGGCCACCAACGGAACACGCCTGGAACAGCCTATGTAGACCAGGCTGGCCTCGAACTCACAGAGATCCCTTTGCCCCTGCTTCTGAGATGTTGAGATTAAAGTTTCTTTCTATGATCAGACCTAGGACGGAAGAACTAGAGATGGAGTTGATACCAGAAAGCCTGCCTGGCACTCCCTGAGGCCTTGAGTTTAAATCTCATCTCCAGAGCTACAAAATCACGCACGGACATAGACATGCTCACTTGCTGACTCCTAAATGCTTTAGTTTTGTGAGTTAGTTATACCCAGTTCTGTTTTCTGTTTTAAAAATGAAAAGAGTAAGGGGGGACAGGAAAGCTGACTCAGCAGGTAAGAAAGATCACACGCTGTTCTTTCAGAGGACCTGCGTTTAGTTCCCAGGACCCACTCAAGAGGCTTATAACCCTGGGTAACTCCAGCTTCCAAGAATCTAATACCCTCTCACCTTTTTCTGGTTTCTGGGGACACACACACACACACACACACACACACACACACACACACACACACACACACACACACACACAGTGAACACAAATAAAATGTGATAATTTATTTAGTTTGTTGTTTTTTTTTTTTCCTAGACGGTTTCTCTGGGTAGCCCAGGCTGTCCTGGAACTCCCTGTGTAGACTAGGCTGGCCTCAGATTCATAGAGATTCACCTGCCTCTGCCTCCCAAATGCTGGGATTAAAGGCATGGGCTACCACCACCCTTGTGATTACTTTTTTTATTCTGGAGGCTTTTTGCCTTTGTTTGTAGATAAGGTCTCAAGTCCAGGCTGGCCTCAAACTCACTATGTAACTAAACTGGCTTTGAATGCCTCCCGATTCTCCGGCCTCAACCTCCTAAATGCTAGGATTCCCAGTGATATATATATATATAAAATTTATTTATTTGTTTATATATATATTTGTTGAGTTATATATATTTATATATAACTATTATTTATTTATTTGTTGTTGTTTATGTTTTGAGAGACAAGACCTCACTATGTGACTCTTGGCTGGCCTTGAACTCACAGGTACCCTTCGGCCTCTGCCTCCCTAATGCTGGAATTAAAGGCCTGAGTCACCATGCCCACACTACATGAATGATTTTTAAAAATGCATACATTTATTAATGACATAGAGAGTGTTATGTGCTCATGCTGTGGTGTGAGTATGGAGGTCAGAAGACAACTGACCAACTTGTCACCTGTCTTCTTCCAGAGATGGAACTCTGGTCACCAGTCTTGGTCACAAAGCACCTTTGCCTGCTGAACCCTCTCAAAGGCCCACGCTTGTGATTTTTATAACACCCTGCATTCGTCACTTAGAGCACACGGATGTGCTGGATGACGTGGTGCCTCCCAAATGGTCAGACTCCCCACTATTCATTTATTCATTGTTTTCATCTGTCACATCATCTGTTTCTACTGCCACTGTCACCGGAAAGTCTTCAAGGAGGTGTCTACCTGGTAGACACCTATTTCCCATAATTTTAATTTTTGTTTGAAAGACTGAATTTTATCATTGACAATAAATGTCAAAGGCATCAAGCTCTTCCTGGTTCAATGTTACCTTCCTGCCTGAGGACTCTGGCAGTCCTCAGATGATACTTTTCAGCAATTACTAAGTTCCCAGTGTATGCAGGCTAAGCCATTCACATATATTATCTTGTTATTCATTTAAAACATTTTGGGGGGCAGTGGTGGCACACACCTTTAATCCCAGCAAGAAGAAGCAGAAGCAGAGGCAGAATCCAGAATCCAGTCTGGTCTACAGCATGAGTTCCAGGATGGCCAGGGCTACACAGAGGAACCCTGTGTTAATATTCTGATCCCGCCCCTTGGCACCATCCTGTGTCCTGGACTACGTAAAAGTCTCTTTTAAGGAAAAACTCCGCCCATCCCCCCCTTCTCTCTCTGTCTCCCTCTCTCTGTCTCTCTGCCCCTTTATCCCTCTATTATAATAAACTCTCCACTAGGATGTAGCATCTGGGGTATGAATGTCCATCCACCACCATGCTGCCATGCCCACATGGAGTTGGTTGCCCATCAGCCCATCAGCCCACTGCTGCATCTGCCCAGCATGCCAGCATGGTTCCCTGCATGCTCGGGACACCCTGGGGCATGGGGGCGCATCATAATAACAAATTAAAACACCTTGTTTCAAATAAATAAATAAATAAATAAATAAATGAATAAATAAATAAGACATGTTTTGTTTTAGTTTTATTTAAATTTTATTTTATGTATATGAGTATTTTGCCTGCACGTATGTTTGCTCTATGTGCTTACCTAGTGCCATTGGAAGTCAGAAGAGGGCATCAGATTCCCTGGAACTGGAGTTACAGGTGGTTGTGAAGCCCATGTGGGTGCTGGGACTCAAACTTGAATCCTCTGCAAAAGTAGTCAGTGCTATTTTTTTTTTTTTTCCAGTTTTGGTTTTTGAAGATAGGGTTCCTCTCTGTAATCCCAGGCTGTTTGGAAATTGCTCTGTAACCAGGGTAACCTCAAACTCAGAGATCTGCCTGCTTCTGCCTCCTGAGTGCTGGGATTAAAGGCATGCACCACCACCACCCAGATGTGGTGAGTGCTTTTAACCACCTCTCCAGATTCTGTCATTCACCTTTACTGCAGCCCTGGGGATTATTGTTCCCATTCTTCAGATGGAGGGAACTGAAGCTCAGAAAGTCTCACCACTGTGGTGCACCTGTATGTGATCAGACTTCAAAAATGATTTCCTCAGAAATGACAGGCTTGGAGGAATGCTCTGTCCCCCAGGCATAGAATTAACCACGTGCCAGGCTATGTGACCCTGTCTGCATAGGAAGCATGGTTTCTTATTGCCCTCTGGAAAATATCTGCTTAAGGAGGACCCAGCTCAAGGGGATTCCAGAAAGCCTCATGCTCTCTTTGTACAATAGTGAAAAGCCCCTGGTCATAGTGAATGGCAGGAGGTGGGGTGGAGTTAAAAAGCACCAGAGGCCACACCCTCCCTGGGATGTCCATTAGCTCCTGCGTAGGCATTTTGTCCTGGGTTAGTTTTTCACAAGCTCTAATGGATTGCACATAATTGACTAGCTTAGAAAAACACAAATTGTTCCCTTTAAAGCTCTTTGAACTAAAAGATGGACAGGACTCAAATCAAGGTGTAGGCAGGACTGTGTGCCTTCCACATGGTTTATGGCCTAACTGGCTTCTAGAGCCAGCTGCATGCCTCTGCTTCTGGCTTTTGTCCATGTCTCTGAGATGGCCTCATGTAGCCCAGGCTGGCCTCATTCAATATGTGGTTAAGTGTAACTTTGAACTCCTGATCCTCCTGCCTCTACCTCTGGAATACTGGGATGACTACATGGGCACCACAATGCCCAGTGTGGGTGGTGCCTCATACACGCTGGGCAAATGCTCTACCAATGGAACTCCAGCCCCACTCTCTCTCCTTTTCCCTCCCTGTATCCACACCCCCTTGTCTGCTGTCTCTCTTGTCTTCTACCATGTCCACTTCTAGGGACCCTTGTGATCCCACAGGACCAACTTAATGACCCCAGTTTACATTCTGATCTTGATGTCCTCTGTATCATTCTATCTGCAAAGATTCCATTGGCCAAGTCACATCTCCACCTGCACAGGGACTAGGCTGTGCTGTCTTTGGATCTTTAGGAGGGGTTAGCCACTTCTGAGAGATCCTCAGAAAGGTTAGGGTACCTGTCCCAAGCTCACACAGCCTCAAGGATGGGTTTGAAACTCCAGTGGGCTGCTAAGCACTGTGGGGCAGTTGTGGGCTCCTAGTGAGGCAGTCAGTATAAAAGAGAAGCTTAAGGTGACTGGGAAGGGATGAAGTCCAACACCGGGGGATCTCGTTTACACTTCCTGTCCCTGAGAGCACTGAAACTGGGACTGATAAAGCCAAGGTTACCTAGAGATAAAGCTGCCTTTCCTTAGGACTTCACAGATTATATGTTAAGTGCAATGAACCACTCCTACTTTGAGTCAGGAAGTTTGTGGCCCTGAGCCTAACCCTGTTAGCCATCCCCCCATCTCTCCCTCCCTCTCTGTCTTTTTTTGGTTTTCCCAGGCAAGGTTTCTCTGCATTGTTAGAATTCTGACCTGGCCCCTGGAAACTCATCCCTTGGAAACCTGCCCAGCGTCCTTTAAAAAAGAGAACTGCCCCTCCCGCCTCCTCTCTCTCCATTCCCTCAAGGTGTGCACCCTTGACCCTTCTCCTCCCCTCTCCCTCTCTCTTTCTCTGCCTCCCTCTTTCCCTATCTTTCTCTTTATCTCTCTATTATAATAAACGTATCTCCACGTGGATGCAGTGCCGAGGTGTGAGTGACTGACTGTTCATGTGCTGCCGGGCCCGCCCCTGCATCCGCCTGGCATGCTTCCCCTGAACGAGTGGGATACCCAGCCAGGTGGGTGTCCCCCCATCACCTCACCGCCCCACCCCGCAGCGCACAATATTATAACATCGGCGGGCTATCTCACTGCTTACTCCTGCCCGCCGGTGGTTTGAGGAGTTCTGGGACCCTTCACTGCTCACCATTTTAACTACTGGAGGACCGCTGGGACTCTTCACCCTGTTGGTAAGATTTCCCTCTTCCCTTTTGGCCATTTCCCCACAAATGAGCATTCCCTCATCTCTGACTGTGGTCTCCTAAAGTTCTGGTGCCGGCGCCACGCGTCTTTTGGGCTTTCAGCCCTTCAGCTCCCATCCCTATGCAACAGCATATGGAGATAGCATGTGCCCACTCAATTCCATGTCCCATAGCCTTTGGTACCACAGTCCACTGGCTATCTTGGCCATTATTGGTCCTCGCTGATCCTCTGGGATGCTGAAGGTCAGTCTGCTGGACCTTATTATACCTCACTATGGAAAATGTGCCTACCCTCTATCCCAGGTCCTTCTTTATTGCCCCCTCCACCATGTTCCTCCACTCTCTGCTAAGCAAATACAATAATGGCCAACTCTGTGCTGAATTTTTAAGAATATTGCCAGGCGGTGGTGGTGCATGCCTGTAATCCCAGCACTGGGGAGGCAGAGGCAGGTGGATCTCTGTGAGTTCCAGGCCAGCCTGGTCTGCAGAGCTAGTCTAGGACAGGCTGCAAAGCTACAAAGAAACCCTGTCTTGAAAAACAAACAAACAAACAAACAAAAATTGTACATACTTTTTAACCCAAATCTGTAATTTTTGCTAGGACTCAAAGGTATGAGCCTAGATACTCATCACTCATTACTTGCTCTTTTATGATTTGGATTTCAGTACTGATTGATAATGCTAATTTATCTAAAACTTTTTTTTCAGTTTTTTTCTTTAATTTTATCTATCTATCTATCTATCTATCTATTTATTTATTTATTTATTTACTTTGGATTTTTCAAGACAGGGTTTCTCTGTATAGTTTTGGACCCTGTCCTGGAACTCATTCTGTAGACCAGGCTGGCCTCGAACTCACAGAGATCTGCCTGGCTCTGCCTCCCAAGTGCTGGGATTAAAGATGTGCGCCAGCACTGCTGCCCTTATCTAAAACTTTTATGTTCTTTTATAAAATAAAAATTCATATAAACTTCACAGGATCAAAAGAAATCGTTGGATCCCCTTCACAGAGGTCAAAGAAGCTCCAACCAAATGAGTTTCCTCACATGTCTGTTCCTGAGGATGGTATTTCTCTCCCTCCTGGTCTCCCTTTCTTAATCACCAAAACCATGGGCCAAGAGGTTCCAAATACATTCATAAAGTTTTAACTCTTGTCTCTAGTCTGTAATCTGTTTCAGTGGGTTGACTGACAGACACATCCAGGCATTGGCTACTGACTTCAACCTGTGACACATGGACTTGCTGAAGGCTGATGTGGACCAGTCCAGCCAAATGTAATTATTTCCTTTCACTGTGGCTAGGTCAGATGACCTGCTTCTGATAAATACCCCATTGCCGAGGTTCCCTCCTTACCTTTAACTAGCCAGAGTCCTGACCACCTGCACCCCATTTCTGCTTGAAGCAGTTATGGAGAAAAATACATCATCCTGTGCTTCCTGTTCCCAGGATAGGCTGGAGGGCTAAATTAAGGATGGAATCCCTGGCATAGGGGACAAAATGGCTACCTAATGCCCATTGACAGGAAACTGGACTCAATATTGCAGTAAGATATAAGATATTTGACCTTCGCCGAGCGGTGGTGGCGCACGCCTTTAATCCCAGCACTCGGGAGGCAGAGCCAGGCGGATCTCTGTGAGTTCAAGGCCAGCCTGGTCTACAGAGTGAGTTCCAGGAAAGGTGCAAAGCTACACAGAGAAGCCCTATCTCAAAAAAACAACAAACAAACAAAAAAAAAAAAGAAAGAAAGAAAGAAAGAAAGAAAAAAGAAAGAGAACTGCCCCTTCCCCCTTCCATTCCCACAAGGTGTGCACCCTCGATCCTTCTGCCATCCTCTTTCCCTGTCTTTCTCTTTATCTCTCTATTATAATAAATTGACTGCTCACCACCACCTGCTGCTGCATCTGATGGGCATGTTTCCCTGCACATGTGGGATACCCTGATCTGGCCAGCCAGGGTCCCCCCCCCCCCAACACATACAATACCATAACATGTATAGCCCTGGCTGTCCTGGAACTCACCCAAGCTGGCCTCTAACTCAGAGATCCACCTGCTTCTGCCTCCTGAGTGCTGGTGTGTGCCACCAAACCTGGCCCAACATCTCTTATTCTAAATAACCAATCTTATAAAACAACCTGACTTAGTTTCATTTACAAAAGACAATGTTGGGGTTGGGGATTTAGCTCAGTGGTAGAGCGCTTGCCTAGCAAGCACAAGGCCTAGATTTGGTCCTCAGCTCTGGGGGGATAAAGAAGAAGAAAAAAATGGTTGTTTTTGTTTTTGTTTGTTAACTCTTTACTCTTTTGGCTTTCTGCTCTTTAGTCTTCTGGAGTCACTGGAAGCCACTCTGCTCCCAAATAAACACACGGCTGCTTATTACTACTTACAAATGCCCTGGCCTTAGTTGGTTTATTTCTTGCCAGTTTTTCCTAACTTAAATTAGCCCGGCTATCTTTTGACTCTGGGCTTTTTCCTTTTCTTACTTCTGTATATCCTACTTTCACTCTTAATCTGTGGCTGTGTGGCTGTGTGGCTGTGTGGCTGTGTGGCTGTGTGGCTGGCCCTTCATGTCCTCTCTCCTCTACTTGCTCTTCTATCTCCTTTCCTAGATTTCTCCTTCTCTTTTTATTCTTGCTGCCTGCCAGCCCCATCTATCCTTTCTCCTGACTTGCTATTGGCCGTTCAGCTCTTTATTAGACCATCAGGTGTTTTAGACAGGCACAGTAACACAGCTTCACAGAGCTAAACACATGCAACATGAAAGAATGCAACACATCTTTGCATCATTAAACAAATGTTCCACAGTGTAAACAAATATAACACATCTTAAAATAATATTCTACAACAAGAAAACTATCCTTTTTTGAGACAGGTCTGTCTATACAAGCCATTCTTGATAGGAATTCCAACCATGCCCCATGGGTCATCATATGTCCTGCGATCTCTGCGCTTGGGCCTGTGTGTGCTGTTGCGTCCTGGCCTTTTATAAGGCGGTGCCTCTCTGTCTCTCTGTCTCTCTGTTTCTCTCTCTCTCTTCTCTCTCTCTCTCCACCTCTCTTTCTGCCAGGCCTGGCTTCTCTGTCCTATCCCCTCTTCTCTCTAGTAAAGCCCATTCTAACTCTGGCAACTATGGCTCATTATCCTTTCAATTCTGGCTTGGAATTCACAAGAGAACCACCTGCCTCTGCCTCCATAGGGCTGGGGTTAAAGGCATACACAGCCAAGCAGGGCCAAAAGGAAAGTCTTAGAAGAAACCATCAAACCAACTCTTACAGTTTTGCTTTTTGGTTTTGGTGAGCCAGAGGTAGTAGTAAGAACTGTAGTCTTGTCCTAGGGAGGCAGAGACAGGAGGATCAGGAATTCAAGGTCATCTTCAGCTCTATAAACAGTTTGAAGCCAGCCTGGGCTACATGAGAGCTTGTGCCAAAGCAAAGGAAAACAAAACCCAAGACACCTAAGAAAAACTCACTGAAGCAGCTGTGTCCATACTCATACATCACCCTTCCCCTCCTTGTCTCCCTCTAAATCCTAAACTCAGTCTGACCTGTGTACTAGCCCCTCCTCGACTTAATAAGTTTGCCAACTTTGCCTCACACTTAAAATTCTTTCCTAAGCCAGGCGGTGGTGTCGCCTACCTTTAATCCCAGCACTTTGGAGGCAGACAGGCGGATCTCTGTGAGTTCAAGGCCAGCCTGGGCAATCAAGTGAGTTCCAGGAAAGGCACAAAGTTACTCAGAGAAACCCTGTCTCAAAAAACAAACAAACAAACAAACAAACAAATTCTTTCCTGAAGTGCAGTGTAATCTTCAGGGGAGGTTTTACCCATTGGAGCAGGTTAGGGAAGACTCCTCAGGCTATGACAAAGCTGGGGCATAATTTCTGTCTCTCTCTCTCTCAAAAAAAAAATTTTTTTTTTAAATGCTGGATGGCAGTGGCATATGCCTTTAATCCCAGCACTTGGGAGGCAGAGTCAGGAGGATCTCTGTGAGTTCCAGGCCAGCCTGGTTTACAGAGTGAGTTCCAGGAAAGGCACAAAGCTACACAGAGAAACCCTGTCTATGGAGTACCCAGGGTCCAGGGGCTCAGCTAAGTCCGGCGTGGGATCTGAGGGGAAAAAAAAAACAAAAAAACAAAAAAAACAAAAATAAAAAAAAAAACAACTACATACACTGGGTTCTTATGTCTGTTAACTTTATTCCTCTAAGACAAAATTACATCAATCCAGCTACAGCTCCACCAGGCATTCAAGGTAGAAGTAACTCTAGACATTCCAAGCTCTTTATCGTCTACTTTATTTCTCTGAGATGAAATCCTGTTTCCATAACTACAGTTCCGTCCAGTTCCCCAGCTCATAACCCTGCTAACGACTAACTCCTATGTTTCCAGCCTCATCTTCGTCCTCTGTATCCTCTTTCTCCATCTCTGCTGCTCTACTCCTGGCACTCAGAAAACTCTACTCCAGATCTGCTTACCCTCTAGGGAACCTCTGTCATCCTCTCTTCTCTCTCAGCGCGTTCTGTCCTTGTCTACAGAAAGTGCCTGCCTTTTCTTTCCCTTGACACCTTGTTCCCTGCCTCCTCAGGAATGTTATTCTACCTCTCACCTTGATACGTAAAAACCTCTTTTGTCCTCAGTCAATTGCTCAATTGCTCTGGAGAACCACTAGGTCTCCTCAAAGTGAGGGGATGGTCTGAGCTTCACTAGCACAAGAAACAAAGCTATGTCTCCCACAAGCCTGTCTGCTAAACTCAGCAGGGCAGTTAGTAACTTAGTAGGTTCAGCAGGTCTGGGGAGCTGTTTACCAATTGGTCTGGGCACGCAAGGATTTCATAGCAGAAGACAGCTGGAATATCAAAGGCTGGGTAGCACCAAATATTCATAATAAATGGCTTTGCCTTTTGACAGACCCTTGGCCAGTCAAAGTTCAGCTTTAATACACAGCTGAATCTCTACGATATATTCTTGCAGCCTGCAAGACCTGTCTCTCTATCTTTCTTCTTCTTCTTCTTCTTCTTCTTCTTCTTCTTCTTCTTCTTCTTCTTCTTCTTCTCTTCTTCTTCTTTTTTTAAGAAATTGTTTATTCATTTTACATACCAACCACAGGTCCCCCTCTTTTCCCTCCTCCTGCTCTGTCTCTGTCTTGAAAAGAAAAAAATGAGACAGGGTCTCTCGGTAGTTCTGGCTGTCCTGGAACTCACTATGTAGACCAAGCTGGCCTTGAATTCACTGAAATCCATTTACCTCTGCCTTTAAAGTACTGAGATTAAAGGTGTGAGGCACCAACCCCAGTCTTCTCTCTCTTCTCTCTCTCTCTCTCTCTCTCTCTCTCTCTCTCTCTCTCTCTCTGGTTTTTCGAGACAGGGTTTCTCTGTGTAGGTTTGCACCTTTTTTGGAACTCGCTTTGGAGATCAGGCTGGCCTCGAACTCACAAAGATCCGCCTGGCTCTGCCTCTGGAGTGCTGGAATTAAAGGCGTGTGCCAGCCTTCTCTTAAACTAAAAAAATTATTATAAAATTATCCAGGTGTGGTATATGGATTAAAGGTGTGTGCCTTTAATCCTAGCACTTGGGAGGCAGAAGCAGTCTTAAACAATCAAACAACCTCAAACTAAAAGAAAAAAAAAAGTTTTATGGTATTGGTGTTTTGCCTCAACGTATGTCTGCGTACCATGTGTGCCCTGTGTCTGCTGAGACAAGAGAGTATCAGAGCTACTAAGCCATGTTTCCAGCATCTGCCTATAAGGTTTTCTGTGTATTTCAGTATCTGTCCCTGTGGAGATGTAGCTTTTCTGTCACCATCATAGCATAGATACAATAACACAATAATAACAATATCATAGCCATAGTAACGTAATGTTTTGTTTGTTTTTGTTTTTTGTTGTTTTTGGTTTTCTGAGACAGGGTTTCTCTGTAGCTTTGTGCCTTTCCTGGAACTCACCTTGGAGACCAGGCTGGCCTCAAACTCACAGAGATCCGCTTGGCTCTGCCTCCTGAGCGCTGGGATTAAAGGCGTGCGCCACCGCCCAGCTGTTTTTTGTTTTTGTTTTTTGAGACAGTGTTTCTCTGTGTAGCTTTGGTGCCTGTCCTGGAACACACTCTGTAGACCAGGCTGTCCTCCAACTCACAGAGATCCACTTGCCTCTGTCTCCTGAGTGATTAAAGGCGTGCACCCCACCCCCCAGCTAACATAATTTTGTTGTTGTTTTGTAGAGAAAAATTGAAATATAGTATCACTTAGACCCCATAACTGTTAACACTTTGCTACATTTTAGTTCCCTGTTTGCTTGCTAATATATTTTTCACTTCTTTGCTGAACCACTGAAAACTTTTGGCAGACACTGATAAATTACTCTGAAACTTTTCAGGCTGTGTCTTCCAACAATAAAGCAATGAGCACAATCTTCTCTTTACAAGTATTTATTTTGAGACAGGCTTCACCATGCATCTCAGAGCCCTGGCTGGCCTGGAATTCCCTTAGTAGACTCAGGCTGGCCTCAAACTCCCCAAAATCTACCTGCCTCTGTCTCCTGTGTGCTGAGATAAAAGGTGCACCCACCTCCTGCTTCTGCTCCTTCTTCTTCCTCCTCTTCTTCTTCTTTTCTTTTGTGCCAGGATTTGGCTCTGTGGTTCAGGGTGCCCTTGAACTCATGATCTCCCTGCCTCAATCTTAGGAGTGCTGGGCTGACAGCACAGTACTACTTCTGCATTCTAAAATTAGCAAGACACCAACCACCCATAGGGATCCATATCTGAAGTCTTGAGTTGTCACAAAAGAAACAGTAAAGTAAACCTGGCTGGGTGTGCCTGCTTCTAGTTCTAGCACTGGGTAGGGAGGGGAATCACTTGAACTCTGGAGTTTGAGAGCAGCCCAGGCAGTTCAACAGGATCCCTTCTGAGAACAAGACAAAAGGAAAGCTAACTCAAAGCACACTACCACCCCATCAAGGCTGACACGTTATATTGATTGTTACGGGTTTTATTTTTAAATTTTACTTTTATTATTTTATTTTCAATTATGTGTATATCTGTGCATCTGTGTTGGTATGTGAATGTGAGTATAGGTGCCCAAGGAGACCAGAAGATGGTGGAACCCAGCGCTTCATGTATGTGTGCTAGGCAAGAACTCTGTTAACTGAGTTACATTCCCAATCTCAAAGGATTTTTTTTTTCTTCGAGACAGGGTTTCCCTGTGTAGCTTTGCGCCTTTCCTGGGACTCACTCAGTAGCCCAGGCTGGCCTCAAACTCACAGAGATCCACCTGCCTCTGCCTCCTGAATGCTGGGATTAAAGGCCTGTGGCACCGCCGCCCGGCAAGGATTTTACTTTTACCCTTGGCTGGCCTGAGACTTATTACTCTGTACTCAAGCTTGCCCTGATCCTCCTGCTCAGCTTCTTGAGTCTTGAGTGCTAGGATTTACAGGCAAGCACAAATTTGTTCAGCAAATATAACATCTGCTTACTTTGTGTGTGGTGCCGGCATTAGAACCTACCACTCCTACTGAACTATGCCTCCAACTCCTCTTAAGAGCACCCTGTGGGAACACATTGGTCAAGACAACTCTCTGGAAAAACCGGATGGTGGTGACACACACCTTTAATCCCAGAACTCGGGAGGCAGAGCTAGGCGGATCTTTGTGAGTTCGAGGCCAGCCTGGTCTACACAGAGAGAGATCCAGGAAAGGTACAAAGCTACACTGAGAAACCCTGTCTCGGGGGTTGGGGATTTAGCTCAGTGGTAGAGCGCTTGCCTAGCAAGCACAAGGCTCTGTGTTTGATCCTCAGTTTAAAAAAAAAAAAAATGCTGGGCGGTGGTGGTGCACACCTTTAATCCCAGCACTCGGGAGGCAGAGGCAGTCGGATCTCTATGAGTTCGAGGCCAGCCTGGTCTCCGGAGTGAGTTCCAGGAAAGGAGCAAAGCTACACAGAGAAACCCTGTCTCGAAAAACCAAAAAAAAAAAAAAAAAAAAAAGGGGTGGGTGGGGGGGGGGGGGGGGGGTTGGGGAATTTAGCTCAGTGGTAGAGTGCTTGAAAAAAGTTGGGTGGGAGAAACGGGATGCCCTGTAACGCATTAAGTGCAGTAGAGGAGTACGCTTGAGCTGGGAAAAATACTAATAAGACCTCGAGTTAAAATGCTTTATTCATCCAGTCACAGGTGCAGAGACTGAGGGAAAGGGCAGTAATTTGTCTGAAGCCACCCAGAATGGGGATGGTGGACCCATGAGCAGGGAGTGTGCAGTCAGGTGGAGTGCTCAGCAGGGGTTTCTTGCCTTTGTGATGAGTCGACAGCTGTCCTGCCTGTATGCACCCGCGTGTTTGTGCTATAGGTAGGTAACAGAATGTGCTAGGACCTCAACATGATTTTTTTTTGAGACAGAAGTCACCTTATGTAGCTCAGTGTGACCTGTAACTTGTGTAAACTAGTCTGCAATTCATGGATGATCCTCCTGCCTCTGCCACCGATGTACTGAAATCACAGGAGGACAATCCCGATCAACGACATCTTTTTTAAATGAATTAACTAGTTTATTGTGTGTGTGCCCTTGTGTATGTCAGTGGACAACTCAGTTTTCCCTTTCTGCCATGTGAATCCCCAGGATGGAACTCAGGTCGTCAACGGTAAAGGAGGCAGGCTCCATTACCCGCTGAGTCATTTCACTGGCTCCTTCAACGTTTATGCCTAGGCTTTACAAACAAAAACATTCCCTTCCCCCACCAATGCCAGGCAAAGCTTGTGACGGGAATGAAGAGTGAAGAAATGAATGAACCGTCAGAAGAGCCGGCTCCACAAGGTAAAGGATCCCTGGGGAGTCTCCAGCGGAGAGTCTCAGGGCCGACTTGACGCGGCCGCTGCGCAGCTCACGCTGGGACTCCACGTTGCAGCCGCGGGAAGCGTGGCCACCTCCATCCGCACGCCCTCGCCGGGAGCGGCCGCCCTCCACGCGCCGCGGGCGGAAGGGTCGCAGGCTGGGGCGCACGCCCACCTGTCGCGCGCAGGCGCAGAACGCCGCCTGCTCTCCCGCGGCGCGGTCAGTGCGCAGGCGCGGCGGCCGCTGCGAGTGTGTCTGTGCGGCGAGAAGATGGCGGCGACGGGGGACGCGGCGTGAGGAGCCGGAGCAGCGCCGAGCCTCATTGAGACGGGCCGCCATGGCCCTCCACAATCCGCAGGTAGCGCGGGCCGCGTCCAGGGCGGGAGGTCTGGGCCTCGGAAAGGCCTCGGGGCGGCGAGCGCGAGGTGCGCGGCGAGCCGGCGGTGGGGGAGGCGCCGGCACGCTGCCGGCCTAGGCCCGCGCCGCGCCCCTTAGCGCTGCGCGCCCCGGCGCTCGAGGCCGCCCGAACTGCCCCGAGAGCTCCCGAGGCCGCAGGGAAGGCCTCCGTGTGCCCGGCCGGCAGCCGCCGAGTCCGGAGCGACGCTCTGGCCCAAGCGGCTCAGGTGGCTGGCTGGTGCGCTACGCGGCGCGAGGACCCGGCCCTCGTCTCCGGGATTCTGTTGCAAAGAAAACGGGGAACCACTGGGGTGGCACACGGTCTCGCCCGGGACTGACACCTTTTGCATGGAGCCGGGGCTGGGTTGGGGCCCCCGCTGCTGCGCCTGGCTCTCTGTGCGGGAGCTGCTCCCACAGAACCCCCTGATAAGACGCACTTCGGAGAAATGAGCAGTCAGCACGTGGTGCTGCTTCTCGGGGCTGCTTTGGGCCCGGCGTTTGTTGAGGTCTCAGACCTAGACTAGAAATTAATCTCCTTTTATAATCATCTTTGGGTGATTTTTCTGCCAGACTGAGAAATAGTGACTCTTGGGAAACTGATGGGGTAGTCAGATCTCAACCTTTCCAAGGCTAGCGGATGGATGGGTCTGTATACAGGTAGGCGAGGTCGATCTGGTTAGACCACTTTTGGAAAAAACGATTGTCTTTATTTGGGGGGCAGGGTCTCCTCCCTCTGTAGCCAGGCTGGTCTTTAACGAGATTCTTCTGCCTCGGCCTGGTGGGGTTGCAGACACCAGCCACCATGTGATTTTGAAAGTTTTTTTTTTTTTTTTTTTTTTTTTTTTTTTTGGTTTTTCGAAACAGGGTTTCTCTGAGTAGCTTTGCGCCTTTCCTGGAACTCACTCTGTAGACCAGGCTAGCCTTGAACTCACAGAGATCCGCCTGCCTCTGCCTCCCGAGGGCTGGGATTAAAGGCGTGTGCCACTACCGCCCGGCTTTGAAAGGTTATTTTAATAACGGTTTCAATGAAGGTATGATGTGGGTTTTAAACCTCGAAACCTTTTTTAATGAAAGGTTAGATCCTAGGAGAAACTGCCTTCTGTTAAATATGTGGTGTTCCCTAGATCAAATCAGAACTTTGCCTGTTTGACCTTTTCCCTCCTTTCGTAAATTTACCTTTGTATTTGGGATAGTTCTTTTCAATAGAAAGGGAATTCGCAATTGTTTAATATTTTTTGACAAATGCCATTCAGAAGTTTTTTCGAGACAGGGTTTCTCTGTAGCTTTGGAGCCTGCCCTGACTAGCTCTGTAGACCAGGCTGGCCTTGAACTCACAGAGATCCACCTGCCTCTGCTTCTGGAGTGCTGGGATTAAAGGCGTGTGCCACCACCGCCCAGCTTTTTTTGTTTTGTTTTGTTTCGTTTTTTTCGAGACAAGGTTTCTCTGTGTAGCTTTGGGCCTTTACTGTATCTCGTTCAGTAGACCAGGCTCAGTAGACCAGGCTGGTGTCGAACTCACAGAGATCCGCCTGGCTCTGCCTACCGAGTGCTGAGATTAAAGGCGTGTGCCACTACCGCCCAGCTTATTAGTTTTTAAGTTGTAGACAGATCTTCACTACACAGCCCTTGGCTGACTTGGAATTCAGACAACTGCCTACTTTTGCCTCCAAGGTGCTGGGGGTTTTAGGCATTCTTGGCCACACCTGGCTGTATTCCGACCTTTTTAAATTTTTTTTTAATTTTTAAAAATTTTATGTGAATGAATGTGCCTTCCTGGTGCCTATTGAAATGAGGAAGAGGGCTTTGGAGCTCCTGGAACTGGCATTAGAATGGTTGTTAGCCTCTGTGTGTGAGTGCTGGGAATGGAACCTGAGTCCTCTAACGGCTTTAAACCCTAGAGTCATCTGTCCAGCCTCTCCTCAGAGGTTTTAAGAAATTTCAGTCTCTTACTCAACTCAGATACGCCTTTAGTCTCAGCATTAGGGTGGTAGAAGCAGGCAGAGCTCTGAGTTCGAAGCCAGCCTGGTCTACATAGTGAGTGTCCAGGAAAATCGAGGATATAGTGAGACCTTGTCTCAAAACAAACAAACAAACAAACAAACAAAAAATTCTCATTGACTGCCTTGTTTTACTTTTGGAATTGGTCTGTAGGGTTCATTCTGAACTTAGCTATAATGTAATGCTTTCTTTGGATTTTGAGATGAACTGAACATGTTTAAGCATAATTCACTTTTTCAGTCACCAGTCCAATGTCAAGTTGATGGAAGTGCTAGTGGTGTTTTGTAAACTTGCAATTTGTCTTGGGTTCATTGTCCTGGCATTTAATTTTGCAGGAGGACAGTATATGCATGTCTTTAGGAGTCAGACTGGCAGATCTAGCTAAACATAAATGTTAGCAGTGCCTTGGATCTTCTAGTGGCAGAAAGGGGAAAAGCTGATAGTTTGAGTCCTGTTTTAGTTTTGAAAGAATAGTAGTAGAATAGTTATGTAAGGTTGAGCATACCTGTAAGCCCAGGATGGTAGAGGGGGAGGCAGGAGGATCGGTAGTACAAGGTCAGCCTTGGGTTACATAGCCAGTCTCAGGCTAGCTGGGCTATGAGAGTCCTTGTCACACACTTGTGTACACACACACAAAACAAAACAGGATTTCACTCTTGGATCTGTCTTGAGTTCTGAGTATTTTAACAATGAATTAGTTCATTCATTCATGAAATACTGGCAGTTTACCATGTGCTGGAGTCCATGATGTGTAAACTGGGTGGTTTTTGTTTAGATGTTTTTGGAGACAGGGTCACTGTATAGTCCAGGTTGGCTTTAGACACTCAGTTTTCCTGCCTGAGCTTCTCCGGGAGCTTCTCCAGGACTGGGATTTTAGCCGGGAGCCTCCATATTCTAATACTCTAGTTTTTTGTTGAAGTAGCTTCCGCAGGTTCAGTTAAGGGTCAGATTTCAGTGGATTTGCAGAGTTACAGGTTAACTCTTTCATATAGATTGTAGCCATGTTTTGAACTGTGTGTTTGAACCCTGTTCTGTGGATTGAAGGGCAACAGCGAGGAACTTGGAAACACTGCAGGATGTGTTCCTGTTCCCCAGCTGAACCAGTTCAGAGGAGGAGCTCTTACCTGAGGTGGAAGTGAATCTGGCATGCATGCTGTCAGAACTGGCTCAGTGAGCTGAGGGGATTAATTTGAAGCTACCAATATGCTTTGTTTTGGAAGAAAAGTCCATGTTGATTCCAGTGTTGTTTCTGCACCTAGGCTGGAGAGCTTGCTGTTTGTTGGTTTCTGTTCTCCTTTACACAGACCCCCACATCTTTCATGTTGGAATTTCTTGGATGTAGTTTATGGCACATGGCAGAGTGTTAAACTGTCATGGACTTCATTTGTAACTGATGGCTAGAATAGGATAATTTTTAAAAGGATTTTTTACTTTTTTTAAATACAATGTTGCATTATGTAGCAGTGGTAGTCGCAGACTTCAGACTTGCAGAACTCCTACTTCAGTCTCCTGAGCTACCTCACTCGGCAATGAGATCAGAATCAGACAGAATCTTACAGGGCATAAGCATCTGAAATAAATAACAGTTTTGAAGTGATCACAGAGTATTTGAGGATTTTTTTTTTTTTTTTTTGGCATAAAAACAGTAAAACATTTCTGTCAATCTTGAGACTGTGTGCTATGAGAAGTCCAGGAGCTGGTAGTCTGCTGAATGCAAATTGCTATGTTTAGGGCCTCACCCTCTTGTCCTTTCAGTTCACCCTGTTGGGAACTCAGCACAGAAATCAGTGGACAGTAAGTGCACAGACTGCATTCTGGGTTCTTTTCTAGGGCTGACATTAGGGTAAGTATTTCAGTTTGTTACGTGGAAGTAGAATGATTTGAACAGTGGTGCGCACAGGAGAATTGAAAGGAGAAAGATGCCATAATCTGGTGACTGCCTCCTGCAGGCTAGATGGTCAAGAGTGGGGAACAATTGTCACTTGGATGAGGTACGCATATCAAGTCATTTTTAGTTGTGTGAACTATAGGTGTGTCAGTACTTCTGAGCAATGAATCAAGTTTTCAGGGTACACTAGATGTGACTGGGGACACTTCTCCCGGATAACTTACCAAACTATGGGAAGTGGTTAGCAGAGCTTGCTTTTGATTTATAATTAGGCTAGTGCATTGCAGTCAACTGGTCCACATGAAGAATCACTGTTGCAGAGCAGACACATGTCTGCAGTGGAATTTGCTGGCCATAGGCTGTTGGATTAGCGTCATTTGTCTCTTAGTGCCACTTCAGCAGGGCACTATTCATTTCTGAGACTTGCATGTGCTCGGACTGCAGTTTTCTGTCTGTGGAAGTGATCTGCTAAAGGCCCTGTG
This sequence comes from Onychomys torridus, assembly GCF_903995425.1. Lineage (NCBI taxonomy): Eukaryota > Metazoa > Chordata > Mammalia > Rodentia > Cricetidae > Onychomys > Onychomys torridus. Next base: position 47,941,159 of record NC_050447.1, read on the forward strand.
CGACCATCCTGTCGCGACAGGCTGGATTAAGAACTAGTGTTGGGGATTGGAGATAGGGCTCTGTGGTTAAGAGCATTTCTTGCTCTTGCAGAGGACCTGGGTTTATTCTTGAATGATGGCTCACAATGTTGCCTGTAACTCCAGTCCCAGGATATTTGACACCCTTTTTTTGGCATTCTCAGGCACTGAGTGCACACAATCAATACCCAGACATACATGCAAGCAAAACACCCATATTCATAAAAGTGAAAAAAAAAAAGTAATGGATAAAGCTTGGTAGTGCACAAGTTATCCCAGGACATGGGAGGCTGAGTATGGTTGGGAATTTAAGGCCAGTATAGGCTACATAGCAAAATCCTATCTGAAAAAAATAAAAAAGAATGAACATAAATTGGAACATAAAGGTAATCCACATGACATGTTTGTTTGTTTCAAAGACCAGAAAATGCTTGATTTATAGTAAATCTGAGTGTGGCTCTTCAGATTATAGATGTTCATGAGCTGGTTATTTTCTTAGTATTGAGAAACTCTTTGGCAGTGATCCAGTTTTCATTGGAAGACCTAGAAAATCAGAAGCTGCCCACTTCTGTTCAGCCCATCTCAACACCTATTGTTATCTCAATCCTGGGAACAGGGCAGGGATTTTAGACTGGTATAGAAGAGGGATTTTAGACTGGTATCAGAAGACTCCAGGACCTCTTCCTGGAACTTCTCTTTCATGCTCCCAGGAGAGTTGAGAGGATTTACAGAACACATGGGAATGGGGCTGCTCCCTGTGTGTAGGTGCATGCCATGTGCATGTAGAGACCAGACACTTGGGTGCTTCTCTACCTTAGTGCACTGAGGCAGGGTCTCTTACTGAAGCCAAAGCTTTTGTTCCAGCTAGGCTGGCTGATAAGCTAGTTAACTAGCAGGCTCTGGGATCTGCTTGTCTCAACCTCCCCAATGCTGGGGTTGACTTTTTAGGATCCTTAGGACCCTATTTTAGGAGGCTGTGTCTGTATGCTTCTTTGCTGGCAGGCATCTTGAGGACCATATCTAAGAGTCTCACAAGCAGTGACTTAAATGAAAGCCTCTCCTTCATTCATTTGGTGCCTAGTTAACAGAAGCTGCATCGCTCTTTGTGAAGAAATGGTCCTTTTAAAAAATAATTTAAATTTTTTTACATTACATATCTCTGTATGTGGGGGTATGTATGTACACATGTGTGCAAGTGCTTGTGCAGGCCAGAAGAAAGCTATAGGTGATTGTGAGCCATCCATTGTGGGTGCTGACACTGAATTTGTTCCTTTGCAAGAGCAGAGGTCCACATGGGCATGCATACCTACACATTCATGTGCATGTCCCACATACTTGACTGCTGAGCCAGCTCTCCAGCCCCAGCTCCTTTAAAATAATTCTTCTGTATTTCTGTGTGTTGATGCATATGTGGAGGTTAGAGGGTAATTTTGTGGAGTCATTTCTCTCCACTATGTGGGTTATAAGAATGGAACACAGGTCATCAGGCTTTACCTGCTGAGCCATTTGGCTAGGCTCAAAATGTGTTTTTCAAACTTTGCCAGGCAGTGGTGGCAAACACCTTTCTTTAATCCTAGCTCTCAGGAGGCAGAGTCAGGTGGGTCTCTGAGTATGAGGCCAGTCTGGTCTACATAGAGTTCCAGGACAGCTAGGGCTACACAGACAAACCCTGTTTCAAAAACAAAGACAAGAATGTGTGTGTGTGTGTGTGTGTGTGTGTGTGTGTGTGTGTGAGAGAGAGAGAGAGAGAGAGAGAGAGAGAGAGAGTTAGTTAGTTTAAAGTTTAAATGTAGCTAAGGCTGCCTTCAAACTTACTCAATCATATGTGGATTTCAGAGGTGGATCCCACATCTTGGCTTGTACAGCAGCTGCCTTTCCCTGCTGAGCCATCTTGCTGGCCCAGGACTTAATATTAAAATACATGCTCTGCCTTCTTTACCTTCCACTAATTATACACAAGGCCAAGTTGCAAAAAGATGCAACATCTTTTCCTTATGGTAGACCCATCAAAGCTGTGGGGTAAGCAGGATAGTTTGAAAATGAAGCTTAATTTCAGGTTCTGTGATTTCTGTCCAGTCTGTTTCTTCCCCATGTGTTTGAGCATTTTTCCTGCATGTGTTTGTGGACCTCTGGAGGCCAGAAAACCATATTGGATTCTCTGGAACTGGAGTTGGACAGATATGGCTGTGAGCTGTCATGTGGGTCCTGGAATCTTGGGTCCTTTGCTGGAGCAGCTGGTCCCTTTAATCACTGAGCCATGCCCCCCTCCCTTTTTAAAAGTAACTTGTTTTATGTGGACTGGTGTTTCGTCTGCATGCATGTCTATATGAGGATCCTGGGATCTCCTGGAACTGGAGTTATAGACAGATGTGAGCTGCCATGTGGGTACTGGGAATCAGACCCAGGTCCTCTGGAAGAACCTAGTGCTCTTAACCACTGAGCCATCTTCCCAGCCTCCCCCCCCCCATGCTCTCTTCTAACCTTAGCTGTTATACAAAGAAACCATTTGTCAAACCCCGCCCCCCCATTGAAATTTAAAAATTATTTTTTTTCTGTGATGGAGCAAGTGTTGTATCCCTGAACCAAGTTACCATCCTAGCCCATATCTTGATATATTTAAATTTTTTTGTTTTTTGGTTTTTTTGAGACAGGATTTTTTTTATAGCCCTGGCTGTCCTGGAACTCTAGACCAGGCTGACCTCAAATTTACAGGTCCGCCTGCTTCTCTTGAGTGCTGGGATTAAAGGCGTGTGCCACCACTGCCTGGCTGACTTTTTTAAGTGTAGTTTTAGAATCATAACAAAGCTGAGAAGATAAAGACAGCTCCCACATAACCCTTCTTTTGGTATTTTAAGTAGTGTTTTCCTTTAGGTGGCTGCCAAGGCCATCTCTATTTAAGACCCAAATTAGGCTTCCTGGGTAGGTGTGATCATTTGTAGAAAGGAGTGTACAGTACAACACTGAACTTTGAAGGGGCATTGCAGCAGCTGGGCACTGTAGTTTGTGTGGTCCTATGTGGGTCTATATGGCCCCGTGTCAGCTGTCACACACTGTTATCACGATTCCACACACACCACAGAAGAGAGGCAGGGCTCTAGGTCAGGAGGCTGATAAGTCAGTGGCTCAGGAGACTTAAAAGCAGGTCTTTGGCCTTCTAGTACATATTTTCCTACTTTGTAGAATTGCTTTTATAGAGGACACTAGGCCAGGGAGGGACTTCTTTTATAGTGATTCTCAAATGAAAGGTAGGATGAAAGAATGGTTGAGATAAAGCTGGGCATGCTTGCAGGTGTTACTGTGCTAGCTAATGTGTGGGTTACACTTTGATAACAGCACTTTTGGGTTTTACTTTTACTTATAAAACAAAGACATGTCTTTTGTGCGCTACTTAACCCCTGCAAAGAATAGGGGGAATTTAAAGTAAAAGATAAAAAAGTTTTCCTCACTGGGCCTTGATCTTCAGTTTGTTTGTCTTTTCTATGTTTTTGCTTAGACCTTTTTGTTTTGTTTTAGGGACAGGATCTCTCTGAGTTGGTAGTCTGGGCAACTCGCTGGATTTAGATTGCTCTTTGTTGCCCAACTACTGGGGTCAGGGCCTGGAGCTGCCACACTCAGTGTGTGTATTTTAAAGGCAGGGTCTCTGTAGTCTGTATCTTACCCCACCTCCCCATCCTGGGGCCCCACCTTAGGATTGTAGTGTGCCATATACTGGAACAAACAATTTAGAAACTGTGCTGAGTTTTCAGCACATTTTATTATTATTTTATGTGTATGGGTGGTGTACTACACATGTGCCTGGTGCCCACAGAGGCAAGAGAGGGCGTTGGATACCTTGGAACTGGAGTTACAGATGATTGTGAACCACCATGTGGGTGCTGGGAATTGAAGTTGGGTCTTAACAGAAAGGTAGCCAGTGCTTTTTAACAGCTAAGCCACCTCTGCAGTCCCACATTACACTATTAACTGTAGTCTCATGCTCTCGCTTGATACTGTAAAAAGAGGTGATTCTCAGTTAGATTCTTGTTGGTCCATTATCTCTACTAGAGGGACTGAAGGACAGACCATTCTTTGGAGAGAGTGGTAGGTATCTGTCTGAGTGGCTAGAGAGGAATCTGCTAATTAACCTGAAATGTTTCTTTTCCTTTTTTCTTTTAAACATGTTTCCTTTTCCTTTATATGTATGGGTCTTTTTGCTTGCATGTATGTCTGCACCATGTGCATACAGTGCTGGTGGAGACCTGAAGAGGGTGATACTATGGGACTGAGTTACCATGTGGGTGGTGGTGAGCTACCATGTGGGTCCTGGGAATCAAACCCCAGTACTTTGGAAGAGCAGCCATTGTTCTTAACTGCTGATCCATCTCTCCAGCCTCTTAACTTGAAATGTTTTCTGTCTTCTCCACTGTTATCTTTTCTTCTCTTTATCAGTATGCTGCAGAGGTTAGATAAATAAAACATTCCTTACCCTCTAACTTTGACTTGTTTCTAGACCAGCACATTTACTTCTGACTCTAGTAAAATGCAAAACTAGGGCTTCTGTAGTAGTTTGTGAGTTTCCTCTCTCCCCTCTCCCCCCTCCCCCCCTTCCACTATATAGCTCTGGCTGTCCTAGAACTCACTATGTAGACTAGGCTGGCCATGAACTCAGATGCAAAACCAGTGGTGGTGGAGCATGCATTTAATTCCAGCAAGACAGCCTGGTCTACAGAGTGAGTTCCAGGACAGCCAGGGCTACACAGAGAAACCTTGTCTTGGAAAAACAACAACAAAAAACAAAACAATAACCTCACACCTCACAGAAATGCATTTGCCTCTGCCTCATGTGCTAGGATTAAAGGCTTGTGCTACCATGTCCTGTCACAAAATATGCTTTAATGCCTCCAGTCGAGGTAGGTGTGAATGTCAATAAAAATACAGCCTTGTCCCTTCAGTGCTAGTGTGCACTTAGCAGTAGTTGGAACTGTGGCCCTGAGGAACCTGTAGTCTTGCCACTGTCTTCAGAGCAGGAATCTCAGTCTTATTTGTGAGTTTTTATGTAACTAATATCCTTTAGCAAACATTTACCCAGCTTTTGTTTTTCCTCTGCCTTTGTTGGGGTTCATTTGTTATAATCATAGATGTCCCCTAAAGCCTCCCCTTCTCCCTCACCTTCCCACTAGGTGCCTTGTTTCCTAGTTTCTCTTCTTCCTTCCTTCACATCCTTGGTTCATATATCTATAATGCCAAGGAACCATGGATGAGCAAGAACATGTGATGTTTTTTCTGAGACTGGCTTTATATGATCTCCACCAGTGTCCATTTTTCTGCAAATTATGTAGATGTGTTCTTCCTCATGGTCAAAGGATGTCTGTTGTGTGTGTACACATTTTTTCTGTCACCTAAGTGGTTTTTTTTTTGTTTGTTTTTTGTTTTTATTTTTTAAGGCAGGGACTCTTAAAGCCCAGGTGGCTTTGAACTGTGCCTGAGAATGAACTTGCTCCCTCCACTTCTGTAGTGCTGGGATCACGGGTGTGGGTAGCCATGTCCTGTTCTATAGTGCTGAGGATGGAACCCAGGGCTTCCTGCATATTATGCAAGTGGGAATTCATCAGAGCAAGGGGTGGGAGAGCTGTTTGAGGGACAAAAGCAGAGGAGGTTTCTGAGACCCAAGGCTGGGTAGGTAGGTACAGAGATAGCTCATTACACCAAGCTAGTTTCTATGTCACAGGAGTGGTTTTATGGCCTGGTTTACGCCTGTCTACTACAATTAATAGTAGATCTTCCTTTTGCTTTGAAATGTACCTTTGACTAAGATAATGGTCACTCAAATAGTTTAGAGGAATAGAGACAGATCTCTGTAGCAGAGTGCAAGGTAACACTCCTTTATAGTAGGGCCATGGAGTTACACAGGCATAGCTCAACAGGGCTTCATCTAAAAGGTAAATGCCTATTAAGGTATGTGCTTGGATTCAGTAAGTCTGGCTTGGGCCACAGGGCCACATAAGTTTTTGGGCGATTCCAACACTGCTGGCCTATGAGTGTATCCCTTGAGTAGCTGTGGTCAGGTAGAACTCTGGGAATAATAGAGGGTCTGCACAGTTCTTGAAATCATATGCCAAATGTGTGTACGTGTATTCTTTAGGTATCTTCCCTCCTTCCCTTGCTCTCCCTTTTCCCTCTTCCTTTGCCTTGCACCTGTAAGTCAGGATATTCTCTCCTAGCTACTGCCCCAGCACCATGAATGCCTGCCTGCCTGCTCCTTGACAGGATAATCATGAACTCTAACCCTCTGGAACCATGAGCCCCAATTAATGTTTTCATTTATAAGTCACCTTGGCCACGGTGTCTTAACATAGAAACAGAAAAGACACAGGCAAAACATTAACATAAGAATCTTTAAGCCAGGCATTGGTGGCGCACGCCTCGGGAGGCAGAGGCAGGCGGATCTCTGTGAGTTGGAGGCCAGCCTGGTCTACAGCGTGAGTTCCAGGACAAGCTCCAAAATTACACAGAGAAATCCTGTCTCAAAACAAAACAAAACAAAACAAAACAAAACAAAAAAAAAACCAACCAAACAAAAAAAGATGTTTTTGGTTAGGGATTTAGCTCAGTGGTAGAGCGCTTGCCTAGCAAGTGCAAGGTCCTGGGTTCCGTCCTCAGCTCTGAAAAAAAGAAAAGAAAAAAGAGGCCGGGCGGTGGTGGCGCACGCCTTTAATCCCAGCACATTCTGTGAGTTTGAAGCCAGCCTGGTCTACAGAATGAGTTCCAGGAAAAGGGGCAAAGCTACACAGAGAAACCCTATCTCAAAACACGCCCCCCCCCCAAAAAAAAAGAAAAAGAAAGAAAGAAAAAAATAAAACTAATTCCTCTTATTTCCAATCCAATGGCTGGAGTCTATTTCAGCTTTCATAATCCCACTCACATCTAGACATAGCAGATTAGCTGGCAGCCTCTTACTAACCAAAATGCCTGGCCCCTTAACAGACTCACAAAGTGTTGGCAGATGGATGATGGACCTGAACAGTTTATCACCAACTCTGTTGGTTCCAAAGACATTAAAAAAAGGGGGTGGGGAGCATGAACTTTTGTTGTTATTTGTGTTTTGCCTTCCATGTGTACACAAGTTCTTGTGTGTGTAAAGGCCAGAGGTTGGCGTCAACTGTCTTCTTCTATCCCTCTGCTCCTTACTTTTTGAGCCAGAGACTCTCAATGAACTTGGAGCTTGCTATTCTGGCTAGACTGGATGGCCAGCGAGCCTCCTGTCCACCTCCCACCTGAGAGCTGAGATTACAGGCAATTGCTACATCCAGCTTTTTTTTTTTTTTTTTTTTAAAGATGTATTTATTATGTATTCAGTGTTCTGCCTGCATGTATACCTGCACTCCAGAAGAGAGCACCAGATCTCATTACAGATGGTTGTGAGCCACCATGTGGTTGCTGGGAATTGAACTCAGGACCTCTGCAAGAACAGCCAGTGCTCTTAACCTCTGAGCCATCTCTCCAGCCCTACATCCAACTTTTTTGTACTTAGCTGCTGGGGACTGACCATGGGCCCTTGTGCTTGCATGGCCAGTACACTTCAGTGACTGAACCATGCATGGTTCCCACTCACTAGAATATACAGACATCGTCAGGTCCACTGTTGTCATTATTATAGACAGGGTCTCTACATAGTTCTGGGTGTCCTGTAATTCTGTAGTTAGTGTAGGTTAGCCCCAAACTCAGAAATTTGCCTGCCTCTGCCTCTAGAGCACTGTGATTAAAGGCATTATTGATTAATTAATGACAGGGTCTCACACTGTTGGCCCAGGCTGGCCTTAAACTCAACTATATAGTCCAAGCTGGCCTGAAACTTGGCAATCCTTTTACCTCACTCTTTAAAAGTGATTTTTTTCTTTGCTAATGATTGGTATGGCTCAAAGATTCCATTTGTCAGTCCATCCATTCATTGAATAAATGGGTCATATAACTACACAAAGAAATAACTCCTTACCTTCCTGTTTTCTGTTTTGTTTTTCCCATTCTTAGTCAGGAACTGACAGTGGAAGAGCGTTCTCTTAGGCCCTGGAATTGCCCCCATTCAGAGATTCTGAACTCAAGCAAGTCAGAATCCATCAGCCTTCTGTGGGCTGGACTCCACCCCAGCCACTGATCCAGTTGTTACAGGCATGGCCCTAGTGTGCTGCAACTCTAAGAGGGGCTGGTTTTCTGCTTCTGTGCAGCAAGCAGCACTGATGGCCAGTTGGCTCTTTCCTTCTGGATGTCCAGATTCTGGGCCCCACATACTCCTTCCTGTAGAGAATTTCTGAGGTTTCAGGTTATATTTTCTATTTAAAAAAAAATACTTGTTCTGTTTGCACAGATGTGTACCTGGTACTCTAAGGTCAGAAGAAGTCATCCAGTCCCCTGGAACTGGAGTCATAGGTGTTGGTTTTGAGGGATCCTGTAGGTACTGGGAATTCAACCTGGGTTCTTGTAAGAGCAGCCAGTGATCCTAACCTCTGAGCCCTCACTGTAGCCCCTAAAAACCTTTTTTTTTTTGGTTAGGTTTTTTTGTTTGTTTTGTTTTTGTTTTCTGGTTTTTTGAGACAGGATTTTTCTGTGAAGCTGTGTAACCCTGGCCATAGAAAACATCTTTTTTTGGGGGGAGGGGCATTTATTTATTGGTACCACAGTGGTCAAAGAACAACTCTGGGAGCTGGTTCTCCCTCTACTGGAAAGGTTAGGATGATTGAACTGAGTCTCGGCAGTAAGCACCCTTACCTGCTGAGCCTAGGGGAGATTCTATATCGACTTCCATCTTAAAGAGGTGCGTACAGTTCACTATGTGCTCTAGATTTTCAGGGTGTTTAGGCAGACCACTGGGAAAGCCAGCAAGCTAGATCAGTTATGGCCTCTGCCTTTCAAGTGAAAGCTTATTGATGTGACTTCCTTCCTGGTAGCTGACCTTCAGCTGTTGAGTCTGTTGGTTTGGTTCTAGCAATGTCATTCAGTGGGGAATCCTGTAGAACACAGGATACCTACACGTTTCTGTAATTAACTGTAATTTGCTCAGCCTTAGTCAGTAGTTGGTGAAGTCTTGGCCAAGGGTTGGGTTAGAGATTTCAAGGGGAGCAGGCCACCACAGTGAACTAACAGCAATGTACTGAGCTCCAGTCCTGTACAGTACACATGCCCACTGTAGCACCCATACAGTTACAGAATATTTCCATGCCCCCCGAAGTTCTCACCCTTCCAGGGGAACTGGTGCCTGCTGGTCAGAGCTCATTCCTCAGTCCTGTCCCAGGAGAATGACGAAACTGTTTTTGTCCTTTATCTGCCTCTTTTCCATTTCCCCTTTTCTTAAGGTTGGCTCCAAGGTAAGTGTAGTGTTTAGGAAAATAGTTGGAACTCACTTCCCAGTTAGTCCACTGTTGTATGTCTTAGGAGGTCTAGCATAGTGAGTGTGTTTTGTGAGCAGCCATTGCTGTTCTATAGAAAGGACTAGAAAGCTGATAACAGTAGGGTTTTGTTACATGAATCATGCTTTCTAATTTTGAGATTGCATCTGTAGCAACAGCTTAGCTCAAGTTTTCAATGGAAGTACCAAGAATATGCAGCTAGCCCGTTTAAAGCCTGACAAAATTTTAGTAGTTGGAATAAAATATGCCTACAAAGCTACTTTACTTTAACACCAAACTGAAACACTACTCTCCAAAGCTGGGTGTTGCTGTCTGGGAAAATGGCTTTGTAATGCTAATGGCTTTGTTCCCTTCTGCTCAGGACCCTCTTCCCAGAAAGCAAAGCAGGATTAATGTAGTTCTGTCAGGGGAGAAATGAATAGCGTTTCCCCTGCTATTTGTAGCACTCATCAGCCTGCAGTTCACTTGTATTATGACAGCCTATGGATATCGTGATGTCCTGAATCCTTGGCATCTGCTCAGATTATCCTCAGTCTCACACAGTTCACCTGGGGTAGGTGGTGCTTAGTAAAATAAATATTGTTATGTCAGTGAGACTCCTGGTTTGCATGGACTCAGCAGTGTCACCTTCAGGTATTTCCCAAGCCACCAGACCACTCCAGAGTGTGCCTCTTTTTTTTTTTTTTTTTTTTAAATTGTATAGACAGTTTCTCTGTGTAGCTCTGGCTGTCTAGCTCTGTAGACCAGGCTGGCCTTAAACTCAACAGGAACCCACCTGCCTCTGCCTCTTGAGCACTGGGTTTACAGGCGTGCACCACCACACCCGGCTCACTTCCCCTTTTCAGCGGTGGCCTTTTTCTAGTTAAGGTCCTGTTGAGCAGGTATTGGTGTGTTGTTTCCAGGTCCATGTTTCCCCTTCTTTCTTGTTTTTGCTTGTTTTGTTTTGTGTTTGTCATGCTTGGGACACGGGTCAGAGCCTCACAAATGCCAAGTATCCCCCACCCCAGTCCTACCTACGAGCTTTGTCAGTTGGTGAGAAGTCTGGAGCTACCTGACCCAGCTTATCTTCTGCAGGGAGAATGAAGGCTTTGCTCCCTCACAGTATCTGTTGCTTTGAAGGATGGCCCAAACCTCCCAGATAGCAGGAAGACTGACCAGAACCCCTTTGTTGGCTGTGGCGGGCTTCAGCCTGTCTGCATAGTTGCACACTGCAGTGGTAGGGAGACTGTCGTCCTAAGAGCTTATGGTGACTGCCATCTCCCTTGGAAACTGAGAAGTACTGAACAGAGCAAAGCATCAGCTGATTACTTGTCTCAGAGCTGCCCCTCAAATTACCAGGAACCTTTTCAAAAGGCAAAGAACATTAATTTGAGGGCTGTGGACATATTCAGTTGAATTTCTAGAGGTGAAGTCTTAGGGGCCGAGAATGCTGTTCTCTGGTGCCCCCTAGTGCCATGCAGTAATGGCAGCCCTTAAGTTTCCCTTGCTGGCAGATAGTTTCCTGTATTCTCATTTATGCTTCTGCAGGTGAACCTGGAGCATCTTCTCCACCTTCCCTGGCAAGAGACTATTTCTGAGCAGATGTCTTTGTCTTTCTTCCAGTTCTTCTCTTATATTGTTTGTGTGTGCCACTCCCTGGAGCTTGGCCTCTGCTGTTTGCAGTTTTATCAGCATATTGTAATTTCCTTTTTCTCCTTCCTATAAATGTAAACTATTTTTAAGGCTTGTTCTCTGAGCAGCACTCTGCAATAGTGATAGTGATATAAATGCTTTTCAGAGTGACTCTTATTTATTTTATATATGTGGATTTTTTTTTTTTTTTTTTTGGTGGAGCTGAGGATTGAACCCAGGGCCTTGTGCTTGCTAGGCAAGCACTCTACCACTGAGCTAAATCCCCAACCCAGGATATTTTTTATAATTATTTATCTATCTATATATCTATTTATTTATATGTGCATTGGTGTTTGTTTTGCCTGTGGAAGGGTGTTGGGTCCCCTGGAACTGTAGTTACAGACAGTTATGAGCTGTCATGTGGGTGCTGGGAATTGAACCTGGGTCCTCTGCCGGAGCAGTCAGTGCTCTTAACTGCTAAGCCATCTCTCCAGCCCCGTATGTGTACCTGCCTGTGTTTCTGTGTACCATGTGCTCTTCAGAGGTCAGAAGAAGGAGTAGAATTCCATGGCAATGCTTGTGAACTACCATGTGGGTGCTGGGAATGGAATTCAGGTGCTCTTTAACTCCTGGGCTGTCCATGCAGCTTCCTGGGGGATGTTTAACTGGTTACCACTTACATAGGAGTCACTTTGGTTAGGCAGATGTATTTGTGTATCCAGTATAGTTGTAGCCCCCACTCCCTATTTTTAATGAGTCCCCTGGCCTCAGATCTCAGTGTCTTCATCTTTCCGACCTTTGACAATGCCATCAGGGCTTCTGTTACACATCTTTACTGTGTCCCATCAAAATGATTTTTGTGTGAGCAAAGCTGGTGCACAGAAGAGGCCTATGTGGATATATTCACAGTAGGTGGAGACCCTGACCCAGGCTCCTCTGAAGTGGATGCTCCAGATGGCAGAACATCACTGTCTGGCTTCAGCAACAAAACTGAAATAAACCTTTTATATTAGTGGTGTAATGGCTTACTTACAAAAACGCATGAAAATAGATTTCATTACAGCAGGAGGATGTGCTTCATGTGTTTTGATGGAGTAATCAATTGATGTACACGAACCAGTGGGAAGGGAGTCAGGATGGAGTTGCAAACAGACAGCTCTGGCTATCCATTTCATTGTCATTCACTAAATGGTACTTGGTGTCACATAGCTTCTAGTTAACAGTTCTCATGGTATCCTTAGATGGATTGAGTGTTTTCAGCGGAGTGTCATCTGATGGTAGAAGTCTTCACTCATGGACAGTCAGTGCCTGTGCAGGGATAGATTTGAGCGTGTTTGGAAGTGAACTCTGTTATTTATACCAACACATCTTTTCCCTTTTTTTTTTTTTTTTTTGAGATGGATTCTCTACACAGCTCTGGCTGTCAAGGAACTCACCTTGTAGACCAGGCTGACCTCAAACTTAGAGAGATCCACTTGCCTCTGCCTCCTGAGTGCTATATTGACATCTTAATTAGTTTCTGTTTTGCCTGAATGTATTTCTGTGCACCATGTGCATGCTTGGTGCCCATGGAGGCCAGAAGAATGTATTGGATCCCCTGGAACTTGGGATACAGTTGTGTGCCATCATTGGAATGTTGGGAATTGAACCTAGGTTCTCTGCAACAGCAGCTACTGAGCCATCTCTTTAGTCCCTAAGTAGTTTCTTGAATAAAACATAATTTAACAACAAAAATTCCAAAACACCCCCACCTCCATGTGCAACTGTCCACCTCCATAGAGCTCTGTCAGACTGGGTGTAAACAAAAATGTGCATTTTTATTTCTCGTCACATGGTGGTGCTGGGGGCTTCTTTGTTCAGTCATATATTGAAGCTTTCTGTCTGTAACATGTTGTCTTGGTTGGCCTTGAACTAACAGAGATCTGATAGATGCCTGTCTGCCTCTCTAGTGCTAAGACTAAAGGCATATACCACTATGCCCAGGTGTGAATCTGTAAGAAAAACATTAGAGCAGATTTTTTTTTCAAGTGATACTGGACAAATAATGAACTAAATGAAAGTATCAGGAGAGATTTCCACTGGGGTCTTCTAAGCACTTAGTTCCTCCTCCAGTGAAGGAGCCTGGATTTGTAGTCCAGGCTGGAAGGCATGTGATCTTGGTTCCTCTCTCTCTACTGGTACATTTCTAAGATTTAGATTTTAGCCCTTAATGGATTAAAGCCATCACTTTAAAAAACTTCCTTGCATATGGACACATTAGGAATTGTGTTTAGAAGTGTAATTTAAATGAACATTTTTGGGTTGGAGAGCTGGTTCAATGGTTAGCACTCTTGCTGCCCTTCTGGGTTCAGCTCCCAGCACCCACCCATATCAGGCAGCTTGCAGCCACCCATAACTTCTAGCTTCAAAAGATCCAACATGTCAGATTTAATTCTCACTCTCTCTGAGTTCCGTGGATCCTACTTCTGTATCCATCTCTGTCTGTCACCATAGTTCATTTAGTGGGATTTACAAATCTGCACACAGGTGTTTGGATGTTAGCGGTGATGACGTTGAACCCAGGTCTTTCATTTGCTTTGCCACTGAGCCACCACATCCCTGGTCTTTTGAGAAAGTTTTATATACTTTGTGTAAAATATTTATAGGATGGAATTCTGTGAAAATAAATATAGCATTCTAGGTAAAAGTACTTCTTGAGTTTCAAAACTGGCCAGTTGCTGTATACACTGCTTCTGCCACTAAAAAACAAGTTGAGTTTTTTTAATTAGTGTTTTGAACTTAATTTGGTTTTCACACCCTTCTGTTCTCTGATAGGATAGTTCCTTTCTTATGTGTTTCTTCTGTTGTTTTTCACCGGCCATACTGGGAGTGATGTTAATTAATATAAGCTTTCCTGTGTTGTAAGTGATTGGTAAAAGGCTGAGTCCCAAAGCATTTCACAAGAAGACTAAACCGTGGCGAATCTCAGTGTTTCCACCATCGCCATCAGTCCAGTTCCCTTGTAGACTTGGTCATATGTGAGTGGTATGTGGGGACTGTTTTGTTTTCAGTGGTTGTTATGGTTTTGGTAGACAGCCAAATGGCCTAGGAAATGCTCTTTCCAACAGTGGCTTTTTGCAAAATAATGAATATTATTTACTGTAATACTTTTGTTTGTTATAGAACACAGGTTTATAAACTTCCCTGTAAGTCATTTCTAGACTCAAAGTTTCAATAGAGCTGAAGACACAGCTCGACTTGTACTCAGTCCTGAGTTTTACACATAGGTTACTGGCTAAAGGAATGAATGCTGTGTAAATCTTCCATGATGATACTTGTTAGTAGTAGACTTCTTAAAGCTCCTAGGAGCTGGTGGCCTCCTGGCAGACTTAGCTATATCAGATCCTGTCAGGGAAGATCACACCCAGCACTCTATGAAGATAGAGGGTTTTGTCTACCATATGTGTCATTTATTATAAGCGGCGCTGTTTACTGTGTGAGAAAAGCCACACAGTGCATGGATTACATAGGCCCTGGGATGACTAAGCAACTTGCCTGGCTACTGGACTACGCATGTGCAATAATGTAGCTGGGGGAGTGCTGCTAGGAATTCTAACAATACCTATCTGAGTCCTATTATAGTTCATGTCTAGAGTAAATAACATGTCTTTAAAGATTGTTAGTCAGGATCACTGACACTTTTCTACGAAATTTGCTGTCCTTTGGCAGAGAAAAATGAAATGAAGGTGGGTAATGATGTGACTCAGCTAAAAGCTAAATGGAGGTGAAAAGGTGAACCAGGAAGTTTTCCCACAGGCAGGAGCCTGCATGCTCTGTGACCACACTTGACTTGATTCAAAATAAGCATTTTCAACCTTGTTCTTCGACAGTTAATAGGAGAGGTTAGGTGCCCCCCCCCCCCCTTTTTTTGCATGTCATGGGGAAATACCACCCCTGGGAACTTCAGCTTTCAGCTCCTCATTTCTTACTTGAAAAGGATTTGGGGAATTCTAGTCCAAGTGTTTCATAGGACAAACACTGTATAATATGTGGCTTTTAAAAAAATAAGTAATGTGTATATTGAATGTAATCAAGCATTCTTATCATTTTCAGTATATTTTTGGCGATTTCAGCCCTGATGAATTCAATCAGTTTTTTGTGACTCCTCGCTCTTCAGTTGAGGTAAGAAAAATTGTTTTCGTGCACTCATGTGTTGAAATGATTGACAGTTCACTTTCTCTTTAATTGAGAGACCTAATGCGTAGATGAGTAGAGACTACACCAGGAGTGTGCTGGACCCACTTGTTAGCTCTTGTATTTGCTCTAAATTTTGAAGATGTTAAGTATAGTTGCACACCCAGTTGAACCCCTATTTCTTCTTCCTGCCTACCTTTCCCAGAGGTAGTGACTGCTAGGGTGGGCAGCACACTGTGTCCACAGGAAGTGTCAAATGCTGTGTGCTTTAAGATTGTCCCTTTGCAGTTCCCTTTATGCCGAGTTTACGAGTATACATTTGTACTTTTGTTGTTGTTACTATTTGTTTGTTTGTTTAAAGATTGTTTTATGTGTATGAGTGTTTTGCCTGTATCTATATGTACCATTTGCATGCTTGATGCCCATGGAGATCAGAACAGAGTATCAGATACCCTGGAGTTATAGATGGTTGTGAGCCATGTTGTTGATACTGAGAACTGAACTCTGTAAGTGCTGAGCCACCTCTTCAGCACCTGCTTTCTGATTTTAATTGCTCAGTAGGTTCCTCACACACATTGTAATTTATTTATTATACTATGTTAGTTTAGTGTAGGACTCCTTGTTTGGGTTAGTGGGTTCCTGAGGGAGTACGTGATGGTGTCTCACTTCTTTGGCCTTCTATCCCATAGATTCCCTCTCTACACACTTTTTTCTTTTGTTTTGTTTTTTTGTTTTTCGAGAGAGGGTTTCTCTGTGTAGCTTTGCACCTTTCCTGGATCTTGCTCTGTAGACCAGGCTGGCCTCCAACTCACAACTCACAAAGATCCGCCTGGCTCTGCCTCCCAAGTGCTGGGATTAAAGGTGTGCACCACCACAGCCCGGCTTTTTTTTGTTTTTTTTTTTCTTCAATTTTTGGAGACAGGGTCTCACTGTGGCCTGGAACTTGCTAAGTAGATCAGGCTGGCCTTGAATTCACAGAGATCAACTTGTGTCTGTCCCCAAGAGATGAGATTAAAGACATGGGCCACTGTGCACTCACTCCAGCAAGCAAAATGGTATATGTTCATGTTCCTGCCTATGACTGTGGTATAGCTTAGGATCTGGCTCTATTCTCCATATGCTGAGGGCTATAAAAATTTAGTGAATCACTTTCTTCTGTATCTCAGGTCAAGAACTGGGGGTGGAGGTGCAGGTGGGGCGGGGACAGGGAGAGTTAAAGTGAGCATCACAGCCAAGAGCTTTTGTGCTCATCTTAGGTCCTTGTTTAAAAAATTGCCCTGTAAGATAGGGTGCCAGGGAGAAACAAACAGGTGAGTTCTGTGTGATCTTAAATATTGATGTTGTTTATAAGGATTGCTCGTATTTCCAGAGCTGTGCTCTGGTTTATGAGCAGTGACTTGAAAGTAGATCTCCCTAGTGGAGAATAGTCAGGTATTTTAGTCGATGTGTTTGAGCCCCAGTCATTATCTTATTACTGGTGCTTGAAAAGTGTTTATTCCAGGAGATGCTCAGATCTTAGTATTGGAAGCAACACACGCATCAAGTGTTACTGAACAGATCACCCCAGCACCATAGCTCAGACTGTAGGCACAGGTAGGAGTGTGTGTGTGTTGGGGGGGGGGTACAGATAAGGCTATTCATTGTCATTTAAGGGTTTTCTTTGGGGGGAGCATAGGGTTTCCCTATGTACCCCTGGTTGTCCTAGAACTCACTATGTAGACCAGGTCTGCCTGCCTCTACCTCTCAAATGCTGGGATTAAAGGCGAGCACTGCTAAGCTCCGCCTTAGATGGATTTTTTTTTTTTTTTTTTTTTTTTTTTTGAGACATGGTTTCTCTGTAGCTTTCGGAGCCTGTCCTGGAACCTGCTCTGTAGACCAGGCTGGCCTCGAACTCAGAGATCCACCTGTTTCAGCCTCCCAAGTGCCAGGATCAATGGCATGCATCACTACCGCCCGGCTAGGTTGATTTTTTTTTTTTTTTTTTAATTATATGTATGTGTGTGTCTGGATGTGGTTTGTGTACTTACGTGTACAATGCCCATGGTGTTGGATTTCCTGGAGCTAGAGTTATAGGCTGTTGTGAACTGATTGACAGTGAGTCCTCTTCAAGAGTAGTATGCACTGGGCAATGGTGGCGCAAACCTTTAATCCCAGCGCTTGGGAGGCAGAGCCAGGCGGATCTTTGTGAGTTCAAGGCCAGCCTGGTCTACAGAGCGAGATCCAGGAAAAAACAAAACAAACACCCCCCCCCCCCCCAAAAAAAAAAAGGTAAGCTCCCTTAGCTGCTGAGACATGTCTTCAGCCCCCTTGATTGGTGTCTCAGTGGCTGGCTTTCAGATTAGGGGGTTGTGTTCCTGAGGCCATTTGACTGAGGAAGTTTGAGAATGTTTGAGGAAACTGGAAACATTACCCTGTGTAGGGCCCCAGGCTTACACAGTTCACAGAATAAGCTGATCCTACTTTGTCTCCAGTTTCTCACATTTGTGTGGGGAGTTACATTTTTGGTTTGATGTATAAGAGACAGAATTTTTTATATTTATTGACAGATAATTCACATAGTATACAATTTTCCTGTTTGCACAATTTGATAGATTTTACTTAAGCCCATGACACCATCTCCACTTCCTGTTTTAGAACATCGCTGTCTTCAAAAATTTCTTTCTTTCCCTTTTTTTTTTTTTGAATGTCGAATGCCATTTATTGAAGGAGGGAGGAGGTCTTAAATACAGACTTACAGGAGGGCAGAAGTTTGCTTTCAGATGTTTTACAATCTTGCATCTAAGCTGTTAACGCCCAATTTGCAGGATACACAGGAATTTCCCTTAAGCATTCAGGAGGGTGGAATCTCACAGGGAATTAGCATAGGGAGGATATCAAGGTCAAGGTCAGCAAGCAAGGCAACAGTTACCCAAAACCAGAGTCAGGGCCCTACAGTCGCCCCCTTTTACTAAAAAATTAGCTTCTGATTTAGGTTGCGTGGGACGTCAGCAGGTCACCTTACCTGTCATGGAGACACCTGTCCAGGCCACACAGGCGCTCTGTCTTAGGTTGATGAGCGCCCCCCCAGGTATTACCCATCTCTGAATACTCATTATCATACAGGCTCAATCTTGTGAGAGCTGCAGAGTTAACTGTTGCCAAAGATCTCCAAGTGTCGCTGGGCTTGCAATCTGTGTGTTCGACACAGAAAAGACCAACAGAAGCCTTTTCTTTTTTTTTTTTTTTAAAGCTGAGGATCGAACCCAGGGCCTTGGGCTTGCTAGGCAAGTGATCTGCCACTGAGGTAAATCCCCAGCCCAACAGACAGAAGTCTTAACCCACCATAGCTGGGCTAAAGGCTACAGCTGAAGCCCAACATGGCAGAGACATATTGGTGAAAGACTCTCCCCTTCTGATGCCAATGGGGATTGAGATCCCAATATGGCCAGCTTTGGCAAGCATTGATGGTGATCTGTTAATTGGTTAGAACAGGTAGCCTGGCTTCCCTATTTGTCTGCTGTCACAGAAGTCCCTCCTGGGGTCTTTGAGAACAGGAGTGTTAGGAACCCTTGTTCAGTGTTTTGAACATCACTGCCCTTCTCAGCCATATTATTGATGATGCTAGTGCCATTAACATGACTTGCCCCATGTGGGGGTGGCTGTTTTGAGAAGAACTAGCTTAGGAGTTCTGGCCTTACAAGGTCTGGGGGTGCAGGAGTTGGTGGCTTGTGTTGTGCTGATCTGATGAATAGTCCCAGGGGTAGTTTACTGTCTGTCTCTCTTATAAAAGGGTTCAGTAATGGAGGCTCTACCCTACTGTCTTATCCGCTCTTACTACATTCCAGAGACCCCATCTCTATACACTACAAGTGAAGTTGCTGTGTGGACTCCTGGGGTGTACATGCACTCTCTCCCAGTAGGCACATGCACTACTACTGACTGGTCCTCCCTCCCAGAGTTGGATTCAAAAGGTTTCCCAGTGTCACAGTGATTTTTGTGTGAATGGATTGATTCTTTTTTATTTATTTTTAAAATTTATTGTTTTGTTTTTTTTTTTAAGATTTATTTATGTATGTATACAGAAGAGGGTGCCAGATCTCATTACAGATGGTTGTGAGCCACCATGTGGGTGCTGGGAATTGAACTCAGGACCTCTGGAAGAGCAGTTGGTGCTCTTAACCACTGAGCCATCTCTCCAGCCCCTGGATTGATTCTTAACACCTTTCTGTGCCTCATAGATTTCTGTCTCCAGGGGTCATTCTAGTACCAGTGATAGAGCAGACTTTCTATGTAAGGGTGTCTGGTCTTTTTTCTGTGATTGTAGAGAGAAAGGACTTTGCTTAGAAGTGTAGCCAGAAGTTTTTCTGGTCCCACCCAGCCCCGAGGTCCTGCAGCCTCTTACATAATAATCACTCAGAGGCTTAATATTATTTACAAACTGTATGGTCTATGGCAGGCCTCTTGCTGACTAGCTCTTATAACTTTAATTAACCCATTCCTACTAGTCTGTGTTTTGCTCCTTGTTCTGTGGCTTACTGGTCAGCTGGCATGTTGTTCCTTGGGCCGTAGGCTGGCATCTCTCCACAGACACTGCCTTTCTCTTCCCTGTCTCCTTGGATTTCCTACCTTCCTCTAAGCTGCCTTGCCATAGGCCAAAGCAGCTCATTTATTAACCGGTGGGAATGACATATATTCACAGTGTACAGAAAGACATTCCCCCACATAGAAGCTTCCTTGAGATTGCTATAGCACACAGCTTCTGTGTGCTGTCAGTGATGACATGAGGGGTTTGTTGTGTGTCAGGGTGTTCGGTACTGGGCTGCCTCTTGGCGCCAAGTCCTGGGTGGCTGGGTTCCTTTCCAGTCACTGTGTTTTTCTTGTTATTTGTCATTACCATGGGGGCACAGTGGGAGGAGTAAATTTACCTCTTATAACCATTGCGTTGGCTACCTCCAAGAGTCCATTGGAGACCACTAAAACAGCAGATAGTGATTGATTGGCATGAGCACAGCTAGAGACCTTAAGTTGCACACCCTAGGCTCTACAGACTGTTGGGCTATGTTCTGGACTTTAGTGACCAGACAGAAAATGCTGCAGCAGGTGTTGTTTTGTTCTGTCTACTCACCTCTCAGACACCCCCAGCTCTTACATAATGTGGAATTGGCAGGAAGAAGTATTTGAGAGGTTCATAAAATCTCCATGGTTTTCACAAAGTATCCAGGCATATGTTTTCTTTCTTCCAAACAAGAAAGGTGATTTCCAACCATTAATTTAGTTGCATGGGACACTGTATAAGAAGGGAGCCAGTTTCCAGGCCCTTTCTTCCTATGGGCTTCTTTCTGCCATCTGCCCAGAGCCTGGGCTCTACATCTGCCAGCTGTGTTGCTGTTTGCCACTCAACAATCAAGAATGGCCATTTCTACCAGTGGACGGACAGCACAGGATCTGGGCTCACCACTGACATATATCCTGTGGAAGGAAGAAAGGCAGGCAGGATGTGTTGGAAGGGTTTCAGTGTAGCCTATACACACATCAGGAGTCTGTTTTCAGTTTTCCAGCCTCATTTCAGTGTATTTAGTAATGGTTTATTTAATATTATTTAGTGTATTTAGTAATGGTAAATAATTGAAAGTATTCCTAAACTGTTGGATTCAGATTTTACCAGATTTTTATGTGTGTCTTTCTGGGAAAGTGATGTCATGAGATGGAACTTAAGGAAGTATTGAATTAATGCAGTGACTTATGTTGAGTTTTAATCCTCTGTTAAGATTTGCTTTCTGATTTCTTATGCAGCTCCCTCCATACAGTGGAACTCTTTGTGGCATAGAGGCTGAAGATGAACTACCAGATGGTAAGCTGAATCACGTGTGGCATGAAACCTGCAAACATGTCCTCCATTGGTTCATATCTTTTTCCCCCCCCCCACTTAAGAGTTTATTCATTTATTTGAGGTGGGGCTATGATATTTCAGGATAGTTCTTCTTATTCTCACAAGGGGCACACTGACAGCAGAAAGCTCAAACTGAGATCCTCTTTCAGGTGAAGAAAGGAGAGGCCTGCATATGTGACTGTATAGCACTGATGTTTAACGCATCTTGGTTGTGCAGTCACCACAGGCCCAAACTCAACCAGACCAGATAAGGTTCCTGGTGGCTTCAAAGGATCTAAAAGAAAATCAATTTTTTAAGAGCCAGGGATTGGATTCCATGTTTAGTTAGCATGTCAGATTCATGATAGTGTGTTAATTGGGTTGACGTATAAGCTTGAAAAGACTTAGCTGGCCTTTTCTACAGTAACATCTCAGAAAGTGACTAATAGAAATATTAGCAGTTCTGCAGTGAGCTGTAATAGGAGATCTGAAGGGAACGGGCAGGTTTAATAATAGCTTAGTACAATTAGCAAATCGAACAGAGCTCTAGAAGCGACCTGCTCTTTAATCTGGTGTCCAACTCCAGGAGTCTGGGTCCCTTGGTCTGCAATGGTCTGTTCCTTCCCGTGTGTTAACTCTTCTCTCTTGTCAGTGGCCTTGTCCCCTGCCTTGGTGTTGGGTTGTATCCATCTCTGCCCACTTATTGTTCCTGGCTCCTTGTCTCCATTCTCTGCTCTCTCTTTCAGGCCTGGCTTTAATTTTGCTGAAAAAGCTTCGAGAGTCTTTAAAAAAAAAATTTTTTTTTTTTAAATTTATTGTATATACAGTATTCTGTGTGCATGTGTCCCTGCAGGCCAAAGAGGGGCGCCAGATCTCATTACAGAGGATTATGAGCCACCATGTGGTTGCTGGGAATTCAACTCAGAACCTCTGGAAGAAAACCTAGTGCTCTTAACCGCTGAGCCATCTCTCCAGGCCCCCCCCCCCCCCTTTTGTTTTTTTGTTTTTTGTTTTTCGAGACAGGGTTTCTCTATAGTTTTGGTGCCTGTCCTGGATCTCGCTCTGTAGACCAGGCTGGCCTTGAACTCACAGAGATCCACCTGGCTCTGCTTCCTGAGTGCTGGGATTAAAGCTGGGCTGCTTCCAGAGTCTTAATGCCTTTTTGCACAGTTAATTGGTAGGACCACTCACAGGCTCTTTTCTCTAAAGCCTGTTCAATTTTCTCACTGTAGAGCTGTGGTTCTCAACCTGTGAGTCATGACCCCTTTGGAGTCACATCAGATATCCGGCATATCAGATATTTATGTTGCAATTCATAACAGTAGCAGAATTACAGTTATGAAGTAGCAGTGGAATAATGTTATGGATGGGGTCACCACAACATGAAGAACTGTATTAAATGGTCACAGCATTAGAAGGTTGAGAAGCACTGCCATAGAGCCTTCCATTACCACTGTAATAATCTGCCTCCCTTTAAGACTGCCCAGCAGAGGTGACAGGGACCACATTCCTTTCTGAATGTCTGACATTGCCTAGTGTCTATTTAAAATGCTGTGACCCTCCAGTATGTGTGAGAATGCATGACCTAAGTGCTTCCTTCTCCTCTGCCTCCCAGCATAGGCAGTCACAGCAGGTGACCTTAGGGCACCTTATCATGCCTTGCACTTTATCTGCCACTTTCTAGGCAGTTGCTGAACTTTGAATCAGTGTGTCCTTGCTATCTATCAAGTTAACCGTTGAAATTCTGCTGCTTTCTGCATAGATTCCATGGAAATGCTGTGGTTAAAGGCTGTCACCCCACCCAACTGGAGCAGTATATTCATAAGCTTTCACAGTCTTTTCTTGTACTGACCAGTCAGCCTCCCACTGAACCTCATCTGCAATCCCTCTTGCCTTTCTCTGGGGGGGGGGGGGTTTTTTTTTTTTAAATTTAAATTTAAATTTTTTTCAAGACAGGGTTCTCTGTAGTTTTGGTGACTGTCCTGGATCTTGCTTTGTAGACCAGGCTGGCCTCGAACTCACAGAGATCTGCCTGGCTCTGCCTGGCCTTCTTTCCTTTCTTTTGCCCTGTTAATCTTTGATAATTCATGTTGGTCTTGTAAATGTAAACTCCCTAAGCAGGAACCTTGTCTTCCCTGCTTAGGAAATCTCTAACACACCATGGAGGTATATTTACTTGAAGGAACTCACTTTGAGAAATGTTCTTTAAGATGCCCTTTTGTTTTTGTTTTTAAGAATAGGTGTGTGGCATACCTTTTAAGTGTATTCCTGGTGCCCATAGAAGCCAGAAGAGGACATGGAATCTCTTAGAACTAGAGTTCCAGACAATGTGAGCTGCCATGTGGGTGCTGGGAACTGAACCTGGGTCTTCTGGAAGAGCAGCCGGTGCTCTTAACTACCAATCCATCCCCAGCCTGGAACCCCTGATTTCACTAGCTGTTCTCCTTCCCTGGCAGACATTCTGCCCACACACCAAGGGGGTTGACTCCTATTCAAAGTCATGTTGGCAGGCCTCTCCTTTCTTCACCTGAAAGAGGGTCTCAGTCTAAGTTTTCTACTGTCAGTGTGCCCCTTGTGAGAATAAGAACTATCCTGAAGTACCATGGTGGGTAGATGCTGGAGTGTTTCACTGATACCATGTCACATCCTAGAATAGTGTTCTCTGATAAGGTTAAGAATGGATGTGGAAGGCAAATTGTGTAAGCTTCATAGCACAGAACACAGTAATTCTGAATGACTTCATGGTATACATGTCTCAAAGGGTAGTCTTCCTCCAAACACACAGACTTCAGTGTTTGTACCTGGTAGCTAGCTCCAAGCATTGTGGATTAGATGTACCTTGGAACATTATGGACTAGACTGCTGTCCCAGGTGTAAAAGAAGCCTTTACACTTTGGAATCCATTTCAAAGTGAGGAGACAAAAGAACTGCTCATTGGCCAGCTGCAAACAGAGGCAAACCTGTTGTGTTCTTAGAGTCACTGTTTGGGACAGGGTAGCCTTTCTTCCCATCCCAGCTATGGGCATCCTCTTCCTCCTTTATCTGATTAGCATGTCTTGGCTTCTCACTGAATCCTTTTTCTTTTTTTTCCCCTTCCTGTGAAAAGTCTTAAGCCCTCTAGAATAAAACATACTTTGAACATATTTTTGGGGTTATAATTCTGTCCTTGAAATGCAGGACTTGAAAACTATTGCTACCCTATACCAGACTTGAAGGCATATTTCCTTTCATTAATTTCACATACATGACCATTTCACCAAAATATCAAACAACAGTGGTTTTCCATGTGAAAGGACACAGCTGATTGTAGTGACTTCTTTCAGAGGCACGGACTAAGATACACTGTTCACCTTGACACTTACGGGGGTTCAGGGTGAGGTTCACTGAAAATAGTGCATATTGGAGCTTGCAGTGGTACATTGTTGCATACCTGTGATCCTTGGGCTACACAGTGAATTCTGCCTCAGATTTTACTCAAAGTTTACTTCACTCCTAACTTGTTTTTTTAGGTCTGAAAGTATCTTTACCACTTGGGGGGGGGGGTCAATGCAGTGTGAATTTAGTTACTAGTTAGCTGCTGTTGAGGCAAGGGCCACATCTAGACCTCAGTTACGGTGTTCATTGGAAGAATCCAAAAGAGCCAAGAGAAAGACACTGGAAGGGCCTGACTGCACACAGACTGCATCAGGGCTCTGCTTCAGAGCTCATGGCTCTGCAGCTTCCAAGGAGAAGCTGATGTACTACTGTCTCAGGTTGTGCCCCCAGAGCCCACACCTTTTTAGCCTGGGCATAAAGCAAGCACGAGTAAATCTATTCGCAGGGAGGCCCATGGACCCACTGGGTAGTTCTACCTGGAACTTGGACTTCTCATGCCTCAGTTCTGCTTGCTGGGATTACAGTGTGAGCCAACATGCTTTTCTTTTTTCTTTAAACAAGATGTTATTAAAGCCAAGTAAGGATGCTATCTACCATTGAACTGTATGTCTGAGGAATATTTTTAAGCAATCAGATACTTATGTGTTTATATAGTACAACTGCCATGTAATGGTGGGTGATCTTGGATTCCTAATCCTACCTCTACCACTCCAGTACTGGAGTCGCATGTCCCACTAATTTTTTAATTAGAAGTTTAGTTTAATTTCTACCTTTTGTCTTTTGAAAGTCTTAGTTATCTAGATAACCACAGGTAAGGACAAACCTCTACTTTTCATATCCCCAATTTACTCTTGTTTTATAGATGTCATTCTCAACAGATTATTAAGATAGGCATAAAGCCTATCATAACTCTTTTAGAAAAGAATACAAGGTGTCACCTCTCAAAGAGGACAAATGATCCTGATACTACTTAGTTTGCACCCTGTGCTTGGAGTGGATGCACATTGACTGATTATTTCTTCTCGGCAGGACAAGAACATCAGAGGATTGAGTTCGGTGTTGATGAAGTCATCAAACCAAGTGATGGTTTGCTGAGAACCCCTAGCTACAGTATTTCAAGCACCTTGAACCCTCAGGCACCTGAATTTATTCTTGGTTGCACAACTTCTAAAAAGACCCCTGAGGGCGTAGAAAAAGATGAGAACTACAGCTCCATTGACCATTACCCAGGCTCAGCCCTGGCTCTGGAAAACAGCTCTAATGTGGAGGCAGAAACCTTGGAGAATGATGGTGGTGCTGGTGGTCTTGGTCAAAGGGAGCGTAAAAAGAAGAAGAAGCGCCCCCCTGGATACTACAGTTACCTGAAAGATGGTGGTGATGAGGGTGTTTCCCCAGCTGCCCTGGTCAACGGCCATGCCAGTTCAGCAGTCACAAACAGCGTGGGTGTGGAGGATGCAGAGTTCATGGTTGATATGCTTCCTTCAGTTATGCCTAGGACTTGTGACAGCCCTCAGACTCCCATGGACTTCATCAGTGACTCTGTGCCTGACAGTCCTTTCCCCAGAACACTAGGTGGTGATGGCAGGACTGCAGGGCTACTCGAGGGTTGCCATGGAACTGACTTGGAGCAACCCTGCCTCCCTGCAGACAGCCTTCTAAGGACAGCTGTGACTCAGCCCTACGCTGGCACCGATACTACTGAGAATCTTGCTGTTGCTAATGGAAAGATACTTGAATCCTTGGGCGAGGACACTGCTGCCAATGGGGTAGAGTTGCACACTGAGGAAAGCACAGACTTGGACCCTGCAAAGCCTGAGAGCCAGTCACCTCCTGCTGACAGTGTGCTCTCTGCATCTGGGGCCATTCCCATTAGCCAGCCCACAAAGTCCTGGGCTAGCCTCTTTCATGATTCTAAGCCCTCTTCCTCCTCACCCATGGCATTTGTGGAAACTAAGTGTTCCCCCCCTGTCCCATCTCCCCTGGCCTCTGAAAAGCAGGTGGAAGTCAAAGAAGGGCTTGTTCCAGTTTCAGAGGATCCCGTAGCCATAAAGATTGCAGGTACAGTTAAACAGACAGGCTGAATGGAGATGGGATCAGGTCTTAGGGACACATTGTGAAGTGTATTGGTACCCACAACAGTAGTAGCTGACCTGTGTAGTAACAGGAAGTAAAGGGCACGCATGCATTAACATTATCTAGTTGTAAAACAATATACACAAGAAGAAAGATGGAAGGAAAGGGTGCCATGCCTTTATGTAAGTGGGAAAACCTCATTTTTTAAAAAATGAGTTCTTGTTGACAGATTTCATTTCCATTTTGTGGTGTTGTAGTGTTGGAATGTGTGACAGATGTGTCCTGTATTGTAATTAGGGTATACTTTTTGTATAATTTGTACTCTCGTTCTCTATCAGTATAGAAAAAGGCATTAAAAAAATAATGCAACCCCCCTCCCTTCCCTTAATGACTTTGGGTTGAGTGATGGGTTTTATTCAGCAACCAAGCTGAAGGTGGGAAGTCAAGAGACACAAGCTGGGTGCTTAGGTGCAAAAACAGGTCTTGGGCTCCCGAGACTGCTGCAGTGTGTCCTTGGAGTGCTCAGAGTCCCAACAGATGTTAAGGCGTATCCTCTTGATGGTTGGGGGTGACAGCAAGTCTTGGCTTTGAAATATCACAATTATGGCTGTGTGTGGAAACACATACCTGTGATTCCAGCTCTCAGGAGGCTGAGGCAAGAGGACTGGCAGTTCGAGGCCAGCCTGGCTTTATTTAGTAGCAAGACCTTGTTTCCAGAAAGGCCAAAACAAAGGGGACATTTTATTTCCTGTATGAGGTATGTTACTCTGAGTATTCTTTGTGTTCTCAAGTCTCTTCAAGTGAGAAGATGGATAGAATCTTTTTATTTTTAATGTTTTGGGCTTCATATTATAGCCCAGGCTGGTTTTGAAGGTGCACTTTAGCCCAGGCTAACTTCAAAGTGGCTCTTCCTTTGCTTCCACTTCCTGAGTGCTGGGATCACAAGGTGTGCCAGTATACGCCACTGGAATAATTATTACTTTTAAAAATTTTTAAGTTTTATGTGTGTGGGTCTTTTGCCTTCATGTATGTCTAGGCATCACTTGTGTATTAGTGCCAGCAGATGCCAGAAGACAGCATCAAACCTCCTGGAACTAGAGTACAATTGGTTGTGAACCCTTATGTGAGTGCTGGGAATCAAATCCAGGTCCTTTGGACTAGTGGTCAGTGTTTTTAAACTGCTAGGCCATCGCTCCAGCCCTTTGGGACCATAGTTTTAAAGAAAAGTGATTTTCTTCTTTGCAAATCCCCCTCCCCCCTGTACTTTTTTTTCTTCTTATTTTAATTAAAAAAATTTTTTTAAATGTTTACTCATTTTATTTTACGTGTGTTTTGCCTGCATGTGCGCCATGTGTGGGTGCTGGGAATTGAACCCATATCTTCTTAAGAGCAACAAGTGCACTTAACCTCTGAGCCATCTCTCCAGTCCATTGTTCTTTTTAGTTTCACTTGTAGCACAAAGCTTTTCAGAGATTCTAGTCTTGCCAGTCTCCCAAGTGCTGGGTTCTAGCTGCACACCCGTGTGCCCTGCCTGATTTCTTTAATATATATTGGGTGTGTTTCTCCTAGAATGTATTCATTGCAGGACTGGGGAGGTGCCCCAGTAGATAAGAGCACTTGTTATGCAATCATGAAGTTCTGAGTTTGAATCTCCAGCATCCATGTAAAAAAAGCCAGATGTGGACTGTGTACCTGTAACTCGATATCATTGGAGGCTCAAGACAAGTCTATTCTGGGACCTGTTGCCAGCAACCTAGTCCACCAGGTGGATTCTATGACTTCTAGGCCAGCCAGGCTAAATCTTTACACCAAAAGACTACCAGTTCTAATCAGACAGTCTGAGGGATGGAGAGAGAGGCTTCCGTTTATATCATTCTAAATGCATATTGCCCCTCCTCGCCTTTTTTTGATGGTTTTGTTTTTGTTTTTGTTTTCAAGACAGGGTTTCTCTGTGTAAACAGCCCTGGCTGTCCTGGATCATGCTCTGTAGACCAGGGTGGCTCGAACTCAGATCCACCTGCCTCTGCCTCCTGAGTACTGGAATTAAAGGTGTGCACCACCACTGCGCAGTCATATTGGCTATTTTTAGTAGGAGTAACTGAATCAAGAAAGCAGTGAAAGGAAACTTGAGAATCCACGGAGCTGGTGTTTGCTGGCTGGAGAGCAGTGTCTGCACACTTCTGTCAGGAGTAAGCGGGACAGCAAGGTCATGAGGGCTGACTGTTGTGACTCCCTTGTTTGTGAGCCAGGCCTTGGGAAGCTGCTGTGTGCTGCTTGTCACTGCACCCCTGCTTTTAATGCACTTGGTCTTTCTGGGGTTTTAGAGGAGCATATTTAGATCCCAGCTAAGAAAGACTTCCGAGCCCAATTTCATATTTGACCTTTGCGTCAGCTTTCAAGGAATATAAATAACTCCAGGCAAAGAGAAACCTGCCAAGTACCCACATTAAATCCAGTGAAAGAGAACTTGGTAAGCTGAGGTCTTGAAGTCTATCCAGCTATGTGGGGTAGGTACCTAGCTGCTTCATTCATGGATGCTGGACAGCCATTGTAAGCTGAGGCTGCCCAGAGGGATGAATTGTTCCCGTGTATTTTAAGTGTGAATGACAATACAGTCTAGGACTACTGTTTTGGTGGCTTAACTGATTTGAGACCTTGTACTACTGTAGTTTAGGTCACTTTGCTGTTGTACCTGGGAACGAAACAAGTTCTTCCCAAGTGGTAAGAGTGAGGAAAGGAAGGCCTAGAAATGTGATAGTGATTAGGCATTAATGGTTAGGCTAGGTACGGGAGTATGGTTACATACTTGGGTGGTTAGGCACTGGGGTGTGGCAGATCCTGGATGGCTAGGCAGCTGTTGGGCTTCCAGAACCAGTGCAAGTATGACTTCTACCCTTAGATCTTGTGAAAACAAACCATATAAGAAAACCCTTAAGACTCAAGCTTGATCTGCCTTGAAAACTCAGTGCTAACTATTATCCATTTGTAGGTGGTCTGTGTTGAATCATTTATAGTTTGTGAGGTCTGTATTTCTTGATATTTAAAAAGAATATTGATTTAGTTTTTCTCGTGTCAACAGATTGCGTAAGAAAGCTGGACTCTGCTCATCCGTTTAATGCCTGCAGTTTTACCAAAGTGGAGACATTGATTTTTAGTTTATTTTATGAGTCATTTGGCACTACCATTCCATATGCATTGTTTTGGATAGTTCTACCAACTTCTATGAGAAAGATGCATTGGGGCCATGTTTCCAAAATTTGCCTTGAATAAAAAGTTTCTGGAGAATTTGGTGTTGCAGCCAGTTTCTAGTATTTGGCTCTAAGGGAAGATAAAGCTTTAGAAGCTAGCAGTGATGACCTGAGCACAAGTCAGCAGTGCTCAACCCCCTCTCTCCATAATTGTTGGCTTGTGGATCAGGCTAGAATGAGTGCAGTCCCCAGTAAAGGAACTGAGCAGGAGGAAGTCAAGGGCTTCAGCAGTCTCTTCTCTGTCATTTGAGAAGGGTGAGGCTTTACCTTTTGGCTATGAAGCAGTCACTGAAGGAGCAGGTTTCCCTGTGCAGGGTATGATTTTTGAGCTGAGGATCGAACCCAGGGCCTTGCGTTTGCTAGGCAAGAGCTCTACCAGTGAGCTAAATCCACAACCGGAGGCTTTGATCTTATTAAACCTTAAAATATTCAACTGGAATCAGTTTTACAGCTGCTCGTTTCTTTTGAAATGGAACTTACTGGTATATAGTCACAAAATGTTCAAAAGTTCTGGTTTTAGGAAATATAGATTGTTTCTTTTTGGAATGATGAGGTGTTTTCTCAAACTCTTGTCTTTACTTTTCCTTTCCTCCCACTTAGATTGCCTTTTTTCCAAGGTTTTTTTTTTTTTTTTTTTTTTGAGAAAGGGGCTCACTGTATAACTCTGGTTGTCCAGGAACTCACTATGTAAACCAGACTGGCAATGAACTCAGAGATCCATCTGCCTCTACCTTGTGAGTTGGCATTAGCAGTGTGTACTCAATTGACTAGTTTTTATTTTATGTGTATGGGTGTTTTGCCTCCATGAGTATCTGTGCACATGTGTGCAGTGACCAAGGAGGCCAGAAGAGGGTGTGGAACCCTCTGGAACTCTGGTTGTAGGCGTTAGATGTATGTGGTTGGGAACTGAACCTGGGTCCTCTGCAATAGCAGCAAGTGTTCTTAACTACTGAGCCATCTCTCTAGTCTGCAGATTGCCTCTTTAAAAAAATTACACCTCATTATTTATTTTTCTGTGTTTGTGCACACATCCAAGCTTATGAGCACCCAAACACAATGTCATGATCAGAGGACAGCTTGGGAGTTGGTTCACTGCTCTACTGTGTGGGTCCTGAGGATGAACTAAGACTTGATGGCAGATGAGCCATCTGCTGGCTCTGCTTTGCCTTTTTTTTTCCCCCTTCCTTTTTTTGTTTTTCAAGACTGGGTTTTTCTTTGTAGCCCTGGCAATCTTGGAACGCTTTGTAGGCCAGACTGGCCTCAGACTCAAAAGAGATCCTCCTGTCTCTTCCTCCCTAGTGCTGGGATTAAAGGTATAAGCCACCAACACCCAGGTTCTGCTCTGCCTCTTTCTAATGAGGCTTATGGGATGTCTATAAGGGGCTGACCATGTCAGGGGCTACCCGTGCATTTCTCTATATTTTTACTGTCCTGGCTCATTGCACATGTTGAAGGAGGAATTTAAGGCACCAACTGCTTCAGATTACAAAATGAAGGAAGTGGCAGTGCCAGGTGTGAATCCAGTTCCTTGGTCGCCTGTCCTTTCTATTTGTATGTGGTTATGGGAGGATATGTGTACCTACATGCACACATGCCACGGCACATGTATTGAGGCCGGAGGACAACTTTCGGGAGTCAGCTCTCCTTCTACCATGTGGTTCCAGATATGCATCTTAGGTAAGCAGGCCTAGTGGCAGCAGCCTGAGCTTTGTTAACTGGGAGATAAATGAGTTTGGTTTAAGATCATTGGGCCATTTCTGATGATCTGGAATGAATTTGGGTGGCTATACCAAATCATCATGGTGGTCTAGCCAATATGTACTGGGTCGGGCAGGGAGAGCTGATTGGCTGTCCATTGCTTAAGGGATGAGATAAGAAATGAACAGGCAGGAACTCCTGTTAGCCAGGAGGGAAGACTTCAGGCAGCCAGCAGGGTTGGGGCTGCAGTCTGGGGACAAAGGGCATGGAGAATTCTGTTGAGAATTATCAGCATTAGGGTCTTGTTTTCGAAGAACTTTGGATCCAGGAAGAAATTTGCCATTAGTGATAAAAAGGCAGACAGTATTACCTGCTGTGGGACTTTTCAGTCAGTCTTAGAGAGCAGGACTTAGGGTGGCGAGAAGACCTGAGTAACAGATTGGTGCTGCTTTTTACTTTATGAAATACCACTAGAGAAACCTTTTCTGGGAAAATAGAATAATTATTTTCATTTTCATTTTATTTATTTATTTTAAATATTTATTATGTATATAGTGTTCTGCCTGTATGTATGCCTGCAGGCCAGAAGAGGGCACCAGATCTCATTATAGATGGTTGTGAGCCATCGTGTGTTTGCTGGAAATTGAACTCGGGACTTCTGAAAGAGCAGAGCAGCCTTTGCTCTTAACCACTAAGCCATATCTCCAGTCCCAGCTGTTTATATTTATGTGTATGGGTGTTTTGCCTGCTTGTTTTATTCTCGTACAGTTTGTGTGGTGCTGGCGGAGGTCAGAAGAGGTCATCATATTCCCAGGAACTGGAGGTATGGATGGTTGTGAGCCTGGCAATGATGGATGTGAGATGGTGATGTGGATGCTTGGAACCAAACCCTGGTCCTCTGTGAGAGCAACAAATGCTCTAAGGCACTGAGCTATCTCTCCAGCCCCAAGAGAACAGTAGAATAATCTTTAAGGAAAAGTCTAGGTATCTCTTCTGTGTGTGTCTGTAAGGAGCACCCGAGGATTGTACCAGAGGACAAAGGAGGTCTGAGCGCTCCCTGAAGCAAGTGTCTAGCCTTGTCCTGTCTGTTCCACATCTTGCTTTGTATTTCCTGTCTGTATGCTTGCAGTTATTGAACAAGCCACTGGATGGTGCTAAGAGATAAGCTTACTATCTTGGAAGGACAATGGAAACTGCTTTTTGACCGGCTGGCTCTTTAGGGAAGGGCGGTGTAGAAACCAACCCGAGCATGTGGTTTCTGAGTAAATGTCCAAAAGGTGTCACTATAGTTGGCTTCTGGTTGGATGTGTTCTCACGTCCACAGAGCTCTCTACTCTAAGTAGAAGCCCCCAGGCTGTTGAAGTCACTGTGACCCACGGTGCTCTTTCTTGGGAAAGCGAAAGAAGCTTGTTCCTAGGGCTTAGTGCAAGCAGCTTGTCTCATTCCCTTTTGAAAAGGAATCAGCTTTTTTTTTTTTTTTTTCTTTTGTGAGGGGACGTTTCGAGACAGGGTTTCTCTGTGTAGCTTTGGTGCCTGTCCTGGATCTTGCTCTGTAGCCCAGGCTGGCCTCGAACTCACAGAGATCCATCCACCTGCCTCTGTCTCCCAAGTGCGCCACCACCACCTGGCAGGAATCAGCTTTGTCATAGATGCTGGATTATTTTTAACTGATGCAGTGCTTTTATAGCACTGTCTCTAGTCTTTTTTTTTTTCCTTTTAAGATTTATTTATTTATTATGTACATAGAAGAGGGCGCAAGATCTTATTACAGATTGTTGTGAGCCACCATGTGGATGCTGGGTATTGAACTCAAAACCTTTGGAAGAGTAGTCAGTGCTCTTAACCTCTGAGCCATCTCTCCAGCCCCTGTCTGGTCTTATAGTGTGTCTTCATGTATGGTATGTGTGGATAGGTGTGCATGCCTGCTAAAGCATGTTGGGGTCAGAGGACAACTTTAGCAAGTTGGTTCTTATCTTTACCTGTTTGTTTTTAGAGCAGAGTCTTGCTTCTGACCCTTCACTGCATACTATATCCAGGTTTGGTGACCCCTGGCTTTGGGGTAATTCTCCTCTCAGCCTGTGGTTTCTCCATAGAAATGCTGGGATTTGTTTTGTTTTAGTTTGTTTGAGGCTGGGCCTCTTTATGTAGACTTGGAACTTGCTGTGTAGCTATCCTGAATTCCCAGAGGCCTACAGACCTCTTCCTCCACAGTGCTTGGGTTAAAGGCAAGCGTCTCCATCTCCTACTTTTTATTTATTTGTTTGTTTCTGGAGCTGAGGACCGAACCCAGGGCCTTGCACTTGCTAGGCAAGTGCTCTACCACTGAGTTAAATCCCCAACCCCTCCCATCTCCTACCTTTTAAAAAAGTGGATTTCTGCTTCACTTTTCTAAAATGTGGATTCTGGGGATCTGAACTCAGGCCACTGGACTTGCACCTTCTCCCTGCCCCTGTTGAGGCTGCTCAGAACAGTGGGCATGAGAGGGAAGAAGGGTCTTGTGGGTCTCTGTGCCTGTCCCTCGTTGGTCTTTTCCACTTTCTCAAGTGCCTGTGTCCAAACAGGTGTAAATGTCAATGTACCCCATCCCTTCTTCCACCTTCAGCCAGCCCGAGAAGACTTTGCCTCTCACACCACCAGGAAAACAGAATTTTCTCCCATTCAGAAACCTGAGTGTTTGGCCACTTCCTATCTTAGTTTCCCCCATCATGTGCCTGTCTAACTTCTTGGCCAAGCATCCCATTGAGCAGTTCACAATGGCTCTCCACTCTTACCCAGACCTCTGGCTCCTCCCTGTTAATGCCATTAGTATGCACTTTGTACTCTGAATTTGAGGTGTGTGTTACTATGGAAGTATTGGGACTATGGCACACTGATTTCCTGATTGTAAGTCACCATTCACAGTGTTAACACCTCCTGCTGAGCCAAGGTTAGGCTCACCATTACATCACTATGCCAACAATATGACAGTGTGCTTTCTGTTA
This sequence comes from Onychomys torridus, assembly GCF_903995425.1. Classification (NCBI taxonomy): domain Eukaryota; kingdom Metazoa; phylum Chordata; class Mammalia; order Rodentia; family Cricetidae; genus Onychomys; species Onychomys torridus. The sequence continues at coordinate 47,975,564 of NC_050447.1, forward strand.
CTCCTAGTAGACACTCTTCCTCACTGTCCGATGTCTGTGCTTCCTTAGCCTCTAGCTGCTCCCTTGGTGTGTCAGCAGACCTAGATTGGATGAAGCACACCTCTCAGACCTCCTCAGCTAAACTTGCAGTGTGTGATGCTCTCAGCTGGGACAGTGAGTCCTGCTCATTGCTAGCCTAGAGCGGGGCCAACTGTAGTCTTTGGTGCCACACAGGACAAGATAGCTGTTTGTCCAGAGGTCAGCCACAACAGGAAGACTAAACCTTCAAATTTTGTAAAATCTTGCCACTGATTGCTGCTTTGAAATCCTGTGCCATTATGTTGGGGTGTGGTTGTTGAGCATGCACAGGTTTGGAGGTTACTGTGATCACCCCAGTACTGTGGCACATAGTGGAAGGTGTGGATCCTTGTGGTACAGCCCAGGGTCAATTGGGAACAGGATGGAAGGGGAAAGCGAGTGATGCCTTACAGTACAGATATTTTAAAACTCCTTTTGTGCTTGTGAGCATGTTTGTGTGCATATCCAAGTGTGTTTGTGAGGTCAGATTGTAGGAGTCAATCCTCTTTACACCATGTGGGTACTGGGGCTAGTAACATCAAGTGCCTATACCTGCTGAACCACCTCACTAGTCCATAGAAAGAATTTTCAGTAGAACTCACCTTAGTGGAGAGGCAAAAGCCAGGTAGGTAGATCCAAAGTTTCATCTAGTTCAGTTCTGTGACTCAGTTTTCTCATCTTTAAGATGGGGTGTCAGATGCCTCTTTGGCAAAGTTGCTGTCAATTTGAATGTCAATGGGCAGCTCCAGGTACCGGTGGGAGGTGTCAGCATGTGTCTTCAAGTCCTAGCCTATGCCTTCTACTAAGAGGTGGCAAGCTTTACATGCTTGTCTCACTAGATGCATCCTGCTGCTTCTCTGGAGCCTATAGTAGTTTACTTTCTCAAAAAGATGAGCCATGTAAAATTACTTTCTGTGCTTCCGCTGGAGGCAAAGAGAAGAAAGTATGTGTTTGTATGTGTTTGCGCACATGCACGTATACATTTGAACAATGCAAATTAACTTTGTCATTTGACTTTTGGACACTAGTCTAGGACCTGCCAGTACAACTGTTTTGGTTCTTGTTTGTTGTCATGCATGGGAGTGACTGTCACATGTGCCTATTAGTGTTTGATTCCTGTGAAACAGTTTAAAGGTAAAGGCGGCATCATGGCATGACCCTGAATTGGAGCCTAGATTGTGTGTTGATCATAGGCATGCTGTTCCTGTAGCAAAGCAGACAGGGTGCTCCTAGATGACTGAAAACCAGGTCCTGCCAGTTAACATTGTAAACAACAGACTGAGTATGAGGGAGTATGTTCACTGTAGCCATTACTGTTACAGGACTCATTATGGGATGTGGGAAGAGCCTGGACCTTGCTATGTAGATGAGGCTGGCCTTAAGACTCTCAGAGGTCGCCTGCCACTGCCTCTTGAGTGCTTGGATTAGAAGGTGCAATGCCTTGTAAGGCTAGGTTTGTTTTTGTTTTTGTCTTTGAGACAGTCTCATGAAGTCCACACTGGTCTAGAACCTACTCTAAAGGCTGAGGCTGACTTTAAACTCCTGATCCTTGTGTATCTGTCTCCCAAGTGCTACAACTATGAGGATGTGCCACCACTCATTACTTCTTGTCTTTGTTTTAAAAATGCATTTCTAGATAGGCCTGATGGTATGTACTTGTAATCCCAATGCTGAGGCAGAAGGATTGCTGTGAGTGTGAGATTAGTCTGGGCTGCATAGTATCAGGCCAGTCAAAGCTACAGAAAAATCCAATGGTGGTGAAGATGGGTAGTTGTAGAAAATGACATTCGTAGTTTCTTTTTCCTTTTCTTTTTGAGACGGTCTTTGTAGCCTTGGCTGGCCTCACACAGATCTGCCAATCTCTAGCTGTGCACCACCATGACTGGCTTCATAGTTTTCTTAAGACTGGGAAAAAGTGGTTTCGGGGTGAATCTGAATAGAGAAACCTGCTTCTGAATGGAGTGAGTGCAGAATGAATGGATTGCTGATTTGACCTCTGATGGAAACTGACTAGCAGAACTGTTATCATTTAATGCGTGGTCATCAAGCACCCACTGTGACATGCCAGGTTTTATGTGAGTTCAGAAGACACACTTTTACTCCGGAGTTCCTTTGACGTATCCAGGACACCTTGCTGCAATGAGGCACACTGTCAGCCTTGGTGGGGGAGGCCAGCGTCTTCCACATCTGCTCTCTGCTGCTAATGATTATGTGAGTTTCTGTCACTTGTGCTTCCTAATGTATTCTCACAGGAAGATAAGTAAGTGTTGATGTTTGGAGGAAAATATTAATTTGAAGAAACAATTCCTCATTCAGTAACAAAGCTGATGTTGAACTAAGTGAGGCTTTACTAACATGGGCTTTCTGAGTACACATGCTCTCCTGACGAGCTCTCAGCACTTCAGACATGCCTTGGCATGGATGTTGCTGCTGCTGCTGCTGCTGCTGGAGTGTTGTTAATGCCTTCATTTGCTTCTTGACTCTTGCAGAGTTCCTGGAGACTGTAACCCTAATACATAAGCCAGTGTCATTGCAACCGCGTGGGCTGATCAATAAAGGAAACTGGTGCTACATTAATGCCGTATCCTTCCTGGATGCCATCCCCAGGACTGGCCACCATGGTGCTCTTCTCTCTGGGTGCCTCTGACTTAGTGAAGCTCCCACAGGGCTGCTGGCCTGGACTCTGAACATAGACTAGGCCATCACTTGGTCTGACTACCTTATAGAGTCAGACTCTTGAGCCCCACTTCTCCACCCTCTGGAAGAGGGTGGATCTGTTGACCTGTGAAGGACAGGAAATCAGGCATGCTCTATTCTCATTGGAGTGGTTGTAGATAGTAGGATAGAATGACCACTCAGAACTGGAAGCTTTGCTCTAACTAGTGGGAGAATCTTGCTCAGCTAGGTTCTTGAATGTCACCCTGGCCCACAGCAGATCCTTACATGGCCATTACAAGGCAGCTGTCTTCTTATTTGGTTTATTTCTTTTTGTGTTTACATATCAAAGTAGTTGAGTGTCCTTGGCTTATCTCATTTTTATATGCCTTTAGGAAGTTTGCTGTGTCTGTTTCATTTCCTTTACACTTCCTTACTGCGACATTTAGACCCTGCAGGCATTGGTGGCTTGCCCTCCGATGTATCACCTGATGAAGTTCATTCCTCTGTACTCAAAAGTGCAAAGGCCTTGCACATCAACGCCCATGATAGATAGCTTGTAAGTAAAGTGCTCATCACATGTGCCAGTGGTTGGGGGGCATCCTGTGGTGATGGGAACTCGAACAGTTTGGTAAAGGAGGTGTTCCCTGAGCTGAGTCCAGCCCTCTGCTCTTGATTTTCAACAGATAAGTGCTGGCATAGTCCCCTGCCCCCTTTTAATTTATGTGTATGAGTGTTTTACCTGCATGTATGTAAGTGTACCACATGTATGCAATGCCCACGGAGGTCAGAAGATGACTGGAGTTACAGCCAGTTGTGAACTGCCACATGGGTGCTGAGAACTGAGCCCGGGCTCCCAGCAAGAGCAACAAGTACTCTGGACCACCCAGCTACCTCTTCAGCCTCTGGAATTCTCTTTTAAAGGAAGATACTGATGGGATTTTATATAGAAGTTAATCTGAAGTATAACTAAACATTGTGTTTCTCTGCCCTTCACATTCAGTAGAAAACCTTGTATTATTTGCCAGCTTAAAATATCATTTAAAAATGGTCCCAAAATATATGTAGATTAATGTTAAGAACCCACTGAATACTGTCACATCAACTGACATGGGCTGCACAGCTGCTGGTTAATGTGCTGTTGTGCCAAGGCCTGTCCCTAACATGTATTCTGCTTCACTTTTCTCTATTTAGTGTTCGGCTAATGAACGAGTTTACTAATATGCCAGTACCTCCCAAACCCCGCCAAGGTGAGTGAGCAGCTGTGATCCCTTGTCATTGGGAACACGGAGCCAGGGAGCAAATGTGGTAGATGTGGTCTTGTTGGAAAGAAAATGTCCTTTTAAATCGAGGTGTTTGCCCTGTTCTAGTCTTCCTGCCTGGGTGGTGGTGGGAGTTTGGGTGGCTTTGTTTTCTGTCCTCTATGCTGTCCTTTTAGTTACCAACATGTCTGTTTCTCTTGTAGCTCTTGGGGATAAAATGGTGAGAGATATCCGCCCAGGAGCTGCTTTTGAACCTACATACATTTACAGACTCCTGACAGTTATCAAGTCGAGCCTGTCTGAAAAGGTCTGGGGTGTTCTGTGGTAGCTGGGAGGGGCCCATGCCTGTAGTTCTAGTGAGTAGAGGCCAAGGGGACCTTTGGGAATTCAAGCCTAGCCTGGGCTACAGAGCAAGTTGCAGAAGAGCCTGAACCCCTTTTAGTGGTTGTTGCTCCTGTTAGTGTGTGTCACATGCCCCGTGCTGTAACTTGGTAGTGAGGTTTAGAGTGGAGTTGCTTAAGGCGGTGTGTACCAGTTACCCACATTTAATGGCACCAAGTACCAAGGATTGAATCTCAATCCAGGCTAGCTCTGCCAACCCTGTGAATTCAAGCTGGTAATGGGCAGAGCTGGCTTTAGAGTCTGTCCCTTATTGCTGCACTGCATTTGGGTAGAGCGGAGACTCCTGGTCCTTTTGCTTTTTCCTAAATATTGCATGTTGTGTTACTAAAGGCAAGTGAGCAAAGGAGCCAGGAACCCTTCTAGATGGCCCTGAGAACCATCAAGAGTGACCAAGGCATTGTCTAGAGCAGTCAGCTGGTCTTTTCAGTTCCAAGTCTGTAGTACATTGGCATGAGCAGTTCAGATGCTGTTAAAGGAAATTTACTCAGATGGGAAAAACAGTTAGGAAGATGCCATTTAAATGAAGGTGTGAAAGATACATTGCTTTAAATAGAGTGAGTGTCCAGGTACACAGCAGAGACCCCAGCTGCACAGCTTTAACTTTTTAAATGCCTATGTCACAGCTTTTATTGTTGGCTTGGACTTGCATTTCCCACTACTTGGGATTCAGGGTGTTAGGGATGCCCTACCAAGGGTTGAGATTAGAAATAGCTTAGGCAACAGAAAGAGAAGTGTGAGGATGACAACCCGTAGATGCTGTAGAACATGGATGAGACTTAGGTGCTAGTGGTGGGAGGTAGAGGGGCGCTCAGGGACAGCCTCATGAAACTGAGCCCCTCTTAAGTTTGTGTTCCAAAAGAATGTTTATGAATAAAGCACTTTGGAAGTTACATTGGAGTTGACACTTTGAAGACCAACCTCAAGCTTGGTGATTTCCTAGTAGGAGCTGGGTCATCTGGTGGTGTGGGCATAGTACTGCAGCAGACAGATCCAGAGGAAAACCTTGGATGCCCCTATTTGTGCCACCCCAATGCCCAGGCGTTTGCTGCTCATGGATTCCTCCAGTATTGCATGGTGGCTTATGTGGTTGGTAGAGACTCAGGAACTCCTGTGTCACAGGCTCAGGAAATTACAAATGCCGAGGAGAAAATAGCACTTCAGTACAAAAAACTGCTTTGCTTGTATAGAGTTAGACACAGTCCCTTATCCATTCATGGAGTGATGGAACTCTTTCTGAAGTCCAGGTTCTCAGATACCAGCCAAGTGGCCAGCCCAGGCCTTTCCTGGGAGTGCAGCCCTATGCCTGCTGTGTAAACTCAGCTGCAACGTGTATGTATGTGTGTGTGTTTTATTGTGTTTGGTTTGTTAGTTTGAGTATCAGCTGTGCTAAATAAGTGTAAGCAAGCAGTAGCACCTGAGCTCCACCCCACCCCAAGTCCCAGTCTCACCGAGTTGCCCAGGCTGGCCTTGAACTCATGACACTCCTGTTTCTGCCTCCTGAGTAGCTTGTGCCCTCATGCCTGGTGGGTCATACCTTTCGCTGCATGTATGCATAGCGTGCCACAGTCGTGCTGCCATGTCTGTGGATCCATTTGGAGAGTGTGTAGTAAACTTGTGTGCTTTGCCCAGAAACCCTAGGCACTGGCTGGCTGTGTGAGTCCCGACTGATTGATAGAATCCACCAGAGCTGTGTGGTGTGTGACTGGTGACTGTGTTGTCTCTGAATGATTTTGTTGGTAGAATGTCTCTAACAGTCAGCTGATTACTTGGAACTGTAGCTTTTTACTTAGGACTTGAGTCCTTTCAGTGGTTTCTGTTTAGAGAGTGTAGATGGGGATGGGGGCTACCAGTCACTGCTGAGTGAATGTGACTCAGAGCTTATGTTGTGAAGTGGCCCTCAATGTCTTGTTCCTGGGCTGCATTTTTGTTGTTGTTTTTTTTTTTTTTTTTTTTTTTTTTTCCCAAGACAGGGTTTCACTGTGTAGTCCTGACTGACCTGGAACTTGCTGTGTAGATCAGTCTGGCCTCAATCTCAGATCCCCTTGCCTCTGCCTCCTGAATGCTGGGATTGAAGGTGTGCACCACCAAGCCTGGATGTTGTTAGATTATTTTTAGCATTTTAAAGTAATATATATGTCTAGGAATTCAGTTACACAAACAAGAAAAGCACAGAACAAACCTCATAGAAGCTCTTGGCATTTGCCTGCACCAGTCTGGAATGTCTCATCAGAGGTGTGGTGTGATCCAGGTGCTGAGTCCTGTGGTGAGTTAGAATTAATGTGACCATGTCTGACCTCCTCAGGGCCGACAGGAAGATGCCGAGGAGTACTTAGGTTTCATTCTTAATGGACTTCATGAGGAAATGCTGAGCCTGAAGAAGCTCCTCTCCCCTACTCATGAAAGTAAGTTCTGTGTGAGACTGCCCGACAGCAGAAAGGAAGAAGTCACATGTCTGTGAACAGTGCTTGGAGGATGTTAATAACTAGTGTTTTTCATTACCTTTAGTATAGCAATAAGAAAGTTAGGTTTGGATAACTGGAATTTATCCAGCTCCATGCTGTTTTGCTTTAACTTTTACTCCAAAGAGATTGAGGCCCCGGTTACTGTTCTCTTGCTGTGTAAAACATGGGTCCAGAGCAGTGGGTCTAAAGGGTTTACTTTGGCTTACAGTTCTAGAGGGATAGATAGAGTCCATCACAGTGGAGAAGCATGATGGTAAGCTAGACAACCGCATTTCATTCATACACAGAAAGCAGAACATAGAGACAGGCTGTAGACCCTCAAAACCTTACTTCCTCCAGCAAGGCTCTACTGCCTAAAGGTTCCAGATCCTTCCAAACAATGTCACCAGCTGAGAACTAAGTGTTCAGCTACATGAGCCTGTGGGGTACACTTCATATTCACATGACATCTGAAATACAGAAAAGCAGAACAAGTAGCGGGAGCATCTGCAGGTATGGGCTCACTCGGGGTGTGTGCCTTTCTCCTTAATGATGCAAAGTTGGAGGAAATAGTTACAGCTGCTGTTTGGTGCTAAAAGCATCCTCTGAGGAAGAAGCCCCGCCCCCCATAACTACAGCACTAATTAGCCAAACTTGCTATAATTGCATGATTAAAGCCACTTCCCAGAGTGTCTTCAAATTTCTCCAGTTGTTGTCCAAAGAATGCCCCTGGTTTGTTTGTTTGTTTGTTTGTTTGTTTTGGGGGGTCCATCTCCCCTCCCCCCACAATATTTCCTCTAACAGTCCTGGCTGTCCTGGGACTCACTCTGGAGACCAGGCCGGTCTCAAATTCTCAGAGATCCATGTGCCTCTGCCTCCCAGGTGCTGGGATTAAAGGTGTGCACCACAGCTGCTAGGCTTTTTTTAAAAGTAGTTGACAGGCTTGGTTTTTTGCTGTTGTTGTTTTGTTTTTTTATATTTATTTATTGTGTATGTGTGTGGAGGGGTGGGTGTGAGTTTGTGCATGTGCAGTTGTGTGTGTGCAGTGCATGAGGATTCCATGGCAAAGTGGAAGTCAGGATAATTTGTAGGAGTTGGTCTTCTTCATCATGTGGTACCAGGAATCAAACTCATGTTGTCAGGCCTAGGGCATGTGACTTCACCTGATGAACCCTGACAAATCTTCACATCTGTGGGTCGTGACCTCTTTGGGGTTTGGACTACTCATTCTTTCACAGGTCACCTAAGACCATCACAAAACACAGATATTTACATTACAATTCATAACAGTAGCATTACCGTTATGAAATAGCAAAGAATTATTTTATGGTTGGGGGGATCCCACAACATGAAAAACTGTGTTAAAGGGTCACAACATTAGGAAGGTTGAGAACCACTGGTTTAGACAATTCTTGCAGAATCTGCGTTTGCTTGGATATTTTGCTCCTGAAAATAGTAGCCTAAGCAGACCCTTTCCTTTCAGAACTCACCGTTTCCAATGGGCCCAGAAGCCACTTGATCGAGGACGAAGAGCGGGAAGACACAGGCGAAGGGAGTGAGGATGAGTGGGAGCAAGTGGGTCCCAGGAACAAGACGTCCGTCACTCGGCAGGCTGATTTTGTTCAGACACCTATCACCGGCATTTTTGGTGGACACATCAGGTTTATGCTTTTCCATGTTGCTGGGGTGGGGTGGGGGTCTGGAAGCTTCTTGACATCCTCTTTGCCTGCTTTTCAGTTGCTCTTCCTACTGTCCTGCCCCCAGGGGCTGTGTGCCTCAGTGCTCCTGTGGTCTCTCCTATCTCTCAGTGTTTATAGAAAGCCTACTGACTTTGTTCTGGTGAAAGAAAATCATGTGTCTGATTGGAGGCATTGTATTGCTGTATTTTGATGAGTGGATTGCTTGTGTTTAAAGTCTATAGCATGCGGCTATGAACAAAATAGTGGAGTGGTGGTCAGCACATCCCGCCACCTTCTTGGTTCCTCTATCCCTTTTAGACAGGAGCAGCTGTGCCCTACTCATTTAGTGTAAGTCCATCACACAAACTGTTAGCAGCTGCAGTCACCTATTACCAGCTCCTAGACCTGTGCACCCTACAGGTCTCAGGCTTAGTGCCCTCTGACCTTTACCTCCTCCTGTTTTCTTCCGCCACTTTGCACTGGTGATGGGTCTTTGTGATTGACTTTTAATCTATAGCAGTATGAGCACATAGGGTTTTTCTTCTATGTCCAGCTCAGTTCATTTAGTATATTGTTTTCCAGGTCCATCCATGTTCTGGCAAATGTCATGATCTCCTTTTCCAAGGCTGAGTAATACTCCTTGAGTATAACCATTTTTCCATTTGCTTTTGAGTGGACACATAGGTTGTTTATGTAGGAAATAATTATGAATGGACTAGACGAATTTAGATAGCAGGCCCTTGTGAGCTAGAAAATAAAGTGAATAGAGGGAGACATTGGCAGGCAGGAGGATACAACCCCTGGTCTGTGCCAGTTCTTCAGTCAGTTTTCTGCTTGTTCACGTCATCCTTCTAAAAGACTTTACATTAGAACATTTCAGTACTCAGGGTTTCTCCAAAAGCTCCAAACATAACTCCAAAGGGTGATTTAGTGGACTTCAATGGCATCTCCTGGGTGCTGTATTTGAAAGACAGCTCTTTTCTCAGGTATCCAGAGCCAACTCTGTCTGCTCAGCAGCAGATTAAGCAGCTCTAAGCAGAAAGTCTGCACTCCATGCCTCAGAAGCTGCTTTGTGCTTCTGTGGCCCCCATGAGGAGGGCTGAGGAGCCGGTTGAGCTGCCCTGTGACATTGCCCAGGCCCCTTCTCTAAGGTTCTGGAGTCTTTGTGTGGCCAGGCCATCAGGTGTGGTCTGGGGAGTGCCATGCCCTGCTCATTGTCACTGTGACTTGTCTTGGCAGGCATGTCCCTGCCCCTGAGATGAGCCATGGTGACATGGATAGCAAAAGATGACTGTGCCCTTTGCTGCAGCCTGGAGTTAGGACTGTTGAACATGCTTCAGAGGGTTTTAAGGGGATAGTGAGTCCAGGCAGCCAAAGCGAGCGTATCCTTTGCACTAAGGACAATGTTAAGCTGTAGGGCCACAGCCATCACGACAGAGTGACAGTGGGGAAAACCAGGTTCTCTTTGAAGAGATTGCATCATGGCTGCTTACCTCAGCCTCTGTGGGGGTCCCTGGCCTCAGTGAGTGGGTGGAGGTTTTTATGTTGAAGTTCACTGTTTCTTCAAAAACAATAAAGCAGAGATAAGGAATTACTGTTATTATTAATTATTATTTTAGTCAGGGTTTCATGTATGCTGAGCTGGTCTTGAACTCATTATGTAGGTGTAACCATAGCTAAAGATGACCAAGTTTCTGCTCCTCACTCCTCCACCTCCCAAATGCTGGGATTATAGGGATGTACAGTGTAACCTGGCCTGGTACAGATATACCAAGCATAGAACCTAGCACACCATGTAGACCAGCAAAATACTCTCCATCTCTTGCCACATCCCTAGGCCTAGACAAGGAATTCTTTTCTGGTTTTGTTTTATGTTTTGTTTGTTTAAGACAAGACCTCTGTACTTGCCTGTGTTGGCCTCAAACTCACGGCGGTCCTCTGCTTGAGCTTTACAAGTGCCTGGCTGATGAGGATTTCTGCTAACAGAAGTGCTTTTAAAATAGAATAATATTCTGACTAGAGACTCTCTCTCACTCACTCACACTTGTGGGTTTTCAGTTTCCCTCAAGAAAACACTTTTTTTTTTTTTTTAAATCTGAGGACTGAACCCAGGACCTTGCGCTTGTTAGGCAAGGGCTCTACCACTGAGCTAAATCCCCAACCCCATTAGAAAACACTTCTTTTTTGTCCTTTTCTGATCATGCAGGACTTTGGAGTCAAGAGGATCTGGATTTCTGCACTTACTTTTGGTTTTGCCAAGACACGATTTCTCTGTGTGACCCTGGCTGGCCTGGAACTTACTCTGTAGACTAGGCTGGCCTGGAACTCAGATCCGCCTGCCTCTGCCTCCCAAATGCTGGGATTAAAGGCGTGCACACTACCGTCCAGCTTTACTTCCATTAATGTTTTTCAACTTCTTGGGAACGTAAGGAGCATCAGTCATTGCCTCCACACTCAGGAGGAAGGTTGGAGCATTATCTCTCGACAGAAAGGCTTTCTGCTGGTTCTCATGGTATCTGGGCCGTGAAGTCCAAGTCTTGTCCCACCAGCTTTACTCTGCTCATAAACTAGGACACCAGGCTGCACAAACAAGATCCTTAATTGAATCTTGAAATGTTTCCTGGATGAGGTTAAATGAGAGATGAGATGAATTTGCAGTTATTACTCTGAAGAACTTAGAAAAAGAAAAAAGAAAAAAAAAACAAAACACCCAAGAAAACATGGTTGAGTTGGCGTCCTACCCACAAGGCTGGTTGCCTTCTTTCCTGGATTGCTAACCTGTTTTTTTTTTTTTTTTTTAATTATCCTTAGCTTGTTCCTCTTCTTCCTCATGTTTTTAGAACAAAAACAATATTAAAAGTCCTGTTTCCCTGGAGATTTCCTCCATTTCATTAGAACAGGCTGTGGCAACACTTTGTTAAAGCCCTTTGGGGAGTCACATTGGTTAACTGATGCCACACTGTATTCAGGTGTGCAAGATCAGAATTTGGAAGTTGAAACATCTGAGTGAAGCTTGGGACCATGTACTGATCAGTTGCTAACAACAGAAGGCGGTGGTCATCAGAGTTCTTTTTAAACTTAGAGTGCTTTTTGCTTTTCTGTTGTCTCTGATCTTCTGGGAGTGATATTGAATAAACTTATTTTGAATGTTTATTCCTTCTCTGTTGGTTAATCTTAAGAGAAAGTGACAAAGAGTTGCCTCTTACATCTTCTTTGTTTTCCATTGCAATTCTTAGGTCTGTGGTTTACCAGCAGAGTTCCAAAGAATCCGCCACTTTGCAGCCCTTTTTCACTCTGCAGTTGGACATCCAGTCTGACAAGATACGCACAGTCCAGGATGCATTGGAAAGCTTGGTGGCAAGAGAGTCTGTCCAAGGTTACACCACCAAAACCAAACAGGAGGTATGTTCCCAACTGGCCAGGAACCTGTAGGGAGGCCCTCTAGGTACTTGAACAGAACAGAATCGGGGTACAGGGAGCTGATTGGAATCCATCTCCCATACCAGTCAGTTAACTTTACTGAGAAGTCCCAGAATTTCAGAATGGAGTAGTAGAAACAGATGGTACCACAGTTCCTTTGCTTTTACTCTTGTAGCCTGAGCTTTCCTTTCTGTCCTTGACCTTGCTCTGCATTTCATTTTCTGGCAGTATAATCCTGGTATCCTGAAGTCAGCCTACCTCCAGTGGAGGCTGAGTTAGGGTGTAAAGTGGCTTCTGGGCACATCTGTGTTGCATTTATCATAGATCACTAGGAACAGTGACAGACGGACAGACTGTTAAGATGCATGCTGCTCTTTGATGTGATTGGACAAGGATTAAGTCTTGAGTCTTTCTGTCCTCAATAGCCATGATATAGGTTTGTACTTTGATCAGAGGAGGCTGTTATCTGGCTCTCGGTGTGCCTGTTTTTTCGGTCTGCAGTGGAGGCCATCTTCTCTATCATGTCTTTTATAGTCTGTGGCATTGAGGTCACAAGGCTGTCGTGGCAAGGTTAGGATTAGGCTGGCTAGTTGGGGTGTCACTTTTCTGAAGAATTCCTGGGATTGGAAAGCTGTAAGCACCTAGTGGAGTGGTTTCATGGTTAAGTGAGAGGTCCCAGCACAAACCCTGTCTTCTTTGTGTGTGGCCCTGCAGGAATGTCTGTGTGCCTAGTACACTGAGCAGAGAGGAGCCAAGAGACCCTCTGAGCTCTCCTGTTGTGGGCAGCAATGCCACATCTGGGGATCTGCAGAAGAAAGATCGAGGGTTCCACCATGTTGTCTGACTTGTTTCTGGTGATCAGTTTTGTTTAAAAAACGTTAACTACCAGGAAACCTGGTAGCTGGCCTGAGTAAGGAGTACCTGGCTGAGGACCTTCACACAGGAGAGGGCAGTAGAGACATCATGTTGAGGAATGGATTGCTGTCCCTGGCTGCTAAGCTGGCCACATGGTCTTCTGCCTATGTCCTGTTGGGAGGTTTCCCAGCCCTCCCTAGGCCAACCAGAAAAGACTCCTTTGTGGCTTTTCTTACTTTTTAATTTCTGCTGTAATTGAAAACTATTATAAGCTGGACAGTGGTGGCACACACCTTTAATACCAGCACTCAGTAGGCAGAGGCAGGCAGATCTATTGAGTATGAGGCCAGCCTGGTCTACAGACTAAGTTGCAGGATAGCCAAGGCTACACAGCAAAACCCTGTCTCAAAAAACCAAAACAAACAAGTAAATAACCTTATTGTACCTTAGGTGACAATATAGATTATGATAGTTTTTAGCTACTTTCTGTTGTGTAATTAGAAATTACTCCTCACGAGACTGAGGCAGCAGTCATGGTGCCTGTGCGTGTCTGTGCTGGGACCTCTGCTTTTGTGTTATGGTGGTGGCTTAGTATTTGGGGCGGGGGACTCCTGACTGTAGTTGGAATTTGCTTTGGGCCACCAACTAGCTCCCAAATAAAGACACAGAGACTTACTATAAATGCTGTGCCTTAGCTTAGGCTTGTCCTACTAGCTCTTTTAATTTAACCTATTCTGTTCATCTACGTTTTGCCTCTTTTTCCCTTTCTTTCATTCTGTGTGTTTTGCTTTCTTGCTTCCTCCATGTCTGGCTAGCTGGCCCCGGTATCTCCCTTGCGTCTCCACCTATACCTCCTCCCTTACTATTGGCCATTCAGCTTTTTATTAGACCAGTCAGGTGCCTTAGACAGGCAAGGTGAACAAGGCAACACATCTTTACATAATTAAACAAATGCAGCACATCTTTACATAGTTAAACAAATATTCTGTAACACTTGACAGTGAGAATGGGTGTCTCTGACTCTTTTGCCTGCTTTTGGGACCCTTTTCTTCTGCTGGGTTTCCTCGCCCAACCTTGATTCAAGTATGTATGCCTGGTCTTATTTTATCTTGTATCATGTTCAGTTGATGTCTCTGGGGAGGCCTGCTCTTTTCTGAGGGGAGAAATGGGGAGCTGGCAGCGGGGAGTGGAAGGAGGGGAGGCTCTGGTCGGGATGCATTGTATGAGAGAAGAATCAGTCAATCACTCTATCATCTATCTATCTATCGAAAAAGAAATTATTCCTTAGTTTGTTGAAACTCCAGAACTGAGAATTTTAGTAACCATGTTTCTTTGAAAGTTTTTGGGGTTTGTTTTGTTTTGTTTTGTTTGATTTGTTTGATTTTTGTTCTTTGAGACAGGGTTTCTATGTGTTGCCCTGGTTGTGTGGAACTCAATCTGTAAACCAGGCTGGCCTTTTAACTCAGAGATCCTCCTGACTCTGCCTCCTGAGTGTTGGGGTGAAAGGTGTGCGCCACCACCACCTGGCCAATGGGCTGGAAGTTAAAACGTCAAAACCATGGCATCATGTACCTGGAATGAGTCTGGAATTTGTCATCTAGAGATTAAAACTGTTGGTTTGTGCCCCTCTCAGCTTCCCAGCCTTTGGTTAGCTCACAGGTCTGTGTGAGGTGTTTGTTCAGTTTCCTACCTGGGGAGAGACAAGCGCCTAGCTACCTTCCCCTAGGTCCTGCCAGGTCCAGCTCCTAGTGGGCTGCTTGCTGTCTTTTAGATTATTACTTATAGTTCTCTCCGTTTTCAAGCACATAGTGGAACTTTAAGGAGAGGAGTGACCAACTGAAGGTGCACTTAATGGAGCAGAACAAAATTAACCCCTGCACCAGGCATAGGCTGGCAACAGTACTGGGCGGGCAAGGCAGGCAAAACAGTGTGGCATCCGTCAGGGCACATTGTTGGGTCAGCAGGGCATGCCACACTCACCTGGGAACTACACTCCATTAAGTCTTGGAGTTAATGCTTCTTAAGGATTTTTAAAGGCATTCAAGAGACCTGTGAAAGCACTAAAGGGGCACATTGACAGAACCAGCGAGTCAGTGACAGGGACAGATGACTGGAGGATTACTCAGTGTTTGTCTGAAAAAAGATACTAGATAGGTTTAGGAACGAAAGTGAAAGACAGGCCAGTGCCCACCAGTTCCAGCCTCTCCTCAGTTTGCTTGTGTTCCCAGTCTTTTGGTCTTCGTGTGGAGGCCACAGATGGGCTTCAGACCCAAGGGCTCCCTTGCAGGTGTGGCTAGGGCTGGGAAGCAGCTGTGGAGCCCCACAGGGTGCTGCTGCAGCCAGGCAGGCCTGTGAGCCCTGCACATCATATCACAGGTTGAAGTCAGTCGGAGAGTGACTCTGGAGAAGCTCCCTCCTGTCCTTGTGTTACATCTGAAACGCTTCGTCTACGAGAAGACGGGCGGCTGTCAGAAGCTGGTCAAGAACATTGACTACCCCGTGGACTTGGAGATCAGCAAAGGTAATGCCTAGCCCTGTGCTTGCACCAAGTCAGAGCTTATTTTGCTTGAAATTTATTGACATTTGTGGATTTTTATACTAAAATTTACATTAAGTAATTATTTTTTAAACTTATTTTTTAAATGTGATTTATGGGCGTTTTGCCTGCATGTATGATTGTGTACCATGCGCATGCCTGGTGCTGGTGGAGGCCAGAAGAGAGCACTGGATCCCCTGGGGTTGGAGTTACGGATGGCTGTCAGCTGCCATGTTGGTGCTGGAAATCAAACCTAGGTCCTCTGAAAGAACAGCCAGTAGCCCTCTCTCCAGCCTGCCTCTTCTTTCTTTCTTTCTTTCTTTCTTTCTTTCTTTCTTTCTTTCTTTCTTTCTTTCTTTCTTTCTTTCTCCTCTTTCTTTCTTTATCTCTCTTCTTTCTCATTCATTCATTCATTCATTCATTTTTCAAGACAGGGTTTCTCTGTGTAGCTTTGGAGCCTGCCCTGAAACCTGCTCTGTAGACCAGGCTGGCCTCAAACTCATAGAGATCTGCCTGGCTCTGCCTCCCAAGTGCTGAGATTAAAGGCGTGCGCCACCACCACCCCACTCTCTTTTTCTTTTTTAAAGGTAGGATCTCACTATGTAGTGCTGGCTGGCCTAGAGCTCACTATATAGATCAGACTGGCCATGAACTATCACAAAGACCTGCCTGCCTCAGCCTCCTGAGCTCTGGGATTAAAGATATGTGCCCACCCCTGGCTTAGAGAAGCTTTTTCAAAGATAGAGATAAAACTGAAGCAAAACATAATTCAACTAGATCAGAAAAGTAGGAGAAGGGCAGCTGTGAGGAACAGGTGCTGGCAGTGTCTGCCTTGTGCCCCTAGACAGTAACATGGCGTCTGTGCAGCAGTGTATTGGCCATTGCTTTCCATAGGCCTTTGCGACTTGATGACAGCACATTATTTTGTTTCATTGTATTTATTTTATTTTATTTGTATAAGTCTTTTTTATCTGTATGTATTTGGAACCCACAGCAACCTGGTGTCCCCACAGATTAGAAGAGCTTGTCAATTCCCCCAGCAGTGGAGTTAAAATGGTTGTGAGCCACCATGTGTGTGCTGGGAACCATCCCTGGTCCTCCAAAAGAGCAGCCAATGCTCTAACCGCTGAGCTGCCTCTGTCTAGCTCTGACAGCATGTTTTAAAGAGCCCCAGAGAAAGGTACCCTACTATAAATCTGCAGGAAACCTTTTGCTTTTTAAAAGGCTATTGTACATGTGGGTAGGCATGCATGCCAGAGCACAGGGAAGTCAGTCAGAGGACAGGTTCAGGAAGTCAAATCTCACCTTTTCTTTGGGATCGTGGAGTTGAATTCAGGTCACCTGTCTTCATAGCAAGAACCTCTGCCTGGTGAGCCAGCTATCTCACTGCTTCCCCTCCATTTTCCTCTCTCTGTATTTAAAGAATGTGTGTGTCCCTGTGCACATGCCCAGGCGTTTATGTGGGAGAAGACATCTTGTAGGAGTCAGTTCTCTCCGTCCACCATGTGGGTCCTGGAGTCTGGACTCCAGGTGCAGGTACCAGCACAGAGCAACTACCTCTGAAGGCTTTACAGTTGTGACAAGCATCTTACTGCCAGAGTGTGACTAGGAATGTGGCAAGCCAAGGTGGTCCACAGAATACATGGGTGTGGAGAGCAGAAAGACAGTGCTGTCCTCCACCCCGGTCTTGGAGAGATCTTCCAGAGTCGAGTCCTCTGTCCCCAGGACTGCATACCTGGACTCCTGTGTCCTGACCTAGGAGCTGGGTGTGCAGTTACCTCCAACCCCCTTTGGCTGTGATGGCACCTTCAGGTCCATCCCTGTCTGTCCCTCTAAGTGGGTGGGTGGTGGTAAGCAGAACTCAACCATCAGTGCTGCTGTTCTGCAGAGACTGTTGAAGTATTGCTGTTTTGTTTTTCAGAACTACTTTCTCCAGGAGTCAAAAATAAGAATTTTAAATGCCACAGGACCTATAGGCTGTTCGCAGGTGAGTATGCTTGTCCACTGCTCCCTCAGAAACAGAGCCAGCAGTGAGCCTGCATGGTATCTAGGCAGAATTCTGCTGGAGTACACTCTCATGGAAAGTGGATCCTGG
Source organism: Onychomys torridus (assembly GCF_903995425.1). Taxonomy (NCBI): domain Eukaryota; kingdom Metazoa; phylum Chordata; class Mammalia; order Rodentia; family Cricetidae; genus Onychomys; species Onychomys torridus. Next base: position 47,992,966 of record NC_050447.1, read on the forward strand.
GAGAGCTTGAGCCTCTAGAAAGCAGTTGGGTCTGACATGAGGAAGGGTTTTCACAAGGATTAGTGTCCCCAAGTCAGTGGCCTGTGGGTTCCAGTGACACTCCCTTTGGAGGGATTAGGTGGGAATCTGTGGCAGTGGGGGTGAGGGGCTTTTCTCATGGGTTGCCCATTGGGCATTGTCTTCCAGTGGTCTACCATCACGGCAACAGTGCCACGGGCGGCCACTACACTACGGACGTCTTCCAGATTGGTCTTAATGGCTGGCTGCGAATCGATGACCAAACGGTCAAGGTTATTAACCAGTACCAGGTGGTGAAGCCAACTGCTGACCGCACAGCCTACCTCCTGTATTACCGCCGTGTGGACCTGCTGTAGCCATGTCTGTGTGCCTGTGTGTGTGCCTGACGCTGCTTCCTACAACTCCCAACTTACTAACTCTTCCCACCTCTCTAGTGGCTCTTTAGAGAGAAGCTCTCCCTCTGCACAGTGGGCTTGTATGAAAGGGGATGTCTTGTGGGGAGGGTGTGCTTAGCTTCAGAGACTGCCGCTTGATTGAGGAAATACACAAGGTGTGGCAGCGCTGCTGAAGAACTGCTGGCTCCTGGGCGGGGAGGTGGCTTGCACTGTGCCCAGTCTGGCTGCATAGTGGAGTAAGTCCGCACCAGCAGCTCTTGTAAATCTGTGAAAATGAATTTTATCTTTCCTTAAAAAATAATTTTTTTAATTCATCACACTTTCCTCCCTTACCCTTTAGTTTTTGATAAACGATAAAAATGAGCCAGTTATCAGAGATGAGAGAGTTCTTACTTCAAAAGGAAATGAATACACAAAACATGTCGCTGGTTCCTAGAAGGAAACAATTTGAACAATTGTGAGATGAAACTGCTGACGTAGACACTGCGGGTCAGACATTTGGAGTGCAGACATCAGGCTGCAGAGGGGGGGGTTGTAACTTATTACCATGACAAGATTTTAGATCACATTCATGCTCTGTGTACACATGAAGAAAATGGGTAAATAATGAAGATTGACATTTCCCAATGTCTGCTGTGTAACCTCCTGTCGCGCCTCTCTGATGCCGTGTCCCTAATTGTACACAGTGTAGTGATTCCTAGGAGTATAAAGTTGTCACCCGTCAATAAAGATCACAGAGTTGGTTTAAAGCTATGTGTATTTCTTGGTATGAAAACATCTTCTCTAGAAGAGGCCTCCAGTCCTGCAAGCCTGCTGGTCAGCCTCTGGGAACTCAGCTGGGACTCTGGCTGTGCTGGGCTAATGCTGTATTGATAAGTGTGAGAGGGCCTGGCTTTCACTTTTGCTCCCTCTGATCCTGTGGCTTAGGTCAAGGCCAAGTCTTACACCCTCAGCTCCTGATAGACATGGAGAAGAGGCCGCCAACACTAGGAAGTCTGCTGGACGTGTGGCCCTGTGCACCAGGCTCTGCAGGGCAGGGCTTGCAGTGGATGAAGTCTTTTTTCTCAAGCTCCTTTTGTGAAGTGGCAATGTTTTCATCAGCCACTAGCTGCCTGCCCAGGTCCTGCTCAGCTTCCCATCAAGACGTGGAGCCACTGGAATTGTGGCTCCTAGGCATTCTGGAAATCAGTCAACAGCCAGAGGGAAGCACAGCAGCTTGTTCTCTGTGTGGTGTTGCTGGGATGATTGTGTCCTCTGCTGTACTCCTGACAAATCTGGCCACAGCACACCTGTGTTCCACAACCTGTGCTTGCCCTGTCTCGGCAGTGTGTCTAGAAAGCAGGGCAAGAGGCTCATGGAGTCGGTCCCGGGTACCCTAGTTGACTTCCAAGTGTATAGATGTCCTGTGTCTGTGCAGGAGACATTCCTCTCAGTGTGGTTTGTGTTGTGTTGTCCGAGTTGTGTGTGTTTCCTTTAGCACAAACGCTTAGAAATGACTGAACTTTGGGACTCCATCTGAAGACCTTTGAGCAGTGAACAGAGATGGAGTGAGTCCAGTGGGGTAGGGCACTTGACATCTTGATCAGCTAGTGGCGTGTGGTGTTCTCCCTTCTCAGGGGGCTGTCCCTTGTGTGGTGTCCCTTTATAAAGTCAGTGTTGTTTGTTAGGAAAAACACTGGCTTTGAAGGGCAGTGTGCTTAATTTAACTCATTCCTGATTGTGCTACTGTAACAGATACCATAGAGTATATTTAGACACCAGCCGTAAGCCGAGTCCAAGGGTTAGGGGCAGACCCTTTGTCTGCTTTCTGGCTTGTAGACACTTCATTCATCCTCCTGAGGCAGTGTGAACTCCAGCTGCCTCTTACAAAGCCGTACTTTCCTTCTGGGTTCTCCCCTCTTGACCCCATCTAACCCTAATGGTTCCTCCGGGGTTTAAGATTATGGCATGTTAGCATTTGGAGAGAGGTGAACGTAGGTGGTAGACTGCACTGCTTAACTCGATTCTTTTAACATTTGTATGCATATTAATTTATTTGCCTGTGTTTATTTATGTGTACCAAATTCATACCTGGTACTTGATGTACTGCAGAAGACTAAATCAGTCAGAAACCAGAACTCTGGAAGTGGAGTTACAGATAGTTGTGAGCCACCGTGTGGGTGCTGGGAACTGAACCCAGGTCCTCTGCAAGAACAGCAAGCTCTTTCCTGAGCCGTCTTTCCACCCCAGATTGGGTTTTTTACTTCATCCCAGTTTTATGTTGTTTAAGCTGCATCAATACACAGCCAGTTGCAGATGGGTAAGCAGAACTGAAGCGGATGAGGCATACCAGTCTGGAATGAAGAATTGTCAGCATTTTGTCCATGGGTAGAGAACTCCGATGTTGTTTACTTTAGCGTCTGTAATCCTGTCACAGTGTTAGTTGTTCGCTTCCTGGTGGGCTTCCCTGGCTTCTGGTCATTCATATCAGAACTTCCCTGCAAACTTTGCTGTCAGGACTTCTGATGTAGACATTTTCCTTAGTTTGCAGTGTGTCAATGTCTTTAAGTCAAGGTGAATGTTGAGATGACACCAGTCTCTCTGGGACTGGCATTCAAGATTGGAAGCTAAACACTTGGAAGCCTCAAAGCCCATTGGGTGTGTTGGTTTACGGTGTAGGCCAGATGGTAGGGGCTCTAGGATGCTCCCTGGAGTTCTAGATCAGGGTCTATAAATCTGACCTTGGGTTCCTAGCTTGTGTTGTTTTTTTGGGGGTGTGTGTGTGTCAAGACAGGCTTTCTCTGTATAGCTTTGTGCCTTTCCTGGAACTCACTTTGTACACCAGGCTGGCCTCGAACTCACAGAGATCCACCTGGCTCTGCCTCCCGAGTGCTGGGATTAAAGGCATGCGCCACCAATGCCCGGCCCTAGCCTGTGCTTTTAAAAAACAAAAACTTACCTTTTTTGTGTATGGGTGTTTTGCTTGTATGTATGCCTGCACCACATGAATGCCTGGTGCCTACAGAGGCCAAAAGAGGGCATCAGATCGTTTGGAACTGGAGTTACAGATGGTTGTAAACTGCCACATGGGTTCTGGGAATCAAACCTGTAAGAGCAGCCAGTTCCCGAACTGAGCTGAGCCTGCTCTTTAGCTCCCCCCTAACCTGTATGTCAAATAAAGCAGCAACTCATAGCTTCTCCTCAATATTCCGATCTTTTTACATGTAAGATAAACTTTTTCTGTTAAAATAAATTGCATGAGAAGTGGATCGGAGTGCCCGGATTCTTGCCTGAAGCAGCACCTCTGGACTTGGCAGCACCGCACGGCTGTTCCTGTGGGTGAGCATTTCTTGCTCCTTAAGCCTGTCTGCTCCTGTGAGGCTGGAAGGCTTCCACATCCTAGGCTTACAGTCTCCTGTGTGGTTTGTAGCCATCTGCTTCTGCACTCTGCAGAGAAAGGATGCCACCTCTCAGCTCTCCAGTGACATGTGCTGACCCTGTGCTACCAGTGGTGCACTTGAAAGGGACCACCTGGGGTGGTCCAGCTTACTGGCAGCTGCTGCCCCAGACTGCTACTGCAACCCTCAGGTACTGCCCTGTGAGGTCAGTCCTGGGATACTGCCTCCAGTGCTGGCAAGGTGGGTCAGAGCGCAACAATTGCCAGCCTCCCCCTTGGCCGCCTGCAGTGTGTTTCTTGTTTCAGCAGGCACCTGCCAGCTTTCCTGCCTCCCTTCCCACTCCAGGACATCGCTGCTGCTTTGGCTAAAAGCGCTATGATGTTTGTTCCTTTAAGCAGGCTTGAGGCTTGTGAGCTGGGATCAGTCCTGCCCTAAGGCTGTTAGCCCAAGTAGCATCTGCTTGAGACTTGGCACTGGCCTGCCTGTGAGCCTGTGCCGGCCATCCCTGCAGTGATGAGGGCAGGTCCTCACACCCTTTAAGACCTCAGACTGTTAAGGGAGCTAGTCACTGACTGCCATGAGTCAAATGGTGTTCAGAAGCTGGTGGGTGTAGCAGAGAAACAAGACATGGGCCGCAATTCCAGAGCTGCGACAGTCCCACATACAGCTGGTGAGCTTGGGTGTACTACTTGGTTTCATCTAAACAGCCAGAAGCAGCACCCCCCTCCCACCTCCTGTGATACCATTTTGAGCATAGCAGGTCCTTGATACTCAGGCCTCTGTGCTTTAGAGACTGCTCATGTCTAGGGGCACAGCACCCCTGTTTAGAGTTGAAAGTCTCTTTGTGTAGCCCAGGTTGAACTTGAACTCATGATCCTCCAGCCTCAACCTCGTACGCCAGTTCAGGTGCTTAATACCATACCTGGCTCTTGATCTTGGTTCTAATGGTAATTTAATGCCAACCAAGGAGGAAACAGGCCCCACTGGAAATCACAAAATCAGTGGATAGGTGCTTGTCCCTACTTGGGCAGAAAGCTAAACTTGTTCTTCATGGTATTTCTTGCCAGGTCTCGCCAGGGCTTCACATCACCCATTTTGCCCTGAGCTACAAAGAATGGTTGAATGTAGGCATAAGCTACAGTTTTGGCTTTTAGGGACTGGCCAACTGTCCCACTAAGCAGATGACCTATGTGGTCTTTGATCATTAAGCCGTTGTTGAGACTCCTGAGAAACCATTGGCTATGGCCAGGGGCTGGCACCTTTTTTATGGAAAGGCCAAACTCTGCAAGGTTTGTTGCCAGGGTGGTGGTGTGCCTGCTGGCTGCAAGGAAGTGATTTGGAAAATACTGTGAAGACCACACAGCTACCCTGACTCCACGTGTTCATGTTCCCGTCTACCTGGGAAAACCAGAGTCTGAACCTCCATTTCATGTAGTAAATGCAGTAAGTTGGCTCAGGTGTCCCGTCCTACTCAACAGGCTGCAGGACCCCGAAGCCTTGCCCAAGTCCAGGCCTGGCTGCCTGACCTCTGAGCACTCAGTATAGGTGCTGTTGGCTTTAGGAGCACTCTCCTGTGTGTGTTCCCACCCCCCATCACCTTTCAGGGTAACCATTAAAATGGATTTGAACTTCCACCGGCAGCATCCACAGCCAGCACACCTACCGTTCCTTAGACATTCATAGCATTCCTCTTGGCTGCCGAGGAATGCCCCCACACTTCTGTGTTAACTGTGTGTGGATGGACTTGCTCCCAGTGATGGCTGCTCCTGATGGTCTTGAGGTCTGTATGGCGCACATAGCATGTTTTCAGGCATGCTCAGGAGTGGACCCACAGCACCTGGGGCTTGCAGCCTCAGCAAGGGCTGATGCTGCTTGGTTACCTCATCTAGCTTACATCTGCAATGGGGAACTCTGGTCAGGAATTGAAACCCGGTAGGGTATTGCAGGATAGGGCAAACTGATAGGAATTCCAGCCACACCCCATGGTTGTGCATGCCCGGTGGGGACACTTAGTCATCTCTGCCTAGTCATTTCCAGGTTATACATCCTGTGTGACCCAGGCCCCATGGTTACGTGCAGTCACGTAGTTGCATGGATGTGACCTCGTAATCTCTGCGCATGGGCCTGTGTGCATAGGTGCGTCCTGGCCTCTATAAGGCGACGCCATGTCCCTGGCCTTTTTCTCACTCATGTCCTTCCACAGGCCTGATGACATCTATCCCTTTCTCTTTGTCTTGATAAAACTCTTGTTAGTGCATTTTGCCATGTGTTGTGACTTTTCCTTTGGGGCAAGAGCGCCGCAAAAAACAAAACAAACGGGCGGTGGTGGTGCACGCCTTTAATCCCAGCACTCGGGAGGCAGAGGCAGGTGGATCTCTAAGTTCGAGGCCAGCCTGGTCCACAAAGCGAATTCCAGGAAAGGCGCAAAGCTACACAGAGAAACCCTGTCTCGAAAAACAAAAAACAAAACAAAACATCATATGGTGCTGTAACTCAATGAGCACTCCCAGGTACCTTGCACCCAGAAACCTGTAAACCAGGAAGTCTGCTCGGTCCGTGACAGCCCACTGTCCATTTGCCTAGCCACAGGATCCTACACACAACACCGGCAACTTCCATCGGTGAGTCCCCCCACTTTTCAACCAGCTTAAATGGTTTCCTGGATCTGTGGGAATGACTGTTGAGTGTCCGGCATCCCCCTGGTATTCTTGAAACTGGGGTAACCCCCAACCATGGTCTTCACTGGCTATGGCTGGTCCCTATCGCAGGCTAAAATTTCTAGCCATCTCCTACGTCTGCAGTTTGAGATATATTTATCATGGCCGGATCCCCGTCTTCGGGTGCATCCTCAGGCTGTGTTAGGCCGACACATTTTTCTGGCTTGAGGAAGCAGTAAATGCTGTATGGTCTGATGGGGGGAGTCCTTGCCTCACAGGCCTTTGGCTGAGTTGTCTGGCAGCTTGTGCATGGTACAGATCCTTCCTTGGCCTTAGGGACACCTGGGGGCCTTGGTTTGGGAACATGGTTTTTTTTTTTATTTTTGCCTCTCTGCTGCAGACATGGGAAATAAGATTTCCAACCCCATCAGTCCCACCTCCCCTAGTATGCCTTGAAGCTTTACAACCTCTCACCTTAATGCCTTGCTTAAAGACTCCTAAGCTTGTCTGTCTCTGTACTAAGAGATGGCCCCAATATGCCTTAGATGATAACAAAAAACGGCTGCTGAGTGGTTCCTTAGATCCCCATATTTTACGGGAATTTAATCTAACTTCTGTCAGCGAACAAACAAATGGAAAGAGTTGCCCTATATCACAGCTTTCTTCTATCTAAGTGCTCCACCGTCTCTTCTGGATTCCTTCTCTCCTGCCCATATGCTCTTAGCTATGCCCAAACCAGATGATTCCCTGATGCTGGAATCTCTGGCCCTAGATCCTACAATGAACCTCCACCTATCTGGCTTCCGCTCCCAAACCTGCCCTCAGGGTGCCGGTACCTTCTCTGGCTTCCCCCTCCTCTGCAGCAGCAGCAGCAGCAGGCATTTCCAAAGGCCCGGCTCTGGCTCCAACCTTTACTCCTCCTGCTACCTGCTCTCTGACTGCTAAAGGGCCTGACTCCAGCCATTCAAACCCGCCAACCATTGTCCCTTTGTGAGAAGTGGCCAGAGTGGATGAACTGATTAAGGTCCATGTCCCATTCTCTCTCAAAGAACTCTCTCAGATAGAAAAGAAACTGGGTTCTTATACCTCTAATTCTGCTTCCTTTATTAAACAATTTCAGTATATAACTCAATCTTATAGTCTCACTTTTCATGATGCATATATGATACTTGCTAATAACCTAGGAGTGCAGACGAGTTTGGAAGCAGGCTAGGCCGCATGCAGATGAGGTTCACCAAACTAACCCTGTATACTCTCCAGGGGTTGAGGTGGTTCCTGATCAGGATCCACATTGGAATTATAACACCCAGGGTGGCTCTCTAGCCAGGGATAGGTTTATTACCTGTCTCCTGACAGGCCTCCATAAGACTGCCCTAAAACCAGTAAACTATGAAAAACTAAAGATGATAAGGACGAAAATCCGTCTCACTTAGAATGGTTCACTAAGGCCCTCCTTCAATACACTAGCTTAGATCCTGAAAGCCCTGAGGGCAGGCAGCTCCTGATGATCCGCTTTGTCTTACAGAGCTTCCCGACGTAAGGGCAAAACTCAAACGCTTAGAGAACAGCCCTCTGACCCCATAGGCGGATGTGCTAGCATTCAAGGTTTACCATGGGAGAGATGAGAAAGCCCAAAAAAGGAACTGCCAGATGCTGGCACATGCTGTCTGACCAGCTCCCCAAAAGCTGGCAGGTCCCTGTTTCAAGTGCGGAAAAGACGGCCATTGGGCCCGGGCTTGCACCACCACCCCACAAGGGGCACCGATAGGGCCTTACCCAAAATGTTGCCAAAAGGGTCACTGGTCAGCTGACTGTCCTAATGCACCTAGAGATGCTAGATGAAGACCACCCTCCGGCTGACTTTGTAGGCTTGGCTTTCTGTGATGACCGAAGCTGCCTGGGTCCCACCCCAGCCATTTCCATCCTACACAGGGAACCCAGGGTAGAAATAATAATAGCTGGGCACCCCATCTCCTTCTGGACACCAGAGCTACCTGCTCTGTCCTGACCTGAGAGTTTTGGAGGGCTACTTCTCCTTGTCTCCCTATTGTCAGGACCCTACCTCACCAGACCCTACCACTTAATTGTATTTTCAGAGGCACCCTCTTACACACACATTCTTAGTGGTGCCAACCTGCCCTGTGTCTCTAATGGGAAGGGATTTTCTAGCTAAGGTAGGACGTGACCCCATGATCTCTGCGTGTGGGCCTATGTGCGCAGGTGAGTCCTGGTCTTTATAAGGCCAGGTCTCTTTCTCACACGTGTCCTTCCACAGGCATCCCTTTCTCTTTGTCTTGATAAAACTCTTGTTAGTGGATTTTGTCATGTGTCGTGACTTTTCCTTTGGGGCAAGAGCACTGAAAAAAAAATCACAAACTACACATGGTCAGTTTGACTGTCAGGTCTAGCTATTGGACAGGTCCCAAGTTTGCCAGTATGGTGGCAGTATCTTGGTTCTGAACTGTAGTATCCCTTCTTCCTGGCTGCCGCACACTAACTGTCACCTAGCATTTCGGTGCCAGGCTGGGCAGCTGAATCTGCACAGCAGAGGGGCAGGCATCACTTGCAACAATGGTAGATTTCAAAGTCACCATCCCTTGTCCCCCACTGCCCTCCTTGATTTGTCTCCGGTGAACTGCCACCTCTGCAAAAAGAGCAAAGATCTCAGGTGTGTTTGTGGAGAAGGTGTCTGTGAGCAGAGGTGCAGTTGGCATGTGGGTGCTGTTTCCTGTGGGCCTCACCTCTGGCTTGGGCCACCCAGCCCCTCCCTGTGCCCTGGAAGGTTTACCAGGAGGACCAGTGGGTAACATACCAGAGATCCACTTTTCCCTTCAGCTTCATGTCTGGCACCTCCAGAGCCACTTCTCAGGGTGTAGAGGATAGTGTGTTGCAGAATATTTGTTTAACTATGTAAAGATGTGTTGCATTTGTTTAATTATGTGAAGATGTGATGCTGTTTTGCCTTGCCTGCCTAAGGTACCTGATTAACAAAAAGCTGAACGGCCAATAGCGAGGGAGGAGGTATGGGTGGGACATCCGGACAAGGAGAGTAAGTAAGAGGAGGAATTTAGGTTGGAGGTGGTGGAGAAGGGAGAAAGAAAAAGAGCCAGGGAGAGCCAGGGGCCAGCCAGCTAGACACAGGAAGCAGGAAAGCAGGGCATAAAGAATGAAAGAAAAGTAAAAAGCCCCGAAGTAAAATGTAGACAAATAGAAACAGGTTCAATTAAACTAAAAGAGCTAGTCGCACAAGCCTAAGCTAAGACTGAGCATTTGTAATTAATAATAAGTCTCCATGTCTTTATTTGGGAGCTGGATGGTGGCCCAAAGAAAAATCCAACTACAAAAGTGGAGTGTCAATGTGAGCCAAGCCAGGGTGACCGTGTTTCACTCTGTCTGTGCAACAGATTTTCCATGATGGGCACTTCTCAGTTATTTGTTTTTTGAGACAGGGTTGCAAGTAACCCAGGCTGGCCTTGAACTTGGATAAAGCTAAGGATGATCTTGGCTTTTCTGCTTTCCAAGTTCTGGGCATGTGCCACCACACCCAGCCATTTTTCACTTTTTGATCTGCAAAGCTTGTCTCCCCAGTTTCCATGCCCAGGGTAGCTGGTTTACCCTCCTGCCCACCCTCTTGCAGGAGATCTGTCACCCTTCTCCAAGGCCTGAGATTTCACTGTGCCACAAACCCAGGAGACTTGACTGGGAAGCCTGCTGACCAAGTCTGTGCCCATCTGGAAAGGGAAGCACCAATTCCAGGCTTGGGAGTTAGCATGGCAGTCTTGGGCCCATAAGATACAAGGGTCTAATTCCACATGTAAAGCACAGGGCACAGAGACTTGTTGGGCGCCGAGTACCATTCCGTTCCGGTGATCTAAGCACAAACAGATCCTAACCCTGAGGATTAAGTTCCCCCTTAAATACTTGTGGGTTTTGAACTTCACGGGGAGGTTTGCCTGGGAATGCTGTCTTGGGATTTCATCAAACACTTGGAAAAGACTCTGAAAACATATTTCTGAGCCCTCCGTGGTCCCAGCCCAAATCCTACTTGGTTTTTCATGACCATAGCTGTTATTATTATTGTTATGACGACTGACTGAGGAGGTGGCTCTCCTGAGAGTTCAAGGTGCTATGAGTTGACTTGAGGACTCCCATGGTCCATCTGGCAGGCTCCAGCACACACTCCTGAGCTTGCAGAAATGACTGCCCCAAATCTGATGTTCGAATCAGGTGGTGACTCACTTTCAAATGACATGTTTATTCAGTCATCCAGCACAGACTGAGTCCCCTCCCTCTCTGTGCCTTGTAGTTGCAAGGAAACTCAGGAGATGAGAATTCTGACTACGCCATTCTCCTCTTCACCTCCCCCTCCTCCCCTTCCTCCTCCGTTTCTGGTTTCCCCAAGCACTGAGTGGTTGAACCCAGGGCCTTGGCAAGTGAGGCAAGTGCTCTGACACTGAGCTGTCTCCAGATCTTTCTCTGTGTCTTTCTTTTAGACACAGTCTCATTAAGTTGCCTAGGAATGCTTTGAACTCACCCTGTATCCCATGGCGACCTTGGACTTGATCCTCCTGCCTCAGCCTCCCAAATAGCTGGGATGATGGCCTGAGCCACCACCTGCGCTACTATTTTGAAAAGCTCACAGTGGGTAGTGGGTGGGGGAGGCCCAGGGACCTAGGACTATGAGGAATGTCACCTTTCCTTTAAGCTCCCACCAGAAAGACACACTAAACTCTGTGTGTAACATTCCGGGGCTTCTCTGGCACACGCTGCAAGCTCCTGCTCACTCCTGCAAGGCCTCAGAGCCACCTGGTCGGGTCTGTCAAGCAGTGACTGCACTTCTTGGTACCAATGTCTGTCTTAGTTAACTGATTGTTGTGACTAAATTGACAGGGGCAGTTTACGGAAGAAAGGGTTCCTTTTGGCACAGAGTGAGGGTGCAGCTCATGGAGGCAGGGAAGGCCTGGTGGCAGGAGGCAGCTGGCCACATGGCACCCCCAGTCAGGAAGCAGAGAGATGAACGCCTGTGTTCAGCTCCTGGTCTCCTTTTTACTTAGCCCAGGACCCCAACCCACAGTGCCACTCACACTCAAGGTGGGCCTTCCCTGCTCGGTTAACCCAGGCCAGACACTCCTCACAGACGTGCCAGACGTGTTTCCATGGGGATTCTGGGTTGCCAGTGGTTCCTTTCTTTTTATATTGTGTGTGTGGATGCTTCACCTGCACACCTGTCTGTGCACCAAGTGTGTGCCTGGTGCCCTCAAAGGCCAGAAGAGGGCATCAGATCCTGTGGAACTGGAGTTATGGTTGTGAGCCACCATGTGGGTGCTAGGAACAGAACCCGGGTACTGGTGAAATTATTAAGGCCACTCCACGCAGTTAAAAGGGAGGTTGATTTTGTGGGGGTAACTTACAATTGAATGGGTAGTTTACAGAGTCTGGGAAAGGCGTTGCGCAGTCCGGCGGTGTTCTCTGGAGAACTCTGTTCGGTCTACCTCCAGCAGCCAGGGTCCAGGAACTAAGAGGGCCCGCGCATCTGGAACCCAGGTCTTCAGTGTCCTCTCTCAGCCCCGCCTTGTAGGTGTGACAGTTACCGAAGCCTCAGTGGGGGTTGGAGCTTCCAGGTCAAAGCTGGAATGGCTGCCCACTACACCCGGGTTCTCTGGAAGAGCAGCCATTGCTCTAACTGCTGAACCACCTCTCAGTGAATTCTTTATGATCACTATCATTTGGATTTTAGTTTGTAGAGGCCATGTGTGGCTTATGGGCCTGGGGAGTTGGCTTCTTCCCTGTCCTATCTGTATACCTTTGGTTTCCTTTCCTTTTTTAAAAATTTATTAATTGTATTTTGTGTGTGTCTTAGGGCTTCTATTACTGTGATAAACACCATGACTATAAGCAATTTGGAGAGGAAAGGGTTTATTTCAATTACAGTTTCAAATAACAGTTCATCATCAAAAGCACTGAGGTCAGTAACTCTAGCAGGGCAGAAACTGGGAGGCAGGAGCTGATGCAGAGGCCATGGAGGGGTGCTACTTACTGGTTTGCTCTTACAGCTTGCTCACCCTGCTTTCTTAGAATTCTGGACCACCAACCCAGGGGTGGCCCCACCCACAATGGTCTGGGCCCTCCCCCATCAGTCACTAACTAAGAAAATGCCCTACAGGCCTGCCTACAGCCCAGTGTTACAGAGGCATTTCCTTAATTGAGGTCCCCTCCTCTCAGATGACTCTAGCTTGTGTCAAGTTGACACAAAATTAGCCAGCACAATTGACTCTTGTCAACCTGACACACAGACACATTAAGCCACACCTTCCTTTCTCATTCACCCCCAGGGCCTCACATTAACAACATAAAATAACTTTACCAATTCAAACACACTAAAATTGCAGTCTTTAAAAATCTAAAATCTTGTTTAAAAGTTCAAAGTCTTTCAGCTCTGGGCTCCTGTAATAATCAAAATTAAGCTAAATACTTTCTTCAAGAGAGAACGAGTCACATCTGAACAAAGCAAAGCCAAACTCCAACAGTGTAAATAACTCAATGTCCAATATCTGGGATTCACTTACGATCTTCTGGGCTCCTCTGAAGGGCTTGAGCAACTTTCCTGGCTCTGCAGCACATGAAGCTTGTCTTCTAGGCCCGGGCTGGCTCCAATCCACAGCTGCTGCTGTTCTTAATGATCATCCCATGGCTGGCATCTCCAAAATGCTGGGGTCTGCTGCTGTAGCTAGGCTGTACTTTCACCAGAGGCTTCTCATACATTCTCTTCATGGTGCCAAGCCTCAACTTTTCTTCATGACCCCTTCATGCCTTCCAAACCAGTTCCACCTGGGAGACTCTTACACATTACCAAGTTCAGCTGCCAGCACGAGGTACAACCTTGGCTGCCTCTGGAACACAGCTTCTGTGTGCTCTCAGGAAATACTTCCCAGGAGATTTCACCTCTACAATGCTGGTCTCTTTGCTAATTTCTCCAGCGACCAGCATCAAGTATCCCAGCAAAGCAAAGGTTTCACTTTAATAGTTCTGGTATCTTGTTAACCATAGCTGGTTCTTCAGCCCCAGCTAACTTAATTCAAAATAACAAATGGCTCCAGTAGTCTTTAAACTACCCTCTGAAATGTCGCAAGCCAGGCCTCCATCTTCTGCATTGTCCTCAACATTTTTATCTTCCAAGCTCCTACAGAGCAGCCCACTGAGATGCCAACACTCAATGGCCCTTCTAGTTCAAAGTTCCGAAGCCCTTCCATGGTCGGGTCTGTCACAACAATACTGCACTATCCTGGTACCAACTTGCCTTAGTTATGGTTTCTATTGCTGCACTGAAACACTATGACCAAAGAACAGGTTGGGGAGGAAAGGGTTTATTTGGCTTACACTTCCATACATAGTTTTGTTCATCTTCAATCACTAATTAAGAAAACGCCCTACAGCCGGATCCTTAGGGAGGCATTTTCTCATTGGAGTTTTCTCCTTTCAGGTAACTCTGGTTTGTATCAAACTGACATAAAACTAGTCAGGACACTGAGTAAGCCATGATGAGCAAACCAGGAAGCAGCACCCCTCCATGCATCAGTTCCTGCCTCCAGGCTCCTGCCTGGTTTGAGTTCCTGTCCTGGCTTCCTTTGATGCACATCCATGGGCATGCACACGCTCCTCACATACACCTACCACCACCACCCACACCCACATATACACACAGAAATGCCATGGCTGTGGCTCAGTGGTTAGGCACCTGCATAGCATGAGTGAGCCCTAGGTCCCATCTCTAGTACTGAGGGAAGGACACTTCATAATCTAGAGGCTTCAGACAAGCTGGCAGAGTAAGCGTTGATTATTTTAGGCTTGGGATGAATGTCCTTCCTGATCGAAGGACTTAAAACAGAAGCGTCAGTGGCCCCAAGTGCCTCTTGTCTGTGGCCTAAGCCCCTCGTCAGTCCTACGGGGCTTTTGCAGGCATCCACAGCCCCTCCGGTCATCCCCAAGTCTCCTGTGTGGGCTGCCCCTACCTGGCGGCCTGAGACTGGTCACCAGGAAATTTATACATCTGGGATGTGTTAATTGATGTCTAGAAAAATAAGTAGGGTAATCGTGGGGGCATTTCTGGTAAAGAGGCTTGAATAGGTACCCTTCTGGAGCCAGATGACTGGGGCCACGCCTAGTGGTGTGTGGTCTGGGAGCCTCTGGTTACCTTGCCCTTGTGCGACTCTGCCCAGAAACTGTTGGCAGGGCTGTGGGCTGATTTATGGTGGTTTCCTGTGGAGCCCAAGGCCCCAGTCTGCGGCCTCTCTGCCACCCTTTCACAGACACAGCTAGCTGTCGGTCTGTATGAGTTCCCCGTGGTTGCTATAACAAATGACCACAAGCTGAGTTGCTTTAAACAATATAAACTTACTGCCTTAGTCCCAGAGTCAGAAGTCTCAGGTCTGTCCTAGTGGAGAAGGTCTAGGTGCAGCAAGGCTGGCTCCTGGAAACTCGGCCAGGCCATTTCTCTTCTTTCCCAGCTCTGGAGTCCGCCTCTATCTCATTCTCTAGCCTCAGAGTGTTTCCCTCAAGCCCCTGCTCCTGCCATCACATCTTTCTCCCCTGACTCTTCCCTCACACTCCCCTTTTAGAGGTGATGTATATGATTTCGTCTGGCCCACCATTTCCTTCAGGACACTGTCCTTACGATTCTTAGCAGAATCACATCTGTAAAGGCCTGCTCACAGTGACTGAATGCTGTCTCCAAACACTTGCATCCAGTGGGTACCTTACTTAGCAAAGGGCTCCTTAAGTTCTGCACACGTAAAGAGACTTTGTGTCCAGAGTTTTTCTTTGTGTGTGTGTACACAAGTGTGAGTGCCTCTGAGTATGCACACGCATGCTATTGTAGCACAGTGCACATGTGAAGTCAAAGGAATCCTTGGCATGGCGGCAGGGGTGTGGTGGTGGGGGGTGTCTCTCTTGTTTCTGCTGCAGTACTCCAAGCTTCTGGATGATTCTCTCATCTCCACCTCCCATCTTTCCATAGGAGTGCTGGGTTTACAGATGTGTGAGATCCAGGGTCAAACGCAGGTCATCAGGCTTGCAAGGCGACATCTGGAGTTCTATCCGGTGAATCATCTCACTGGCCCTAACACATTTTTCTTCAACTTTCATAGCTATGTATATATTATAGGCTTACAAATAAAATATACTGACGAAAGATCATAAAGAATCATTAAGAAACAATTTCTTAAATTATCTTTTTATTTCATGTGCATTGGTGTTTTGCCTGCATGTATGTCTATGCGAAGGTATCAGACACCCCTGGAATTGGAGTTAGAGACAGTTGTGAGCTGCCATGTAGGTGCTGGGAATTGAACCTGAGTCCTCAGGAAGAGCAGCCAGTCTCTTAACCACTGAGCCATCTCTCCAGCCCCTCTGAAACAAGTTTTTATAGGGGGCAGCAGGGCAGTTCAGCAGCGAGGGCACTTGCCATGCGAGCCTTGCCACCTGGGTCTAATCCCTGGAGCCCACATGAAGACAGAGGACTGAGAACTAGCTCCACAGAGTTGTCCTGTGACTGTGGCACAGCCCCCTCCTACCTTCACACACTGATAATAAATAAAATTAGAAACTGAAACAATAAAACAACCCATTGGTATATATGTATATCATATATATACATGGTGTACACACACACACACACACACACACACACACACACACAGTTTTACCATTAGAGACTAAAGTAAATTTCTATACTTATGAGATGGATGTCTGATTAAAGCAAGCTGTATTTAGAACTGGCCTCCCAAAGTCAGGATTTCCGAGAGCAGCCCCTCACTGGCTTTTGAGGTCCCTTGTATGATAGAAAACAGCTGTTAGGATAGTTGGCTGTCAGTTCCTGGACAAGAGAATGGGGAACTCAGGGCTCCAAGCTGTCTGTGGGGTAGACAAGTGCAAGAACACATCATGTGGAAGGGGGTCATGAAGACAAAATTTCGTAAGGCAAAAGGGCAATCATATCACAGGTACAGGAGTTTAGCAAGGCAAAGGGGTAGGTATACAGCATGGGGTCAAAAGATCAGTGTAGGTTGAAAACATGGTTTGCAGGATACATTAGGCTTAGTCAACAAACTCATTCTTGTAAGGTATGGAGACTTAATAGCAACATAGGACAATGTGGTCCCTTAGCAACAATGTGGCTCGCGTTTTGGTTTCACCATTGACTCTTGCCTGAAGGCTAGGAAGAGCCTGGGTCTCTCGACACCTCCGCCCAGGCTTGTGACCTTCAGGACCAGGAGAAAAGCCAGTAGCTCTGGTGGATCCTCGGAGCCCAGTGCATCACAGGTGATGGCCACAGTTTCCAGGGACAGTGCACGACACACTCAGTTTCCATTGTTCAGCAGGGGACCTGGGCATGGGGAAGAAGCAGGTTGGCTGGGGAGGGGCTGCTCACCTCAATCATGTTGACACAGTTCCATGGGGACAGTGTCTGGCACGTGATTAGCCCTCTGGACACCTAGAGGAGAAAGTGGCTTTGTGAACATGGCTTCATCTGTGGATGTTGCATGACAAGGTGACCTCTGCCTTGGGCTTGTTCATTTGGATTCCTGCCTCCCCATTCCCAGCTGTGTGTCACGAATGGCAGGGCAGACCCTCAGGGGCCTGGCTGTCACAGGCAGGGGATGAATGGTCCCTGCTCTGGAACCTGCTGTTCAGGCTGGGAAGTCCCACAGAGGTCCCGGCCTCTGGAGCATGCTGGCAATGAGTGGGTGAGCATCTACAGTGTTTGGTAGTCTCCAGTCAACTAAGTGTTCCTATTCTTTTGTTTTGTTTTGTTTTGTTTTGTTTTTCAAGACAGGGTTTCTCTGTGTAGTTTTGTTCCTTTCCTAGAACTTGCTTTGGAGACCAGGCTGGCCTTGAACTCATAGAGATCTGCCTGGCTCTGCCTCTCCGGTGCTGGGATTAAAGGCATGCGCCACCACCACCCAGCAAGTGTTCCTATTCTTGTGGGTGATCAGTTGCTCTGAGAAAGCGATAACACCTAGATAAAGCCATGGCAGGGACAGTCCAGCCGGGAGCAGGGAGAGCTATGTTGGGGCCAGCTGTCTGTCCTCATCAGGTTTAGGATGACACCAGCCTCCATTCAAAGGCGCAGTACCACAGAGGCAGGAAGGCTGCCTCCACTATAGGCCTGAGCCAGAGACACAATGTACCGTGTTCTCTGCGTGAGTCACTGCAGCATAGTGCCTCAGCCTGGATCCTTCAGAGACTGACCCTCCTGTCCTGGCTTGGTTTCCTGATGCTGCACTCAAATACCCGAGGGAGGGTGAAAGGCTCACAGTTGAGGGTACTGCCCGTCGTGGACGGGAAGTCTAGGCGGCAGACGGGAACATGAGGCAGCTGGGCTCAGGGATCTACAGTCACAGAGCAGAGCAGTGGATGCAGACCAATGCTCTGCTCTCCTGTGGTTATGCAGCCCATGACAGTTAAAATGGGTCTTCCCTTGTGAATTAATGTAATCAAGACACACACCCCAGGCATGACCAGAGGTTCTGGATTCTGTCCCTTTAACAGCACTATCACACTCCTCACTTCTGAGGAGCAGAAGTCTGAAGCAGGGTGCAGGCAGGCAGGTTGCTGTGAAGACACCATCTGGACTTGCTGGTGACCTGTCCTTGCCCTGGGTTTGACCCCCTTGTAAGACACTGATCACTTCAGCCCAGGTGCCCACATGTGACTTCTGGCCTTGTGCCTGTCTGTGAAAACAGCCACATCTTGCGCTCCTGGGGATGAACAGGAAGTTTGAGAACTCAAAGTCAGTCATAACAGAAATATAGAATGTTCTCTAGGATGTTTTTTTTGTGAGCATGGGTGTACAAGTGTGTGTGTGTGTGTGTGTGTGTGTGTGTGTGTGTGTGTGTGTGTGTGTGATGTATGTATCTGTATGTGTGTATGTGTGTATATATATCTGTGTGTATACATGTAGATGTGGGGGGCACATTCATGTGTGTACAAGTGTGTGTAGAGGGATCTGAGATTGATACCGGGGATCTTTCTCCATCCTCTACATTATTTAGTGAGGCAGGGTCTCTGAGCCTGGAACCCCCACCCCCCCCCCCCCCCCCCCGCTGGCACTAGTCTAACATACTCTGGGGATCCCCTGTCGGAACCTCTCCAGTGCTGGGATTATGAGCAAGTCAGCAGCTGTGCCAGCCTGGCTTTTGTGGGTTCTGGGGAATCCACGCTCAGTCCTCATGCTTGTACAAGTCTTTACCCACGAGCCCTCTCCTTAGACCTTCCACAGAGTTTTAACGTTCAGAACTGGCTGTGCGAGAAGGGACATGTAGCTTCGAGAGCATTCTGTCCTCAGTGTGGTTTGTGGTGACATGCTATGGTCTCAGTTCCCAGATTGTAGATACTGAAACCTCAACAAGTCCTCATGCTCTGAGACTGGCAACCGGGTGGTCGCTCTGCGGGTCTCATCAGGGTTCCTTCCTGCTGTTGCTCCTTAGCTGACATCTCAGCTGGGGTGGGAGGGCCCAAGGTGACTTGCTGCACCCAGGAGTTGGCTCTGGCTGTCAGTTCAGGCTCTGTGTTGGCTAGATGGTCACAGAGGTCCCTTGGGAGCCAAAGCCAAGGCTCGAGTCTCCTGCTTCAAGCTGGGAACTGACGCATGGTTAGTTCCGTTGCATTCCGTAGGCCAAAGTCACACGGCCTTTGTGGGCACACGGAGGGGGGTGTCACAGCAAAGGATCAAGGGAGTAAAGGCAGAATCACCCAGGGCTAGAGCTCTGATGGACCATGTGATCACTGCTTTCTGGGAGAGCCATCGCCAGACACAGTGAGCACAGAGCCAGCCGTGGGCTACATGGCTGATGGTGACAATCTGTAGTAAACACACAGGATGAGTCAGGTGATGTCATCCTATATTGTCCATGGCCAGGCCTGTGGCCACAGGTCATTTACTCACTCTGCTTCCTCAAAGCTGTACTGTGTTAGTTTGTCTTGGCTTAGGCAGGAGGGAAGCTTGTGTGGAGGTCAGGGGACAACTATGGAAATGGATTCTCTCCTTCCACTCTGTCCCCTTCCACTCTGTGGGTCTAGGGCAGTGGTTCTCAACCTATGGGTTGCAACCCCTTTGGGGCAGAATGGCCCTTTCACGGGGGGTTGCATATCAGATATTGACATTATAATGCATACCAGAAGCAAAATTACAGTTATCAAAAAGCAACAAAAATAGTTTCATAGTTGGGGTCACCACAACATGAGGCCCTGTATTAAAGGGTCTCAGCATTGGGAAGGTTGAGAACCATTGTTCTAGGGGATTGAACTCAGGTCATCAGGCTTGGCAGTAAACATTCACAGCTATATGAGCCATCTCCCTGGCTCTGCTCACACTTCTTACGAAAGGAAATGAGCATTTGCCCTTCTGAGTCTGGCTTATTTCTCTTAACTTGGTGATTTCTGGTTCCATCCATTTTCCTGGAAATGACAGGGATTTTCTTGGATAAGACTCCATTGTCTACATGTTCGAATTCTCTTTTTCCAGTCACTTGTTGATAGCCCTCTAGGCTGGTTCTTTTTCTCAACTACCCTGCATACAGCAGCAGTGACCATGCAGGAGGTGAAGGGTACCTTGTGTTTCGTTGACTTGGGCCCTTTGGGTACATGCCAGCATTGGTAGCTGGGTCAAGGGTGGTTCTATTTTTAGTTGTTTTCTTTTGGAATCTCCACACTGATTTCTGTAGTGGCTGTACCATTTTACATCCTGGGGACATTTTTGATTTAATTTAAAATGATCATTTTATATGTATAGGTAGGTGCTTTACCTGAATGCATGCCTGTGTGTTACGTGTGTGCAATGCTCGCAGAGGCCAGAAGAGGACATTGGGTCTCCTGGAACTACAGTTATAGAAGGTTGTGAGTCACCATGTGGGTGCTGGGAATAGAACCCTAGCCCTCTGCAAGAGCAGCTAGTGCTCTAGACCTCTGATCCATCTCCCCAGTCCCTCTGGCCATTTAAAAAACTAGAACAAAGGCTTTCATAGGCGAGCTAGCCAAACTGTATGAATATTCCCACACAATGGAAGGAGGCTAAGGAAGGTGTGGGACCTGGACTCTGGGGTGTGAGGCCCCCACTACTCTCCTCACATCTGCTTCTGCAGTGGGAGTCCCCTCCCCATTGTTCTACCCGGCCCTGGGCTCCATCCTGTCCTGGTGGGATCCCTGCAGTGTCAGCCCTTCTGCCTCTGTGCTGGAAGGAGCTGCCTGTGGGTGTGGGTGCGGGTGCAGGAACTCTCTCCTCCTGCCCAGGCAACTCAGACCTGGGGCTCAATTCTTGCCACCCCACCCCCACCCCGTGGAGTTCCAAGCCAGGGGAACATGAAGGCCACCTGCTTCCTATTCCAGATGGTTAGGATCTGCGACAGTTAACCCTCCTGAGACTCTAGTCACGACAGCTCCCCTCTGCCCTTGTGTGAGGCCGTACAGGCACCAGTCCATCCATCCCCCCCATAACCATGTCCTTCTGGCACCCTGTTCAGAATGTGGCCTTGTCCAGACACCATCTTCACAGGTGGAGAAGGGGTGAGGGAAATGCATTCAGGCTGAGTTAGGGTTAAAGTTGATGGGGGTTGGGGGTGGGGGGGATGACAGATGTCCTTGCAAAGTGACAGGAGAAACAAGACTCTCCTTCTGTGTAATGACAAATTTAAGAGACTTTCAAGTTGTGAAACAGAGTTTTCTTTTGGGTTCTGCAGAAGCTGGTGTCAGTCTGGGCAACAGGCAAAAAAAGCTGGGGAGCCCGTGTGACTACCCTAATTGCATGTCCCTGCCTCCTTTTAGTTCAGGAGGTACAAACTTCCTGTGTCTAGGTCCCCCCTCCCCCAACTTCCTATCCTATTGGTTCAGGATGCAAAGCCTTATCTAACATATATCCTGGGGCTCCTTTTCTGACATATGGCTCCAGTCACATAACTGCCTCTAACTTCTCTTTTGTTTATTGTTGCTTTTGAAACTGGGTCTGTGTAGCTCTATTGATCCAGAACTCGCTATGTAGACCAGACTGGCCTCAAACTCATAGAGATGTGTCCTTGGAGCCCTCTCAGTATGGCCCCACTAATGACCCAACCTACAACTTGAGAGTAGGCTCCTGGTCCCAGAACTGGGAGGAAGCACGAGTGTGCTGCCTTTTGGGTCTGGGGTGTGTACCACAGTGTGGATGCTGGTCAGCTGACTGGGGTGGTCTCAGACCACAGGCTGTGCTGGTCATACCTTTCTTTGCAGTGGGATGCTCAGGGTGGTTCCCAAGAAGTAGTGCTTGGAAGTCGGGTGGTGGTGGTGCATGCTTTTAATCCCAGCACTCGGGAGGCAGAGGCAGGCAGATCTCTGAGAGTTTGAGGCCAGCCTGGGCTACATACAGAGCAAGATCCAGGACAGCCACCAAAACAACCCAGAGGAACCCTGTCTCAAAAAAACAAAACAAAACAAAACAACAACAACAACAACAAAACCCACCAAAAATAAACAAACAAAGAATCAAACAAAGACAAAAAAGAGGAAATAGTCTCGGTAGTTAGTGTTAGAGTTTTGACCACTCAGCCGTCAGAGAGGGAGGAGACACACAAGGCTGAAGAATCCTCAGTGGTAACTCATACAGCACACTGGCTTTGAGAGGTGCGCCTCTTTGTTTGTTTTGGTGAGACAGTGTCTCACCATGTAGCCATGGCTAGCCTGGCACTCGCTCTGTAGACTGAGACTGGCCCCGACCAGACGGGCCTCAAACTCCAGAGCTCTGCCTGCTTCCACCTCTGGAGGGCTGAGATTAGAAGTGTGCACCACCAGCCGGGTGCTGCTGCTGCTGCACACCTTTAATCCCAGCAGTTAGGAGGCAGAGGCAGGCAGATCTCTGAGACCAGCCTGGTCTACAGAGTGAGTTCTGGGACAGCCGTAGAGAAACCTTGTCTTGAAAGACCAAAAAAGAAAAAAAAAAAAGTGTACACCATGCCTGGCTTCTGGGAAGCACATACTAACACTCGGTCCATTTTCTAGATGGGGATTGGGGGTGGCAGGAGGGAGCACAAGGCTTGGTCATTGTCTTAAGCCTGGAAGTGGTCAAACTCTGTCCAGGCCTTAAGGGACCTGGGAACTGATCTGGCTGGCAGCTTGAAGGAGATGTTTCCTTCCCACCCTAAGCTTGGGTGGGAAGTGCTCTGGCTGATCAGTCAGAAGGCCTGGTTCATACCCTAGGGTTGAAGATGGGACCAGAGCTGCAGAGTTACAGGTTCAGGTCTATAATCTTCTAGAGTTCATTATCAACCCAAGGCTACTGCCCCCTCCCCCAGCAGAGCCTCCTGCTGGTCCCAGGCAGGGCTGCAACCACCATGCTGGCTGGCCAGAGAGGCTGGGGTGCCTTCCAGTGGACTCTGTGCCTATAACCGGATGCCTGACAGGTGTTGGGGCTCAAGGGCCAGGATAGGGAGCTTGCAGGAAGATGTGCATCCAAGTGCATCTATTGTAGGGGTTGAAGCCATGCCAGGGGAATGGCCAGAGGCAGCATGAGCTGGGATCCTGGGATTTCCCAAGTCACCATCCTTCTTTGTGGAGATACAATCAGATTTCCGCTTTGTGATTTTCCCCTGGGGACAGAAACACAGACTGAGGAGTCAAAGAGAAAACACAGAAACAGGAAAAGAAAAACATTGCTCAAACACAAGACAGCTTTTTAAAAATTATGTGTAAGTTGTGGGAGGTGTGTACACACTTTTAATCCCAGCACTTGGGAGGCAGAAGCAGGTGGATCTCTGAGTTTAAGCCCAGCCTGGTCTACAGAGTGAGTTCCAGGACAATTAGGGCTACACAGAGAAACCCTGTCTCAAAAAAACCAACACACACACACACACACACACACACACACACACACACACACACAGAGTTTTTATGTATGTGTGTTTGTATGTATGTATGTATGTGGGTAAGTGTATGCCAGGTGTGGGGGTGTCAGAAGCCAGGAAAGAGTGTCAAGTCCTCTGAACCTGGGGTTACAGGTGACTGTGAGCTGCCAGTTGGTGCCAGTCCAAACCTGGGTCCTCTTCAAGAGCAACAAATGCTCTTAACTGTTGAGCCATCTCTCCAGCCCCAGTTATCACTTTTTGTTTCTGTGAAGACAGGATCTCACTTTGTTGCTCAGGCTGTCCTTGAACTCACTGTGGAGTCTATGCTGGTTTCAGAGTCATGGCGATCCTCCTGCCTCAGCCTCTCGGCTGCTGAGGTTACAGGAGTTTGGCAGCACCAACAGTCAGTCTACTAGGTGCTGAAGACCAAACCCAACTTCAAGTACACTAGACAGACACTTTCCAGACTGAGCCACACCCTGGCCTACTCTCACTTCTAAAGGTTTGTCTGGATTAGTCACGTTGAATAAGAAAGACCTCCCTGTCCTCTCCACCCAACTAGGGGCAGACATTTGTTCTTCCTCATTTGACCACGCCGCTTTACATACCACAGGCAGTGGGGCAGATACAGAGAACAAAGTTCCAGGGACTGATGACCCCCTCTTTATGACTTCTAGTTCTCCAGCACCTCATGGACCAATGTGGCTGCCCTGCTTCAGCCCTCACATGTCTATTCCAGGTATTTAGGAAGCAATAAAGGCAATGTTGCCTCCTCTCTTTTGAGGAGAAATCCCTCCTGGTGAGATGGCTCAGAGCTTAAGGGGGCTTGTCACCAAGCCTGATGACTTGAGTTCAATCCTTGGGAGCCCATATGGTCCTCTGATCTCCACGTGAGCACTGTGACGTGTGTGTTACAGTCATGCACACACAAAATGTAATAACATTTTTTAAAAAGCTGGGTGATTCGAGAGCCCACAATAGAGAGCTGGGCATAGGTGCATGCCTCTAATCTGGCATGCTGTGAGTTTGAGGTCACATAGTTGGCATAGTGAGTTCCAGGCCAGCCAGGTCTACACAGTGAGACCCTGTCTATAAATATAAATAGAACGTATCACAGTTCTGAGAGATGGGTCAGCTGTAGCTAGGTGGGCGTGCAGGTCACGTGTAATCCCAGCACTCAGCAGACAGACGAGATGCCCCAAGCAGGCTGGTCAACTAGACCCCCAACTCTTTGAGTACTGGGTTCAAGTGAGAGACCCATTCAGGAAGATACTCGGCATCAACCTCAGACTTCTAACACACACACACACACACACACACACACACACACACACACACACACGAGTGCACACACATATACACATATGCCCTAACACATTTAAGCACTATGCATATGCACAAAATGCATAAACATGCACACTACACGTGCAAAAACAAAACAAAAAGCCAAGATGTCCTGTAGAGTCACACACAACTGTCTCATTCTTTTTTTTTTTTTTTTTTTTTCTTTCACTGAAACAGTTTTAGAGATGGGAGCAGCTGTAAGGCCATCAAGTGACCAGATGGGTGTGTGTGTGTGTGTGTGTGTGTGTGTGTGTGTGTGTGTGTGTTTGTGTGTGTGTGTAAGCCAGGAAATGGGCAGAATATCCCAGACTCAGCCCTTGTAGCCTTGCCACTCACTCTGGAGTCAGTCACTTATTTGTGTGTGGGGACGGTGTCACAATATTTATGTAGCTGCATAATCTTAAGTCTCACGCTTGTCTTACTGGTGTCCCTTGTAAGAAGCCAGCCACCCTCTCTGTGTGACCGCTGACACTCCTCCTGGCCTTTCTCACTTCTCCCTGGTGTTTGCCAGAGTCACCCAGCACATACTCAACAAATGCTCATCTGGAACATGGATGTCTCCTTGGGTGTCCTCAGAACATCCCTTGACTTCTGGGTCCCCTTCTTGGTTCTGATTCCAGTAGCAGACCTGGAGCTGAGGATGCGGGGGTCACTGGTGAGAAGCACAAGGCATGGGGAGATGAGTAGTGATACGGGGTGAACAGGAGCTGACGTGATGGAATGCCTCGCTCTGGAATCTCCGAGAACTCAGGAAACATCTCCAGCCATGGCCAAGGGTCTGAGTGATGTACACCCGTGTTGTTGGACCATTGTTAAGGTTCCAGGGAAAAGTAAGCCCGAGGCACTGGGGTCACCATGCCATGGGTTGTCCTCTATTGTTCGTGCTGCTAAAACAAAAATAGCGGAGACTAGACACTTAAATGTTTTAAAGATTTATTTTGTATTATTAATATTATGTGTCTGTGTCTGCACGTGCTTGTGTGCAGGTGTCCCTGAGATCAGACGAGGGGATTAGATTCCCCTGGAACTAGAATTACAGGTGTTCGTGAGCCACCGATGTGGGTGCTAGAAACAGAACTCAGGTCTTCTATAAGAGCAACAAGTATTCTTTCATTTTTTTCATTATTCATATTTTTTATATATTTTTCTTATTTATTTATTTATTTATTTATTTATTTATTTATTTATTTATTTATTTATTTTCGAGACAGGATTTCTCTGTGTGGCTTTGTGCCTTTTCTGGAACTCATTTTGTAGACCAGGCTGGCCTCGAACTCATGGAGATCCACCTGCCTCTGTCTCCCGAGTGCTGGGATTATAGGCGTGCACCACCACTGCCCGGCTAGCAGTAAGTATTCTTAATCTCTGAGCCATTTCTCCAGGCCCCAGAAGTTTATTTTTTTAATTAAAAAAAGTTTTTATGGTACTAGGGATTGAACCAAGGACCTCAGGAATACGAGGCAAGTGCCCTGCCACTGAACTCTACTCCCAGGCCCGCAAACAGTATGCATACATTTTGCTCATAGTTCTAAGGTCCAGGAAGGCCAAGGTCAAGGCTGTCTGGTGAGGGCTGCATGCTGCTTCTGAGGTAACTTGTTGCCATGTTCATACTCCTGATGGCAAAAGGATTGAACCTTCTCCTTCAGCCTTTTCGGAAGGTCCCTGCTCTCACCCCTAGTGACTCTGCATAATTCTCTCCCCTTGCTGATTTAAATTTCTGCATCTGATAGGATTTCAGAGCCCCTGGGGCCAGTCTGGGACTCTAGTCCTTAGAGTGTCTTGGTGGGCTGGGGCTCCCTGCTGTCCTGTGTCCTCCCCATAGCCCCACTGTGAAGCCTACGGAAGATTTGTGGCCGTTGAAATGTGGATTTCATAGGCTGTTGGCCCCAGTGTCCTCAGAGTTCCTGTTAGAGCGAGCTGCGGACCCCCACATGCATCCTCCTCCCCACCCAGCCAGTGCCAGTCTCACCCAGAGGGATGACAACCGTGGGTGCTGAGGGTCACCATCTCATCATCTCAGTTGCTCTTCCTGAGCTGTGCCCATCACAAAGCAGAACCCCATGTCTCTTTAGTGCCGATCATTAATGGTCTTTGACGCAGTTGCAGCCTGGTGACGTTCTTCAGCTGTTCGTTGGTGCACAAAAACCAGTGAGCGGTGGCGTTCCCTGGCCTTGGTGCTCCGTGCCCAGCTCACAAACGCTGATAAAAATAGCCGTTGAGTAAGAACTCCGGGTGGGATGTGAGCCAGCAGCCAGAGACCAGGGTCAGGAGAGCCTGCATCTTCGCATCAAAGGATCAGATCGTTGGACCACTGACCACCTTCATCTTACAGCCTGGTGCGGCCCCTCATCATCCCACTTGGCCCCTGGGAGGGGAGAATGGGCTCAGGATGGCCCCACATTCCCCTTTAGGCCTGAGCAGATCTTTCCAGATCCTGCTCCCTTAGGCCTGGAAGGACTTTCCCGTTTGTCCTAACTTCTCCAGAACCCAAGCCTCTCCCGGGTCACAAGGGCACGCCTGCTCGGATTTCTCAGGATGTCTGTGGACAGTCCCTCCCCCAGGGACAACTACTTGCTTCTTGGATCTTTCTCTTCTGGAACCTCCCAGGCATCCACAACGCCTACGTTACCATTTTTCAAATACAAAGGTTGTACGTTTTCTCTTTTCCTTTTTAAAGAGATTACATCCGGAGATTGCAAAATGAGGGGAAAGTTGATCAGAGCTGAACTCCCTGTGGCCCGGGGCAGCACCTATATTAGTTCCCAATGTGTCATTCTGCTCCAGTGATTTCCACACTAACCATTTAATAATTTAAGAAAGGGGGGTGGTGGCTGTGATGGTCCTCATTGGACAGATGGACCTTGAACACAGAAGTTCGCCATGTTCTCAAGGCAACAAATGGGAATTGCTGGGCTCTGAACTCACTGGATCAGGACGACACCAACCAGCAAACCAAAGACACCATTTGCCCCATGGGTGTTCCTGTCTTGGACGCAGCTGTGGCTCAGAGAGGTCAGGTGACTTGCGCAAAGACACACAGCTGGGGCATGTGATGAGGATGGAAGCTTAAATCTGTCATGATTCCTAGATGGTGTTCATTACTAGGCTAGGTGCTCAGCCCCTAGGAATGACAGCTTGTTTTTAATTGAGTGGCTGTATGGTGCCTGGTCATCTGTGGAGCTTTTTCTAAGAGCTCTGCAAGTTCTTTCATTTCCACTTGTGCGGGGCTGTGGTCTGTGCCCTTCTCCTTAAGGCTGATTAGGTTCTATGGTTTCAGCAACAGAGAGAGGCATACCTCCAACACCAGGTCATCAAAGGCCTCCCAAGCCACCCGGCTGTCCAGGATACTTGCTTTAGGGGCAGGTAGGTACCGCGGGAAAAGTATGACCACCTGGCACTGTCCACTGGAAAGGCTGGATGGAGCCACTTCAGGCAGCAGCTGGGCCCCTCCCACCCTGCAGCCAGTGTTGAATGCCATCGTCAATGTCTACCCCTGTCAACAGTGGACTGCAGCTAAGGAGAGGCCCTAAGGAAGGACCTGACTACACCTTCCCAGGTTCCCCACCTAGTCCAGTATAGGCCAAAAAAAGGGGGCTGTTAAAGATGTTGTATGTGGCCAGACAGCAGTGGCACACGCCTTTAATCCCAGCACTCTGGAGGCAGAGGCAGGTGGGTCTCTGTGAGTTCGAGGCCAGCCTAGTCTATAGAGCAAGTTCCAGGGCAGCAGGCCCCAAAACTACATAGAGAAACCCTGTCTCAAAAAACCTAAAAAAAAAAAAAAAAAAAGACGTGTGTGTGTGTGTGTGTGTGTGTGTGTGTGTGTGTGTGTGTGTACCGTAATCATAATGCTGGGTATCAAAGCATATATATGAATACACACATGAATCACTAGCAACAAATAACCACTATACAACTGGAACACCCAAGCCACTATAATACAGGACAATTTGCTACACAGTAGTACTAACTGTGACATTCTATTTGAGAAATTTGTTTAGCTCCCCTGATATATTAGCAAGAAAGGAAATAGTTCTGAAGTATCCAGTGTGTTCATCTTATACAGACACAGACTCCCTCATCTGTTCCAGCCACTTACAGGCCAAAGTCATGAGCTTTCCCGGCCCATTTGGGCTACTAGGACAAAATGCCACAGGCTGATGGGGTTGTACACAGTGGAGCTTGGGAGGTGAGGCTTTTCCTTCATTCATCCATGGCCTTTTCCTGTTCCCTCCCATCCCGAGGTGGAGGGGGCAACAATGGAGCTCTCTGGTTCTCTTTACAAGTCTTTGTGAATCTCACCAAATCCCAACTCTGTCCTCATATCTTCCTTGGGTAATTAGGTCTCAAAGCAGTAATCTTGAGGAGATACATTAAGACATAGCAGGGGTTCTGGCACAGGGTACCTAGGTTGGGATGCCAGCTCCCCAAATGGACAACCAGGTGACCCTGGACAAGTGCCTTCACTGACCTGTCCCTCAGTGTCTCTATGTATAAGCAGAGTCCTACTTTCCATTGGGCTGTGAGAACCTGACCAGAAGCTTCTCCTTAAGTTTCCTTGCATAGCTCCTGACACACAGAAACAAGTTTTGGTGAAGGACGAGAAAGGGGGTAGGTTAGGAGAGAAGGCCAGAGAGAAGGGAAGGGGGAAACTGAGGGAGAGCAAGAGGGAGAGCTGAAGGTTCTGGAGCTGGTACAGGGATGGTCAGGCTGAGGAAGACTTAGCATGGCAATTTGCCCTGAAGATGACAGACTTGTAGAGTACTTGGGTGAGGAGTGTCCTAAGAACCATCCTATGCCATCAAGGAACCTTACAAGGTTGCCATGAATAGCATCAGTAGGGAGATGTGCTAGGGCCCACCAGAGCCTGGGACTTCTTATTAACAAGCTCCTCCCACCCAAATGTTGGGCCTGCAGAAGAACCCTGTCCTTTATTACTTCTGGTTCCTGGGTGGGTACGGAACTAGGACCCAGTTTATCCTGTTCCCCTGCATCCAAAGCTTAATGGTCACAGGCAATTTCAACAGAGTGGGCATGAACACAGAGGCCTGTGACTCAGGAATGTGCCCAGGGATTTCCATGCTGGCCAGTCCCTTCATTTGGGAAAATGGGGATGTTGGGAACAGCACTAGTGTCTGAGGGTGGCCAGGTTGGGGTACTTGGCACCTGAGAGCAGCATGTAGAACACAGTTCTGCTCCCATTGGCCTTGTCCTGGTCACACCAAGGACTGTTCTGAAGCCCAGTTATTCAGCACTGACTCCTCTGGTACTTAGAAGAGAACACAGCCGGGGCTAGAGGTAGCATCAGGTGCTTACCTGCTTACTAAGTACTGGATGGCTGAGTGCATTCAGACTATGATGCTTCCGAAACTGAGCAGAAAGGAAGAAGATTTAAGACGGACAGAAAGGAAGGAAGGAAGGAAGGAAGGAAGGAAGGAAGGAAGGAAGGAAGGAAGGAAGGAAAAGATGCAGGGTGGTGGTGGCTCATGCCTTTAATCCCAGCACTCAGGAGGCAGAGGCAAGGTGGATTTCTGAGTTCGAGGCCAGCCTGGTCTACAGAGCCAGTTCCAGGATAGCCAGGGCTACACAGAGAAACCCTGTCTCAAAAACAAAAACAAAAACAAAAACAAACAACAACAAAAAAAACAAAAGAAAAGAAAACAAAAAGAAAGAAAAGAAAAATATTAACATACATCTGAATCTTTATCTGTACAGAGCTGCATCAAGGACTTGGGCAAAGATCTCTGGTCAGAATTCAGGTTCCCCAACATGTCTAGGTCCCTGAGGACCCCAGATCTGAGATGCCAGCGGGGGCCCTCTGCACCTGCTCCTGGCGGTGTTTGTGGAGGTATTAGTGGGAGGCCTTATTGGCAAGGGGGAGAATGCCAGCCTCTTGGGCTGGTGGTCTTTTGCAGTCTGGGGTTCCTCTTAGCTCTTCTGGCCCATTTCCTTACTTGCCCTTCACGGTTAGGAAATCGACCATACCTAATTTCCCAGATTCTGACCTCTGGATACTTGCTCTTGGTAGGTACCAAATGCCCTGAGACACATGATACTAAGCTTGCTGGAACCTGCCCCGGGGCTCCTGAGTAGGCAGGCAGCCTCTTCACACGAAGTGGGATGCTGCCTGCTCTCTGTATTGTTTGCTGGGAACCCCGAGATCCAGTGTTTCCATCTCCTAGCCTAGGAACCCGCAGTGGCAGATAAATCCGCATACCCGGGTTCTGCACGTGCCTCTCGGTGGTCTGTCCGGTTCTCCATTTGAGTGGCAGAGCCGGGTGGGGTCCGTGGGCCACCGCCTGGCCGAAAGTGCCTATCCCGTCGCGTACAGTAAATGCTCAATGAAAACGACTTTTATGGTCACGGCTAGGGGCCGCGCGCTCCTTGAGCACTGTGGTCCCCAGCGCCTCCACCCGCCCGAAGGCAGCAAGGCGGGGCGGGGCCGGGGCGGCGCAGCCCAATCAGCGCCGCCTGTGGGCTTGGGGGCGTGGCCCAAGCAGCTCCCAGCTACTACTAGGGGCAGCGCGCCTAATCCCGGACTCACTCGCAGCGTCTAGCATCCGCAGGGTCCCAGCGCCGCAATCTGCTCGCTCAGCTCTGCCTAGCTTGAGGCCAGAGTCCTGCGCAGGTGAGAGGGACTCGGTCCCGCCGCTCTTTTATTTGTATGAGAACAGGTCTCTCCGCGAGCCCAGGCTGTCATCAAACTCTCAGCCATTCCCCTGCCTCAGCGGTGATGTACCCTCTTTCTGTCTTTTGAGATGCTCTTTCCCTGACTGGGGCTGAGGCGGTGCTTTAGGGTTGCACGGCGGCGGCGGCCGGCGCTCTGCCGAGCCCCTACCTGCAAAGCCCTTTTCAGATGAAGGAACTGAGGCTCAGCCACGAAGCCTTTTGGCTGGGACTGACTGACTCACAGTTAGGAAGGCTGAAGAGCCAGGATCCCCAGCCTGGCTGCAGGCAGCTCCGAGCTCTTTTGCCCTCCCAGTGCTTTTTGCCATCATTTGGGGACGTAGTGTGTTGTCAGAGGGCATCGATAGCTGGTTGCATTAGAGGGTGTTTCATCCTGTATGGATAGGATCCAGGGGATCACAGAGGCAAGATCCTTTTGTCCCAAGTTATAGAGCCACGCCCCTTTACAGTTTCATTGGCAACAGGCTTGCGGTGAGGTCTCCTCTCCCTATTTTAGTTAAAAGTACTGAGGGTCAGAGAGGTAAAGTGATCTGTCCCAGCACAGACAAGACTGGAACCCACTTCTGACTGCTTCCAAAGCTTCGCATGGATGTGTCCAGGTATAACGCAGTCTGGCCTCCAAATCAAATTAATCCTGCTTCTCAGTTTCCTGACTGTTGGGATTACAGGCAGTTATTCTAGATAGTATTTTAGGGAACATATTCCAGTTGTTTGTTGTTGTTGTTTTTGCTAGAGTGGGCATCTTGAATAATTCCTCCTGTCAGGGGAATTGGCCCCAGGAACTTAGCAGGTTGGCTGCCCCAGATGAGGCAAGCCAAAGCCAGATGTCTGCTCCTGCAGTCCAATTTGAACTGGCCATCTTTCCAGGGAAAGGTGAGTTGCTAGGGTGACTAAGACTGTGCCAGACATTGTCTGGATGCCTGGCTCTTCTGGAGCCAAGAGTGGGTTCTGAATGTTCACCGTTAGCCCTGGACTCCTTAGCCCTGGTGAAGTAGAGTAGGCCTGCCTTTTCCAATAATCCCACACTCCACACATCAGGTCTGGAGTCTGACAGCCTTGTAGAACAAGGATGGGCCACATCCCCTGCACCACGTAGACCGAGGTGTGGGGCTATATTGCCTGTGCTGGGGGCTGTGCCTGGAGACGGTGCCTGGGGACCTCGGTCAGTGCTAGCTCAGAGTCCTGCCTCCAGGCTAGAGTCGGAATGTGGCTCATGATATTACCACCCTAGCTGGGCCTGGGTCTAGACATGAACACTCATGACTTTGAAGTCCTGCCCTTTTTAAGACAGCTGTCTGTCCACTGCTGCCTCTGCTTCTCGACCTGACCTTCAAGGGGGGGCTTTATCCCAGGGGTCAAGGAAAAACAGACAGAGGAAACGGAGAGGGAGGTTCCGATTCTTACAGGGAAGTGACGGTTACGCTAAGGTCCGCACCTGACACTTCTCTGAAACAACTGGTGACCAGCTATGTCCAGGGCTTCCTTGAGTAGTAATATCTCAGACTGCTCGGTGAGTGGGCATGCTCCATTCACTGAAGCGTAAAGTGCACACATGTGCAGAACGTGAACCAGCTGGGCCTAGGGAGCACTGTACCCCTAGCTGACTCCCCCACCAGGTTCCAAGGACAAATGTTGCTTTACCAAGTGACAAACGTGGCTGCCAGAGCAGAGTGGCCACAAGGCTTCTCTCATGCCATCAGGATGTTGTTAGCATCTCCAGGCACCTGGCCCTAGGTAGGTGGGGTGGGGTGGGGGGTAGGGCAAGAAGGGGCTGTACTGACAGGGCTCTTTACCAGGATGTGGTCAGTAAGTAAAAGCCTTGCCTGGTGGCCTGGGTCCATGGTGCTCCCAGATCCTGGCTGCTCTGCTGCAGAGGGGTGGAGTTGATCTGCAGGAGTGGGGGGCCCTAGGTGGACCAAGGGGAGTGTGAGGCTCTTCAAAGCTCCCACAGGGCACCCTTCTTGCATGGACTACACTGGAGTGTCTGCAGGCAGGACCCTGGTGAGGACGTAGGCCTTGTGGGAGCTGGCGCCGGGCTCTTCTCCGTCACCAGTATAATTTGTGCATAGGGGAGGTGCCTCTGTGTCTGCTGCTCTGGGAACTGGAAGCTTAAATTTTTTTTTTTTTAAATTCACTGCATTTGATGAGTCCCAGATGTGCAGATCCCGCGTCAGTCAAAAGGGTTGATGGCTTGATGGCTCTTCAGGAAGGGAAGCCGCAGGGCAGCCAGGAGGCCATCACTTCACATCAGCTAGGGTTCGGAAGACACCTTATGATGTCCCCAACAGAGCACCCTGCTCCAGAGCAAGCCAGCACAGTCACATGACTAGGTGCTGAGTCCAGGGTTTTCAGAACCAGTCATGTTCAGTTTTTTTTCCTTGAAAAACTATAAAATACACATCCATGTAAAATTTATCATTGTGGGGGGGGGCCTGAGGATCAAACCCAAGGCCTTGCACTTGCTAGGCAAGCGCTCTACCACTGAGCTAAATCCCCAACCCAAATTTATCATTTTTATTTAAAAATCATCTTTATTTATTGAGTGTGTGTGCGTGTATGTAGGTAGGCATGTACATGCTAGGGTGCATGTGTAGACGTCAGAGGATGACTCATAGGTCTCCATCTTTCCTTTCATTACTGTAGCTCCAAGCAAGTGATGGAATTTAGGTTTTCAGGCTTGGCCACGAGCACCTTTACACATGGCGTCATCTCACTGCCCCAAAATACACTACTTAAAAAAAGCATACTTATTTAGTTATTTTTGTGTGTATGTTTGTCTGCATGTGTGCTTGTGCACATGATTGTATTGCCCAAGGAGGGCCGAGAGGCATCAGTACCCCAGAACTGGAATTACAGATGGTTGTGAATCATCCCATGAAGGTGCTGGGGACCACACCTGGGTCCTCTGCAAGAACAGTAAGTGCTCTTTCTGAACTGCTCAGCCATCTCTCCAGCCCTCCAAAAATTTACCATATTAAAGTGCACAGCTGAGGGCCGTTAGTGTATTGGCAGTGTTGTATGGCCAATGCCACTACCTCATTCTGGAACATTCTTCTCATCTCGTGTCCGTGAGCAGTTGTGCCTCAGGCTTCTCCTCCAGCTGCTCACCTCTACAGCATTTTCTTTCTTTTTGGTTTTGAAATGGGTCTCACTGTGTAGCCCTGGCTGGCCTGGAACTCACAATATAGCCCAGGCTGGTCCATCTTCTTATTGCTTAGATTATAAATGTACCACTACCATGGCTTATTTTTGTGCTGGAGTTGGAACAAGGCATGTAAGACACACACACACACACACACACACACACACACACACACACACACACACACCACCCCTCACTGGGGGCTTCTAGGCAGGTACCTGCTCTACCTCTGAGTCATAAATCCCATCCTCTGTAGAGCACATTTTTCTTCTCATACTTCTACCAATGCCCCGCTTAGTGTTTTGGGAACACTATGCATATGGTTCTGTGATGTGTACACAGAGGAGACAGCAGGTCATGTGGTCACTGGATGTCTAACAGTGAGAAAGCTGACTCCTTCATCCTCTGTAAGGAAGCATCATCAGCTTGGCTACTTTCACCCAGATGACAGTGAGCTCTTCCGTGGTGGGTACAGACAGACACTGTTGCCTGGAGTTTTGTGGCAGGGCTGACGTCTTGTCCTGAGTCACAGCAACCCACTGAGACTCCTGTCTCAGACATTGCCCTGGGGGAGCCCTGCTCTGTTCCCCACCCCCAGATTGCAACTGTGGTATTTTCGGGCAGACACCCCCCTTTCCAGGCCATGGGGACATGATGATCTAGCCAGTGGGAGGTTTGCTTGGCCTCCAGCGCTGTGTCAGCTTAGGAAAAACCCACAAAATTGGGGGGGAAAGGCCTAATGAGGGATTTTGCAACTTCTGGACCATCATAAAAAAATTTACAAACTATGAGAGCCCGAATTTTCAATCCAGTTTCTGGAATGTGTCATGTTTTGATCCTGAATGGCAACATTCCAGAAGAAAAGGCAGCCACGCTTCCATTTTGCTTGGAGGCCAGAGATCCCATTAGCTAACCCTGTCCCAAAATTCTTTCAGGCAGGAAGAGTTCCACTTGCTCTCGAGGACTGGGAGCTGGCATCAAGCCTGTCTTCTGACCCTTCGTGGAGTGGGCCCAGGCCACCAGACCAGAGAGGCCATGTATGTTTCAGCTGCAGGGAAGAGGGAAAGAGAGCTGAGGGGAGCCGCTGACTGCACCAGGCACAGCACCACACAGGTCCACAGGCCTGGGTTGGGAATGGCCAGAGTGAAGGGTCAGCTCAGGGTAACAGTGTCTCTCTTGCCATCATGGGCTGTACCACTAAGCAACCACTACCTAGGAGCAAGTCATGAAGATGATTTGCCCTGGGATATCGCTTTTTCTATACTAAGTTGTGTTGCCAAAGTAAGGGTACCCCAGGGACTCTGGGGATATGAGAACTACTCATGGGGTTTTCTGGAGCTCTGTGCTTACAGGCAGAGGCGTGGGGTGCACGGTAAAAGCATCGGGTGGGGCTATCTGGCATCATACCGTGCCATGCCCTGACCTCCTTTGCCAACAAAGAGCAAGCCCTCTGCCACTGACCTCCAGCCTGTGCTGTGCACAGCTGACCTGTGGCCACTGTATGTTTGCTCTGGTCTGGTTTTATTCCCAATGACTCTTCCTAGCAGAAGTTACCAGAGTCTTCATGAATGCCAGGGATAGAAAATGACTTGAAAATAGGAATTTCTTGACACACTCAAAGCAATCCTTCCTGCACGAAATATGAAGTATGTTCTAGGATTAGGCAGGTGATAAGAAGGTGAGCCAAACTCTGGAAGTGTTGGGGTCTGGGAAATGTCGGTTAAGGTAGGGGAAGGTAAACTGGTGATATGACTGAGTTGGCAGAGCGCTTGCCTAGAAGGCACAGTGCCCTGGGTTCCATTCTCAGCACCCCGTAAACAGAGCATGGTGGCACACACCTCTAATTCTAGTGCTACAGATAGAGGCAGGAGGTTTAACAATTCAAGGTCATCCCTCAGCTACATAATGAGTTTGAGGCTAGCCTGGGCTATGTGAGGGTCCTGTCCCAAGTAAACAAATAATAGAACAAAACTAAAGGTAGGGAAGGCAGGGAAGGAGGAGACAGGTGGACTTTGTTTGTTTTTGTTTTTTCAAGACAGGGTTTCTCCTTGTAGTTTTGGTACCTGTCCTGGATCTCGCTCTGTAGACCAGGCTGGCCTGGAACTCAGAGATCCACCTGGCTCTGCCTCCCGAGTGCTGGGATTAAAGGTGTGCGTCACCTCCACCAGGTGACAGGTGGGCTCTTTAGAGCAGTGATTCCCTAAGTGGGGTCCCCAGACCAGCAGCATCCCATGTGACCTCAGTAGAAACATAGGTGACCAGGTCTCAGCCCAGACCCGAACCAGGGAGTGCAGCTGCTATTTATCTGTTCTTGTCTTTGAAACAGATATTACTATGTAGCCCAGGCTGGCCTTGAATCTGCTAATCCTTCTGCCTCTGGAGGAGATTGGTTGCTGAAACATTCTTGTAACCCCAAGCCAAGGAGCAGGGTGTTTGGGGCTGGAGTTCCCCTTAATAGTACAGCACGTGGGAGGCCTGGTTTAGCAGCAACCAATAAGCTCAAACCAAAACCTTTCTTAGAAGCATGCCCCGCCTGGTGGCGCACCATGCGCAGGGTTGATTCCAGATGCTCTGGAGCTCCAACCAGCGTCACAAGGAGCTTGGCGCTTTCCAGAGCATGTGGAGTGGCTCTGAGTGACAGGGACCTTGCTGGGTGCACCTACTTCCCTGCTCTGGAGCCAGTCCCACACCGATCCAGAGCTGCTCCAGCTGCAGGGCTGTGGAGACAGCTCAGTCGGCAAAGTGCTTGCTGTACAAGGCCAAAGACCGGAGTTCAATCCCTAGAACCCATGTAAAAATGCTGGGTGTGGTGGTGTGTGCCTGTGGTCTCAGCTCTGTGGCTTGCTGGCCAGCTAGCCTAGCTGAATCTGCAAGTCACAGGCCAGTGAGAAGCATTGTTTCAAAAATGTAAATAAACAAATAAGGCATATGACTCCTGAAGAGCATTCACACACAGACACACAGACACACAGGCACACACACACACACAGACACACACACATACACATACACACACACAGGCACACACACACACACACACATACACACAGGCACACACACACAGATACACACACACAGGCACACACACACACACACACACACACACACACACACACACACATGCTATTTCAGGCATATCAGCAACACCACACACACATAGCTTCCACACACATCCTGGCTGTCCTCCTCCATGGCTGAACACACTATTTATTCCCGGGACCTTGGCAGCCTGGCTAACACCAAGGGATATTTTCATCTGGGCCTTGGCAATGTGGGACAAAGTGCCCTGCCAGCTAGGAGATGAACCCAGCCCTGTCTGGGTGAGGTTCTATGCTGCCTGGCGGGCCCTTATCTGGACTCCTTCCTCTCCGTTTACTTTTCAGGGCTGTCGGGGCCAGTCTCAGCTTAGAGACTCTTGAGGGGCCAGTCTGGGGTGGGTGCAGTTCTTTCCTGTGTGCTGGTGAGGTTCTTGAGTGGCCGTTCATGCCTCTCGTAATTCATCCTTCAAACAGTCTGAGCAAACTTAAACAAACTCTGGCGTTCACTGCAGCTCAGCGTCTAAGAGACCATGGGCCATCACTCATCTTTTGTCAGGTAAATCTCCTCCCAGAGAGGCTACAGAGCTCAGCCAGCCCACAGAGTCTCTCAGGCCCTCCTGGCACCCCCACCCCCAGGGGAACCATTTCCAGACTTCTAATGGCACAGGATGGGTTTGAACTTCACATGAAGGAACTGTGTGTGTTTAATCCTCAGAGTCTGGCTGGCCTGGAGCCACAGGCAAAGGTGAGACTCTGCTGGTCTGCTGCACAGGGACAGGCTTTCAAAGTTAAGCCAGGCCTCGCCCAGCACTTCCCATCTGACAGAGACTCCTCTCTGCATTAGGCAGAAAGCAGGACTCCCCATAGTGGCCTTCAAAGCTCCTGGCTGCCTCTGACCCCGCCTCTTTTCTGTGCTTGACTTTGGGATGTGCAGGTGGCATCACCTCCACACCTTCATCCTTCATCCACCCCAACCACAGGGACCACTGCTCAACCTTTTCCAGCCTAGCTCTGGCACCAGCGCTGGTTATGTGTTACTTCCCTTCCTGGACAGGATCCCGGGACTTCCTGGGATCTGTGGAGCCCTACAGAGGAGACTCTGTGTCCAGGCCCTTGCTCGGCCTGCTGAAGCTGTCCCACCCTTCTATGGGCATTGCAGTAGGGCTGTGAGGCTAGTCCAGGTTGCAGCCTGTCTCTTGGAGGAAAGGCTTCCTGGGATCAAAATTTACCCAGAAGGAACACAGAAAGAGATGGCAGTGACCGCTGGCCAGATAGGCATTGATTCCTTTGCACCCATCCTGGCCCAGCCTTGCCATATCTCTGAGGAATAGAGGCATGGAAAGGTGGTGACCTCAGCTCTGGCAGAGGGTAAGATTTGAACCCAGGCCTGACTCAGACATGTTTCCCGCACTGCTCATGACTCTGGCACCAATCATTTCTTTTTCCATGGAGGTGGAGGGCTCCCTTTCTTTATCCAGAGTTTGATATGAAGTGTTGCCAGGGAAACCTTCACACATCAGCAGAAGTCAGACCTAGGAGTTATGCATGGGTTATTTTAAGAATATCTTAATTTATTATCTGGGCACTTAATTTGGCTTTTAAAACAAGACATATTATCTTGGCCTGCATGGAACATGCTTGGTTTAAATGTTTGTTGACTGAGTATTGTTTATGTCCAGAATTAGTCTAGCATAGTATTTTAGGCCTTGAATCCCAATTACTGGACAGCCTAGGCATTTTTTTTTTTTTTTTTGGATCTGAGGATCAAACCCAGGGTCTTGCACTTGCTAGGCAAGCACTTTATCATTGAGCTAAATCCCCAACACCCCAGCCTAGGCATCTTAGAGAGACCCTGGCTCAAAATAAAAAGGGGGAAGAAGGCCAGAGATATAGTTCTATGGTAGGGCGAGCAATTGACTGCCATGATAGAAGCTTTGGTCTTGATTCCCAGCACCACACACACTCCATCAAAATGGCTCAGCATATTGTGTTTATTATGCATTTGAATTTGATCCACGAGTCCCCTAAGGACTGTGTCTCTTGGTAGAGGAACAGAGGACACAAGATACTGTGAGGATGAGTGCGCTGCTGGCCAGCACCTGGGTGTGGGGAGCTTGGGTGCTATGGGGTGGCCAACAGGGACAGAGCCAACCTGTCATCTCCCTTGGGTCTGACCTTGATCCTGTCAAAAAGCAGACAGGATCCAGTGAGGAGGGGAGACGCCGCAGCTGTCTGCTGCTCACCCAGGCATCTGTAACGGAACGGGACGTTCTCTGCTTAGCCCTGGGATCACTGCTTGGAAGTGGGGGTGAGGGTGTCCCTCCTCCCAGCACACTTCATTCCCAGGATTTCTGGGTGGTTTGTGGGTATGACTGTGATCCGTCCTTGGCTTCTTACTCAGACGTAAGCTCTCCCTTTGTTAAATTTCAGGAGGAGCAGAGCCGGCTATGTGGGGGTCAGTGGCTATCCAGTGAGCAGGGCTCTGGGCTGAGGCATCACACTGATGTGGGGCAGTGGGGCAGAGTTGCTGCTGCCTGGGTGAGATGGACAGAAGGGAAGCTGGAGTATAAGGAGCATATTGGCCCTGCCCCCAGGCCTCTCTTTGACCGTGGCCAGCCTGTTTACTATGCTTGTTTACTGTCCTTTATTTTACTCCTCTGTGAAATGGGCTCATAAAATCAGTGACTTTGTCCATTGTGGAGATGATGATACATGAGATTCCAGGAATGAAGGAAGCTCACACTGCTGGGCCATCCCACTGTCACACCTTGGCCAGGTCACCACCGTGGATGTGGACTCGCTAGCCTTTGGTGTGCCAGGACTGACACATCAGCTTGTGAGGGCTGACAGCTCAATTTTCTGATAGGTCACCAACCAGATAACAGAACCTCTGTTAAGGCTAATTCATACAGACTTGAAAATAGGAAGTCCCATTTGAACCAAAGGCATCAGAGTCTGAGGCTGAGAGACCTTTAGGACGGCATCTCGCTCTGTCTGTGCCCCAGGTGGCGGATGGCCAGTGAACAATTGTGGCGGTTTTTCCTAAAGACACTGTCTTTAGTGACATAACATGGGTTGGGGGCTTGAAATTGGCCACAGCGGGACGTGCACACCAAAGGGATGGGTCAGCGCCACAGAGCAGGCTGTTTTCTTGAGTTTCTAACACATAAGCAGCCCATTGTGGATAGCTAGAGGGAGAGGTGTGTATCGCAAACCCAGTGGGGTGGCGGGCAGCTCCCAGACAGACAGGCCTGTGACACGGAAAAGAGAGGCCTTCAGAAGGATGATGTGCATATCCATGCACAGTTGTCTGGGTGGTTCCCAGCCACAGGGTTGACACTAACCCCCCTACCCCCAGCCTGACATCCTGGGACCTTCTTCCACAGAAAGTCAAGTAGCCCAGGCCATCCTGAGCTAACGGCTGAGTCAAGTGTCCTGGGGCTTCATTTCTCCCAAGGGTGAGATGTCTAACATTTTAAGGTTCTATTTGGTTAAGGCAAAGGTTAGACCTTGAAATAATA
Organism: Onychomys torridus; assembly: GCF_903995425.1. NCBI lineage: Eukaryota > Metazoa > Chordata > Mammalia > Rodentia > Cricetidae > Onychomys > Onychomys torridus. The sequence continues at coordinate 48,034,007 of NC_050447.1, forward strand.
ATTGTGGGAAGACCTGCCCTCCTCTTAGCTCCATGACCTTGGTCACAACCCCCCTCTTTTGTTTGTTTGAATGGGTCTCATTTAGTGCAGGTTAGCCTCAAACTCACTATGTGTCCAAGGATGGCCTTGGACTTCTGATCTTCCTGCCTCTACCTCCTGAGTGCATCACCAGAGTTTGGTGGTAGAACCGAGGGCTGGGCACGCTACCAACTGAGCTGAGTCCCCAGCCCTAGCCCAAGCTGTTGAAAGCCTCCTGCAATGTCATTTCCAGCAGGTCTAACTCATTATTTCTATCACTCAAAACCATGGGGCTTAGAGTGCCCCCCCCCATAGGTAGTTGCATCCCAGAGAAACTGAATGCTCTGTCTGAGGCCACACAGCTGGTGAGGGGCAATATCAGGGATTGAACCCAGGTTCTGTTTCCCTGAAAGCCCAGGATGCAGCCAACAGAGAGGCCACCATGGACCACAATCCTTATATGGCTCCTCTGATCCAGAACAGAGAAGGCATGCCCTTCCCCGTTCATTCCATAAATATTTATTGAGCAGAGATGTGTCAGACAGACTCTGGGACTCAGGGGTGAGTAGGCTGACAGATCTGCCGAGTGATTAATTCCCACAAGGCTTTCCAGGAAGGGGAGCCCATGGTGAGCAGAGGTTCACTGGCGGGCTTGGCAGCGGGCACTCTGGGGTCAGGGGCTGGGCTTTAGGAACAGCGTGTGCAGAGGCTGGGCCAGCAGCTGCTGTCTTAGCTCTGACATCTTCTTGGCAGGCTTCCTCAAACACAGAGCAGCTGGGCCACATGATGCAACCACCTTCTCTGTTGGACCAGGGGCTTTGCTAGCTTTAAAACAAAACTGCTTTTAGACCTCTAAATGACATCAAGTGCCATCCAGGACTGGTGGGGTCAATGGAGGGCTAACATTACGGCAGCTGCATTGTCCTCAAGCCTTCAGAAAGCTGGGTTTCCAGCCTTGGTCCTCCCTCCAACTGGCCACGCAGACTCCCAAGCCGTTAATGTGAATAGGACTCAGCTTTGTCTGCTGTAAAACGGGGCTGCAGATCTTCGGTCCACGGTCATGTCCACATGCCGCAGCCCTGGGAATGTTGGCACTCCAGGAGAGTTGCTTTCACAATCTGTGTCTCACCATTAACCCTGGGATCCAAGAGCATCGTCAAAGCTTCCTGTAACCCTCTTGCCTTGTTCTTGTGGGAGCTGGATGCTTAGTTACCTGGGGTCTCCTGAGTTCTGTTCTGTAACTCTAGCAAAAGAGAACAAGATCATGCAAGGGCCCTTCTTGGCTGTGTGGCTCCAAGTTGGTGAGCGATGGAGTGTCAGAAGGTTGGTAGGGAGAGGCTCCTCTAGAAATGGTGTTGAGAATTAGAGGGATGGCTAAGGGTGTAAATAAATTCCTGTACAAGTGTCAGGACCAGGGTTCAGATCGCTAGAACCACTGTAAAATTCGGGCAGGTGCGGCAGCCCCCTGTAATACCAGCATGAAGGAGGTAAGAGGCAGAATCCCCAGAGCAAGCTGGCTACATAGACCAGACAAAACAGTGAGAAACTGCCTCAATATATATAAGTGACCGAGGAAGACACCTGACATCCACCTTTGCATAGGTATACATGCAAATGTATGGGGACATACATATTCACCCATGCACATCGTATGTAGAAAAAAAAATGAGGGAGTTGAATTTGGCAAGGCCAAGGAGAAGCAGGTGAGAGAGCAGGAGTGTGGGCTTTATCCCAGAAACTGGGGGAGCTGGGGCTCAGTCCCCCACTGTGACCAGCTGAAAGACTGAGGAAAATGAAGATGTGGCTGCAGCTGGAGAGGGTAGCTCATACCATGTGTCAAGGACACAGCACCCATGGCACTGCGCATGTGTTTGCCAAGGAGGGGCATGTCCTGGGTGAGTACCCCAGAGGCTTTGTTCATTTCCCTGGGGTGACACATTAGCAAGTCCTCATCTACAGAGTTACCACTTGACCAGCCTCCCAGCCTCCTTCCCAGAAGGCAGCACAGAGTCCCAGCACTCCAGAGCCAGACCTTGTTGCTGTGCTTTGGATGTCCCTGTCCCTGAGTGTGGTACATTGGTATGTGCCAGTCAAAAGGGGGTCCTTCTGGAGAACACCATGAAACAGGGCATGAGCACTCCTTTAGCCTCAGCTCTTGTCTCTGGCTGTCCAATGTTGGGCGGCCATCTTAACTCAAGCTCTGTCCCATTTGTAGAATGGGAGCCATAGGACCGCAGCTCTGGGTAATGCAGGGCCAAGGCAGCAAGGTGCTCCCATGGGAACTTAGAGAAGGGCAGGACCCCCTTCTAGAAGCCACCAAGACTCTGTGTCAGGATCAGCTCGGTCATTGCTAAGCTCTGGGCATGTAGGGCAGCACGTATGCCTCCTTCACAAAAGGTTTTCGGGCCAGTGTGATGGTTTAGGAAATGGGTAAAGGTGCTTGCCTCCAAGCCTGATGACCTGTGTTTGATTCCTGGGGCCCACACTGACTCCAGCAAGTTGTCCTCTGACTTCCACATGCACCCCACAGCAAGCACCTATCATACACAAATTTAAATGGTAGAAAAGGCAGACAGACATATATATGCAGTGCTGAGGAACGAGCTTGGTCCCATGCATTCTAGACCTTTCAGTTTTTTTAATTACAATTTTCAAAATTAGATTTGTTTTGCTTTTGTGTATGTTTGTGCACCATGAACATGCCTAGTGCTCATGGAGGTCAGAAGAGGGCATCACATCACCTGGAACTTGGGTTATAGGTGAGTGTATGTGACCATATTGTGCTAGAGTCGAACTTGGGTCTTCTACAAGAGCAGCCAGTGCTCTTAACTACTGAGCCATTTCTCCAGCCCCTTAATTTTTTATTTTGACGTGAGACCTTGCCAAGTTGCATAGGCTGGCCTTGAACTCAACATGTACTCCAGGTTGGCCTTGACCTCGTGATCTTCTGGCCTCAGCCTTAGAGTACAGGAATGTGCTACCACATCTGGCCTCGGTGCTAGTTTTGATGCAGCTGTTGGGGCCAGTGGATGGGGAATGGTCCTCACAGGCTGGGATGCTGGATGTGTCCCTGTGCCCCATGCTTGTGGCTAACTCTTGGACAGCAAGCACCAGGTCTTCTCCCTCCCTCTTGGTCCTTACAACTACCGGCCAGCAACACCTGAGATACACCTCTTCTTGCTCCCGTATTGCCTAGTGTGTGGTTGGTCTACTTGGCCTGGCCCCACAGGTCACATGTCAGCCACAATGCCAGAAACCAGGAGCCAGAGATGGAGCCGTGGGTGGAGCTGGCTCTTCCCGAGGTCTCCCCTGACTTGCAAGTGGCACTGTCTCCCTGTGTTCTTCCATGCTTGTCCCTCTGTGTGTGTTTGTGTCCTGATCTCTTCTTTTTTTATTTTATTCTATTTTTTTTTTTTCTGAGACAGGATTTCTCTGTGTAACAGTCCTGGCTCTCCTGGAACTCACTCTGCAGACCAGGCTGGCCTCAAACTCAGAGACCCACCTGCCTCTGCCTCCCAAATTTTGGGATTAAAGGTGTGTGCCACCATACCTGGCCCCCTTTTAAAAAAATTATTCTTTATTTATTTGTAGCATGATGTGTATATTTTGTATATGTATATGGTATATGTGTGTATGGATCTGTACAAGTGTACATGTATTTATGGGTATATGTCTGTGTGTGTCTATATATGTGTGTGTATGTATGTGTGTGTCTCTTTCTCTGTGTGTACATGTGTGCATATGTGTTTGTCTTTCTCTGTTTACCCTTTTCCAGCTCTAGGAATGGAAGGCAGCCAGGTGGCCCACTGCTGAGCTGCAGCCCCAGACCCATGTTTCAAAAATACGTACAGCACTACCAGCTCCATCTTCTACCGGTTGTTTTTAAGCTTACCACCATGCCATATTTATTAAGACCAAAGCAGAACCCTGGATGGCCCCTTCTACCTGCTGTCTAACTCTCCACCTCATTTTCCCTTTCCATCATCAGCAAATTTACCATTCCCCCTGCTGATCACACTTTGATTGCATCAGCTTTGGTTAGGCCTAGGTTTTCATCTGGTTGATCATGGAGTCATACGACAGTTGATGCTTTGGGCCTTTGAGCCATGCCCTTCTCGCTACTCAAGCACAAAGTAACACAGGGTGGGGCATTGCCGTGATCCCAGGGTGGACAGGCAGTGACATGCCTTGGGGTGTCACTTTGACCTGACTCTGTGCAGCTGGAGCTGTGCCTAGATAGTGGTATGATCGACCTGAGGGAATTTGGGCACTGTGAACGTTCTACATTCTTGGTATGCTTTCTGGCTGGGCCATTGCACACAGTGGGCATTCCATGGTCCCCTGGGCTCCGGCCTGAGGCCTCCTCCCTTGGAGCAGGGTGGGCAGGGCTTAACTCTGGCATACAAGAGAGCAGCTGAGCCCTGCCTCTCTCTCTATGCTGCGCCTTTGGTCTCACGTAGGCTTAGTGGGGACCCTGGAGGGTTTCCAGGGTGGGAGGTGAGAATTGTGGCTTTCTCAGGGCACCTTGACTTTGCCCTGCCTCCTGGGACGGCAGCTCTCTCTAGAACTCTGGTTCATTTTCCATCCCCTCCCCGCCTCTGTTCACCCTGCCCCTGACAGTTCCAAGCCCACGTGACAGGTACAGTACACACCGGGCTTTTCTGTGGGAGCAAAGACTCGGGGAGACTAGGGAGCTAAAGGGGCAGAGCCCCACCTCAGCTGGTTTGGTTGTGCTGGGCAGAGCTGACTTAGTTCTAACTTGCTGTCTCCTGCTTCCTCTTTTCTTTCCAGAACCTTCCGGTACCCAGCCCTGCCTCAGGAGCCCAGGCTGCCCTCTTCCCTTTAGTTGTGGCTGTAGGTGTGGGGCCATGAGCTGTCTTCTAAGCAGTATGGTCCTAATGGGGCTGGCTCTGCTGGTCTGTGGAACACAGGCCTTTTTCCTCCCCAACACCACAAGTCTGGAGAAGCTGCTGAGCAAGTACCAGCAGGCCGAGCCACACTCACGGGTGCGCAGGGCCATCCCCTGGTCCGACCGCCAGGAAATCCTCATGCTTCACAACAAACTTCGAGGCCAGGTGTATCCCCCTGCCTCCAACATGGAGTACATGGTGAGTGGCCCGCAGGGGTGATGGCAGACAAGGGCCAGAGCACTATCTTATGATTTTTAGAGTTCTCATGTAGCACAGACCATCCTGAACTTATTATGTTGAAGATGACTCAACTTCTGATTGGTCTGCATCCAGCCTCGTAAGGGGCGGGGTTACTGGTGTTCTTGGCTCCTTTTCTGACAGCTTAGGCTGGCTCCAAAATCGCTAGATACTCAAGGATGACCTTGAACTTCTGATCTTCTGCCATCTCTCAAGTGCTAAGATTCCAGGTGTCCACCTGCACGTTCAGTTTATGCAGTGCTGGGGATGGAGTCCAGGGTTTCGTGCATGCTAGGCAAGCACTCTACCAACTCAGCTACAGGCTCTCTACCAACTCAGCTACAGGCTCTCTACCAACTCAGTTATACTCTACCCACTGAACCACACCCCTGCCTCACCTTTTCTGTTCTGATGCCCCATTTCTCTCCTTCATCTCTCTTCCATTCAGTGGAGTCAAGGCCTGACTTCTTTCCCTGCTCAGCCCTGTTTCTGTCCTTGTCCCCCAGGCCACAGTCCCACTTCCTCCCCCAAGCAGCCACTGACTTTCAGAGACCACTGTGGTACTAATGGGTCTTTACGGTCTCAAGGTCTGGAATGAGTGGCCAGCTATGTGGACCTGAGCAAGGCTACCTTTGGGGAACACAGTATGAACCCCCATCTTTTCCCTTGGAAAAGCTGGACACTTCCAAAATGTCAGCCCACAGGTGACTGTGTGCTTTCTGGGGGGTGGGGTAAAAACACAAAAAGGCGCCCCGGGTGTCGGGGAAGTTTTTTGGTCCCACCTAGCCCCACAGTCCCGACGAACCTCTCCCACCCGAGCTCTTGAAGCTGCTTACAAAATAATCACTCAGAGGCTTATAATAATTACAAACTGTATGGCCTATGGCTCAGGCTTCTTACTAGCTAACTCTTTCATCTTAAATTAACCCATTAACACCGTGGCCGTGCTGTTACCGGTCTGCTGGCATCTTGTTGCTCCTTGGGCGGCAGGCTGCTGTCTCCTCTGGTGTCTCCTTTCTTCTCTCTCTATCCCTCTTGGATTTTCCCACCTGGCTCCATTCTGCCCTGCCATAGGCCAGTGCAGCTTTATTTGTTAACCAATGGGAGCAACATATATTCATAGCATACAGAAAGACATCTCACAGCACCTGGGGTCTGGGTAGACTCCCTTTTCCTCTGTTCTGTCTGTTGCCTGCCCTTTCCCAAGGATGACAGAAGCCAGGGTGGTCATCCCTGTTGAGCTCTTCCTACAAGCTGTTTGGGGTAGCCAGGTGAAGTGGTCATTTGTGCCTGAGTTCCAAAGTAGAAACATCCCCTTCGACTGGTTTTCCAGAATCAGGGTGGGGGTGAGGATGAGGAGAGGCTGATCACACCCCACAGGGTCACTGCTGCCCACTGGCCTAGACCCTCTCTACCTTGATAGCTTTTAAACCTTCAGAGATTGAGGTCCTTGGCTTCCCAGGCACTGCCTAAGGTGGCTGGGTACCACTCACACATGGATGGGGCGACCAGTGATATCTCAGAGAGGTCATGTTGTTGATGGTAGCTTCAGACTGTCCTCATAACTCCTTGCCAAGGCTGAGACAGCTCCTGCTGGGGGACCATGCCCCAGGGGCACTCCCTGGGCAGGTGGGTTGGGTGGGTGTGTCTTACCACCAGAGATACCATAGTGAACGGGGTTGGAGGTGTGAGCGTGGGGACCTGGGGGAACCTGGGAGAACAGGAAGTATTAACCCCAATCTGCAGATGAGAAACTAGACTCAGAGAGGCTGAACTGGAAGGGACTGGCCCTTGACATACATGATGAGGCTTCCTGCTCCCATACCTGCTGCTCCAAGGAGGTGTGTGGTAAACATGAGAGAGTGGGGAGGGCAGGCCCCCTTCTTTACCTTTCAGCCTTCTGCATGCCTGAGGCTTTGCTAATGGGTGAGTTCTGTGGAGTTATTGTGCATGTGCTGCATGCATGCACAGAGGAAGAGCTTGTCCTCGTGGGTCAGCAGGCTTCTAGAGGCTGAGGTAACATGGTGACAGGTTGAGCAGAGCCGGAGGTGGAAGGAACCCAAAAAGCCGATGAAGGACTCAAAGCAGTTGCAGAAGCTGAGGGCTGAGGGGGTCACAAGTCAGAGTAGGAAGACTGAGCTTGTAGACAGGGAAGGATGTGAGGGAACAGAACCATGAAAACTCACCATCTGCCACATCTTGCTCCCTAAAAAGGAAATAAGTGAGGTGCCTCTGAGGAGCTGTGTGGTGCTTGGATTTCTGATTTTTTTTTTTTTTTTTTTTTTTTTTTTGCCAACATATCATGGTGCTCCTGAAGAGTCGGGTATCCCCAGTGGGTCCCACAGACTTGGAGCCAGAGTCGAGCTCTAGACTAGTTGGGCATGTGACTGTGAGTCAATGGCCTGCCTTCTCACAGCCTCGGCCCTCTCTTCTGTAGAATGAAATGAGATGGGCATTCTCCAGGACTGTGGCAGGAAGGTGAGGACTTGGATGAATCCAGGCTAGCACTGAGGGTGTGGGTGGGCTCTCAGGATAGCCTGAAGGTGACCAGGGCTCTCACCTGCCCTCTATGTGTCTGATTGCTGTCATTTGGCATCCCCCTCCAGTCTCACACTCACTGAGGCTGAGAGAAGCTGGGCTCACAGGCATCTGCCAGAGACACAGTCGGAGCTCTGAGAGCCCTGGGGTGGGGGTTTCTGCTTCGCCCTCCTGACGTCTGTGCCCTGTGCCGTCTCTCCCCTGCAGACTTGGGATGAGGAGCTGGAGAGGTCTGCGGCAGCGTGGGCACAGGAGTGCCTGTGGGAGCATGGGCCCGCCAGCCTGTTGGTATCCATTGGGCAGAACCTGGCTGTGCACTGGGGCAGGTAAGAGTGGCCGGCACTCCGAACTGCAGTGTCCCCCCACTTGAGTGTGATCTGGCTGCTGCAGGGTAACTGGTTTGGTGTTCCTGTGTGTTGTCAAGAGGTGGAATGGTAGAGTACTTGCCTGGAAGATTCGAGGTTCTGGGTTCCATCCCCAGCACCATAAACCAACCAACCAACCACCTAATGGGGCATCCTACAGCTCTGACAGGCCCAGCTCTTTGTTTATGGCCTACTGCTTGGCCAGACAGCAACGTATTTATACAAAATTCTAGCTGCCAGCCAGACTGACACCCTGGATGGTACCCCTTTCCTTCTATCAGCCCACTTCCCTCTAGATTTATGGTGTCTCCTTGTTTGAGATGGCTTGTCCATCTGACAGACCCACAAACAGCCATTCTATCCCCATGGCTTTGGCCTGGTGCTGGGTCCTGTTCTGAGGCCTTCCGGTCATCCCTCCCGGGGCCCTGGGCCGGTGATGGGATTAGAGGCTTAGAGTGTCCCATCCTTGATGGGTAGGTTTCCCTCCCTTAGGCATGCTGGCATGCATACAGTGTTCCTAGGAATGACAGGCAGGCTCCCTTCTGCCCTAGCTCCTCATGGCACGTGCCTCCAAGAGGCTGACCAGGGTGGGAGGCCGTGTCCTGGGGACTTGCTGACCGCGGCTGCTGGTGCTGGGCCCAGGCGGTAATTGTTACAAGACCTCAAACTGCTTGGCTGACCACAATGCTGTCACAAAGGGTCATTCTCTATGAACCAACCACTCTGTTTACACTTGCTGGTGACCAAGGGACTACGGGTTCACAGACAAGTTATTATTTTTCTTCCTGATTGACACAAAATAGAACAGTGAGTGCATAGTGCCTCACACCTGGAATCCCAGTGCTCAGGAAGAGGAAGCAGGAGAATCTCGAGTTCAAGGCCAGCCTGGGGAAGTAGCCGCAGATCAGTGGCCTCACCACCTAGTCCTAGCTGTGTGTCACTCTTCAGCAATTTACTTAATGTCTGCTGGCCTTTATATCAGCTTCAAGTGAGCCTATAACAATGCATGTTTAGCCAGGCAGCAGTGGTGCACACCTTTAATCCCAGCACTCAGGAGGCAGAGCCAGGTGGATCTCTGTGAGTTCAAGGCCAGCCTGGTCTACAGAGGGAGATCCAGGACAGGCACCAAAACTACACAGAGAAACCCTTTCTTGAAAAACCAAACCAAACCAAACAAAAAAGCATGTCTATCCTTCTCCTCTCTGTCTCCTTGCAAAGTCCCGTCCCCCTGCTTGGCCCTTACCAACTCTGTTTGTCCTCCCTCCCCCCTCCCTCCCTCCCCTCCCTCTCTCTTTCTCTGGAACCTCCCACATGTAATCACTATTGCTGAACCACACCCCACCCCTTTTCTCACTATTTTAGTGAAGTTCTCACTGAATTGTCCAGTGAACTCACTCTGAAGCCCAGGCTGGCTTTGGACTTGACAGCCTCCTACCTTAACCCCCGGAGTAGCTGAGATGACCAGCCTGCAGCCCCTCGCCTGCCCTGCACGCATTCATGTCTTAAATCAAGGTGGTCTTGGCTGCAGCGTGTCTGAAACCCTGAGCTCTGGAGCTGCTTGCATTTCACCTGGTGTGCATGCAAATGCATACATCATTAGAGTAACAAATGTAAATCCTGCACACCCAGGTGCCTCGGAGGCCACCCAAGACGGGGTAGTTTCAGGCAGATGCTGGCAGGGCTGGAAGCCTGGCTCTGTGGACTACCCACCGCTTCTGTCTCTCTAGGTACCGCTCTCCTGGGTTCCACGTGCAGTCCTGGTACGACGAGGTGAAGGATTACACCTACCCCTACCCCCACGAGTGCAACCCGTGGTGCCCAGAGCGCTGCTCAGGGGCTATGTGCACCCACTACACACAGGTAATTCGGGTGCTGATCTCCACTCAGCCTGTGCCCCAGACCTGGGGAGTGTGTTTGAAAATGTGAATGCTGGTGTGCTTACTGCCTGAGGCCTTTGCTTTAATTCAGCGCTTCTCAGAGCACACGGGTTGGGGTCCTGCTGCTTGCTATGGATGAGTTCATGAGATGAGAAACTTGGAGTAAGCTCTGGAAACTTCTATGGCAATTTACATGGCTGAGGCTTTTCACCATTGTGTGCATATAGCTTGTTTTTTAAAGGCATGTGCTCTCCCCCAGTGGATTGCCCTTCTCTGGTGCCCTATATACCAGAGTTGCCCCGGGGCAGCCTGTCCCTGCGCTGTAACACAGTGCTGTCTTTTCAGATGGTCTGGGCCACCACCAACAAGGTTGGCTGTGCTGTGCACACCTGTCGGAGCATGAACGTCTGGGGAGACATTTGGGAGAATGCTGTGTATCTCGTCTGCAATTATTCTCCAAAGTAAGACTGCGTTGTCTTGGACCTACAAGCTGGCTGGGATGCACTTGTTTACCACAGGGGAACTAGCTAAAACTGGTCTAAATGGTTAGGAGAGTCAACAAGGACTTGGGCCCTTTTGAAGGCCCCCCTGGCCCCAAGGTGGCTGCAGAGCTCCAGCACTGTGTCTTCCCATACGATTCTACTTCACATAGTAGAAATGCAGAAATACTTGTGACCATCGGCATTTCCCCACAAAATGTCAGTGGCCAGAATTGGATCAATCATAGACAAGGGGGACCACAATGGCTCCCTGGTTTTATGAGTCATCTCCCAAGGCAGTACAAGCAAGAATAGTTGTTGTCTGGCAGGAGGAAGAGACGGAACGGGGAGAGGAGCAGGGCAAGAGAAAGTAAAAGATAAAGGCTGGGGGGGGGGGGGGGCGGGGGGGGGGAAGGGGAGGGGGGGAAGTAGTGCTGTTTTCTCTGAAATGGAGCCACAGATGGAGTCCCAGAAGACATGCCCTCCTACCAGACTGGCTTCTACTTCCCTTCCTGAAGAGGCCACACCAGGTCTGCCCAGGATACGGCTCTCTCCTCAGCATGCCTGTCACAGTGTGTCACTCACCCAGTGGCTCACTGCACAGATGTGTGCAGAGCACAAAGTCACTTACCCATTTGTAGTCTGTGGTTTGAACAGTGCTGCTGGCCGCCATCCCTGCACGGGCACAGGCACTGTGGTGGCTTCTCTGACATGCTTACTTACTGGAGGAGTGAAGCAGGCCAGAGGAGGTGGAGTGAGGTGGGGGGTCAGGAGCTGTGGGGTCGAGAGGGAAAAGGCTGTGGAGAACCATGGAGCGTGGGGCTTTGGGGCTGAGCAGGCGCTACACTCCAGCAGGCTCTGGTCCCCAAGGCGATGCCTAGCACCGTTGAAGGTAGAAAGTGAGGGACCACTTGGACAAATCTTTATGTTTAAAAACGCTGGCAGCTCTGATCAGAAACATAACTCTTGGGGCCAGTGAGATGGCTCAGGAGGTAAAGGGACCTGCCTTGAAGTCTGAGGACCTGAGTTTGATCCCCAGGACCCACATAGTGGAAGGAGAAAAACCAACTCTCACATGCACGCGCGCGCACACACACACACACACACACACACACACACACACTAAATATATATATGAAAAGATTTTTTTTTTTAGCTGAATATCGAACCCAGGGCCTTGTGCTTGCTAGGCAAGTGCTCTACCACTGAGCTAAATCCCCAATCCCATAAAAAGATTTTTAACAGAAATAAAAAATTTCCCTTCCCTGGCACTGTTCACTCACCTTTTTTGGTAAAGGCACCATAGCATCATGGTCTTCTGCTTAACCAGCCTAGGACCTGTAGTGACCACCTCAGGCTAGGCCCTGATGGCAAACACTTGCTCATGTCATGGCCTGTTGGAGAGGGTAGACATCTAGAATGAAGGCCTGGAGGCACTGATTCTGGGGAGATCTTCCCTGGCTTATAGGTACTCATCTTCCTGCTGTGTGCACACGTGGCCATGAGAGACGGCAAAATGTGAGCATGTGCTTTGGGACTCTTCTCGAGAGGGTACAGGTCCTACTGGAGCAGGGCTCCACTCTCCTGCTTCCATTAACCTTAGTTACTTTCCTAAAGGCCCGTATCAAAATGTGGCCACAGGGGAGGTTGGGCTTTGTTGTGAATGGAGGAGGCGTTGCCTGGTCAGTTTGTTCCCTAGTCACTTTTGACTGCTGTATGATATCCCATGCTGTCCAGGGCCTTTCCTTCCAAGAGGCATTCCCTGTCTCTGAGATGGTCAGGTCACCATCACAGAACTAGGGAGGGAACAATGACCAAGAGCTGGGAATGGTACAAGATGAGCCTGATTCTTGCCCCAACGTCCTCTGTAAGGAGAGTGCCATCCATGATCTCATTGGAGGTTTTGAAGCCTGGCTATCTACTGCCTGGCTAGAGAGGTCACCCAGTCCCTATGAATACTGACTGGTCTCTGTTCTTATGGGCCTGAAAGCCTAGAGGTATGATCTATTGTTGAGGAAAGAGTCCAGTGTACTGAGGAGAACTGGTCTTGCAGAGCAGGACAAACCCCTGTGGAGACTCAGCTTTCTGAGGAGACCATCAGGTTCTCCCATGAACAGTGGGTGGCATTTCAGTCCATGCTTGATGTCCCACTGAGGTTCAGCTCAGTGTTCTCCATTGTGTGTCCCCAGCTCAAATACTTGCATGGTTAGAACTGTGGGGTCCACACCAATGCCCAGAGGCTGTTCCAACTGTCCAGATGGGTCTATAGAGGTGGGGGTGGACTGTGAGCGTGGAAGAGGAGGGGGCAGGACCCCTCCCCCAGTGTGGACCACCTCCCTCCTTCGCTCAGTGAGGTCATCACTTTTGGGCGGTTGGAGTGGGCCACAGGGTGCATAGAGGAGTCTGTACAGTCTCTCGGTGACTCTAGCAGGAACCCCTACCTCCCTAGAAAGCAACCACAGAACCCCCCCCCCCCCCCCCCCCCCCCCCGTGGGCTCGTTGCTTTAAAGACACTATCAAGAGCCTTGCCCAATGGTGGCTACCCACTGTATGATTAATGAGCCACCTCAGGGTAGGGGACACTGTCTGAGATCGCTCAGATGAGTCACCCAGGGAGCCCTTCCTTAGACAGTGCTCAGTGACAGGGTCTCATCATGGTGCCCAGAGCCCCCTGGCTGACTGGCACTGGAAGGGGAGGCCAAGAAGCTGCCTTTCCTGTACCAGGATTGTGTCCTTCTCCCAGCATCGGGGGCTCTGTTTGAGGTTCCCTAGTAGGCCCCGGGGCCTAAAGGATGGGTGGGGTTCATGGTGTTCCTGGTCTGTCTCCAGGGGAAACTGGATTGGTGAGGCTCCCTACAAGCATGGCCGTCCCTGCTCTGAGTGCCCACCCAGCTATGGAGGTGGCTGCCAGAACAACCTGTGCTTCAAAGGTAGGTGTCGCGAGGGCCCCAGCCCTGGTGTGGCTTTACCCTTGGGCCACAGATGGTGATGGCTGAAATGGAAATAAAGTCAGACCCAGACTCACCCCTGCAGCCACCCCTGCCATTGTTTAGTTCTGTGCCCCTCTGCTCTCTGCCTTTGGCCCCTGCAGACCCCACTGTCCTGAGATGCACCCTGCCCCCAGGCAACTCCTTGGCTTGGCCCTAGTGGACAGTGGACATCCTGGATTCAGACTCCCTCCTCGCCTTCCTTAGCATGTGCGGTCTGCTTAAGACAGAGGGTTGTAAGTCAGAGGTGGTGGCTCACACCTGCCATCCCAGCACTTGGTAACTGAGGCAGGAGGATTGCCACGAATTTGAGATCAGCCTAGGCTACATAGCAGTACTCTGTGTTGACCTCCTGGGATCTCCCCAAAACGTCCCGCACAAAAATTTCAGGTGATTTTTTTGTTTGTTTTTTTGTTTTTTGAGACAGGGTTTCTCTGTGGCCCCGACTATCATGAAACTCACTTTGTAGACCAGGCTGGCCTTGAACTCATAGAGATCTGCCTGCCCCTGCCTCCCAAGTACTGGAATTAAAAAAGGCTTGCGCCACTACTGCCCAGCAAAATCCAGATGATTAACATGGAACTCAAAACAAGCAGTTAGCTTGGCTTGAGTTTCACCCAATCAGACACAGGCACTGGTACCCTTGTCCGACGTATTCCCTTATCTTTTTGAGAGTGACTGCTGTCAATGATGCCTGAGGGACAGGCTTCTTTCTGTCTGTGGCTCTGGTGGCTCACACAGGGCTGCTTAGAAAGCATCCATTTTTCCTCTCACCATGGACACCACACATTCTCACACTTAACGTGCACTTGACATCCTGGAATAGTTCTGGCTCTCAGAAGTTGTGTCTCAGAAGTGGAGGGATGCTCCTCATCTGAGCAATGTCTGAGGGAGGGGTTCCCCAGCTGAGCAATATCTGTGGCTGAGATTTATGTTCTGTTTGGCTCCAATAACTGGCCAGAGCTGACAAGGTAGGGAGTGGGCAGGCTCTGCTGCAGGGGAGGGTGGGTGTGCAGCGGTGACCCTCTTTCCTGTCCTGTCCCGGAGATGGACACGGGGTCAGTCCGTGGAGCTCTGGCATGTGGAATAGCAGAGGTCCTAGTTCATAGAAGACCAGGCTCTCTGCCTCTCCAGCTAGCTGATGGCACTACCAGAGGGCTGGCACAGAAGCGGGACAATTCAGACCCCTGGGTGTGTGGGTCTACCTGTAGTCTGTCCCATGAACTGCCTTGTGCCAAGTTCCCATGACAGCTCTTCCCTGGATACAATTCTGATGTCCTTGTCTCCAGGGAGTCTCTGGGTGCCAGGCAGACATGCACCTGCCACCATGTTCTCATGACCCCCCAAACTCCTCAGGAACTTGTTTGCCCTGTTATTACAGCTGCTGGCACACTTCGGGGCATTGGGCAGGTGTGTCCTGCATGCTGGGGAATAAACAGACCCTCCCCTCCACAGAGGGCTCTTTCAAGAAGTCAGAGCACACAGAGCCCCCAGACACTAGCCTACCCGTCCCTCGGTGCCCGTGTGCTTATTTCTTTTATTTGTGGTGGAAAACACCCAACTTGACTTGGCAGACATTCTTGTTTTCTTAGCTAACCATGCAGAAAACCTCCCCTAACTCAGCTTATCTACATAAGCCACTAAATAAGGGTGTGCCGTGGCACCCTTAAGGCCATGACCTATAATGAGGACACGAGGATTTAAGGATAAGGACAGAAGTTTCATTCTATCCAGTACCTCTCTATGGAGGATAATAGGCTGGGGAGGTACTCAACTTCCGGTCCAGCTAATCCCAGCTCTGTGACCCCAGATGGGTCTCTTTTACATTCCCTTGCCTCTCTGAGCCTCAGTTTCCTCCTATGTGAAGCGGTTGCCGTGTCCCTTATGACAGGAAGATGAAGAACTGGGGCAGGGCTGGTTGCTCAGATGTGATGTCACCTTTCACAGAGCCAGGGGGACCTGAGACCACTGGCTTGGAGCAGACGGTGTGTTGTTGAATATCCTGGGAGTGAACAGAGCTTGCCTGGTCTGTGCAGGGATGGTTACCAGGAAGTACCCAAGTCCCTATGGGTCACACATCCCTAGGGTATCTCACAGAGGGGATTGGGTGCATGTTTTTCAGCTTTCCATTTTCATGTGTGGGGCTGGGGACCAGGACCACCTGCCCTTGCTCTGAAAGAGCGAGCCACCTCAGACCCTCCCAAACTAGATTTCTCTCAGTAAAGCTTGCCTTTAAAGTCATCAGATCCTAAAGCCAATGGAAGAAACTCAGCTCACCCCCAGACAGCCTGGCTGTGAGCAACAGGCTGTGAATGGCCACACTGATGGGACGGGTGTAGAGTCTGCCTGTGTAGCCTAGGGACTGAGTGGAGGTTCAGCCCGGAGTTGGTGCTACTGTGCCTTGGGAATTCCAGCCTTGGCAGCCTCAGACCTTGTTGGTGGGTGTTCTTTTTCCTTGGCTCTCAGTGGGTGGGGTCTGAGTCACTCGTTCACTCGGAATTTTGTTTGTTGAACTTCTCCTATGTATGGGGTGTTGGGGGTACAGTGGGACCATGAAGCTGGGGTTCCTGGTAGCACCAGCCCTATGCATGCCTTTTTATTTCTGTTTTTTCCTATCCCTTCTCCTCTCAGGCCAGGGCTAGCCTGGGACGAGTTAGTCCCCACTCACTTCCCCAGTGCTCTCTACCTAGAAAGGCAGGGGCCCTTCATTTGGATACCTGTCATGGTGGCAGGGGACATCAAGACCCAGGCTGCCCCTCTGTGAAGACGGTGCTTTGCTCCAGGAGAGACAGTAGCCCTTGAGGATGATGGGCCTCTGTGGAATCAGAGAGGCCTGTGGGTGCTTCGTTTTCCCTCCTTGAAATAGTCTTGGCCCAAGCACATACACTGATATCCAACTCTGCCCCAGAGATGACATTTTCTTATGAAGGAGACTGCCAGCTTCGGGAGCGTGCCTATGGAAGGAGTGTTAATAAACGAGGTTAAGGTGGGTGGGTTGAGCTGCAAAGAGGCAGTGAGGGAGGTGTGTTCAGTGGGTTTATTGGATGTCAGGGAGCTTCCTTTGAGGTGTGTGGAAGGGGCTGGGGCTTTGGAGAGTTCTGTGTACCTGGTCTAATGCTTTTTGAGACAGGATCTCGTTATGTAGTCCAGGCTGCCTTGAACTCACAATTCTCCCTCCTCAGCCTCTGTAATGTGAAGATTGCAGGTCTGTGCCACATGTCCCTCCCTTGGAGTTCTTTAAAATAGAGTATACTGGTTAGGGTTTTTTGTTTTTGTTTTTAGTCAACTTGACACAACCTGGGAAGAGGGAACCTCTATTGGGAAAATGCTTCTGTCGGCTTGGCCAGTAGGTGTGCCTGTGGGGGCATTTTCTTGATTAATGATTGATGTGGGAAGGCCCAGCCTACTGTGAATGGTACCACCCCTGGACTGGTGGTCTTGAGTTGTATAAGAAAGCAGGCTGAGCAAGCCATGGAGAGCAAGACAGTAAGCCACACTCCTCCATGGGCCCTGCATCAGCTCCTGCCTCCAGGTTCTTGCTTTGGCTTCCCTCACTGAACTGTCAGCCAAATAAATCCTCTCCTCCCTAAGCTACTTTTGGTCAGGGTGTTTATCACATCAATAGAAAGCCAGTTAGGGCACAGGGTCTCATAATGTGGGCTAGATTGTCATGTTACTTACTTTATAGCCAGGCTGGCCTTGAACTTGAAGCAATCCTCCTGCTTCAGCCTCCTGCATGCTGAGGTTACAGGCATGAGCCACTCTATCTAGCCAGGTCCAACATTAAGACAGTAAATCTCCATTGCTGAACTGAGGCTTGAGCCAGGTGAGTGGTTCCTGTCTCTAGGGGTAGATGTGTGGTGCCAGTCTCTGTGACTGTGCCCCAACAAAACCAGAAATCAGAGGGACCTCAGAGTCAGCTACAGCTTTGAGGCTGTGATTAGGGACAGGGGCAGATGATTGTGGGGAAGAGGAGGTAAGACAAGTGACCATTCTGGCATCCAGGTGTGGGTGCTGCACCCCACCCCCACCCAGGGCTACTTCTCCAAGGTCCAAAGTAAACATGGATGTGAGCTGACCATCCGTCCTCACATGGCTGGTAGAATTCCACCTGGGCAGGCCTGTCCACAGCACAACCTCCTCTCTCTAGTTGAAACGATTCTTTGTGAAGCCAAATCTCAGAGCTTAGTCTGTAGGGTGCTTTTTCCAAAGAGCATTTTACAGACGGATCCATCCATTGGTGATAGTGCAAACCTTTAATCCTAGCATGTGAGCGGCAGAGGCAAGTGGATCTTTATGACTTTGAGGCCAGCCTGCTCTACACAGCAAAACCCAGTCTTAACAACAAAACCAAACCCAAGAGCATCTTGGTTGAACCCAGAATGTTCTCTTTCTCCCTTACCTCTGTCAGAAGAGCCTTACAGTCAGAAACCGGAGGCGGATGAGATGAACGAGGTGGAATTGGCCCCTGCTCCTGAGGAAACACACGTCTGGGTTCAGCCCAGGGTGGTCAGACCCTCAAAGCCCAAGAAGACCCCAACCATCAACTTCATGAGTGAGTCGATGTTCCCAACCTCTGGGGTACCTGCCCCAGCCACCTTTGCTAGGTGGAGAAGGGGAGCTGTGTACCCGGCAACAGGTAGATGGTGGGGCGGAGCTGGCTGGGGTGCAACACCAATTCTTATTTGAAAATGATGCTTTTCAGTCACTGAAGTAAACCAAACAGGAGGCTGCTGCTTTTCCCCAGGCAGGATGTTGTTGTTTTTGTTTGTTTATTTGTTTGAAGGCAGAGTCTCCTGGGGCCCAGACTGCTTTTGAACTTGGTATGTAGACAAGGGTGACCTTGAACCCCTCATTCTTCTTCTACACCCACCACGTCTCACTTATGTGGTACCTAGGACATAACTCAGGGCTTCCTGAACGCAAGGCAAATGCTGTACCCACTGAGCCACACACCCCACCCCAAGGCACATACTTTAATGCTGTATTTCCCCCCCCGAGTCTTTCAACTCTTGGATGAAGCTGGGCTTCTCCTGGATATCCTGGCCACTCAGAAATCAGTGCGCCATCTAGGTCGGTGCATGGTCCATGCATCCTTTCCCAGGTTCTGCCTCTCAGATCAGTCCCTTTCTTGACTCTTTAAGGCTCCATTCACTCATCCACCATATGGGGGATAGCTGTGACGGGCTCACCGAATAGATGGATTGGAGGTCCATGAGTGAGCCACCCAGAGTCAGCAAACGGCTCCCGCACTTTGAGACCAGCGCAAACTGCTCCCAATCCCCAGGATCCATGTATCCAGGCTGCAATGAGGGCTCTTGCAGGCCCTGCTGCCTAGGAGTCCACCCCCTACACCTAGACCTTATTTAGACCCCACCCCTGGGTATAGTCCGTGCTCCACAAGCCATGCCCCTTGTATATCCCAACCTTTGTAAGCCAGGTGGGGCTATGGGGACTCAGTGTGTATCAGGCAACCTTCATGGTCACATGATTTTTTTATTTAATGCTCACAAGAACCTTTTGGGGGGGGACATTGCCCCTGTCTCCCCTGCTTAAGGGTGGTAGTTGGATCTCAGTGGAAATAACTTATGAAGGTCACAGTGCCTCTAGAGCTCTATAATGATGGAGGCCTGTCATCCCAGCATACTGGAGGCCGAGGCAGGAAGATTTCAAGTTTGAGGCCAGCCTGGACTAATAGTGAAAACCTGTCTTTAAAAATGACGAGGGAAAAAAAAAAAGAAATATAAATAAAATCTATTTATTTCTGCTGTTCAAGCCTCCCACGGAAGCCCACAGCCAAGAGGTATACTGCTCTTGCTCTAGTTATGGTATGGATTCCAGAGCATTCCAGAATATCCTTTGGAATGGGGGAGCGGTCTTCTAACCCAGATTTACTCTCCTGGTCTCATGGTCCCCCTTCCCATGTCTCTCCTAGCCCAAGTAGTCCGCTGTGACACCAAGATGAAGGATACATGCAAGGGTTCCACGTGTAACAGGTGAGGAGGGCTGGGCTGGGCTGAGCAGGGCTGGGCTGGGCTGGGCTGGATTGGGCTGGATTGGGCTGGACTGGGCTGGATTGGGCTGGGCTGGGCTGGATTGGGTTGGGCTGGGCTGGGCTGGGCTGGGCTGGATTGGGCTGGGCTGAGCTGGGCTAGGCTGGGCTGAGCTAGGCTGGGCTGAGCTGGGCTGGGCTGGGCTGGGCTGGGCTGGGCTGGATTGGGCTGGATTGGGCTGGGCTGGGCTGGATTGGGCTGGGCTGGGCTGGGCTGGATTGGGCTGGGCTGGGCTGGGCTGGGATTGGGCTGGGCTGGGCTGGGCTGGGCTGGGCTGGGCTGGATTGAGCTGGGCTGGGCTGGGCTGGGCTAGCTGCCCTAGGGACCCTCCTGAGACACAATCAGTCACATGATCTGCCAAAGCCTTGCTTCCTACACTGAGCCTCCTGGAAACATGGGACAATGGTACTCATACCGTTAGCACAACACACAAACACACACCAGATTGAGCTAGAAGTTACTGTGTGCACCCAGACTGACCCTGACACTTCTTGCGCCCCCTTCCCCCCCCGCCCCCACTATGGCATTCTGCTATCCCCAACCATGACACCCACTGTCACCCACTGTCACCGCCTCAGATTGAGCCTTTGGCTGACGAATGATCTATCTCTGTCACATGTCACCAGATTTTTTTCATCTGTCATGCCTAGGGTACATGAGACATTAAGGTGGGATACCCTGTATATTAGGGAATTTTGAGCAACCTCCAACACCTTGATCTCTATCAAATGCCAGTGGGAATAACCAAAACTGGGGATAGTATCCTAAAATAACCAGTCTATCCTAAAATAACCCTGCTGGGCACACATTACTGCCGAGTGCTTTGTCTCTGGCCCAGAAAGGGCTACACCCTGCAGGGGATCTCATGAAGTGCATTATGGGAATAGTAGACATGAAACCCCTTATTGTCACCAGTGTATCTCAATCCTGATGGATGCCCGCAAGCCAGCTCTCACTTCAGTTTGTGGCTGACCCCTTGGTGTGAATCCTGCCCTTGGGGCTGGCTTCAAGCCAACCCAGGTTTAGCCAGCAGCCTGTAGTCTCTAAGGATGGGGGGGGGGACTCCCCCACAGAACATGAGTCCTGTTCCCTGAGGGGTGTTAGTCTCATCTAGGGCAGTATTTAGAGAGTGTCACTCAAGGCCTCTGCCCAGGGGTGCTGGCACAGTCTGAGTCTGTCAAGAGCTAAGGGGAGTTAATTGAAGCACCCATTGAAAGGAGAAGGTCCATATCACCCAATGGACCTGAAGTCCATTCTGTGGGAGAGTCCTTCACTCACACAAGGAGTGACATGAAACAGTAGCCAGGATGTGGCTTTCCCAGGGGCACACTCACTGGGTGTCCTGCCCAGCTGTGAAAGTCTCTGCAGTACTGTCCTCCGGGAGGAAACCATTGAGCGTTAGTGACACAAGCCAGATGTGGTGGGACGACACACCCAAACCCCAGGCGGTATTTGCTGTCTGCACTGGGTGAACTGGGTAGCGAGCAGGTACGCCTGGACCACATCTTATGAGAGCTCTGGAGTTGTCTAAGCTCAGCAGAAGATGAGGCTGCATTCCCTGGGCAGGAAGAAGCTGAGCATCTGTCTACAGAGGCTCCAGAGGCTTCCAGTCAGCCAGGGTAACACAACCCCAACCACAAACAGTGGCAGCCCAGCCTTACTGTAGAAGTAACATCCACTGGGCTTCCCCATAACCCCTGGCTTTAAAATATATTTTAACTCATTGTATAATTCAGAAAATAATAATCCATAAAGGAAAAAAAAAAAAGAAAACCAGCATCCCCAACACTCCTGAGCTTGGCATGCCCCCTCCCCATCTATATGGCTGAGGCCAGTCCTGTTCATGCGGTCACTGATCATTCTCCAAAGTCCACCAGTATTCCTCAGACCCTTCGCTGTAAGTAGCTACTGAACAAGCTGACACATGGTGACACAAAGCTATGTTTGGCTGTGCCTTTGTCCTTAAAGTCCTGGTACACTTGATGTACGGCTGGGTACTTGCTGACTTTTTTGGTTTTGTTTTGTTTTTCGAGACAGGGTTTCTCTGTGTAGCTTTGCTCCTTTCCTGGAACTCACTCTGTAGCCCAGGCTGGCCTCGAACTCACAGAGATCCGCCAGTCTCTGCCTCCCGAGTTCTGGAATCAAAGGCGTGCACCACCACCGCCTGCAAACTTGCTTACTTTTTATTCGGCTTATACATCTTTACAAGGGAAGTTGGAGGGTCTGTGGACATGAACTTGAAGGCTTTCCTGTAGGTTAGCTTTTGGTCTGTGGTGAACAGGGCCTCATTGTTTGTTAACCTCATTAAACAGCAAACCTTGGACTGGGGGAACAGCTCAGTACAGGTGAAGGCTTGTTGTGCAAGTGTGAGAACCAGAGTTCTCATGAGAAAGCTGGATGTGGGTCTGTAACCCCAGGGCTGGAGGGAGGAAGCACAGGCAGGGGGACTCCAAGTATTTACCAGCTAGTCTTCCCACCTAACCGGTGAGCCCCAGGTTCAAAGAGACTTGTCCCAAAAAATAAGGTGGAGAGTGATCAAAGAAGACATCTGGCATTGACCTTTGGCTACCATTCTCGCTCACCACACACACACACACACACACACACACACACACACACACACACACACACACGGTAGTGTACATCTGTCATCCTAATCCTGAGGAGCAGAGGCAGGAGATCATCACATATTTGAGGAGTTTCAGGCCAGCCTGGGCCACAAGGGAAGACTCAGTCCCAAAACAAACAGATGGGCTAGAGAGAGGATGGTTCAGCATTAGGAATGGCTGCTGTACATGGAGACCAGGGTTTGAATCCCAGCACGCATACTGGTGGCTCACAAACACATGTAACTGCCTCTCCAAGGGATCTAACCAGCTGTCTGGCATCTGCAGGCACCCACACATACACACAGAAACACACATAGTTGTTCATATCAGTGGGATCCATCGGTGGCATTTCTGAATTCGGTAAGAAAGCTAGTGAGGAAACACGGCAATGTCACTGGGCGATTTTACCAGCGAGCTTTTCTTTATTCACGCATCAGGTACCAGTGCCCGGCAGGCTGTCTGAACAACAAGGCGAAGGTTTTTGGATCTCTGTTTTATGAAAGTGTGAGTGTGTCCAGTGTTACTATACACGGTATATGGGGAACTCCAGCAGGTGGCTTACAGCGAATGAGATCCATAGAGACGGGTGTTCTGTCCTGGTTCAACCTGGAATGCCTGAATGGACTGACCCGCATGGACTAGTGGGTCAAATGCTGCTGAAGCCACTTCTGGGAACCAGGACTGAATGTCGCTGCAGGACTAGGGTCAGCATGCTTGGCTAGAAGGGCTTAAGCAGCTAGGCTGAGCCCTTGAGCCGTGTATGAACAAAGGTGTGGCTCAGGACGGCAGTGAATGGTTGGGTAGGGGTGTGTTTTGGTCCAACTTTTTGGCTTTTGGTTAGCCAGGGACAAGTGTCTCGGATGGTTCTGGGAGAGGAACACTGTACACGTGTGGTCTCTTTTCTGCTCTCTAGTCTTCCAGCTTATGTCGGGCTGCTGTCCACTACGGCGTCATTGATGATCGAGGTGGCCTGGTGGATGTCACCAGGAACGGGATGGTACCCTTCTTTGTCAAATCTCAAAAAAATGGCGTGGAGTCCCTGAGGTACCTGTCCTGTGTGTGGGGCTCCTGACAGGGTTCTCTTAGTGTAGAGAGCCAGGGAGCTGTCACATTGGTAAAGTGCTTCCCATGCAAACACAAGGACCTGAGTTTGATCCCCAGGATCTGTGTAAAAAACCATGTGTGGGGGCATGTACTGGTGATCCTGGCACTGGGGAGGCAGAGACAGGAGGGTCTCCGGAGCTCAGGGGCAGCTTAGCCTACCTGCTGAGTTCCAGGTAAGTACGAGACCCTGTCCCTCCACCCCTCACCCCTAAAGGGTGGATGGTGCCTGAGGCCAACCTCTGGCCTTCACATATATATGCACACACTAAGAAGTGCGCCCTCCACAAGCATGCACCCCCCCCACACACATGTTACTGAAACTTTGAGAATCATCTAAGGAAATGGGAAAACAAAAGACAACCCATGTGGTATAGTTGACTAACTCTTGAGGTCTCCAAGAGTTGGGTCACCTGTTCCATTCTGGATCTTTCTCTAGCCTTCTGACCACTGGCTCTGCTTCGTCTTATGCATTTAAAAACCTTTATTCTGTCTGAAGCAGGATCACCATGAGTTTGAGGCTAGCCCACACTATACATTCCAACCCTACTGGAACATATATCAAGAAACCAGAAAAGAAATGTATTATTCCAAGAAGGGTTCTGGCCGGGCAGTGGTGGCGCACACCTTTAATCCCAGCACTTGGGAGGCAGAGGCAGGTGGATCTCTGTGAGTTAATAAGGCCAGATTGGTCTACAAAGCGAGTTCCATGACAGCCAAAGCTACACAGAGAAACCGTGTTTTGAAAAACAAACAAACAAACAAACAAAAAAATAGGAAAGAGAGAAGAGTTCTGAAGCCTTCCCCAGACTGCTGGAAGAGTCCTTGGTGACAAGGATTATACAGTCCCACTCTAGAATACTCTAAGCTCTTCACGTTCCCATGCATGCTTCAGACAGGGCAGTGTGAGGCATGTGGGCTGGTAGGAGTACCCTGTATGCACTGACTCATGTTTTTCTTTTCAGCAAATACAAGCCTTCTAGCTCCTTCACGGTGTCGAAAGTGAAAGGTAAGCAAGCCAGGCCCCGAGGGAGTAGAATGATGTGTGGGGGGTGCTTGGGACTTCCCAGGGAATCTCCCTCCCTTTGGTGTGTGCTTTGTACTTATTTCAGCTTGAGCCATGGTTCCCAGGAAGGCTCTGTCAGGAGGCTTCAGAGAGGCCATTTCTCTCCCTTCCTTCCTTCCTCCCTCCCTCTCTCCCTCCCTTCCTCCCTCCCTCTCTCCCTTCCTCCCTCCCTTCTTTCCTTCCTCCCTTCCTTTTTTTGTTTTGTTTTCTTTTATTTTTTTTGGTTTTCCAAGACAGGGTTTCTCTGCGTAGCCCTGGCTGTCCTGGCACTCACTCTGTAGACCAGGCTGGCCTTGAACTCAGAGATTTGCCTGGCTCTGCCTCCACCACCCCTTGGTCTCTCACTGGTTTCTAAGCATATTTAGATTTGAACCTGGCTCTAAAAGGCTGAGCCAGAAACACGGGGCATGGCAGCTACATGAATACCATAGTCATGGTTGGCGTCAGGTCTGCTGTTTAAAGTCCTCGATGGGCAGAATCACTATCCTGGCAGGGATAGATATCAGGGAGGTCAGAATCTGAGGCAGGAGCTAGCGATCAGGCCATTGTGGCCACTAGGACCCCCCAGTTTCTCCACGTGTAGACACAGAATCACACTTGGGATGGTCAAAGTTGGCTGAGCAGGGGGCAGGTTTCGCAAGCAAGATTCAGTGTTCAAATGGCAAGTATGAGACTCTCATGGAGAGAGCAGGAGAGATGTAGGCACCTGCAGACACCCTGGGCTGTGGGGCTGTCTCTGCTCTGTTGACCTGTGACCTCTGTTGACCTGACACTTTGTCTCCTGTTCTCAGAAAAGGGTGTGGACTGCCACACCACGGTTGCACAACTCTGCCCCTTTGAGAAGCCGGCCACCCACTGCCCGAGGTAAGAGGGACTGAGGCCTCTCTCCTGAGGTGTCTTCCTACAGGTCTGCCTGGGGTATGGCTCTGTCTATGCCAGGCATGAGTAGAAGGCTGTGTGCCGAAGTGTACCTAGAACTCAGTTGTTTATCTAAGCTGGAGACAGCTAACACCCACCCTAAGTCTTCCTGCTCCTTACGAGGGGCAGGTTAAGATCACTAAATACCGGGGCCTTCCACAGACACCAGAGCCTCAGTGGAGAGAGCTTTCAGCTTGGGAGCCTCCCTACCCCAGCTTTGGTGAACGTAACAGAAAGCAACCGTATCTGGCTGAGCCTTGACTCACCAGAAAGGGGTCTCCTGGTCCTGGGGACTCACATCTCTAAAGTTCCCACAGAGTCCCTTGGACAGGGACACAGAAATGTATGCCCCGCCCCGCCCCCCCCCCCCCCACTCAGCAGAGCCTGGATGTACCTGCTTGTTACAAGTTGCTCCATGTTAGAAAATACAGCCAAGAGAGGATGACCTCCAGCCAGAGCAGGACTCAGCCCCACAGTAGCTACAGTGTGGTGGTGTCCAACATCCTGAGATAGACAGCTGCCTCTAGCGCAGGGTAGTATGCTGTCCCAGGAGCCCTGGGGCCTGGAGACTGGATTCTGGAAGGGACAGTGGATAGAGCATCTCCCTACCCCCACCTCTGGGTCTGCACAGGGGGAAAGCCTACAAAGATGCTGTTAGGGAGACAATTCTGGCTCGAGCAGTCAAGGAAACATCACAGCAATTTAGTGGATTCCTTGAGTGTTACAGAGAAACAGAAGGAGAGGGCAGGAAACACAAATAAAGAAAATCATGTGTCCATGAAACTTTCTGACCTGACACCCCCAGGAGTCGGCAGGATTGGGAGTTCTTAGACTCACAAACTGTTTTTTAAATCTACACCCCCATCCCCACCCCACCCCGTGTGCACACACACAACACATACTACATATACCACAAACAAACTTACACAACATATACCCCATACATTCCACACCACACACCCCATACCCCCACACACCCCCAAACACACAATTTCCCTGCCTGCTCCTTCCCTTTCTCCTCAGGAGCTGCCTCAGCCAGGCTGATTGGCTTCCTTCCTGCCAAGCATCCTGCCTGTCTCTGGGCCAAGTGGCTTTCAGCCGCCATCTTAGCTTCCTGGTCCCTGGGCTCAGCCTGTGGTAAACTGTTGCAGACAGACACAAAAGGCCTTTTCTTAGGCCAAGCTCATGCTTTTCTCTCTGGCATGGGGCTTGCCAGCCACCTGGGCCCGCCCATTTCCAGTCCGAGGAGCCCTCTTCATTCCCCGAGGGCCATCCGTTGGGCTGAGGCCACCAGTGCCATGGAAATCTAACCCTTTCTGCCTCACGTTATCTGTGCCCTTCTGGGAATATTCGGAGTCACTGAGGTGAGGGCCCTCCACCCTTCTTCCTTCCCCACATAGGGAAGTGGCCTTAAAAACTCCATTGATAACGATCTGTGTTCTACACCCACAGCACACCCCGCCAACACCCAGAGAAAGAAGGTGCAATCCTATAGCCCAACACGCCTCTCCTGGGGCCTAACTCCTCTGCTTTATTTCTCTGTGACCTTCTCTATGGGATTCTCAAGTTCTACATGCATGGTTAAATAAAGACAAGGATGTGTTTACCATGGCTGCCGTGGGGACAGTCGTCTCCTTCCCTTCTGGGCTTGATCCTGTGCCCTGTATGTGCGAGGAAATGCTTCACCCCTGAGCTGTGATTCCCAGGCCTCTGTGCTGTCTTTTCTAAAGTGCAAGCTGGAGACTAGCAAGATGGCTCAATGGGTAAAGGCACTTGTCGCCAAGTCTGACAACCTGAGTTCGATCCCCAGGACCCATGTGGTGGGAGAACAGACACCTGTGGGCTGTCCTCTGGCCTCTACACATATGTCATGGCATGTTTGAGTTCACTCTCACACACACACACACACACACACACACACACACACACACCCATACACACACATATACACACAACACATACACACACACACACATATACATACACATACATACACACACATACACACACCCATACACCCATACACACACACACACACACACACACATATACACATACATACAGCACACACACACATACATACACACACCCATACACACACATATACACACAACACATACACACACACACATATACATACACATACATACACACACATACACACACCCATACACCCATATACACACACATAACATATACACACACATATACACACACACATATATACACATACATACAACACACACATATACATACACATATATACACACACATACACACACCCATACACCCATATACACACACACATATATACACATACATACAATACACACACACACACACACACACACACACACACACACACACACACAGAGCAAATAAAAATGTGATGAAGAGAAAGAGCAAGACAGTATGGTAGTTTTGTTTCCTCATTTAAAGGACATGAGTCTGAAAGCTCAGACAAGGAGTGAGTCCAGGAAGCCATCTCCTGCTGGCCCTCACTCCCTATATCGCTTCTCATTTCCAGAGTCCAGTGTCCTGCACGCTGTGGAGAAGAGCCATCCTATTGGGCCCCTGTGTTCGGAACCAACATCTATGCTGATGTGAGTAGGCCAGCTTCCTCAGCCGTCGCCTCAGAAACCTAGTCCCAAGGTGTGGAAGCCGTGACCTGAGAGTCCCTGACACGGCCTCTGGTTACATGCAGCCCACCTGTCCCTGCAGCCATGGCCTCAGTGTCCCCTTCAGACGGGTCAGACTCCCACCCATCTCAAGCACACGTCTCCTCTTATGGAAAAGGTCTTTCCTGGTTTGAAGGTCTTTGTGTTCCACAGACTTTACTTTCTCAGATATTTAATCATTACGGTAGTTAGGCTTTCTATTGCTGCCCAAAGCAACTTGGGGAAAAAAGGGTTTATTTCAGTTTACACCTCCCAGGTCACACCCTGTCACAGAGGGAAGTCAGGGCAGGTATCTGGAGAAAGAGCCAACTGACTACCACTTACAGGCTTCATGGTTTGCTCCTTTGCTTTCTTTCTTTTTTTTTTTTTTTACATTAAAGGTTTTTTTTTTTTTTTTTTGTTTTTTTTTTTTAAGATTTATTTATTTATTATGTATACAGAAGAGGGCACCAGATCTCATTGCAGATGGTTGTGAGCCACCATGTGGGTGCTGGGAATTGAACTCAGGACCTCTGGAAGAGCATTCAGTGCTCTTAACCTCTGAGCTATCTCTCCAGCCCCTCATTTGCTTTCTTATATAACTCAGGACCGTCTGCCCGGGCCAGGCACTGACCCTAGTGAGCTGGGCGCTCCCACATCCATCATTGACCAAGAAAATGCCCTCCAGACTTGCCCACAGCTTCTCAGCTGAGGCCCCTCTTCCCAGATGACTCCGGCTTGTGTCAAGTTGGCAGCCAACTAGCCAGGACAGTCACCTCAGTCACCTTTCCCTTTGTCTGTACTCTTCTGATAGGTGTTGGTTAGCCCCTCACTGTTTTGTTTGGCCTTGCAGGCTCTGAACTATAAGCCCACAGGAAAAAAACAAACAACAAATTTGCTCTGGCAAGACCCTAGAACGCTCGTTGGCCCCTTTGTCCCATCTTCTCTCCTAACTTTGATGGAAAGGCTCAGTTTTCCTTTGTTGACTTTCAGAGCTCAGCCTGTTCCCTCTGGTGTCCAGGGTTTAGGGACACAGTGACCCAGAAGGTTCGAGCCCCCCACCCCCGGCTGCCCACAGGCTATGTAATCCCTCTGAGTTCTTTTCCTCTTTGTGAGTGGAAATCCTAGAGCCAGCCAGACTTGTCTCAGCCCAGGGCATCTTCTAGCGCTAAAAGGTGACGTCAGCTGGTCGTATCATTTGTCTCCAGCTAATGCATGGCTCACACTTTCCCCAGCCTGTCAATGGTTTGCTCCCATCACCGCCATCTTTACGTCCAGCTGCCTTCAATTGTCCCAGATTCCTGTAACTGTGAAGTCACTTGGTTCCATAAGGCCAGAGTGGCCTTCATGACTAAGCTTTTTCCCTTGTCTTTTTTTCTTTTTTCTTTATGAGCTTTAAAAAAAAAAAAAACTTCTGGAAAGCTGTTTAGCTGAAATTAAGTTCTAAAGGCTAGAATTTTTATGTAGACGTAAAATGTGTGTTGATTATTGTAGTTCACCTAGTATGAAGCTATGAGTTCCATCCTCATAACTAAAAGAAAAGAAACAGAAAAGAGAAAACAAAGCAAAATAAGCCCCAGATTGTGATTTTTAAAAATGTTTTCAAAATAAAAGAATGAGCAAACTATTTCAACCAGATACAAACCATTTAAAAAGTTGCCATGTTATTAGCTGACAAAATAAAACTCAGATTTAAACATACTGAATGGAACAAAACAATCCTTCAGGGTTGGGGATTTAGCTCAGTGGTAGAGCGCTTGCCTAGCAAGTGCAAGGCCCTGGGTTTGGTCCTCAGCTCCGACAAAATAAATAAACAAACAAATAAATAATCCTTTATGCAAGAGCACAAGAGAGGCAGTTTATGAAGATATGAAAATCAAATCTGTAGGGACCAAAGAACATAGCAACTAAACACATAAAGCAAAAAAAAAAAAAAAGTTAGAAATCCAAAGCAAGGGTGCGTCACTCTTCTCCCGTACATGGGGCTGTGTGATGATAATGCTGCAAAGATTTTTATTCAGTACCTGCTGTGTTTCAAGCTTTTTTTTTTTTTTTTTTAAATACTTTGTTTAAGAATCCTTATCATTTTGCCAAGGGGGAAAATAAGGCTCCGAACAGCCTGACTCAAGTCCCACCTCGAACGAACACATGGCAAAGTGAGATGGTTTGTGCTCACTCTCCCTCTCCTCCTATTCTGCCTTGTTTCTGCTTCCCATACCTCCAGCAGCAGGAGCAGGCACCTACCTGAGGGAAGCCTTTAATGAGTATCTGCTTGGGCTTTGAGCCTTGGGAGCGGCGGGGCTTCTGTCTTGGCCTAGCACTCAGTAATGGCTCGGTATCAAACAACAACAGAAAAAGATACTGCAGTCATTGATGCTAAAAACCCTTTGAAAAGAAGGTAGTAAGGGAAGGGTGTGTGTGTGTGTGAAGACAGAGAGAGGGCTTCAGGCAGGAGGGAGGAAGAACAGCTCCATCCCCAGGCTCTGCTGGCCTGTGTTTCTAGGTCACTTTGTATTCTGGGAAATGATGCTGCCTCTTGGAAAATGTCTGTTTAGCTAAGAGATTTATTTTGGGAGTGTAGTCTCCAGACCTTTGAAGGGCCTCCGAGTGCCACGGATACAGCCTTTTGCAGAGTGCCTGTCCTGGCGGCAGCTCCCTTTGTGGTGAGCTGCAGGCAGGATTGTCCGGGTGTGGCTCAGACAGCAGAGCCGAGGTCTGGAGGCCCTAGCTGGCCCAGCCAGGGGAGTTCTCCACAGTCTTTCCCCACTGAGCCTCAGTTTCCTTTACCCATCCTTCTGGCCTCATCTACTGCTCAAGCAAACTCCTGCTGTGTGGGCATCAGGATCCCGGAGAGGAGCCGTGTTTAGATGGGTCTCCCATCCCCTCCTCAGCTGTCTTGATCCAGTGGACCTGAGTAGAGCTGCAGAATCTGTGTTTGAACACCTTCCCAGGGGCCATGGCTGCTGGTGGTTATGGCTTGCTGCTGAAGGTCCTTGGTGGTCAAGGATAGTCCTTGAGAGTTTGGGGTCCTGGGGATGGTGACCATGGGCTTGGCAGTTCCTGTCCTTTGCCTATGGCAGTTCCTGTGCACCTGGTCATGTGCAGTCCTGAACCTCGCTTTGAGGAACACCATAGCCTTTGTTCTTTATTGTCCATGTCTGTGGGATCATGGCTCTGCTGTCCTTCTTGAGTGAGTGTGGGGAGGTTGTTTAGCTCCTGGCCCTCCATCTCCCATCTGCTGAGACCATTACCTTGAGGGCCCATGAAGTCAGAGTAAGTGACAGGCTGGGCACAGCTCCAGTGTCACAGTGAGCAATGGGTACAGGCCATCCTGGGTCCCACAGCTACCAAATACCAGGACAGGCTGATGAGCCTCTAGGCTCACAGGGGTTGTTATGAAATGGCCCAGAATTATTGTTGAAGCAGATAGTGAGCACCCCCTACATGTGGTGGGAAAGGCAGGGGCAGGAAAGATGTGGGGAGTGGGAAGAAGAGGGAATGTGTCTGTCTATCAGTAGTCAGAGATGTGAGCATCTCCAGGCGTGCGATGTGAGGACAGCCTGCCATGCGTGAATGTTTCATCCAGGAAATGTGGGCGTCATGGTATCTGGAACCCTCCAGGGAGGGGGTGAAGGGCTGTCCCTGAGGCTGCAGCCATAGCCCCTTGGCCTCCTTGGGGTAAGTGTGCAACCCCAGGGGACTTGGGGAATACTAAGAGGCCTTTCCTGGCATTTGCCCCAGTGAGAACTGACGCCTTGCTTCTGGAAATGGCAGTCCCTAGACAAGATGAGCATCAATGAGGGAGAGACATAGTGATTGGCCGTTGTCAGTCGGCACAATAAGTGATTTGTGTCCACTCATGTCCGCCTCCGAGAAGTAGTTTCTGGGGACTCTGAAACTGAATGACTTGATGTCACAAGTGTCCCTTTGGAGGCAAATGTGGTCTGTTGCCTCTTAACCTTTCAAAGCACAAATCTCTTTGGGATTTGGAAGCTGTGGATCCTTCTTCAAGGGAAGAAAATAAAAAATGCTTCTCCATGAAGACAGGATGACCGGCCGTCCTGCCGTGTTCAGGATTGGAACCAGACCCTGCCAATCGCCAATCAGCTCTTCCTGGCCTCAAAGCTTCTTCCCAGGACCACTTGGGACTAACCGTTCTGTTTGCACCATTTTTTGACTGAAGAAGGCATGAAGTATCTCCACAGTATTAAAGACCGGGCCTTTGGTTTTTGAGTTGGATGTGGGAGTGTCCGAGGGACTCCTGGACTGCTCAGTTTTTTACAGAACTGGCCAGCAGGGAGGGTGACTTTTCCTGAAGAGACCATGTGATGTTGACTCCCCAAAATGGAGAGGTCACCCATAGACCAAAGAAAGAATTACATCTAGGTTCAGCCTGGTGAACCAGTGAGGTTTTTTTGGGTTACTTATGGCACTGTGGGTGACTCACGAATCACCAGGAAGTCACAGTGATGGTGTTTAGGCAGCCATACTAGTGAAGAGTCCCCCTGGGTGACTCACAATTATACAGGAAGAGACCCCTCCCAGTCCACTCTTTATCTTCTGAATAACCTCAAGAAGCAGGGGTTCTTGAAGGATCCTGGGAGTCTCCTTCCCTTCATTTGGGAATGTTCACAGGCCAGATCATGTGAGGGTCTCATGTAATGATCACAGCTGCTCTGACTGAAGATGGCCATGGTCAATCCAACCTGGAGGAAATGACCACACACCTTCTTAGGCATCAGTGACTCTTGGAAGTCTATGTTTTGGAGGATGGACATCACCCAGCCTGGAAAAGGGTCTCCAAGGAGTCCTTGGTCACAGTTCTGGGAGGCCAAACTCCAGGATGTGACCCTCCACTCACATACCTCTGGAGACTGTGGGTTGTGTTGCTGACTCCATTTTTCAGTGCGGCAAGAGGACAACAGAGCCAGTGCCCTGGCTTCTACTAGTCTCTCCAGGCCACCTACATGCCTTGGCTCCCGGCCTATTCAAAATCAACAAAGCCAGAGGAGTCTTATGTGCTCCAGCTCTGGGCCCCCGCCCTGTTACAGGACTCCACGATGTTACTGGGCCCCTGGGATAAGTCCGGTAATCTCCCATCCCAACACCCTTAACTTAATCCCATCTGCAAAGCCCCTTCTGCGGTTCATGGGTCTGGGGATTAGGCTGTGGTCATCTCTGGGGACCATTGTTTTGCTGACCACAGAAGCAGACCCTGCCCTCACCCTGGCTTTAGTTGGCGCCTACAGTTCTCAAGGGGCTTTGGCAAAGTGACTGACCCCATGTGCCCAGCTTGCTGGCCTGAGAAATGGGAAGAATGGTTACCACCTGCCTCATTAGATCAAATGGGATCATAGGCCACAGCCAGAACTGAGATTCACTCAGGGCTAGCGTGTGTTCACACCAGGCAGGAGATAGTTCAGCCTCAGTGTGTGCAGCTGAGACCTCCAGGAAGGAGGTTAAGATCCCTGGGCATCATCTTCACCACAAGATTGCAGCTGGTCTCGTGGTACAGCCAAGACAAAGACCACAGTCTGGGGTGCAGTTCCGGGGCAGGGTACTTGGTTGGCACATGCAAGGTTTCAGGTTCCATCTCCATGGAGCACATAGGGAGAAGAGGTGGAATCCACAATCTAAACCACAAGGCTGCTGCAGCCTGAGGAAAACACCGTGGACATGGCTAGGGAGGTGACGCGGCTGTTCTCAGCCTTAATGGACCCTTGGCTGGGACCACCTTGGATGGTCCTGCCTCTGGATGAAAAGTGGATAGATGTGTCCTGCCTGTCTTCTATCCAATGTGCCAAGACCCCGATGGACCTTGAACTCAGAGCCTCATCACCCAGCCCCAAGTCACCCGAGGTCTAGAAAACGGAACACCCACCAGGCGGTGGTGGCGCACGCCTGTAATCCCAGCACTCGGGAGGCAGAGGCAGGTGGATCTCTGTGAGTTCGAGGCCAGCCTGGTCTACAGAGCTAGTCCAGGACAGGCTCCAAAGCTACAGAGAAACCCTGTCTCGAAAAACCAAAAAAAAAGAAAGAAAACAGAAGACCCCCATACCAGCCTGAGCCCTAGTGTGTCCTAGGCATCTGAGAGTGCCCATCTGTGTCCACACTGCCCTGATTCACTGCATCCCAGCCATCCTAGGCTCCTTTCTCCTCCTGGGACATGATGTGTTCACCCCTACCTCAGGACCTTTGCACAGTCTGCGCTCTCTGCCTAGAATGTGATGTTTACCGATAGCCACACAGCTGTGACTGGAGCTTCTCTGTCACCAGCCTGCCCACTGCTGCTCTAAAGCGGCTTCTTCCAGCCAGCCACCTCCCCTAATCTAACTTGACTTTCCTCGTCGACCTCACTTGTGCGTTTATTCGCTCCCTTGACTCCATGGAAGCAGGGTCTTCGCTTGGTGGGTCTGTGAAACCCCGCAGGGTCAGGCACCGTGTGGCTGCTCAGATAGCTGCTTGTGGAAAGAGAGGGGAGTTTGTGGATGACAGTGGCAGTTCTCTAAGGGGCACTCAGGAGCCAAGGTGGTACGGGCTGTTTCCTGGAGTCAGTGCGGTCGGCGGCACCAGGTGCCCAGGTGTTGGCACTAACCGCAGCCTCCTGTCCTTGCAGACTTCCAGCATTTGCAAGGCGGCCGTGCATGCAGGTGTCATCAGCGACGAGAGTGGTGGCTATGCAGATGTGATGCCCGTGGACAAAAAGAAGAGCTACGTGGGCTCGCTCAGGAATGGGGTGCAGTCAGAGAGGTAGGGCTGGCCCTCGGGCCCAGCGGCTCCTTACTTTTCAAAGCTGGTTTGGTCTTGGTTGCCACAGTGTCCAGGTCGAGTCTGGGATTCTCTTTCTCTCTCTCTGTCTCTCTCTCTCTTTTGGTTTTTCAGGACAGAGTTTCCCCGTGTAGTTTCGGTGCCTGTCCTGGATCTCACTCTGTAGACCAGGCTGGCCTCGAACTCATAGAGATCCGCCTGGCTCTGCCTCCCGAGTGCTGGGATTAAAGGCGTGCGCCACCACCGCCCGGCGATTCTCTTTTGTTTTCCAAGAAGTTTTCTTTTCCTATTTCTGATGCATACTTTGTGAAAAGTGTAGAAATTTTAGATATGTCCAAAGCAAAACATCCATCTGCTGTCCATCACCTAGGAAAATTGCTGCACATTTTTTTTTGTTTTTTTTTTGGTGTGTGGGCTTCTAGTTACTCCTCATGTGTGCACTGCATGTGCATATGTGTCTGTGTGTATATGTGTACATATGTGCATGGGTATGTAGGGGTGTGTGTATGTGTGTGTCTGTGTGTATATGTGCACATATGTGCATGGGTATGTAGGGGTGTGTGTGTGTATGTGTGTGTGTGTGAGGGTGTGTGTGTGTGTGCATATTTATTCCACGAGACATAGGGCGCCCAGGTCTAGTTTCCCAACAGCTCTGAAAGCTGCACACGAATGCAGCGCCCTGGGGACTGTCACTATTTCCAGCCCTGTCTGTAACCCATACCTGCCTGATGGAGGCTGGCCTGTCTCCTCAGCCTGGGGGCTGGCCTGTCACCTCAGCCTGGGAGCTGGTCTTGCTAAGTTTTTTGTTTGTTTTTTATCTCTGTGAAGTGAGTATAACAGGACCAAGTAATTGTGATGCCCAGCAGTTCTGCCAGCCTCCCCCACCTCATAGGATTGATGATAAGAGTCACTGACAGGGAGGGCCTGGTGGTGACAGGCAGGAAGTAAGGGCCATGCTGACGGTTCTGGGTTTTCTCTTGTGCAATCACTGGCCTGACTTCCTGCCTCTGCTGTGTCTGTTGGCTGCAGTATGGGGCAGTGTTAGGCGCACATGGCTCTGGGCACTTTACCACTGAGGTCTAGGGCTGTTTCCACTTTGAGGCTTGAGCTACAGTGATAAGCACCCTTCTTGTGGGACACTGGCACATCCCCCAGGTGTACTCTCAGATCCCCTGCTGACCTCGGAGTCCTTATCATGGCTTTCTAGAATGTTCTCCAGAACAGCCTTTGTTTCAGGCTGCCAGGCTGTTTTGTTCATGTGACCCTATTCCGTGGAAATGGATTTCGAAGACCCATTTCCCCTGTGGTTTCCTCTTGAGGGCACTAACTTCAGAGACGCCCCACCCCCACCCCCACCCAGCCTTGGCCTATAAGGTGGGAGGGATACTCTATCCCTGGGGCAGATAGAGTTGAGGACCTGGCTCACATTACTACATTCTGGCTGCCATGACCTTTCTTTCTCATGATTCTGGAGGCCACAGAGGTGTGAGCACACTCCTTGTCTTGTGAGGCCATGGATAGTTAGTTGCTTCTTGTGTTTTCATGTGTCCCAGGCCTGTCTTTCTCCCAGGCTGTGGGAGGGGTCTTGTGAATCCTGTAACTCTCAGGAGCTTCCTAAGCCTTGTGAGGCTCCTTCTTGCTTCCAGGAGAGAAAGTTCTGATTGGGAAATAAAAGCTACAGCAGAGTGGCCCTTAGTGAGTGGATGATGGGCTCCAAGGCCCCTGGCTACTCCAGTCTGTTCTGAACCCTGAGGCACTGGATCGTTTCACAGGGCCGGATGTCTCTAGTTCAGGAAACACCCATGTGAATTGGCTCTCAGAGTGGCACAAAGCCCTTACACATACTTGGGCTTTTTTTTTTTTTTTTTCTTCCTTTCAAGATAAGGTTTTTCTGCTTAGCTCTTGCTGTCCCAGACCTCAATTTGTAGACCAGGCTGGCCTCAGACTCACAGAGATCTGTCTGCCCCTGCTTCCTGAGTGCTGGGATTAAAGATGTGCGCCACCACCGCCCAGCTACCAGTGGGCTCTTTAGTCCCTTCTCACCCTTGTGGCTTCCTCCCCATGGGAAGCCCTCACATTCCCAGGCACTGGATCCAGCAAGGGGGCATGAAGCTGGACCTCTGTCCTGTGATGCAGGCCTGGACACCTGGTAGAGACAGACAGAAGTGAGACCCAGGGGCAGAGCAGGTCTGCTGTGGAGGAATGAGAAGCCTGGGCCCTCCTTGGCAGCAAGACTCCAGCAGAGACACTTTCTTTGAGTGTGGCAGTGCTCTGGCCTCCTCTTGTGTCTGAAGGCCTCAGCCACCCTTGACGCATGAAGTGACGTGGCTGGGGACTCTCTATAACCGGACCAGTGAGCTGCAGGAACCAGTGTCAGAGCAGGAGAGTGGATCAGTTCCCAGAGGCTGCTGAGAACTTGGAGGGGTCACAGATGGTCCCAATGGTCATTAAGGCATAGGACATTCTATGGCCAGTGTTTTCCAAATAGCGTTTTATTGCTAATTAAAATAACTGTATTTATTTTTATGTTTGTTGTGTGTGTACACATACTCACATGTGCCACAGCAGCATGTGGAGGTTGGGGGGCCACTTGCAAGAGACAGTTCCCTCCTCCATCATGTGAGTCCCAGGGATGGAATTCTCATCAGGCTTGGCAGCAAGCGCCTTCACCTGCTGAGCCATCTCCCTAGTCCCTGTTATTTTCATTTTGTTTACGTGAGATAGGGTCTCAGGTAAACCAGGCTGGCCTCCAGCTTACTGTGTAGCTGAGGATGTCCTTGAATTTCTAATCTTCCTGCCCCTCCTTCCCAAATCCTGGGATTATATAGGCCTATGCCACCACCACTCCTAGGGAGGCAATTGGTATTTTAAATCCTGAGTGGCATGGGATGCTGCTCACACTGGCTGGTGTGGCAGTTTTGATTTCACAACTGTTTCTTAGAGAAGGAGGTTTCCTGGAAGTTGTGAAAGGTGGGTGTGTGTAGAAGTGAGACTCTCCAGGACAGCCTGTTCTCTCTCAGACTAGATTGGCTATGCCACATCCTCAGAGAGAGCAGACACCCAGACAGATGCCTGTCAGCCAGGGCTCTTCTTAGACTATGGCGACAGAAGCATTCCCAGTCATTGTGAACAGTAAGCCTTTGGCAGAGGGTGTATTCAGGTGGGTTTTCACCTGGCTGTGGAATTGTTCAGTATGAGCAACTCTGGGCACTGACCTGGCGGCTGAGGACAGGCATGCATAATAGAGATAAAAATCTCTATCCTAAGGGCCAACAGACATCCACACTGAGCCACACAGGACTAGTAAGTAGCCACAGCAAAAAATAAAGAAGAGAGATGGTCGCTTGCATTTGATTTTAAGATCAGTGCTTATAATGTCTCTCAGGAGCGAGTATTGGGGCAAACCTGGATTTTCAAGTGTGGAAACAGACTCAGGCAAAGGGATCCAAATGGGGGTGGAGTCTGGGTCTGCCTCTTTTATTTTGTTATTTTCCCCTGAGGCGGGACTTCACTATGTAGCCCAGGCTAGCCTTGAGCTCGTGGTCCTCTTGCCTCAGCCTCCCAAGTGTACACTCTGGCAGTCTCCATCAGTACAGAATTGAGACTTGGCAAAGCAGGCCTGGGCACACATGTCTGCCCAGGGAGAGAGCTGCATGTATGTGCCTAGAGTCAGCAACGGTTTCCTCCCTTCCCTTCCTTATTATTGAACCCAGGGTCTCGCCATGTTAGGCCAGCACTCTTACAACTGACCCACATCTCCAACCCGTCTTTTTGCATTTTATTTCAAGACAGGATCTCACTAAGTTTTACAGGCTGAGCTGGAACATGCTGTGTAGACCAGATAGGGTTTGAGACAAGGGTCCTCCAGCTGCAGCCTCCCGAGTAGCTGGGAACACAGGCCTGTACTACCAGGCCCAACTTCAGTGTCTCTTCACAACCCCTCCTTTCCATGGCCAGAGCCATGGACCCCTCTGCATCCCAGGATTCCGTGACTCCCCGAGGCCAGCTGCTAACCAGTAGAGGCACAGGCTGTGCTGCTCCAGAACCAGCTGTTCCCTCTCTCACTCCAGGCTCTGCTGGAAGGTTCCAGATGGCAAGAGCTCTTCCTGGTGGAAGGATGCTCTGCTGGGCTGCCCCGCCTGCCCTGAGGAAGGCCTGATTCCCAGTGCCTCTGCAGAGCCCCTGACCAGCTGTGCCCTGGCCTTCAAGAGAGCCTCCCTGCCCCCTCCCACCTCCTCTTTTCTCCTTCAGAGGATCCAAGAGGTTTTTTAAGAGGTAGTAAAAATAGTGGTGTGTGTGTGTGTGTGTGTGTGTGTGTGTGTGTGTGTGTGTGTGTGTTAAAAGAATAAATGTGGAAAGTCAGTTCCCTCCTTCCACCTTGTTCAGCCAGGATCTCACTTGTTTCTGCTGAGTAGTATACCCCAGACTAGCTGGCCTGTGAGCTTCCAGAGAATTCCTGTCTCTACCTTCCATCTAACTGTAGGAGTGCTGGGGTTATAGATGAGTTCCAGCACCTTGGCTTCTTAAGTTGGGTTCCAGGGATCAACCTCAGGTCTTCAGGCTCATGTGGCAAGCTCTTTTACCTGCTGACTCATCTCCTGGGCTCTGGTAGTGAAAATCACTTTTTATGTTTTAGACAGGGTCTCACTGTGTAGCCCTGGCTGGACTAGAACTCTCTGTGTAGACCGAGCTAACCTCATATTCAGAAATCTGCCTGTCTCTGCCCCTGGAATGCTAGAATTAAAGGGGTGTGCCACCATGATGGGGAACCACACTGGCAGCATGGCTGAGCACACTGTGGGTATACTTCACCATCCTGCTTTATGGGTGGCACAGGGCACTCACCATGCTGTGGACAGACAGCTGTTTGCTTATCAGGATGGCCTCATTGTTTACCAGGATGGCCTCATATCCAGCTGTTTCCTTCCTTGTTCTCACCGCACTAAGCGGTGAGAAACATCTTTGTGCAATCCCACACACTCCCAGCAGGTCCCTCGGGTAACTTCCTTATAGATAGCAACCACAGCCACCTTCTTCCTGTCTGTACCCACCTCCTGTGGAGCCCTTCCCACCAATGGCTTCCTGCTGTGCGGGGACCAAAACCCACCTGTTGGTGCCCAGACAGGCCTGCTCCACCTGCCACCTCACACCACACTTCCACCTTGTGGTCTTTTCTGTTTCTGGAACATTCGGAGGCCATTTCTCCCCCAGGCCCTTTGCACTTGCTGTCTTCTGACCCCGAGCCTTCTTCTCAACTCCCTGTGTGTCTGTGGCTGACCATTCCTGCCAATCAGATCTAAAGACACGTGCTGCCTCCCTGGGAGACATTCCCCTCCCTCCTGACATTGCCCTCCTCAGGTCCGGTCTGCCTGTTTCTTTCCTCAGTCATCACTCTGTGGAATTTCCTTGTTTGTCTGGTGTAGGCTCCTTGAGGGCCAGAATCCATCTGTTTTGTTCCTACCCACAACATACTGAACCAGAGTCCAGCATGTCCTAGGTCCGCAGTAAACAGTAGTTGAACGATAGATAAACTGTTCAGTCTAGCAAGCCATTTGGAACTAGCTGAGAGATTTCTGATGGCTTTTATCAAATTATTTTGAATTTTTTTTTTTTTTTTTTGGTTTTGTTTTGGGTTTTTTGAGACAGGGTTTCTCTGTACAGCCCTGGCTGTCCTGGATCTCGCTCTGTAGACCAGGCTGGCTTCAAACTCTCAGAGATCCACCTGCTTCTGCCTCCCCAGTGCTAGAATTAAAGGTGTGTGTCACCACTGCCTGGCTATATTTTATTTTTATGAAAGCCAATTATCCCAAGGACTGAAGAGATGGCTAGGTTGGTAAAATGTGCAAGCATGAGAGCTAGGTTCAGATCCCTGGCACCCACATCAAGCTGGGCATGGTGGTGCATGTTCTAAAGAAGGTGGAGACAGATGTAGTCTGGAGGCTTGCTAAACACCTTGCCTTGCCAAAAGGGCTAACTCCAGCTTCTGGGAAAGACCTTGTATAAAAAAGTAAGGTGGAGACAGGTGTGGTGGCACACCCCTTTAATCCTAGTGCTCCGGAGGCAGAGGCAGGTAGATCTCTGAGTTTGAGGCCAGCCTGTTCTACAGAGTTCCAGGACAGCCAGGACTAGATAGAGAAACCCTGTTCTGCAAAACAAAACAAAACAAAAAAACAAAAACAAACAAACAAACAAAAAGTAAGGTGGAGAACAATTGAGGAAGACACCTGATGTCAACTTCTGGTTCCTGCCCACCCCCGAACCCCCGCCTCCCCCTCCCCAGTTACATAGAAACAACCTGGAAGTCTATACTGTCTCCAGTCATGTGTGGGGGTCATGAGCTGACTCATAAAGAGCATCTGAGGGTCGAGTAAGAAAGGCAGGGCTGGGGGAAGAGTACTTTATGACCTTCACACCCTACACACCTTCCTCAGACACACAGGGCTGGAGAGCAACGGGCCTGCTCAGTGAGTGTCATGGCTTCAGGAAGAGAATGGAGGGACCAGCATTCACCTGGACCCCCCTCGGGGCTCCCTGCTGCAAGGTGGCCAGACTACTCTGAAGTGCCCCCATAGTTCCAGGCAAGATGTCAGGTACTCCAGCCTGGAGCCTCCGGCCTGGTTGGCAGCCTTCGGGCTCTCTCGTCAGGGTTGTGCGTGCCAGCACCCAGCATCCTACCAGAACCCTTCCCAGCTCCCTTGTTCTTTCCCCCACGTGGCTTGTTCACGTGCGGGGCAGGCAGGGAGCACGTGGCACTGGGTGGTTCTCTCCCAGCTACTACTCAGTGGACAGAGTCCCGGGAGCCGGGAGCTCTTCAGCCTGAAACCCAAGGAGCAGAAGGCACTTTTCAGAAACCAGCCCAGCTGCTGGGTAAGCCTGGCCTTGGGCAACTGCCCGTCTCCCTCTGCTTGGCCTTGGCAACCTCTAGGAGCACCCCCCCCCCATGTCCTGGTCTCACACCTTTGTGCAGCACCATGTCACCGAGCGTGCTTAGCGGATATGCTTTTCCAGGGTTCAACCCTGGGGTAGCCAAGAGCATGAGGCTGCCACGAGGAAGGCAGACAAACAAGCAGGAATTCCAAGCAGCTGTTCCCGCAGGACTGGGGCTCCCTGGGCCGCCCAGGGCCTGGCCAGCTGTCAGCTCTAGGGGTTTGGTCCAGTCTGGGATCTCCTACTCCCGGCAGAGACCCTACAGGAAATGGCATTGATAAATCATGGCTGGGTTGTTCAGATCACGCTTGGGCATTTCCATAATCTGTAGTGTGCATGCTGTAACTATGAATGGAAAGCCCTCCCTCACTGAGAACTCGAAGGTTAACTGGCCACCCTGCACGCCTCCTCCAGGAGGTATCAATTAGTGCAATGTTTACAAGAAACATTTTGGCAGCTATCAAGATCTCAGATGCACCCAGGCTTTTATTATTATTGTCGTTATCATTTTGTTATTATTTGTGGTGCTGAGGATGGAACCCAGAGCCTTGCACATTCTAAGTAAGCACTTTGTTACTAGCTATGTTGCCATGAGCCCAGTACTCAAGCTTCCTTTACCCTTTGGAGACAGAATCTTGCTCTGTAGCCCGTGCTAGCCTGGAATTTATGATCTTTCTGCCCTAGCCTCCCGAGTTCTAGGTTATGGGCATGTACCACCACATTCAGCTCACATCCATACTTTGATCCAGCATTTCCATTCCCAGGGGCTTCAGGACTCACAAGTGGGTGCATGAAAATTCTAGACAATGTAGAGTCCCAGATAAATATAATCTAAACCTATCAGAATACTATGCACCTGAGAAAACAGTACATGGACATTCTAGCAAAGTATGGTGGCCCATGCTTGTAATCCCAGTACACAGGAACCTGAGATAGGAGGATTTGCCACAAGTTTGTGGCCAACCTGGGCTACATAGCCAGAACCCATCTCCAAAAACAAATAAAAAAATTCCGAGTTATGTTATTAAGTGAAGAAAGCAAGATTCGGCTCAGTGTGTGTGTGTGTGTGTGTGTGTGTGTGTGTGTGTGTGTGTGTGGTCACATCCATGAGAAGTCTGTGTAGAAGGTAGTGGGTGTGGCAACCTAAGCAGCAGAGGCCTTAGAGGAGCAGAGCTCACCATAGAGCAGCAAGGCTGGAAGGAGGGTTTCTCTCCTTTACAGTATATAGCTGTGTACAGGCTTTCCCACGAAACAGCGAGGACTTTGCTTTTTCCTTTAAATAGTTGTGCGTGTATGTGTGTGTGTGTGTGTGTGTGTGTGTGTGTGTGTGTGTGTGTGTGGGTGTGTGTGTGTGGGTGTGTGTGGGTGTGTGGGTGTGTGTGGGTGTGTGGGTGTGGGGTGGGTGTGGGTGTGTTGGTGTGGGTGTGAGTGTATGGACACGGAGTTCAGAGGGTAATTGTGAAGTGGGGCCAGCCTCCCACTATGTATAAAGACAGACTCAAATGGATGGAAGATGGAACACTTAAAAGGCTCTTAGAAGAAGGTAAGCTCAAACTTGTACGAGCATGAGCTAGGTATTGCTTTCTTAAGTACAACACCAAAAGTATGTGAAATTGTGAAAAATTGATGAATGGGATAATTTTTTTAATTTATTTTTTATTTTATGTGCATTTGTGTTTTGCCTTTATGTATGTTTGTGTGAAAGTTTCCGGTCTCCTAAAACTGGAGTTATAGACAACCATGAGCTGCCATGTGTGTGCTGGGAATTGAACCTGGGTCCTCTGGAAGAGCAATCAATGCTCTTAACTGCTGAGTCATCTCTCCAGCCCTGAATTGGGTAATTGTAAACTTTTGTATTTTAAAAGACACCACTGCCAGATGGTGGTGGCACACACCTTTAATCTCAGCACTCGGGAGGCAGAGGCAGGTGGATCTCTGAGTTCGAGGCCAGCCTGGTCTACAGAGTGAGATCCAGGACAGACACCAAAACTACCCAGAGAAACCCTGTCTCGAAAACAAAAAACAAAAAGACACCACTAAGAAAATGAAGAGAAGGGGGATAGAGAGATGGCTCAGTGGTTAAGAACACTCACTACTCTTGCAGAAGACCCCAAGTTTGGTTCCCAGCACCCAAATTGAGAGGCTCACAACAGCCTATAATTCCAGTTCCAGAGGTTCTGACTCATCTATCCTTCATGGGCACTGCA
The DNA here is from genome assembly GCF_903995425.1 of Onychomys torridus. NCBI lineage: Eukaryota > Metazoa > Chordata > Mammalia > Rodentia > Cricetidae > Onychomys > Onychomys torridus. The sequence continues at coordinate 48,077,724 of NC_050447.1, forward strand.
GGCACATGGTGCACATATAAACACTCAGAAACACACATAAAATAAAAATAAGGAAGTCTTAAAAGAAGAAAGAAAAATAGATACCAAGTGTTCATGTGCTCAGAGTAATCTATGTGGCAGCAGAAGCCTGACTAGGAGCTGCGTGTGGTGGTGCACACCTTTCATCCCAGCACTCGGGAGGCAGAGACCAGCGGACCTCTGAGTTGTAAACTATCCTGGTCTACAGAGAAAGTTCCAAGGCAGCCAGGGCTATTTTGACACCGAGAAACCCTGTCTCGAAAAACCAAAATAAATAAATAAATAAATAAATAAATAAATAAATAAATAAATAAATAAAAATAAATAAATAAGTAAAAATCTGGTTGGGGGCCAGGGTTGTAGTTCAATGGCAGAGTGCTTACCTAGCGTGCACAAAGCCCTGGGTTCAATCCCCAGCATTGCATAAACTGGGTGTGGTAGCACTCAGGAGGTGGAGGCAGCAGGATCAAGAGTTTAGGAGATATATATATATATGTATATTTAAAATAAGTTTGATATCAGTCTAGGCTGCGTAACACCCTGTCTCAAAAAAACAAACAAGAGACCCTGAAGAACTTGACTCCCACTAGAAGATCATGGTTTTGATCGACTGTGGGACTCTGGTTGGTCTCCTGATTCCCTGCTGTCTATGTGTCTCACCTGCGTGTACAGACAGTAACAATAGCCCTGCCTTGGGAAGGATAGTGGACCCAGGACTGCAGATTCGGATAGCGTCTGGTGTGTGTTCCCCTCATGACATCCTTTAAGTCATCTGTCAACCAGATGTCTGAGATAGATGTCAGCAAAGCCCGTGGGGGAGGGGGAGGCAGGGCATTGCGTGGGCTCAGATCCAGGGCCCGGGGCCCAGAAACCCTTGAGTTAGAATGTGACTTTGAAGCCTCATCCTGAACTCACACTGTAGCTTCCTGTAAGTGGGAGTAGGCTGGTCCAGCTGGGTGTGACTTCTGTGGGCTCTGTCCTCACCACACTGGCCCTGTCAGCCATTCCCCTGCCCACGGCTCTTGTAACCTCCTACCCTCTCTTCTCTTGCAGCCTGAACGCTCCTCAGAGTGGAAATGCCTTTCGGATCTTCGCCGTCAGGCAGTGAATGTGGAGACCTGGGGAGAAGGGGACGTCATCTACTGGGCTTGGGGTCCTGCTTTTCATCTGTACTTTGTCCTTTGGGGGTGGGGGGTTACAGAGATCCAGGACTCTTTCTTTCAGTGCCATTGAATGTCCTGTCCCTTTGTGGCCTTTGGCGAGGGTACCACAGCATCATCAGCTCACGAGCAGCATGCCATGGAGTCTTGGATGGACAACCAGCGCCCAGCCTGGCGAGGCTGCGGTCCCCAAATGGTCACTCATGTCCTTTCAGGAGCTGCTCACTGAGGCACTCCTCACCACGTTTGCTTTGGTGGGCGGAGGGGGAGGTGTTCAAACCCTTGAGGAGACAGGTTTGAGGTGTGTCATGAATGGGACTCTTGTCTGGGTAGAGCCCTAAAGTCACAGTGCATCCTACCAACAGAGAAATAGGCTCTATGTTTGCTGGTCAGACAGATAGGCTGCAAGGAGAGACCCGGGGTGAGACTTGGGCTCTGCCCCTGGTGGTGTCCTTGCTTCTGTCCCCAACCCTCTTGGCAGTCACGTGCTTATGTGTCCAGCAGAGCTGGTCTATTTAAAGTTGGCAGCGCTCCAGAGATTTATCTTGTCTTTGTCCTTGTCTATGTGGCCTGTTTTCACATGACCTTTGGTCCCATGGAGGACCGATGCATCAGGAGCCTTCCCCCCATTCCATGACCCTGTGGGACTTCTGCCCCCACCCCCCCAGGCTGGTCTAAGTGTCCTCCTCTGGGGCTTGGCTTTGCACAAGGTTCTGGGTCTTAGATGTCTGCTCACTCCTTAGATGTCGGTCTCACTGCTGCTGTTTGAGTGATAACTCCATGTCACATTCCCCCTAGTTTGGGTGACCTAGTTTTTAGCTGTGGGAGGAATGGATTCCTGGCACATTCCTCATGGAGGTTAATGGAGTGGTTTGTGGTTGTAAAACTGCCCATGACACAGCAGCCACCAGGGAGAAAAGCCGGGACACACAGGAAGGACTCCTGTCCCTATTGGTGTGTTCAGTTCTTGCCAGCATCCCCAGAGTTCCAAGACTGTGGTGAGCCCTGGCTTCCATCACTTAGGAGCCTGGCCCAAACCCACTGTAAAATGAAACATGCTTTTGTAAACAGCTTACTCTAGAGAAGGTGAAATCCCACCCCAGCCCTGGAGATGTTGCAGATTGCCGGTGAGTGCTGGCTTCATGTGGGGTTTCATGATCCAGCCAACTATTTCCTAGGCCAAAAAAAAAAAAAAAAAAAGCAGAAAATAAAACAAAATCACCACCCCTGAGGGATGGGCTGGGGAGTTGGCTTGGTGGTTAATAGCTCTGTGGCTTCCAGAAGACCTGAGTTCAGTTCCCACCACTCACGGCCTGTTCACTTCCACCTGTAACTCCAGGTGATCTATGGTCTCCACAGGTACCGCACAAATACACATGAATAAAAGTACAAGCAGTTCTTTTAAAAACCCTACGGGAGTCTGAACAAAACCCTCCCCCCAAGTAGCCATGTGGACCTAGTTGGGTTAAATGTTTGTTTATTTCTTTGAGACAGAGTTACATCGTGTAGCCCAGGCTGGCTTCCTGAGGGCTGAGATAGCTTTCCCCAATCCATCCCTTCTGGGGAGTTTATAAAATGCACACAACCTTGAGCCAGCCCCAACTGGCCTTCACAGGGCTTTTTCCACCTCACATGTGTGAGTGTGGCATCTTTGCAGGCATAGACTCTTCCATCCCAGATGTCAGAGCCGACATCTGTTCAGCCTGTAAAGGGAGGTTCCTGGTTGTTATCAAACATCTGGGAACGTCCAGATTCAAGGAGTACTGTGGGACTCTGGCTTCACCCAGCCTGTGCGGTGGCAAGGTTGAGATGGTAAGGAAAAATTGCTCCCCTCCTGGGTTTCTAGAATGAGTAACCAATCCTATCTCCAGGGGAACTTGCTGTGTGGGTGTGCACCGGGGTCCTGGGTGTTCCCTGGCTGGCCCTTCCACCAGACACAGGGGCCTTGCTCATCTTCAACAATGGTTTGAAACTGGAAGCCCTTTTCTTCAGAAAAAGGAAAAGAAAAGAAAAGAAAAGAAAGCCCTGAATGACAAGACCTTGATGTCAGAGCACTTCTGACCCCGTGTGTCCGTCAGCTCTCCCAAGTTTAAAGTGACCACACCCATGCCAGCTGCATCCCCCGACTCTGTCCTGTGATGGTCTCCATTTGTTTCCAAGTTGTGCCCGGTCTGTTCAGAGGAGTGTGCTGACTCTCCATGATCTGTAGGCTCTCTTGGCCCGCAGTTTACTGTGTGCTTTTTTCTATGAAAAATGATATATTTTACAACTTCCTATGTACAAAAGTTTATTGTGAGTTTTTGTGCTTCGCATGAACAGGGCCACACTGGTTGTTGCTATGGATTCAATAAAACTGATTTGATTTCTAACACATGCCTGTAGTGCATCTTTCTAGACACATCATTTGTGAACTCACTTGTCTTGTCCCCACAAGTCCCAAGCAGCCAGTGAGGCCCAGGTGGCATTGTGGGGGACCTCAGAAACATTCTTGGGAAGTGTGGTCAAGAGACTGATGACTTACCAAAATGTAGGTTCTGGCATGCAAAGCAAGGATGGGAGTGGAGATGTTGTGTGTCCCACAAGCCCCAAGACTGCACTTTGAGCAAGTGATGACCACTGGATCTTTTGTCAAGGACCTGTCAGTGAGAGCTATAGTGACAAGATTGAAGACTGGCTGGGTGGCTTTAATAACAGAAGGGGGGCAGGCTTCTGAAGTCAAGGTGCAGGTAGGGCTGGCTTTCTAGAGACCTCTATCCATAGTTTGTATCCTCTCCCTGTGCCTTCCACGGCAGGGCTCTGTGTATCCACCTGGCATCTCCTTCATTTTTATAAGAACAAGTCATATAATGACCCCACATCCCAATATGTCCACTTCAGGGGTTAGAAATCCAGCATAGGCATCTTGGACAGGATGCAATGCAGTCCAAAGTTGGCCTGTTCTTCACAACATGAGCCCAGGGACAGCCCTGCAACCTTACTATTTGGAGGGGGCGGCTTTCTTGTCCAGGGACCCCACCACCTAGCACTCTTCCTAAATGCCCATGCTGAGAACTGTCGAATATGGACTGTACTCCCAGCTGTATCAGAAAGCTGGGGGAGGGTGCTGGCCAGGATCAGCGGGGGGGCCACGATGCCTACCAACTCTCACCTTCTGCCCTTTATCAGAGGATACTGGCCGGATCACCTGAGCCAGAGACAAGAGGAAAGGTGTGGATGATCCACCCCACCTCCACCTCTGGCATTTTTGTCAGGAAAGAGACAGGTATGAGCCTGCTTTAGGGATTTGTTGTTGTTTGATTATTTGTTTGTGCATAATTTGATTATTTGTTTGGTAAGTCATTGATCGATTGCTTGGTTATTTGGTTATTTGGTGGGTTTGGTTGATTGGTTAGGTGGTTGCTGGATTGATTAGTTAGTTGATTGGTTGGTTAATTGTTTCAATTGATTAATTGATTGTCTGGTTGTTTGACAACTTGGTTGATTGGTTGGTAGGTTTGGATGATTGGTTAGTTGGTTAGTTGATTGGTTGGTTGGTTGGTTGGTTGGTAACTTGGTTGGTTGTGTGGTGGGTTTGGTTGATTGTTTGGTTGTTTGGTAACTTGGTTGGCTGATTAGTTATGTGGTGGGTTTGGCTGATTGGTTATTTGGTTGACTGATTGGTTGGTAGGTCTGCAGAACTGGAGATTGAACGGTTTGGTTGATTGTTTGGTTGTTTGGTAACTTGGTTGACTGATTAGTTATGGGGTGGGTTTGGCTGATTGGTTATTTGGTTGACTGACTGGTTGGTAGGTCTGCAGAACTGAAGATTGAACTCAGGATTCTGTGCATGTCACACAGCACTATCCCACACGCCTGTTGTTAGAACCATAAGCAAGGGGTCAGAGGTTAGAGAAGAAGGGCACAGGGCCATAAAGGTCACCTCTACATACTTGGAAACACTTACCTCAGGTACTGGTTAGCAGCTGAGACTCAAATGCCCCACTTTGCAGGTCTGCTACTACTCAGTGCCCACTGCAGGACACTGGTCCAGCAGCTGCACCCCCCAAGCATCTGTCGCCATGCCAACCAGAGGCAGCAACAGTAGCATCTGGTTGCCAGTGGTCCTGTGTGGTCATGGGTGAAATGAGGCTGATGTGAGTGGCACTGAGCACATGGCAGAGCGTGACAGCTGTCACACATGGATGCTAATGTCTTCTTGCTGTGAGTGGCTGCTTCCTGTGAGTGTGTGTTCTAGGGAGACACTTCACCAAGCATAGGAAAGAAAGTTCTAGTGAGCAGAACCATCTCACAAGTCCCCATCTCTACCAGAGGACAAGCAGTAACCAGAAGACCCTGGGCCTGGGTCCAAATCCATTCTGTGGCTTCTCTTCTCCCTCCCAACCCTGCTTAAGCACATCTGTCACCACTGTGCCATGAATGGCAAGAGTCTCTGCAGGGAGCTGCATGTGGCTCCCATGTCTTGGGCATCCTCGAATCTGGAGGGTGTGCTTTGCTTCTCCATTTATGCTGTTGGAGTGGTGCAGAATACTGGCAGATGGCTTGTAGAGTGTAAATTGCCAGTGTTCGCTCACAGTAAGATACAGGGTGTGGATGCTGGGCAGGGGTGTCATGGAAGGGACGCTGTGTTCTCGTGTGTCACACCAGAGGCCCAGTGGCGTCCATTCTGTTCACTTGTTAAGAGATCCCAGATGTGAAACTCCATTTCTTGTTGGGTTTTTTTTTTTTGGTTGTTTGTTTTGTTTTTTTATTTTGACAATAACTCACTCTGTAGCCCACTCTAGCCTCCAACTTATTGGGCAGCTCAGGGTGGCCTAGAACTCTCAGTTCTGCCAGCCTGGGTCACATAATAAATTTGAGGTCAGTGGGAGGAATATGAGAACCTATCTCAAAATAGCAAAATGAAACTAACTAAATAAACAAATAAATATTTTATATAGAGAAGGTATCTTAGGGTTTCTATTGCTGTGAAGAGACACCATGACCATGGCAACTCTTAAAAAGGGGAAACATTTAATGGGGGTGGCAGCTTACAGTTTTAGAGGTTTAGTCCATTATCATCATGGTGGGGAGCGTGGCAGCTGGGAGTATGGTGGCACACAGTCAGACATGGTGCTGGAGAAGGAGCTGAGATTCCTACATCTTGACTCACAGGCAACAGGAAGTGTTCTGTCTCACTGGGCATGGTTGAACATATATGAGACCCCAAAGCCCACCTCCACAGTGACACACTTTCTCCAACAAAACCACAGGTAAAGGTGCTTGTAAGGTAAACATTTTGATTCCCATTCAATCCCTAGAACCCACATAAATGTGGAAGGAAAGATGGGACTCCACAAAGTTGTCCTCTGATCTCACTTATGTGTGAGTCAGGTTTGCTTTGTGGTCTGAACTTCCCAGGGCTTGGTGGCATGCAGCCAGGCTGACCTTTACCAGCATACATGTCTCAAGCACTTGCCCAGGATCCTGCACCAATTCCCGAAGATGAAACACATAGAAATACATAGATGCCAGGCCCACCTTACAGGGTCTAAGCCAAGGGTTGACATAGGCTGATTATCTGTCCTTCTAGCATATTCCCATGCAGCCTTGATGGTCTGGAGATGTCATTGCATGAGGATGTGCTGTGTTCCTCTTGGCTGCAGGGAGAAGAACCCTGTTTCTGTCCATAGATGCACCACACACTCATTCAAGACACAAGGTTTCTGTTACCATGCTCCTGACCCTTGAGGTCCATCAAAGGCTTGTGAGGCTGGGCCGGTCCTCCGTTGACCAGGGAGCAGCCCTTGGCCCCTAAACTGACCATCATCCAAACCCCAAACTTCCCCTTCAAAGAGTTATGTAAGTGTTCCTTTGAGGCCTGGAAACTTCCAGATGGCTTTGAGGCCCATCCCACCAGCTGCTCTGAGGATGTCAGTGCTGGCTACTTCCTGGGGACATGGACCAGCTGTCAAGGATGATCAAGCACACTGAGGCTGGACCTAGCCAAACCCTACAACAGTCTTTGTATCTCCATGGCCCCTTGTGAAAGCCACAGGGCCAGAGGACAGAGCCAGGACTGTATGACCCCAACATCTGGGCCACAGCCCCTACCAGCTGCTCATCAGTCTCAGAGGAAGGTGCGTGGGTGACTCCTGTTCACCCCAAACAATGGGTCTCTTGTCCCCTCCTCTGCCTGAGTATAGTTCTGGGGCCCAAGACATCATCACCACTGTGACCATGAGCCACTGGCTCCCAGGCTCCAGGAAGTCAGTCACCTGGAAAGCTTGCAGAAGTTCCCATTTAGGGACATCACTTATAGTGAGACTATGGCTAGGCGGGGATGGGAGTACTTGTGCATAAGGCCCTGAATTTGACCCTTGTACCATAGAACTGAAAAAGGGGATACCCCCTTCAGAGACGCCTAAATGTAGAAACTAAACTTTTGACAAGGTTCCAGGTAATTTGACCATTTCTCTCCATGGATTTTAGGGGGGGACCCCCTTTCTCTACCTGGTAGGTGAGGTTTAAAAACAACAGCAGAGCTTTCCTGTCTTATAGCCATGAACTTGGAATTAAAATGTCAGTCTTCCCCAGAAGAGGAGAATCAAAGATTTTAAGCTTATTTTTACTAGAGTACAGAGGGCTGACAGCACACCAGTTCGAAAAGAAAACAAATATGAGCACCCTGGCTTTGAGTTCTAGAATGCAGGGGTCCTCGGCATTGAGGGTCTCATACCTCCTAAGATGCCCATGGCTAGTAGGCAGCAGAACACCCAGGACAGTGTGTTGGAACCAACAGAGAGGGCTGAAGACACCTCTAGCCCGGCAGCTCCCTCTTCCTCTTCCTCCTTGCAACTCATGGCAAGTTCTTTCCAGGAGACTAGATAGAATACCAGGAAAGAGCTCAAGGGATTTCCAGAAAGCAGCCCCCTCAGTTCAGGAAGACAGGGTGTGCTGGCTAATTTTATGTCAACTTGACACAAGCTAAAGTCATCTGAGAGGAGAGGACCTCAATTAAGGAAATGCCTCCATTAGGTTGGGCTGTAGGCAAGCCTGTAGGGCATTTTCATAATTAGTGACTAATGGGGCGGGCCCAGCTCATTATGTGTGGTGCCATCCCTGGGCTGGTGGTCCTGGGTTCTATTAAAACAAACAAACAAACAAACAAACAAACAAACAAACAACAGAAAATGGGCTGAACAAGCCATGAGGAACAAGCCAATAGGCAGCACCCCTCCATGGCCTCTGCATCAGCTCCTGACTTCAGGTTCTCACCCTGTTTGAGTTCCTGTCCTGACTTCCTTCAGTGATGACCTATGAATGTGGAAGTGTAAGCCAAATAAACCCTTTCCTCTCCAACTTGCTTTTGGTCATGGTGTTTCATCATATCAACAAAAACCCAAAATAGTGGGGTGTTGCTGTGACAGACCTGACCATGTTGTCTTGGGGAGGATTGTGGAAGGACTTTGGAGCTTTAGGTTAGAAAAGCCCTTGAGTGTTGAGAGCTCAGAAGCTGTTCTGTAGAAGCTTATCTGGGAGATAAGAACGTGGAGAGCAGTGCAGAAGATGGAGGCCTGGCTTGGGAAGTTTCAGAGGGAAGCAAAGACTCTTCCAGGCCATTTGTGTCAAGAATCTGTGGTGTCTGGTCAGCTGGAAATGAAGAATCAGCCATGATTAACAAGAGACCAGAACCACTAAAGTCAAATCTTTGTTTTGCTGGAACAATGGATGCTGGACAGCTGGGCCTGGAGAATCAGCTGTGATTAAGAAGAGGCCAGCATCACTGAGGTGATGTCTTCTGGGAGGTGTTTTCTCAGGGTCGGCACACAAAAGCTGTGTTCCAGAGAGGTGGCCAAGGGTGAACCTGGTGCTGTCAGCCAAACTGGTCCTGTGTAAGAGTCACCCAGGTGATACTGGTTTTGAAGGCATGAAGGGGTCATGGAGACTTGGCACCGTGAGAGGCCAGAAAAGGTCATTGGTGAAGGTTCAGCTGGAGCCCTGGGATTGAAGGGGTCATGGAGAAAAGTCGAGGCTTGGCACCATGAAGAGAGCCTATGAGAGGTTATTGGTGAAAGTGCATCCTAGTTGCTGCAGGAGACGTCAGCACTTTGGAGATGCAGGACCATGGGCTGTCCATTAAGAACAGCAGCAGTGGTGGAGTGGAGCCAGCTGGAGCCTGGAAGACAAGCTGTGTGTGCTGCAGAGGGCGGAGCTGGAGAACTGACCCAAGCCCTTTGGAGGAGCCCAGGAGATCATGAGTGGATCCCAGATATTGGGCATTGAGTTATTTACACTGTTGAAGCTTGGTTTTGCTTTGTTCGTATTGTGACGGTGCCCTGGTTTTTCCCTCTTAAAGTAACAAAGTAATTAGCTTAGTTTTGATCTTTTAGGAACCCACAGTTGAGAGACTTAGAAATTTTTAAAGAGATTTTGGGTTTTAAAAGAGACTGGATTTTTCTTTTTACAGAGATTAAACTTTTAAAATATTTGAATTGGTAAAGACTATGGGCCTTTTAAGTTTGTAATATGTTTTATAATTGCAATATTTATTAATCTGAGGTTTTGGGGATGAACAACCAAAAAAGAGAGGTTATGTCTTAAAAATCATCATGTGTTAAGTTGACAAGGGGTCAAGTGTACTGGCTAGTTGTATGTCACCTTGACATAGGCTAGAGACCTCTGGGAGGACCCCAATTGAGAAAACACCTCCATAAGAATGGGCTGTAGGTAAGCTTATAAAGCATTTTTAAGCTTAGTGATTGATGAGGGAGGGTTCAGTCCATTGTGGGTGGTGCCATCCCTGGGCTGGTGGTCCTGAGTTCTATAAGAAAGTAGGCTGAGCAAGCCATGAGGAGCAAGCCAGTAAGCAGTTCCCCTCCATGGCCTCTGCATCAGCTCCTGCTTCTAGGTTCCTGCCCTGCTTGAGTTCCTGTCCTGACTTCCCTTCAGTGATGGACTGTGGACCTGAGTGTAAACCAAATAAACCCTTTCCTTCCTAATTTGTTTTTGGTCATAGGGTTTCATCATAGCAACAGTAACCCAAACTAAGACACAGGGCTTCTTAACTTTCTCCACTCCCAACCCCATTTTGCCCCCCAGAATTATATCCAACTCAGGTATATAGGTGCATAAAATGGGTAAAAATAAAACCCCCAACTGACAGTAAATCATAGCAACATTTATTTTTAAACAGTTCTTTGAGTTGAACTGTTGAAGTGTGTATCTATAAGCCAGCATTCCTCTACCAAGGTGGAAGTGGAGACAGGAGCCCCCTGAAGCTCATAGCCGGCTAGCCCTGGGCATATGCAGTCTGAACAAGAGACTGTGTCTCAAACAAGGTAGAAAGTGAGGGCCAATCACCAAGGTGGTCCACTCATCCACATGCACAATGTGCCACATATGTGCCTGCAGAGAGAGAGAGAGAGAGAGAGAGAGAGAGAGAGAGAGAGAGAGAGAGAGAACGAACCTGGTTCTGGACTGGAGAGATAGCTCAGTAGTTAAGAGAGCACTTGCTGTTCTTGCAGAGGATCCAAAATTGATTCCCAGCACCCACATTGGATGGCTCATTACTATCCCTCCAGAGGATCCTGCTCTAGGAGATCTGGTAGAGAGGGGTTAGAACTCTCCCATGGTCACCATTCAATATGTCAGCACTTTTTTTCTTTTAAATGAACAGATCCCATGAGTTGTGAAAATCTGTGTTTTCTTAATCTGGCTAGAGGTTATGCATTTGGCAACCCCCCTTGTCGGTATCCACACATGAGAAACGGACACTTGTGTTCATACAAAGGCTTGCATGAGGACGCTCACATCAGCCCTAGTCACAAAAGCCAAGTGGATGCTGCCCAGATGCCTGCCGACAATGCTGGCTATAAGCCAAGTGTGGACTATTACACTGGCCATAAAAAGGAAAGGTAAACACAAGTTACCATACAGATGACTCTCAAAGACACTGTGCAGTAAGAAGCCAGACACACCCCAGGAGGTGTGATTTCTATGAACTACCAGGACAGGCAAAGCTGGGCCCCTGAAGCCCAGCAGAACAGAGCCATCAATCAAGTTGGGGATTTTCCTCAGGCCCTAGGATGGTTAATATTGACTGTCAACAGTCTAGGATCACCTAGGAGACACCTAGACAACCATAGGCATGTCTAGATTAGGTTGATTGAACAGGGATTAAGGCACTGGGCAAGCCCATCAGTCCGGGAACAGTACCTGGCTGGAGGAGGGGTGATACCACTAGTGTCTGCCAGAATTTGGGGTGTTGGACAGGGTTAGGGGAGCAGGGAGCTTGTGAGTCAGAACTGATCCACCTGAGTTAGTCACCCCTCCCCCCACTAGCCACCAGGAAAAGAGCACTATATGCCCAAGCTATGGCTGATCCCCAGAGTCAGTTCCTCAGCAAGAACATGGCAAGGGCCACCTGGCCAGCACACTTTTCACTAGGGCTCCAGGGGGGCCCATTTGTCATCTACCCTAATCAAGTCTTCACCAGCAGAACCAGGTTCTGAGCCAGACTGGCAGGCAGTGTGAGGAAGGACCTCTGGCTGGCTGTGCCCTCCACCCAGGAGAATCCCACAGCCCCAGCTCAGGGCCTCTGTTTCCCCTTTTACTCCTGGATCTAGTTCTTAGAGAAGCCAACCTGCATCTCTGCAGGCTAGAGGCTGAGTCTCCAAGGTCTCCCTGGCTAAAGCAGAACTCGGGCTGGCCCCAGCTTCAAAGCAAAGTCACCTCTGTGTCCTCTCCAGCTCCCTAGAGGCTGTCTGCATTCCCTTGCTCATGATATGTTCCATGATTAAGATTGACTTTCATCTTGATAGGCCCTAAGATCACCTAGGAGATGAGCTCTGGACAGGTCTGTGAAGAATGTCTGGACCTAGTTAACTGAGGTGGAAAGACCCAGCCTGAACGTGGGCAGCATCATCCCATTGGGGAGTGGGGGTCATGGCCTGGATACAAAGGAGAAGGCGAGCCGGGCAGCAGCATCCCATGGGCTAGGGTCTTCAACTGCATCAAAAGGCGAAAGCAAGCTGGGCACTTGCGTTCACCTCTCTCTGCTTCCTGACTGAGGGTGCCACATGACCAGCTGTCTCCCGCTCCTGCTGACCGGTCTTTTTCACTATGATGGACTGTGTGCTCAAATGAAGAGCCAAAGTAAACCCCTTTGTCCTGCCTGGTTTTGTGTGTCAACTTGACACAAGCTGGAGTCATCAGAGAGGAAGGGGCCTCTGTGGAGGAAACGCCTCCAAGAGATCCAGCTGTAAGGTATCAATGGGGGAGGGTCCAGCCCATGGACCCATCTCTGGGCTGGTGGCCCTGGGTTCTAGAAGAAAGCAGGCTGAGCACATGAGGGGAAGCAAGCCAGTAAGCAGCGCCATGTCCCTGTGGTCACATGTGGGAGTCTAGGCAGGTTAGACCAGGATTTATCCAACCTCAGCTTTGAGATGTGAATCTAGAACCATCTCTTCCTGTAGCTGTCCCTGGCATCCTTTCCTGGCCTCCCTCTGTAGACTATCTTAGCTATGGACTACATTTCTCAGACTCCTTTGCAATTAGGCAGGAGCGTATCATGGTGATCGGCTGCTTGCTTTGAGTAGAAGCCCTTTTCCTCCCTCTTGCTGTCTAGGATGTACATGTGATGGCAGGAGCTAGAGCAGCTACTTTGGATCCAAAGATGAAAGCCAGGGCAGAAGCATTTAGGCAACCCTGCCTGGCACCTGTCTTGCTCAAACCAGTTTGTTAGGGCGTCTCTTTGTCACGTGGACCAACGCTGTGCCATAATTCAGACACATGGAGCTAGGGGTTTCTGCCTCAATTCCTGTCTGAACTTGTGGGAACTGCAGCTTGAGGCCACTGCCCAGGGCAGGCTTTTTGCTCATCAGCCCCTGGGAGGAGCCACCTCATGCCAGCCCAAACCTTCTGTACCAGAGTTTGGGCTCCAGCAGGACCCCTGGTCCCTGAGCCACCTCCTACTCCAGCCTCTGGGTGGCCTGCCCTTCAGGCTGGAGCTTTGTCATCTGTCCTGCCCACCCCACACCCCCAGGCTAGCCTGTGCTTCTTGTGCAAACCTGTCCATCCCCTGAACTGTGTGCACCCAAATCCTTGCTTCAGGCTCTGCTTCTGGGGAACTCATATTGCCACCCCACTGAGCTGCTCCTGACTCCTCAGGGAAGTGACTGTGGTGTTGCAGTGTCCCTGTTCTGAGGTTGGTCCAGTCCTGTGCTCAATCCTGACCCTGAGTTAGAGCAATCCATGACAGCCCAGGTACCTCCCCAACACTTAGCTCACACTGCTGTTCTGCCCTGGCCCTGGCCCCCTCCAGCTCTCGCAGTGGCCAAGGTCATGGCTAGGGTGAGCAACTGTGTCCTCAGGTGTACTGCTGGGAATCCCAGGCTGGGTGCCCACTCCCTGCCCAACTCCAGGCCCTTCCAAAGCCTGGTCAGCATCTTGGTGCTGGCTCAGTTCGCCTGCCTGGCCTGGCTTCCAGAGGGTCTGGCGTTGCTTGGTTTGGAACCCAGGCACTGATCCTGGACGCGGATCCTTGCCTGCACTTGCCCCAATGGCTTTGCCTGGCTCTCTCAGTACTGACCTCAGATCACTTTCTTGGCCTCCAGCTCCAACTTCTTCCTCTTATTGCCATGGTGCCCTGACGAGGTAATGGACTTACCAGGGCAGCTTAGCACCCGGCCCTGAGTTCAGATCTGACAGTGGCCAGAGCTCAGTCAGCCAGGCTCAGGCCAATGTGAACTTCCCTGGCCAGCTGGCCTGGCCCTTGGCTGCTCCCCGCCAAGCTCAGAGGTACTTTTTTCAGAGCCCACAGCGATGGTGGCTGTTAGCATTTGCATCCCAGAGCTCTTGAGGGGTGCAAGGCAGATGACCCCATCTTATTGCCAACATGTAAGGCCCACAGACCACCCTGGCCACCAGGAGAAGACATGTGGCTGGCTGCCTCAGGCTGACCTGCTCTCTCAGCACTGGCTCTGGGGGGTATGCCTTCCAGAAACCTCACTTCCTGTGCCTGAATTTCACCCTGCTCCAGTCCTGACTCATGAAAGGTCCTTTGGCCAGTAACCTCATAGAACTAATAGAAGACTTTTGGGGGGAGTAGGGGATACATGGTGGGCTGTGAGAAAAAGCAGTCCCTCATCTGTGTATGTGTGGGTACACACACATGTATACCTCTGTGTGTGAAAGCCAGAGGTCAAGCTTAGGTATTGTGCCTCAGACACCACTACCTCCCTTTTTTTGAGAGAGAGAAGTGTTCTCACTAGCCTAGAACTTGCCAACTAGGCTCGGCTGGCTGCCAACCCAAGGGGCCCTCCTGCCTCTGCCCTCCCATTACTGGGATTACAGGTGTGGGCTACCATGCCCGGATCTTTGTGTGGGTACTGAGGAATCAAATTCAGACCCTCGTGCTTGCATGGCAAATACCTTATGGACGGCTCTGACCATCTCCTCAGCCCCCAAAGCCATTTTTCTTACAGGAGAATCTCAGTTTTCAGACCTTCAACCTTGCTCATAACCTTGATTATATGAAGCCCATCCCCCCATCCCCTGCCTTTCAAGATAGTCTTATGTAGCACAGGCTGGCCTTGAACCCACTATATAGCCAAGAATGGCCTTGAACTCCTGATCCTCCTACCATTGCCCCCAGTGGAACATGGCAGGAGGCACGTTCCACATGGCCTGGTCCCTTCTCTGTCTAAGGTTCATCTGTAAGTGTCACTATCCATACCCCTTGACCCCACCCTTTATGTGAGTGTCCCCTGCCCTGCAGAGTTTCCAGTTTAGTGGAACCCATAATTGCTGCCGTGTGTAAGTGCTTATGATATGTGGAGCCTAATCTCAGCTGATACCTCACCCCTATGAGTTGAGCTGATGACTGTCCTCACTTACAGAGAGGGTACAGAGCTCAGAGAGATTGAGCCATTGTCCCAAGTATGCACAGCAGGGGCTGTTATAGCTCTTTCACGGAGGACAGAGGTGTCCTGGTGACTCATTCAGGAATGTCTGTCTGCCTGCCTGTGGGTTTTGTTTTTCCAAATGAGAACCAGTTGTTGTTGTTTTGGTTTGGGCTAGGTGCTGGTGACCTCTTGGGATAGGAAGACAGGGCCTTTCCAGGGTGTACGGAAATGTTTACCCCATGTTTCTCAAATGTGCTCACAGGAAATAAAACATATAGAATAACGTTAGAGAGACTGGCTGGGTTTAACCCCCCAAATTGCTTCCAGCCCTTTGGAAAACATTTTTTCCTTTCTTTCCCCCTCATGTTTGTTTATTTCAACATTTTTTTCCTCTTGTGCAAAATTTCCCGACATGGTTTTGCAAGGCTTTTGACTGGGGCTCATGACTCGACTCTGTGTTCATAAGGGCTCACCATGTAGCATCACCCAGGGGTAGGATGCACCATCTCACAGGTCCTGGGGCCCAGCCTCAGTGTCTATAGTCATCTGTCACCCTCGGCCCCACAACCCTCCCTGACAAGGTTCCTAAGCCAGCCTTTCAGGATCAGGGTGTCCCTTGATCTGTGGGCCCATCTCTGCTCTCAAGGAAATCCTGGACATGTGGATTCCTGGGTTCCCATTGTAGGGGACCTGGTGTGACTTCACTGCAAACCATTCCCCCAGTGGTGTCAGCCTCCAGCAATCCTCCATCACCAGATCAGACCATTGAATGGCCCTGTCAAGCCAGCTGCAAAGCTTAGAAGGTTCTGGAACATCAGAGGAGCCTCTGAAGCTGCGTCAATGACCCTCAGTGCCGTGCCACCTTCAGCAAATGGATGTCACTTATTTCAACATCTTTGTCCCTGAAACATTAAGAGCACACTGCAGGAAGCAGGGGCACTCCATCGAGTGCATGTCTCCAAACATGTGCACTCCAGGTGAGACCCAGAGAGCAATTTTTTCCTGGGTTCCCTCTTGGCCACCCAAGAGTACAAATTTCTTCCCCAGTTTCTGCTGAACACCAGGCAGGGATAACAGAAAGTCAGACAAATACATCCTTGCCTGCCCAGAGCCAGCATCAGTCATACAGACAGAGTCAGACAATGGTCATAAAAGTAGGTGGTACTCAAGTACGTTAGGGGAAAGAGAGCCCATCCAGCTCCCACCGCGGAAGAGACGAGCAGGCTGGGGGCCTGGGAGGCAGCACCAGGTGGGTTTTCCTGGGGAAGGCAGCCAGGGTGGTCAGATCTCATTTGGACACGAGGACCCGGTCAGACGGAACAGTGCACAGGTGAAGTAGGGCTCACACTTGCCTGATGGTTGGGGAGCCCACTAAAGCTGGGACTGTGGGCGCTAGCACAGATGCCCAAATGTTGAAGACCAGTTGGAAGTGGATGAGCAGGAAGTGGCAAAGCTTCGTCAGGGGAATCTTCATCATGGTGGTTTAACTGACGCCCAGGAAGCCCACACGAGGCTGACCCAGTTTGGGAAGAGGATGGACATTTCTGGGAAATCTGAGGGTGTCAGGGCACCCATAATCCCAGAAAGCTAGAACAGAGTTACAGACAAAAACAGCAGCCCAGGGAGGGTTCCAGGTGGGAAGGGGCAAGCCCAGATCTGGGAAGGCAACTCACAGAAGGTTCCAGTTCATCAACAGTATTCAACTTTTTCATGGGGTGAACATGTTGGCAGCATTCAGGAGATCTCTGTGGACCCCTCATGCTTTCTCTGACTCTGGGGCACCCCCTTCCCTTTAGGTGTGAGGAATCTGCCCTACCTAGTCTGAAATTGGCCAGATTCTAGCCCCAAAGGGACCAATAGTGGATCCTAGAGACTTGAAGAGGCTTGGCATGCGGCCCACCCCAGTGCATCAGGGAACACAGCCCCCTGATCCTTGTATTCCAAATGCATGGGTCCCAGTAGGCATACCCCTACCACATATAGGCTGTGCTAAAACTCTGCTTACAGACACGCTGGCTCAGTCCTGGGAAGGAGGTGGAGAGGCTGGGAAGTGTCACACACCCCCTTATGACTCATGTGGTGAAGACAACTCACATGAGCAGCACCCCCATTCCAGGGAGGCACCAACTCCCCAGCCCAACACACAGACAGCTCATCTCTCCTTTCAGAAGCTTCTGGAAGCCTTTGTACTTCTGACCCTACCATGCACTACCAACAAATAAACACATTAGCAATGGAGGGGTGAGCTCATCAGAGCATGCGTAAAACTACACATCAACAAGTTTTCAAACAATAGGATATTTTTAGACTCAAAGTGTCTCCACACCAATCATTTCTTATTTACAAAGAGAGGAATTGGAACTCATCAGTAGACAGACACGGCTGCCCCAGGGTCCATCAGGGAGCACACTAGGTCCTAGGAGAAACCCACACTATCTGATGCCTCATAAAATGCCTTAGGAGGACACCATGATACTGATGCCTAAGTCAATCTCAGCTTGAAGGCTGGGTGCGATGGCACACGCCTTTAATCCCAGCAATTGAAAGGCAGAGGCAAGGGGATCTCTGTGAAACTGAGGCCAACCTGGTCTACATAGTGAGTTCCAGGACAGCCAGGGCTACACAGAGAAACACTGTCTCGAAAAACAAAACAAAAACAACAACAAAAAGCTCAGCTTGATACATTTCCATCAGAAAGCAAGCTGCAGAATGCCTGTTGAAATGCTCAAAAAGGTCAGTACCCCAAAATCCAAAGAGGGGAAATGGTAGACCATGGAGATGATTTAGTGGGGTAAGGTGCTTGCTGTGAAGGCTGGTGGCTTGGGTTTGATTCCAGGGCCTGTGAAGTGGATAGGGGAACTGAATGACTTCAAAAATTTTCCCTCTAACCTCTACAAGCATGCCCATAGACACACACACACATATAAATGAATGTAAAAAAAAAAATTCAATGAAAATCATTTCCGAAAAGAGAAGGCGAGGGCCATGTGGTAACTAAATACAGTGTGTTGCCTAGAACCACAAGGCTTTGGTAATGGAACTAACTGTAGCAGTGTTGACGCCCCCAGTTGGTCATTAAGCTGGGGTTATGAGAGCATCTCCCTCCTAGGAAGTGCTTTCAGAAGTGTCCATGGGGAAGAGGGTGGTGAATGGCTACAAACTGCCATCAAGTGGCCTGAGAAATACAATTGTACGTGTACATGTATGTGTACGTATGGTGAAAGGAGTGTGGATGATGATGCAGAGGGGTCACAACCTAAACCTTCAGTGAGTCTGCATCGTGCAACTGAGCAGAGCCCACGGGTCAGTTCTACACATTTTCCATGAGTTTGAAATTTATCTGCTGTGTAGCTTTTTTCTCCAAAGGGAAATGTTCCTTCCTCCAGGGAGCATGGCGGCACCTGAGACTCAATGAAAGCTCAGAAAGTTCACAGACGTCTGAGGCTCCTCCCCATGCTTATGTGAGCAAGAAGCAGCTGCTGGAGGACACTCTTGGGTGGAGCCCCCAGTGAATTGCTCAGGGCCCCCCAGGACGTGGTTTGGAAGCATTACCCATGCTGGACTTCTCAATGAGGCAGCTGGCTGAGTCACTTGAGCTCCTGTGAGTGACCCCGAAAAGCTCGCTGGTCTACCGGCTTGGACTCGGGCAGATCTGTTGATGTTGCCGTTTCTGGGGTGGGTGGGTGTTTGCTCTCATCTTCCCAGGAAAAGTCACATGATACCTAAATATAAAGCTGCTTTTGGGGTTGAACCTGAAATGTATCCCAACCATGTTCTGAGAGCTGGGTCCCCAGGTGGTGACATGATTTGGAGAGGTGGTGGAACCCTTGGAGGCAAGTGTACCTGGAAGAAGTGAGTCAGGGGACAGGCCTGTGAGAGCATGTCACCCCGCCTGCTTCCTGTTCCCTCTACCTCCTGGTCAATGTGATGTGAATAGCCTCACTGTGACTCCCATAGCCAGGATCCAAGCACGTTTTTCCACCGTGATGGTCGGGAGCCCTCGGAATCGTGAGTCAAAACCTTCCTTCCCTTGAGTGTATCAGGCACTGTGATCACAGAGATGAAAAGAAAAAAATGAATTAATGTAGTTACCAAAAAAGGGAGGAAGGAAGGAAGGAAGGAAGGAAGGAAGGAAGGAAGGAAGGAAGGAAGGAAGAAAGGAAGGAAGGAAGGAAGGGAGGAAGGAAGGAAGAGTCCTGCTGCCTGCTGGCCTGGAAAAGGTCCGGAAGCTTTTTTGGCCCAACATTGCTGCAGCTCTGTTTTCCTGCACCTCTCTTTGGGTCAGACCATGTGCAGCCCAGAGTCACTGGCCGGAGACCCGGGCTTCTCTTCAAGAGCTGTGTCTTCTTCACCAAGCGGACTGAAATTCCACTTGGGAAGACATTGTCCATCCTGGAACAGACCAGATCAGATTCCTGCCTGCTGCTCACTCAGCTGCGGCCTGGGTCCAGTGTACCCTCCATCCCACACATCTGTCAAAATGAATCCTGGTCCCACTGGCCCATCTTAGCTGCCTTTGGCCCTCTTGCCATCTGTAAGCAATCTACCACCTGCCACTCAGCTCTCATTAACAAGAGGCAATCGGGAGGCCAGGCTGCAAGCCAGAGCCTGGGAGGGACCTTCCGGAATGGCCGGGCTCGGGCACAGGCATTTACTTTGTCTTCATTACACTCTAATTCCACTTTACCCACCTTGGCCAGAAAGGTATGTGGCTAACGAGATGCCGTGATGGCCCCCAGCCCACCTGTGCACCACAGGGCCTCTGTGCCAGGCGTGGGTGTGGAACCATGCCATCTCATTCATCTGCAGCCCAGCAGGCCTAGCAGGCCAGACCTATGCTCCTGTGACATTTACCAAAGGGAAATGGACACCACAGGCTTGTCCGGCGCTGTGCTGACAGAGGCAGCCAGGTGTTTTCTTCTTCCTGCTGCTGTCAGGGTCAACTTATGAAGACACTTTTCTTTCTTTTTCTTCTTTTTGTGGCCTCGGCATGGGACTGCAGAGCTCGCACATGCTACACACATGGTCCACCCTTGATGTAATTGCTCTCCTCAGAAGCATTCAGAGTGGGTAATACAGACACCACAGACATCAAACACCACAGAGATGTCCACAGGTGCCCAGCACCTGTGATATAACTGCTGAGACCCTTGTCAGATAGGGAGGACCAGGGCAGAGTCCCTGTTAACTGCCTCAGAATTCAGGGACGGAAATGTGACACTCAGTACCCAGCCTGAAGCCAGTGATACTGGGGTGGGGATGCTGAGGTTGGGATGCTAAGGTGGGGATGCTGAGTTGGGGATACTGAGGTTGGGATGCTGAGGTTGAGATGTTGAGATGGGGATGCTGAAGAAGGGATGCTGAGTTGGGGATACTGAGGTTGGGATTCTGAGATGGGGATGCTGAGGTTGGGATGCTAAGGTGAGGATGTTGAAGTGGGGATGCTGAGTTGGGGATACTGAGGTTGGGATGCTGAGGTTGAGATGTTGAGATGGGGATGCTGAGGTGGGGATGTTGAGGTTGGGATGCTAAAGTTGGGATGCTGAGGTTGAGATGCTGAGGTGGGGATATTGAAGTGGGGATGCTGAGTCTAAGATGCTGAGGTGGGGATATTGAAGTGGGGATGCAGAGTCTAAGATGCTGAGGTGGGGATATTGAAGTGGGGATGCTGAGGCTGAGATGATGAGGTGGGGATATTGAAGTGGGGATACTGAGGCTGAGATGATGAGGTGGGGATATTGAAGTGGGGATACTGAGGCTGAGATGCTGAGGTGGGGATGCTGAGATGGGAATGCCATAGTAGGGATGTTTGCTATGAGCCATAGGAATATGAAGCAGAAATTCAGCTGTATATGGTAAAGCTATATCTGGAAGAATCAAGGAATTCTTCCAGAGAAACCTAAATCTCAAGGAGTACTTGATGTTATTTGGCTTTTAGTATATCAGCTGTTTCCTGCTATCAATTTCATGTGCACTCTTATACTAACAATGTATTTATCTGAAATACCTCTCAAGCATTCAAGACAAATGGCAGACCAACTGCTAATCTCCTGAATTAAGGTAAACACCCTTAAGGAGACATCGCCTGTCCCCTAGGCCTAGGAGACAGGCGGACCTAGGTGCATAGCTTTGTTTCTTGTGCAATGAAGCTCAGAGCCTCCTTTCTCTCACAGCCCAAATGGTGTTCCAGAGCAATTGACTCAGAACAAAAGGGCTCTTTGCATCCCCGGTGCAGGTAGCTATGAGGCAGGTTTCCTAGCTCCCAGCAGAAGTGGGGATGCTGAGATGAGGATGCTGAGGTGGGGATGTGAGGTGGGGATGCTGAGGTGGGGATGCTGAGGTGGGGATGTGAGATGCTGAGATAAAGGATTCTGACATGGAGATGTGGATACTGGGGATGCTTAGATGGAGGATGCTCACATGGGGATGTAGGAATAGAGAATTCTGAGTGGTCCAGTGTCACTGAGGTCAGTGCAGACCATGTCTTGTCTTCAACCAGGTTTTTATCCTACCATCTTCCACAAAGGAGTGCACATACAGTGAAGAGAACAAATGGAAAGAACTTTATTGTCAATTCGGGATGAACAACCTTAACTGGAGGAAACGATTTGAAACAGATTGCCCATTTTAGACTTGGCTAAAACAATGAACTCTCAGTAGCAGTAGGAAGTGCTATAGCTGCAGAAATGCAACAGCTAAGGTCGCAATAGTTGCAACAACCAAAAACAGAAAAGGGGGGCACCTCATAAAATTAGATCTGCCTCTGGGGAGAGGCACCCAGCTGTGGAGGCATGGGAATAGGGGAGGCAGACTTCTTAGCCTCAGGAAACAAGGACTAACCTGGGCTACTTGGGACCTGCATCTGGAATGACCCTCACCCCCAACACTTTTCACTGTTAGCCCATGCTTTCCCTCCGAGGGCCAGTCACGCTCCTGCGGCTGTTCCTAGCCAGGAATCTCCTGCTTCAGGTCTGGGGACTCTGTTCCATGACCCCAGCACACCTTTCCCTGGCCTCTCTCTTCACTGTACATCTCCTCACCCCTGGCCCTATTCAAATGCTGCACTGAGGCCACCAAGGCACCTAGCTGGGGGCGGGCATACCCATTGCCCTTCCTCCATTGCCTTGGCTAGGCCCCTGCTTCCTACAACTTCATAATACAATGTGCATGAGGGGCTTTCTCCAAACCCTTCAATAATCCATTTGTACTTTTTTTTTTGGAGCTGAGGATCGAACCCAGGGCCTTGTGCTTGCTAGGCAAGCACTCTACCACTGAGTTAAATCCCCAACCCCTGTACTTGTTAATTCAGTATAGTAAATGGTCAGTTGATGTAATTAAGTTATTAAATTCTTAGTTTAATGGAAATTATATTTGATACAAGTCAGTATCATCTTGTGCTGGTAGAAACACACCTGCAGTCCAGCACTGGGAGGTGGAGGCCGGAGGTCAGGAGTTCAAGGCCAGCCTTAGTTACATGAGGGCTCAAAGCAAACAAACAAACAAAACATCTAAACATTAATCAAAATTTTCTTCTTAATGAATATTTAACAGTGATTTCCACCAATCACAGACACGGTGTCAAGCACAGTGGGAGCCCAAACCTACACAGTGAGTGGCTGGCAAGCTCTGTCCCTTGACTTCTGTGGGCCCAACCCTAGCCAGTGTTACACCAGCCCTGGTGGCTGTCTCTAGGCCAGGATATCCCCACAGCAGCCCTATTCAGCCCAGGCTCCTGGGACCCAGACCTCATTATTCCTGCCTCAGGCAGTAAGTGGGGCATCTCTTGGGAACATCCCCAAACTTGCCCACTCCCTGTGGCTGAGACGGTGAAGATCTGTCCTGTGTTCCTCTCCAGGCTGGGGACAGGCCAGCAGAGGACATGACACCTGGATGTGACTTCACTGGGGGTGTTTTGAGAGACACCCTTTGGGTTGATGTTTAAAGTAGCACCTAAAGGAAACCTGGTGTCCTGTGGGTGAGGGACACTCTGCAAGAGTGCCATGGCTGTGAAAGCCAGTGTTGCTGTGACACAGAACGTGGAGGGACCCGAGGACTGTGGCAGTGGTTCCCAGCCTTCCTGACACTGCAGCCCTTTAATACAGTTCCTCACATTGTGATGACCCCCAGCCATGAAATTACTTTGTTGCTTCCTCATAACTGTAGCTTTGCTGCTATGAATTGTAATGTAAATATCTGATATGTAGGCTATCTGCTATGTGACCCCAAAGGGGTTGTAACCCACAAATTGAGAACTGCTGGACAATGAGTTAGCATTTTTAAATTTCTACTTCCCCTTCTGGCCCCCCCCCCCCCCGCAAGCCAGGGAAGGTTCCCCCAAGGGCTGAGGCAATGTTGTTTTGAGCCATGACCTCTGGTGGCTGTGTGTGGCAGGGCACTGAGGGCAGTAGTGGGCAACAGGAAGGTGGCCTGAAAGGGCACTGACTGGCCTTCACTGCTGCAGTCCTGACAGATGCTGTCCCAGGGGTGCCAGGTGAACACAGCTCTGAGGTCTAGACTCCCCACAAAGGCGATACCCGTGCCTTACCTGCAGGAGATGTCTGGGATGGCCTGCACCGACCTAGTCTCTGGACAGCCTGGTACAATGCCCAGCTGCTCTGAGCATTCCCAGACAGATCTGGCTGAGGGGTAGTTTTTGTTTTTGTTTTTTTTTCCCCTTGGGCCTGCCCTCTGAAGTTGAGCAAGGGATGAGTGGAATGTGGTTACCTTCCCAAGCCTTTCTGTGGGTGGGTTATGAACCTCAGACTTCAGACACATATGTGCATGGTTTATGTCCAGACAGACAGATTGAAAAAACCTTATAGGAGGATGATCAACCAGTCAGCCTGCTGCTCAGGCATCCCAGGCCCCACTGGCCCTCTCTCTTACAGGGAAGCCTGGCTCTGTCTGAGGTCACAAATGCTTATCGCTTTCTTGGGAGAGGCATTAGTCACACTTCGGCATGCCCTCAAAGCTGAGCTTCAAGCAAAAGATCTCTATCTGCTGCCCTGCTGCACCGAAGACCTGGAGCCAGTCAGACCTTCTGGAAAGTGAGGCAAGGCGGTTTGGATGTAGATGCAAGACCCAGTTCCTCCGAGGCCAGGACCTGGTCCCCTCCCGTCTCCTACCCCCAGTTTCTTCCTGTGGTGACTGAGAGACTTCATGACCCGTCTCCATGTACCCTCTAGGAATACAAAATGAATGCACACATCCCCATGCACAAGGATCCAGCTCTGAACCCAGCTGTAAATGGCCATTTTCTGGGTGAGTTGATGTCAGACAGACATGCTGATACTGGCTAGTGAGACAAACAGGCTGTCACCACCCAGCACTCTTAACGACGGATGTTCTGGAGGCTGAGAACTGCTGGACAGGGTGACAGGCTAGACTCTTTCCCAAGCTGACCCCTATGGCCCAAGGCCAGGGTCAAGTCACCCCACTTACCCAGCAGGACCCCCCAAGTGCCTCTGTGTTTGACAGAAAAGCAAAGCAGAGAAAGACACACCCCACAAGAAAGCCATGCTCCCGGGGGATGGGGGGCCTAGAACTGCCTGGAGTTAGAAGGTCTGGCAGGTGAGGAAAGGGAGAGGCGAGGCCTGTGGAAATTTCCCAGGACAGTGTGCTGGGAAGCAGGGGTTTGGCAGGCCGGCTGGTTTCCTCGGCTGCACAAGGTTTCTTTGAATAGAATCAGAAACAGCAGGAAGGCGGGAATGGCTAGGAACACATTGGTTTTGTTGGGATCCTCTCTGCTTCTAGAAGCTACTCCAGAGGCCAGAGGGAGTCAACCCTGTTTACCTGTGGTTAGCAGAGTGCTGCAGACCCCAGATGTCCACATCTTAACTCCCCAAACCTGGCCTTGCAGAATTAACTGGCCAAGGGGCTTCACACATGTGGTGAGGGAGGTGAGGAAGGAGCATCCCCCCACCATGCTTCTAGGTGAGTGTCATGAAACAACCAAGTCCTTCATGTGGGAGAGCCCTTTCCAGCTGTGGTCAGAGGGCTTGGGACTAAGAAAGTCAGAGAGAGGGAGGCAATTTAGCTGACTCGATGGTGATGGCAGAAGTCAGGGGCCCAGGAATATGGGTGCCTTGTGATCTGGGACAGGGATTAGGATGTGCAGAAATGGGTCCTGCCTACATCAGGAAGTCAGCCACTGCGTGATGAGCCGGAATGTGAACTGTGGTGGTGGGAAAGCATGGGCTTTCCCTGCAGCTGTGACAGCACACTCCTCCTCAACGCCCTGGTACAGGACCTGTGATGCCCCACGCCATCCTTGAGAACACCGAGTCTCTGGGAGATGAACTGATACATCCAGAGGGCCCAAGGAGGTGGGGACCCTCAGCCAACTGAACCACTGGGTTCCACTGCTCCGAGGTAAGGGGGTATGCAGTCCTGACCAGGCAGGGATGGGTGAATGAGAGTGCTGACCTAGAGTCAAGGCTCCTCTGTCCTGCCCTCTCGTCCCTTGTTCCAAACATTGCCTGAGCCTTGGAATGAGGGTGACTGTGGGTAATGTCAGCTTTCTGTTCCTATGACATGATGGCTGAGGAAAACAGTCCAAAGGAAGAAAGGTTTCTTTGGTCAGGAGTGATGGTCAGCACGCCTTTAATTCTAGTGCTTGGGAGGCAGTAGGTGGATCTCTGGGGTTGAGGCCAGTTTGGTCTACACAGTGAGTTCCAGGCCATCTAGGGATACCTGGTGAGACTCTGTCTCAAATAAATAAATAAAATTTATTTGGACCGCTGTTTCAGAGGGTTGGTCCCCAGCAGCATGATTGGAGTGTGTGAGGGAGCTAAGAATCACCCTTCAAGGCCGCTCAGGACACACAGTGGAAAGACTGGGGACAAGGTATGCCTTTTGGGGTACACCTCCCAGTGACTCACTTCTTCCAACCAAGACTTGATTAAAGTTAATGTGATCAGATTACAAGGTCCCAAGGGGTGAGTGTACTGAGGTGCTTCCCCAGAGCTCAGTCTGAAGGCTGCATTGAGGACCAAGCCTGCGGCACAGGAGCCCACGGGAGGCATTCCATAGGTAGTGACTATGTAACTGAGTGTCCTCTCCAGGCAATGACAATGTTTTGGAACTGGACAGAAGTCACACACTGTCATTATTTTCTTCTTTCTTTCTTTCTTTCTTTCTTTCTTTCTTTCTTTCTTTCTTTCTTTCTTTCTTTCTTTCTTTCATTCATTCACTCATTTATTTTGAGACAGGGTTTCTCTGTGTAGCCCTGGCTATCCTGGAACTCACTCCTAAGACCAGGCTGGCCTTGAACTCAGAGATGTACCTGCTTCTGCCTCCTGAGCGCTGGGATCAAAGGCGTGGGCCACCACTACCTGGTTGTCATTTTCTCTTTTTTAAGATTTATTTTTGTGTGCCTGGGAGTTATACCAGCATGTATGTCTGTGTCCTGTGCTTTCCTGGTGCCTGCAGAGACCGAAGAGGGCAATGGATCCCCTAGAACTGACTCCAGCCACCATGGGGTGCTGGGAATTGAACTCGGGTCCTCTGGAAGAGCAGCCAGTGCTCTTAACTGTTGAGCCGTCTCTCCGGCCCCAGGTGTCACTTTACAATGGCTGCTCTTGTACCACGTGGACTTCACTTTAGTTATCTTTCTAAAAACCCGCTGAGACCCGACCCTGGGAGGTTCTGTCCAGGGACATGAGGACAGCGAGGCTATGGGTCTAGGTGTTATGTGAAGTCCCTTCATTGGCAGATCTTAGTGACTGTATTTTGTCAACACTTTGGGGCAGACCAGGGTCTCAGCCACCGGTGTGCAGCCTCGGCCAGAGATGACTAGGGTCGTGTGGGGGCTGCCCCTTGACTGTGTGGGGACAGGAAGAGAGTAGAGATGGAAAAGTACCTCGGTCCCAGAGGAGTGGCAGGACAGGAGTGTGGTTTTAGACCCGCAGGGCCTCTGCCAGAGTGAGATGCTCTTTGGGAGACCATAAATGTTAGCCCTGCCGGCCTATGTTGTAAATGGACTTGGTTTTGTTTAGTTGGTTAAATTTTTATTTACTTTTTAAAAACCCACAAAAACCCTGGCAGGACTGTCTTAAGTGAGGACACCATGTTACCCAGGAGAGCTGAGTTCATAAAGGCTGAGCTGGGCCGATGGGCGGTGACCGATGCTCTCCACCTCAGGTATGGGCTGTAGAGAACCCTCAATCATCACTGACTGCTCTTTCTTTCTTTCTTTCTTTCTTTTTTTTTTTTTTTCTTTCGAGACAGGGTTTCTCTGCGAAGCTTTGGTGCCTGTCCTAGATCTGGCTCTGTAGACCAGATTGGCTTCGAACTCACAGAGCTCCACCTGGCTCTGCCTCCCGAGTGCTGAGATTAAAGGCGTGTGTCACCCACCCCACGCTCACTCCCACCCTGCTGCTGCTGTTTCTTGAGATCTGTTGTGTGCCAGAGGTCCCCCTTAGCTGTGTGCTTCCCCGTTTCTGACCCCCAAGAGCTGCCAAGGCAGGAGCTTACCTGTGCCAGCTCATCTTACAGAGGACTACATTTTGGCACAGAGATGCCAAGGGGCTCACCCCGAGTCACACAGCCAGGGAGCAGCTGCTAGACAACCAGGTTTCTGACTGCAGTGAGCTCAGAAGGCCTGCTGCCTTGCACCCAGGAACTCCCAGGACCATTGTTTCTGGCCAAACGCTGTTCCCGAAACAGATCTTGGCTCCGGAGGTCAGGGTGGCCTTGCTCACGCCTGGTGGTGTCTGTGCTGCCGACCCATGCATGCATATCTGTGGGGTGGCACTGCCTGGCCATAGGAAATACAAACTGGGAACAGGGGATGTTCTGTCCCTTGGGCTCAGTGCAGTTCCTGTTGCGGCCTTGCTGGGGTGAGTGCCAAGGTCCCACCAGGAACTCTGCAGATCAGGAAACCTGGCTGGGCTGCCTGTGGGCCAGCTAGGACCAGCCTCCAAGGTCATCCAGTGAGCACTTGTCCCCATGCCTCAGATGGCTGGGTCCCTCCAGGGGAGGCCCTGAGGGCAGTCACTACCCTGCTGCTGCTACCCACCCATGGGCCTGGTGACCAATAAAGTGAATCCCCCAACAACTCTGGGTAGTTTTTCAGCTCTTTCCCAGGGTTCTGTGGTCCCAACTAGCCCAGATTCCACACTTGTGGGTAGACTGCCACTCACCTGCCCCTGCCCCAGAACTCTTGCACAGCCTAGGGGCCTTCTCCCTCTCCTGGCCTCAAAGCCCTTCCTGCCTCAACCCACCCCCACTAAGATTTGTATTATTTTACATGTATGAATATATGGGTGAGATCCTGATATCCGCAGAAGCCAGCAGAGGACGTTATATTCCATGCCCTGGCACTGGAATTATGGATTATTGTGAGCCATTATGTAGAGATGGGGATTGAACCTAGGTCCTCTGCAAGAGCATAGATGTTCGGAAATGCTGAGCCATCTCTCCAGCCCCCCCTCCCCCTTTAAAGATGTATTTATTTTTAATTTGTGTATGAGTTTTTAGCCTGCCTATATGTATGTGTACCATATGTGTGCTTGGTGCCTGAGGAAGCCAGAAGACACTGTATTCCCTGGAACTGTAGTTACAGACAGTGGTGAACCGCCACATGGGTACTGGGAATTGAACCCAGGTCCTCTAAAAGAGCAGCCAGTGTTCTTAACCACTGAGCCAGGGAGACTTTCTTCTGGCCTTGTTTGATGGGGCTGGAGAGATAGCTCAGCAGTTGAGAGCACTTGCTACTTTTGTAGAGGACCTAAGTTCGGGTGGCAGCTCCCATGTCAGTCAGGTAACTCCATCTCTACAGGATCACACACACACACATGCACGCACGCATTCTTTTTTGTTTTGTTTGTTTTTCCAAAGCTGAGGACCGAACCCAGGGCCTTGCGCTTGCTAGGCAAGTGCTTTACCACTGAGCTAAATCCCCAACCCCCCACATTCCTTTTAAAAGAGAAAGCAAGCCTTGGGGGAGTGGGGCATCTGAGCAGTATGCAGACATTTGCTGTCTCCTGGCGCCCCCTGGTGGCCATCATCTAGCACTGTAAACCCACTTTATTCTCTTCCAGCCTGTTCCTACAGGGAGGGATGCTGCCAACCCTTGTCATGGTGTGAGCTCCTACCAGCTCTGGGTCTTTGTAGGCCTGGGTGATCAAGTGAGTGGCGGGCATCCTGCTGGCCGTCGTGTGCACTGTGATTTTCCTAAAGCTACTCATGTTTAACAGCATCACCACTGCTTGCTGCCTAGGTGCCCTGAGCCTCAGTTTCCCATGTACACAGCGGTACAGTAATGACAGTCAAGGAAACCATGCATGGTAACTCGCAGCAATGGACACAGGTTTTGTGTGTTTATGTGTGTGTATGTGTGTATGTGAAGGCCACAGGTCAACCTCAGCATTGTTCCCCAGGCAATCAACATCTGGGGTTTTCAATTATTATACATTTATGTGGGAGGGGGGCATGTACACATGTCATAGGATGTGTGTGTGGGGGGGGGTCAAAGGACAATTATTATATTTGGTTCTATCATGTGGGTCCAGGGATCAAACCTGAGACATCAGACTTGGTGGCAGGTGCCTTTACCCACCGAGCCATCTCTTGCGGCAGCTTGTTTTTGAAGCAGGGTCTTTCTGTCCTGAGGCTCACCCGAGTAGGGGAGGCTCGCTGGCCAGCAGGACTCAGGGATCCACCTGTCTTTACCTCCCAGTGCTGGGATTTCAGCAGGGCACCACCACACATAGCTTTTTTTAATCTAGGCGCCAGGGATCATACTTAGGTCCTCATGCATGTAGAGCAAACGCTCTGCCAACTGAACCACCTCCCCAGGGCAGTTTTGATGAGCATCGCTGTCCTGATGACCTGGGGTATGCCTTCAGCAGAATACAGAACGATGCCCTCAACCCAACAGGGCACACTGGGAGAACAGTGAGCTTGTTCCCCTCTCTGAGGGGTGCCACCCTGTCTGTGCTGCCTCTCAGTGACAGTGAGCTCCCCAGTTTCTGAACGCCAAGCTGTTTGGGGGGCTCCATGAGAGGACGTCTGGCACCTGAGTTCTGCTCCTTGACACAGGGGAGAGGGGCAGTTTACTCTGGAAATGTGGGCGTCCCCTTCACCTCACAGTCCAACTGGCCTCAGTGTCGTACTCTAGGACTTGAGGAAGAGGCTGCAGTGGTAGCCAGAGAGCACGGAACTGGAGAAAGGAAAGACAAGGATGAAGCCAGAGTCTGTGGTGGTGACACCCCCCATCTATGGCAGACCCCTGATGCCCTGTCCTATGGCACAGAGCCCCACAAGCTCCTGGGCCTGAAAACTGTCACAAACCCAAATAAGGCATCTGAGAAGGTGCTGGGGACAGTGACGTACACCTGTAACCCCAGCACCTGGGAGGTGGAGGCAGGAGCCTGGGCCATGCAGGAATTCTAAACCAGCTGGGTAACATGAGGCAAAGGGCATCTGGTGCTCATGGTGGTGCACACCTTTAATTTCAGCACTGAAAAGCAGAGGCAGGTGGATCTCTGTGAGTTTGGGCCCAGCCTAATCTAAATAGCAAGTTCCAGACCAGCCAATGCTACACAGTGAGACCCTGTCTAAAGACAAGCAACAAAACACACACGAGAAGACTTAGAAGACAGAGCTGAGGGAGTTTTCCAGAAGATGACAAAAGAAAAATAGGTTGGGGGGGGGGGGAGTCTAGGCGGTCCCACACTTAACTCACAAGCAGAGGAAAGAAGCAGAGAGAAAGGTACACACCGAGGTGTTCCCCAGAACCAAACAGGCAGCCAAGATCCCTGGGGACCAGCCCAGGGCAGGATTAGCAAGGCTGAGTCTGAGATCCAGGGCTAAACTTCACTCTATGGGGTAAATTAAAGTCACTTAAAACCAGACACATGAGAATGGAACCCATGGACAGCCGCGATGGGAGGTGGGGGTGTTAGATGGGGTGAACCCAGTCTAGCCATTGTTCCATGTCAGTGTAGAAGGTGTGAACTTCAAGCAGAATGAACAGGGATAGGGAGGGGTGGGGCACAGGACATGGTGACTTCTCTAAGGGGGGCTAGGTCCTGCAAAAGCCACAGACCCCTCATCTCGAGCAACAAAATCTCCAGCCTCGTAATGTAAGCTGTACAATGAAGAAAGTGCACTGCCCAGGAGAGGAGCCCAGGCTGCGAGCCCCAAGCCAACAGGAAGCAAAGGGTTACCCCTCACCTCTCATCTGTGGGGTTGCACGAGCAGGACAAGCCCCTCCACAGCCTCCTGGACTTTCCAGAAAGCCACCTGAGCTGTTGAGACTTGCCCTCGTTGCCTCTTGAACAGTCCAGACTGTCCATTCTTCTTCCACAGGGCCCCACGTCTTCCCTTCAGGGATTAGAGGCATGCACCACCACACCTAGCCTATGGAAAGTTTTTTTGGTTGGTTTTGTTTTTTGAGACAGGATTTCTTTTTGTAGCCCTAGCTGTCCTAGAACTAGCTCTGTAGACCAGGCTGGCCTTGAACTCAGAGATCCACCTGCCTCTGCCTCCCACGTGCTGGGATTAAAGGCGTGCACAACCACCATCTGGCTCGGAAAGGATTTTAATAGCATTTGTTCACATGTTTGGGTCAGTTAGACTCTGTAGGCAGATTGGCCTCAAAGGCACAGCAATCAATCCTCCTGCCCAAGGGCTAAGGTTACAGATACCAGCTTCTATGCTCAGCTTTAGTTTTTATTTTAAACTAAACTAAACAAAAAATTTTTTCCCCAAGGCCATTCAAGAGAAAGGTAAGGAGTCTCAGAGTAAAGTCTTAGCTGGGGAACAGCTGCAGAGGTAACTCTGGGAGCTGTGCCCAGATGCCCACATCCCGTACCAGGCACACAGCAGTTAGATTCTGGAGAACAGGCAGGTGGGCAGGCAGGCCACCAGGAAAAAGAGGGCTGCAGAGGTGAGAACTGTGGACAGGTCACTTTATTTCATATAAAATCACACTGAGGAGTTGAAAAGTCAAGTATACTCAGCTTGGATTCACCGCCACAGACTCCACACTGGAGGATGACACCACCAGAGCCTGCATGCCCAGACACATGTGCAAATGAATGCAGAGACAATCTGAGGCCGCCCCACAGTTTGCTCACTGCATTAGGGCTAGGCTCAGGTCCTGGGGTTCCCCTCAGTGGCACAGAAGCCCAGATGAGGGCCTGGCAAAAGCAACTGACATAGCCAACAGTCATGGTATCACAAGACAGAAAGGCAGCTGGTCCCAACAGGGAAACACTGGTGTCTGCATGGGAGCGGACTCACAGCAAGTCCCTAGCCTCTGTCAGACTGCTCTCACTCAGCAGCAAAGGAACAACCTCGAAGTTTAAGGCAAGTCCCCTGAGGGGAGCTGTGTGTACTGACATATTCGAAGCCACACCAAGGGCGCACTCTGACTGCAGTGCCATGGTGGAGAAATAAAGTCACCAGTCACTGCTCTGACAGCTCAGGCACCAGGTTATCCCCCACTGCAGCACCTGCCCAAAGGGGCCTAGGCAGCTCGCTTCTCTCATGCCGAGCTCCCATGGCCCCCTTCCCCATAGTGCTGGGCCTCAGCACAGGGCACCACCTTCCTTGTTGAGGGACTGTTGCATGCTGTTAGTTTGGCCGGAACAACACAACCTCAGCTCCACGCCCTCAAATACTCCTTTCAGTGAAATAAAAGTAGGAGGCCGGGCCCATGCGCAGGCATGCCTGTTCTTTGGATCTGGACACTGTATGATACATTCATAGAAGGCCAGCAAGGGCCAGCAGTGCGTCCCACTTCCCTGAAACACTGGAGTTTGAAAGACAGCTTGTCTACCACACACGTGCCTGAACAACACTGCCGATCTGACACATGCCCAACACACACACACACAGACACACACAGATGAGCACATACAGACTTGCTGGAAGGGTCAAAGGATGCCCATTTCCGGACAGCAGAGAGTGTTCTGGAAGCCATCTTCACTGTTCAGTGCTAGGGGTTGGAGCCCTCCAAGCCATAAAGTCTCCGTGGAAACCCTTCTGGTAAGGGAGTGTGCTGGGGACGGGCCGGCAGGACTCCCAGCAGCTGCTGTGTGGGCTTTCCTCATGACTGAGAGGCAGCTCTGCCTGTGGGGTGCTCTCGACCCACAGGACATCCCAAGTGTCAGGATGGTGACAGGATGGCCTCTTGGGGCTGTACGCTTCTCCTGGCAGCACACACAAAATCTGACAAGCCTTTGTGGCCCTGAGTCCACAAATCTGCTCACGGCCCCGTCAGCTGGACAGCTCCATCTGCCCACAAGGCTGCTGCTATGTTTGCAGGCCAGTGAGCATCAAGATGTCTGCAGACACTCCTGCCCTGAAGGCTCATACAGAGAACTCGGGGCCCCCTTTCCTAGCCCTCATCTGCAGTCGTCTGAATCGGAAGCCAACAAAGGGGTTCATCCAGAGGAGGGAGGGGGGGCCCCCGAAGACAGACTTCATCCCTTCCCACCGCAGTCTTCGCTCCCACGTAGGCTTCTCGCTCTTCAGCCTCTCGATCTCCTAGAAGCAGAAGGAGGCATAGAAGCAGTGAGGAGAGATCCACAGACGGCTAAACACGGGTCTGCTGCCAGGCCACCAAGGCCTGTGTGGACCTGGGCCTGTGAGTGCTCCTCCCTGTCTCTCTCACAGCCAGGCTGCAGCCATCTGCACGGACCAGCCTCCAAGTCAGCCTGCTGGGCTCTAGAAAGGCAGTGACCCTCTGCATGGAGCCAACACCTTGCTCGAATTCCTACTCAGTCATGTATTTACACAGCACCTACTCCAGGCCTGCAAGGGCAGGAGGGTAATTGAGTTCCTGAGACCCACTGAGCGTTCTGACCCAGGGCCTGCTTGGCCTAACTGACTTCCATCAATCCAGGGCCCAGAAACAACACTGTGCCCATGGAGGGAGCAGCAAACACAGGCCTGTGGGGTCCGAGGCTGTCCAAGACTCCAGATCAGACAGTGCCCCCAGACACAGAGCAATGTCCAAGACTCCAGATCAGAACCCCACTCCTCCGCACCTCTGCAGACACATTAATGTCCAAGACTCCAGATCAGGACACCCCCCTCCCCCGCAGACATAGAACAAGACTCACTGTTTCATCATTGCATATTGAGTGGATCTGGGTGCCAAACATGACCGCAGTGAACGTGAAGAACAGGAGGCCCTCAAGGCACAGGAAGACCAACAGGATTACAGTTATGGGAGGTGAGAAGTCGCTGCACTCTGGGGATGAGAGGGAGGTGTGGTCAGTGCACCACAAGCACCCTACACCACAGGGAGCCCTACACCCACATACCCCTGGCACCTGCAGTAAGTTTCCTGGAAGGAATGTGTTTCCTTGGAGAGTGCACTTGAGCTCTCCAAGAAGCTGGCACCCAGCCTGCCCAGCACACAGCCTTCCCACCCTTCCTAGGCAGTAACCTCACAAGTCCACCTTCACTGAAGTTCTTGCTGCACTGGGGGGTGTAGCCAGGGCTTGACAAAAGCCAGGCAAGCATTTTACCACTGAGCTCTACCCCCTGCTCTCTTTATGAGATAAGGTCACACTAAGTTGCCTGGTTTCCCGGAGGTATGAGACTGTCCTGAAAGGACACTCCTGTACCTATACTGTGTGGCTACTGTCACAAGAGTTCAGCCCCTCTGCCTTTCTGAAGCTGCCAGTCAAGGCTGTCTGGATCACACCTATCTGGATATCCCATCAGGCCACGCCAAGACAGCTGTGAATCGTGACCAACTAAGCCAGCCAGAAAGTGAACACCAGACTGATGGACCCGTGGCAATCCTGCCCGCTTCTAGTGTCTAAAGTCTGCAAGCAGCTAAAATGACCTATCAGAAATTCGTCATGCCTTGAGTGAGGAATCCAATGAGGGCTCAGCAGGATAGCAGGGGCGAAACTACCACACTCTGGTCTTAAGAAATGTCAACTTTTTACTGGCACAATGGCTTATACCTGGTATTCCAACACCTAGGAAGCTGAGGTAAAAGAATCATCCCTGAGTTCAAGGTCAACCTGGGATACAAAGTTAGACCCTGTTTAAAAAAACAAACAAACAAACAAAAAACCCAAAACCCCAAACAAACAACTACAACAAACCAAACTTATTACAAGTAAGGCTGGTCGTGTGTGTGTGTGTGTGTGTGTGTGTGTGTGTGTGTGTGTGTGTGTTGTGGTGTGTCCGTGTCCCGAATCCAGGAAACTGACTCTCCCTTTGGCCCCTCCCCCACACTGCAGAACTCTCAGGAATGGCACACAGAGCCTCAGTTACCTGTCCACTGCCCACGGACACAGGAGATGAACTGAAGTCCACAGAGAATCAGAGCATGGACTGAAGACAGAGCTATGTACATCTAGGAGGAGGGAGTCGGGTTAGCTCTTTTGAACAACTTGCCATCCTACAAGCAGAGGCTGGCTGCTCTCCCTCTTTCTCAGCCCGCCTTCCCCCCCCCCCCCCCACGGAAGCGTGCTGGCGGCTGATCCAAGCCCACAGTGGGTCAAGCTCAACCGTCACATGGCAAACAAGCAGGGAATCGAGCTCTACAGGTGAAGGAAGGCCCTGGGTCTGACAGTGGTGACAGAGAGGGGACAGACAAATCCACAGGGGATGTAATACAAGCAGCAGACAGTCACTCCTGGACTGTGTCTTGCATGTGCCAACACAGCCATCAGCTCTGAGGCTAAATACCTCCCCAACTCCCCCGGGTTCAATTTTCAGCACATCCAGTTCAATGCAATCTCCGTACAAAGTTTCCACTCACCGTGAAGAGCACGAAGAATCTCTGGTTCTTTTCTCCTACACAGTTGTTCACCCACGGGCAGTGATGGTCCATTTTCCGAATACACCTTTTACAAATACTGCAAAAAAGAGAGCACAGTTCAGTCCAGTGACAGACACCAAATGAAATCCAAGGTGGAAGAGGCTGGGGGACATCTTCTGCACAGCACTCTGCCAACACCTGTGACAAGTCTCAAACTGGCTGGCCTCAAATTCATGATGATCCTCCTGCCTTGGCCTCCTAAGTGCTAGGATTACAAGCATGTATTGTGCCTTTTCCTACACTGCTCCACATGCCTGACTCTGCGGCTAGTTGAGTTTCTGAAACAGCTTACATCACCGACTGCATCCAGTAAGCACTGTACAGCAGTAGTTGGCTCCCTGGTCTCTTAACTATCCCACTCTGTTGGATGTAGTTTCTCTCATGTCCCCTGGTATACCTGCCAACCTAACAGCTTCCAAAACATTCCCAGGTCATCTCCAATGGACTGCAGGAGTAACTTCCTGCCACAGCAGTGCATTCACTTTAAATGCACAATGGAGTGACTCCTGCACTTATGGAACTGTGAGGTGACCCCTATAAGGAATTTGTGTCCACAGCCAGTACTCTCCATGCCAGCCCCAGCCCAAGGCCACTACTCCATCTCAATGCCATGGCACCTCTGTTTGCTTTCTGGCCTAGCTGGCTGTAGCTTCCCCGCTTTTCCACAGCAACAGGTGGACAAAACCGTACTGTCTGTCCTCTCTGCAGACAGACCGCGGATGGCCCTGCTCATCTTTATTTGCTCCCACTGGCAAATCCCAACCCATTAGGAGGAAGACACACAGAGACTCAGTCCAGGACAAGGAAGCCCAACAGATTCCCCGGGATGGAGAAGTACCCCAGGTTCACCCTCCACACCTGATATCAGCACCCCCAAGGAACAGCAGCCTGTTTAAAACCAAGTCCTGGCACAGCAGGACAAATGACAAACTGCAGCAAAGGCC
Source organism: Onychomys torridus (assembly GCF_903995425.1). Classification (NCBI taxonomy): domain Eukaryota; kingdom Metazoa; phylum Chordata; class Mammalia; order Rodentia; family Cricetidae; genus Onychomys; species Onychomys torridus. The sequence continues at coordinate 48,114,529 of NC_050447.1, forward strand.
AGTGGACAGAGCCCAGGAGAGGCTGCCGTTCAGATGCACGTTCGTGGGCCGGACTGTTGCTTCTCCTTCTCATTAGCCAGTGTCAGACACCATGGCTACAGGAGCCTGTATCTAGTCTGCAGCTCCTGCCAGGCAGGAAGGGCAGCGACCATACAGAGGCCTGCTTCTCCAGCAACGAAATCCACGTGCCAGCAGCCCATGGCAACCAGGTCAGGAAAACAAGGGGACACCTTGTCACTTCCTCTGGCTGCTGTCCACTTGTCCCCGGCCCCAGGGAAGGGACCTGAAGTCGGCACTGTGTGCAAACTCCCCAGGACTACAGGTGCTAACTAGGCTCCGCTGAGGGTGGAGGCTGTACCTGCAGTGGTGGGCACGCTCCGGCTTGATGCAGCAGCACTTGGGGCACTTGTAGATCACCTCGCCAGGCTTTAGCTGCAAGCTCTCCATGTACTCCTTGGTGGCGTTGCCTTTGGGGACAGCCCCCTGTGCACAGATTGACAGGGTGGGTGAAAGGAAGACAGAACAGTAAAACAGGGCTCACACTCATAATCCTAGCACTTGAGAGGCACAGGCAGGGGGACTGCCACTAATCTGAGGCCAGCCTAATCTATAGAGTGAGTTCCAGGCCAGCTAGGACTAAACAGGGCTACACTCTTAACTACTCTGGCCCCCTCCTCTACAGAAAAAAGAAAAAAATCAGTAAAACACTCCCATAATCCCAGCACTGGGGAGGCAGGTACAGGAGGATGGCTGAGTTTGAACCCAGCCTGAGCTATAGAGTGAGATCTTGTTTCAGGAAAACAAAGGCTTCTGAAGCCCCAAGTGTACTGAATTGAGGAAGGGAGTTCGTGCGGCCAGAGGGTCCACAAGCACACCAGGCCACTGGCAGACTGAGCACCACAGGGTGAGAGGTCTATGAACAGCTCTGTTCACAGGCTAGCTGTGGATAGGCTAGCTGTAGATAGGCTAGCTGTGGATAGGCTAGCTGTGGACAGGCTAGCTCTGGATAGGCTAGCTCTGGATAGGCTAGCTCTGGATAGGCTAGCTGTGGCCCCTGAATCAGACAGGAGAGAAAGCAAAGGCTATGCTGTGGATCCCAACATGGCAGGGAGGCAGCCTGCGAGGCCAGGCAGCCTTGCCTCCCCCGTAGATGGCAATATAAGCTTACAACAGTGGTTCTCAACCTCCCTAATGCTGGGACCCTAATGTTCCTCATGCTGTGGTGACCCCCAACCATGCTATGATCTCGTTTCATTTCATAACTGTAATTCTGCTACTGTAAGATCCGTATTGCATCGGGCGCTCTGCTAGGCGTGTTGGAGTCCACTGGTTTACAAGGCCCTGACAGCCAACACTCCTCCCTTGTCCCCTGGTGGGAGGAGCAAACTGGCAGACACAAGTCACTCCACATGCACAGACCAGGTCCCTGAGCCAGGGTCGCAGTCAGTGCTGTAAGAAGCTCAGGACATTCTTGGAAGGAACACACATGGCCTCATACCCCTGCAGTGCAGTGGCTGCCTGTGGGGACTGCTCTCACGTGGCCTTCAGATTGCCCTTGCCAGCCATCTCTCCCAGCTCTAGGGTGGCCACAAAAAGAGTATGTCAAGCTTCTGAGAAGCAGCGACCCCTGGCCTGGAGGCTCTGAACTGAGCCTTCATGGCATCAGGAACCAAGGAGCTGAAGTCCAGGTCTGCCTTCACTCGGAAGCCAACAGGACTCTGTTCCAGAGACGGGCTCACCACACTCTTCATGCACCACACTCTTCATGTCTGCACATATCTGTGCAGTGCTGTGTGACACTCCTTGACAGCATCAAGACACGCCAATGTTCTAAGCCAGAGATGCGTGTACTCACCGGGTCGGTGAGCATGGTTCTTAGGTGGGACGACAGTGCCAGTACTGCCAGGCAGTTGAAGATGACTCCATTCACCACAGAGTACCAGAAGTCTTTGGAAGGCAGCAACATGACGAAGGTCACCACGAAGTCTGCATAGACGACGAGAAGCCATGTCATAACAGCACAGACCATGCCACAGCCATCACGGATGAACCACACCCTGTCTGCCATGTCGGCCTCAGAGGACGCAGAATCGTAAGTGTCATTGTCGGTCAGGAGAGGATGATGCTCGATGTCCCGGAGCCTGTGTCCTGACGGCTGCATGATTCCCTGACACACCCTGCAGAGGGGGTGAGAGCTGGTGAGGCTCCTGGGCAAAACACGCATACACATACACACTTAACACACATGCCAAGTCAGCTCAAATACACAGAGCAGAGAAGACCCTAAGTACCAAACTAGCCAAGGGCTCAGTCTCTGCCTTCTTCTGTCCTGCTGTGTGAGACCCAAGGGGTCAGTGTGGATTTGCCTGTGCATGCAAAGCTGTCACCTACCACATACAGAGATAACGAAAGGCACCAGCTGTACAGAATCACAGCATCCAGCACACATAGAGGACCCCGGTGGACATTGCTGTCCTCAGTGACCTGACCTGTCTGTGCTCTGGACAGGGCTTTCACCCCCTCAACATAGATGTCACCAAGGCATAGAGAAAGAAGCATGGCAAACAGTGTTCTGTCCTCCCCTTCCTAGAGACTCACCAGGCTGAATTTGTACCTGGCTGCCCTCCACCACCTCAGCTTCCTCCGCCCCAGGTTAACGCAGAAGGTGGGCAACAGCTTTTGCGGACAGCTCCTGTTTTCGCCTCTAGATTCCTCAATCATATGCTGCTTCTAGCATGTGATTTTTAACCTTCATAAGGTCTCCTGTTTATGAATCCATTCTTTCTTTCCAGACTTTCCCCATACTTCCTGTGGCCTCCAACTGCCAAGAGCACAGATCACAGGAGCTGACGAACTGGACTCTTGAGCAAGCAGGAACTGCTCTGTGGCGGCGGCGGCGCCTGGCCTGCTCGCCTTGGCCTTCTCTTATCATGTTTGCTAAGGGTGGAGACACTGGGGACAAGTACAGTAAGGGAGGGAGAGTCCGGCTGTGTCCCAGCCTTGGTCCATGGAGGGAAACAGTGATGGGCACCAAGGTGAACTTGCCCCTCCACAGCAGCATCGAGGTGGGCAAGGGGGGGGGGGGGGCTGTTCTTGCAGCTCCACCAATCAGCAGCATGGCTTTTCAAGTCCGGACATACATTTTTTTTTCTTAATTGTAAGTGGAACACACTTGCCAATGGGTGTCCCCACTTGCAGAGTACAGAACTTTGACATGCAGCACAGACCAGGGCAAGAAGAGACACCATTGTCTCCACAGCCAGAGAAGAATCTGAGCCAAAGAGCTTCCAGGTGATGTCGGGTGCAGTAGAAGACAGAAGAATGGGGACATGTGCCCGGGCCAGGGCTGCCCTGTTCATGCCCCCACGCAGCTTTCCCGGCCAGGCTCCTGTAAGCCACACAGGGCCTTGCTTCTCCTGCCTGCCAACACCCTGCACAGCTCCTCAGTCCTGGACACTGGGACTGGGGTCTCAGAACCCCAGGCACCACTGGCTGAGCCTGGTTCTGAAGGGCCAATGGCTCTGCCTCATCTGAGATCTCGGTATATCCACCAGCCAGGTTCCGCCCACCTACCTCACCTGTTCCCTGCCTGACACTGACATCAACATGCTGAGACAGAGGATACTTGCACACAGCAAGAGCTGTCTGCTTAAAGAGAGCTATGACAGGAAAGGCCCTCACAGATCCAACACTCTCCTGTAATTCCCACTACCTCTTTCTTTCTTTCTTTCTTTCTTTCTTTCTTTCTTTCTTTCTTTTTTTCTTTTTTTTTTTTTGCCAGAGCTAAGGACCGAACCCAGGGCCTTGTGCTTGTTAGGCAAGCACTCTACCACGGAGCTAAATCCCCAACCCCTACCTTTTTCTTTTTAAAACGTGATTTCACTGTATAGCCTTGGCTGGCCTGGAACTGGCCAGCTATGTGGATTAGACTTGCCTCAGTCCCTCAGAGATCTACCTGCCTCTTCCTCCCAAGTGCTGGGATTAAAGGCAGTGTGCCACCACACCCAGTGAATATCCAATTCTGTAAACAAACTGTAACTAGGACCAGGAACATCAAGGCTCCAGCTGAAGGATTCTACAGGCTAGGACCCCTTTGTTTTCTGGTTTCCTCTGCTAGGCATGCTCTGCGAGGAACAGCCTGGCTAACATGGAGGGACAAGAGGTTCTGGGGTCAGAATTCCATGGTTTCAGTCTGAGCTCTCCCTGGAGGGCAGGGTCTGCAAGTCCCACAGGAGCACAGCCACTACTGAGTGGCACCAGCTCTGCTCTGCTTCCCAGCTCAGGTCCCAAGAGAGCTTCCAGAACACCGAGTGCTCTGCTCTTCCTGGGGTACAGGTGGCAGGGATATCCACAGAAGAATGGCACCCCCAGACACCTAACAATGGCTCTGGCAGGATGTTCTTAGATGTGCACATCAGGCTGGCAGTGTAACATGTGTGTGCTGGAGTTGTGCACCTCCAAATCCATGGACACCAAAGAAGGAAAACAGCCCAAGATTCAAGTGTCAATTCATCCCTTTTCCTTTTCCTTTTCCTTTTCCTTTTCCTCTCCTCTCCTCTCCTCTCCTCTCCTCTCTTCTCTTCTCTTCTTGTAAGACAAGGTCTCAGGTAGCTCAGGCTGTCCTTGAACTCCTGACCCTCCAGCCTCTACCCACTACGTGCTGTGATGACAAGCATGTGCTGCCATGCCTGTACACAATCTGAAAGAAGGCAGTCACTGAACACAACAGGACTGCTGCTATCTGTGAGTTGCTCCATCCCAAGTCACTGTGCCCATTGAATTGGTGCAATGGGAAAGGAGAGAAAACACGAGGAGACCACTCCATACATAGAGAGAGCAAGAAATGTGATGCTGGGCCACTCGACCCACCAGGAGCCATGTACCACACAACAAACACTAATGTCTGCTGGTGCCACACTCCTGATGGTCCATCCTGGAAGAGCTCTGAGTGAATGTGCCTCACCCTGAGACTAGCCTCTCAGGGAACCGAGTGGGAGTTGACAGCCAGCAGCTAAGCAAACAGGACAGTAAAATATGAAGTAACAAGCCATGGGCCTTGTGGCAAAGCATAAAAAGAACTACAGGTTAATTTAACTATAAGAGCTAGTTAGTAATAAGTCTGAGCTACTGGATGAGCATTTGTAATTAATATAAGCCTCTGTGTGTTTCTTTGGGACCAGCCAGTTGGGACAGAAAAACTCCGCCTATAGCCTCATACTGCAGCTGCCTCTGGGCTTGACCACATACACACCCTTACCTGTCCCACAATCCATAGCTACATCAGCTAGGGAGGGATACTGTGCTCTAAGTCAAGAGTCACAATGAGCTGGACTGGTGGCTTGTGCCCATAATCCCAGCACTCAGGAGGCTGCGACAAGAGGATGGTAAGATTGAAGTCAGTCTTAGCTAGAGTGAGACCCTGTCACACACACACCAGCCGCAGACTCACCTTACAAATTGCTTCTAAGCATCATGGGAGCACTTGTGCCTTTTTTTCAGTACTGTAAGGCGCATGTTGTCCTGTGTGATGTGGCCTGCAAGACAATAAACTCAATGACAGGTTACTTGCTGAGTGACAGAGCAGCACACAGCACAAGTCTGTGAACCATGGATGTCACACACACAGTCTACAGCAGCATTGTGGCTCTTCACTTGGGACTGTCCACAATAATGAAATCACTGGGCTTCTGAGTTCTGATCACCAGAAAATTAACCATGGAAACAAAATTATTGATTTTATTATTTATGTTTTTGAGATAAGGTATTATAAGCTGTCCAGGGTAGCCTCCAACTCAGGCTCAAGCCATCAAGCCACAGGACCCAGCAGCTAAGACTGGGGCACACACTACTGCAGCCAACAATAACTTCCTGTAGTCTCTTTTACCTCCCCATGTTAGAGCCAAATCCAGATGCCTGACTCCTTCAAGAAAAGGTATGGTGGCACATGTTTTTGATCCTAGTACTTGGTAGGCAGAGGCAGACAAATCTTTATGAGTCTGAAGCCAGCTGGGTCTACACTGTGAGACTCAGGAGAGACCCTGTCTCAAAAATCTCAAAAAGAAAGAAAGAAAGAAAAGAAAAGAAAGATCCAGGGATAGGAGGAGGGCCACACCTGGCTCACCCTTCTGTCCAGCAGTAGCCTGTCCTCACTAGCCATGGAGAAGGAGCCACAGATGGGCAGAGTGTGACGGAAAGGGGGCAATTATAGCACCAGGCACTGCTAAAAAGGGGGGCAGAGCGGCCAAGAGAAAGTGCTGATACAGAATTAGGGACAGCTGCAGATGGTGTCTGCAGGAGCCTGGCCGAGTGCGGCATATTCACAGAGGGAAGAGAAAAACGACCGACCGAGCAACAACATTGGTGGGCCTCACAAACTCCTGCAAAGTGAAGGAACATGTACGGAGTGACTCTCCCGGGGACGACAAACCAACAGGTTTCTGAAGAAACTGCAACAGGTTCCAGCCCAAGAGGCTGAGGCTGCCTTCAAGCTGAAACAAGGGACATGGGTACATGGATTTATCAAAGCAAAATTCACTAAGTAACCCACTGTGGGCACAGCTGTAACCCCAGGACTCAGGAGCCCAAAGCAGGACTGTCTCAAGTTTGAGGCCAGCCTGGGCTACACCGTGAGACCATGCTTTAAAAATTCTCTAAGTTGTTTTGAACAGAAACAGAAAGTATACACTTTAAATATGTGTTTCTCTGTGTATCCCGTGAGAGAAGAGGCACCGGTAAAATGGCTAGTCCAGGGACTGGGGCAGTGCTGGAGGAAAAAGCTTCAGTAGAAGCCACATCCTGGTCAGTGCATTTGTGAGCCAAGGCTGCCTTCCATTTACTCTCATCCGTGACTTCAGGCTCTGTGGTCATGTGGACAGAAGCAGAAGGAACTCAAGAATTAGTATCTGTTAGTGATTGGTTCCTCCAAGAACCAGGGATAGGAGGACATCTAATACTGTTATGCCCCAAGTGCCCGCCTGGGACCCCGATCTCACACTGAGCTGATGTTGCAGTAGTCACAATCCACCAATGCCCTACATACAGACACAGAGAGCAGACTTCTGCAGCTGGCAGAGATGCACCCAAGCGCCAGGCACTTAAAAAAACAACACAGACTGGCAGTGGTGGCGCACGCCTTTAATCCTAGCACTTGGGAGGCAGAGGCAGGAGATCTCTGTGAGTTCGAGGCCAGCCTGGTCTCCAAAGTGAGTTCCAGGAAAGGCACAAAGCTACACAGAGAAACCCTGTCTCGAAAAACCAAAAAACAACAATACAGAGGGGCTGGAGAGATGGCTCAGCAGTTAAGAGCACCGGCTGTTCTTCCAGAGGTCATGAGTTCAATTCCCAGCAACCATATGGTGCCTCACAACCATCCGTAATGAGATCTGGCGCCCTCTCCTGGCATGCAGCCAGAACACTGTATACATAATAAATAAATCTTAAAAAAAACAAACAAACAAATCAACAACACAGAGATGTAAGACTCAAGAGCAGAGCTTCATCCACAGGGTTCTCACACTTGTGGAGGTGGGGGTGGGGGTAGGGCTGAGCCTCCCAAACAATGTGCTGAAAGCTTCCAAACCAAGAGCAAAGGAATCGGGAGAGAGACAGCAAGAGTTCCTCTAGCTGGGAACCAGAGTGAGGAGCAGGAAAGATGACTGGCCACATGGCAACCTGATGGACAAGCAGATACGGAGAAAACACAGAGAACCCAGGTAGGAAGGGCACCACCCAAGAGAGGGGGCTGAGATGGGGGACCGGACTGGGCCCCACTAGCAGTCCGCTGAGTGCCTTGCTCAGGCACCAGAACTCGGGCAAGAGGACAGGTGTCCTAATGAGGTGGCACACAAAGAGTACTTGGCATCAAGACAGGACGAGGTTGGCAGGGGAGGATTGTCACCCAGGAGGCTATTGTGTCCTCTCACCCACGCAATGGTGGGCAGAGGGCGGGAAGAGTAGGGCCTGGGGAGGCCATGGGCAGTCACAGGAAGGGCGGCAGAGTTCACGAGCCTCTGGAACGAGGGAACTGCAGGCTTGTGGGGAGTGATGAGAATGGGGCTCACCGGATCTGAGGTGTCAGCAAGGCAAGCCCCAAAAGATACCAGCTGCCGACCTCTGCTCTGACTTAGAATGAGAGGCCTCAGCACAGCAGCATGCGGCTAGGTGGAGACAGGTAGGCCCACCATAGACCCTGGGGCACTGGGAACATGGGCATTCCAGAGAGGGGGCAGGGCAGGGAGGGGAACCAGGAGGAATGGGACAGTCAGCCACTACAGACAAGGCTCATGGGTCACCAGGGACCTCTCCTAGCATTTTCAGTCAAGTGTTAGGAGCCCAGGCCACTGACTGCTAAGAAAGGTACAACTCTTTTTCCAGATTAAGACTCCAGCCAGGGTCTCACACATGCCAGGCCAACGAAAACAGCAAAATCTTAACTTAAGAGAGAGGCACCTGAAGCTAGAGGGAGAATCAGAGGCCTTGACTCTTAATCTCTGCAGTGTCCCCCACTTCCACACTGGAAGTCACACAGAGGACACTCTTCATCTCCCTACCTTACAGAAGCACTCCCTGCAGCCATGGCGCCTTGCTATGACCATGTCACATTTCGCCCACAGTGGACACTATGGGGATGCAAGAACAGATGCCAAGTGAGCTGCAAAGCCGCTGGACTGAGTGAGAAAAGGCTCGTATCCGAGGCCCTTTCTTCTGCCCTTGCTTTGAACTTGTCTTAAGGCCACCAAAGCAGTGCAGATCTGATTCTGGGGTAAAGGGCCCATGTGTGCAGGCCCAGGGAATGAAGCCACAGATGACAGGGATGACGAGGAGAAAGCCAACTGTTAGAGGGTGGGAGGCTAGCCTTGGCCTGGGGAGAACTAACATCTAGAACTCCCAAGTGCACTGGACAGCTGTCATACATTCAACAAAGCAGAAGCCTAGATAACCAAACAGATCAGTGGCTTCGGGGCCTGGAGGGAGGGTAGTGTGACTGTCTTGTCACACTGGGATGATGGCCACATAGCCATCTGATGGTGGGAACTTGCTAAAACGTACAGTTGGAGGAGGTAGTTCATGCTTTAATCCCAACACCCAGGAACAGAGACAAAGGATCACTACATTACAAGTTTCAGGTCTCATACAGCTGGCTGCAAAGTGAGACCCTTTCTCAAATAAACAAACCCCAACACAACAACCACCTTTGGACCCTGGAGGAAGGGGTGGGTGGGTGGAAGGAGTGCAGCGAGACTCAGGGACAGCGGTGGAGACTGGAAGAGAAAGAGCAGAAATGCGGTCATGTATCCATAGCGCCGAGAACCTTAAGTGCTCCAAAAGCGCTGTCGAAGGCTGGCCTCTCTATTCCAAGACCCTGCCGGGGCTCACAATAGCTGAACGAGATGGCAGGCCAGCAAAAGAGATGGTAACACAAAGTGGGTTTTGAAGGCAGGACTTGGTCTGCAATTGCAAATCAGAGTCCAGGATGCAGAGGCAGATGCTTGAAACGCAGGCGGTGGAGAACGTGAGGGCACAAGTCCTGAGGAGCCCAGCAGCAGACTGGGAGGGAGGGGAGATGCAGCACTCCTGAAGACTGGGTGCAGTAGGAACCCTAAGCACTCAGAGGGGCACCCATCAGGACCAATGACTCCTCCAGGTGGTCAAGTACACCTATGCCTTTGACAAGCGTCCTGGGCATGTCACCAGACAGGTGAGAAGGGCACCTAAGTTAGGGTGGGGACGATTTCAAAGGGCCAAGCCTCACTCGATATGGCAAATGAACAGCCTATGTGACCTAGCACGGTGCCCGTGAAAAGTGTTTCCAAAGCACTGTTCACTCCAGTGCACAGCCCTGAGTGTAGAACTGGCTTCCCATGCCAGGCTGATCACCTGTGCACATGAATCCATTATTTTCTCCTCTAGTTACTAAGTCTAAAAACTATTAACCTTGAAGAACATACAGACACACCCAACAAAAGCCAAGTGTCAACACACTGGCAAGGGCTGTATACTGCAAGCAGTAAGTAGCCTTATTTAACCTTTCTAAAAGTATCTGTTAAAAATACTTAGTCACAATAAAGCAGCACTTGGAACACTGCAGGTCACAGAGGTTGTAAATGGAGAACACAGACATGGAAACAGAGGACAGGAGGAGGAGCCACCTAAGGGGTGGAAGGCACCACTGAGCTTTCCCCTCAGCAGCCACACTTGCCCACAGGTCTCATATAGATATAGATAGATAGATAGAGATATATATGGGCGGGGGGGCAAGGTTTCTCTATGTAACAGCCTTGGCTGTCCTGGAACTTGCTTTGTAGACCAGGCTGGCCTCAAACTCACAGAGATCCACCTACCTTTGCCTCCCGAGTGCTAGGATTAAAGGCGTGCGCCACCACTGCCTGGCTAGGGTCTTGACTTCTTTACTCCCGTGCTCTCTGAAGTGACGCCTTGGGGATCACAGGCCCAGGGAGTTGGAAAGGATAACTGAATCTAGAAAATACCCATACTGGTGACATAACTGTCTAGTCAACTGGCTACTAGCAAATTCCACTGCAGGAGGGTTGGAAGCAGAACCTCGTCTGTTAAATTTTCCCCCCTCCCCATTTCAATAAACAACACTACAGCATCTAGCCACCAAGGTCAACTACTAAGAACTCACCTTAACTAGCCTCTTCCTCCAGCCCCCACATCTAAGCCATGAGCAAGTGTTGGCTGGGGTCTTGACCCTCAGAAGCATCCCCAACCTGCCCACATCTCCACCTCCCCTGCCCACCGAGATTCTGGCACTGGGCACTCAATTGTAGGCTCCATGCCTCTATTTACCTGACCAGCCTGCCTCGCTTGCATTCAGTGAATCCTTCGAGGATGGGTCACATCAGTTCCAGGCCTGCTATGCAGACCCTCTGCAGCCTGCTGTCACAGCCACCCAGAGCTGCACACCTCCCCTCTTGCTGGCTGCTCGCTTGCTGCTTGTTCCTGACACAACCTCACCAGGGCGTTCTTGAGATTTCCCTACACTCCAGAACACTGAGTGAGTGAAAGAGAAAAGCAGGGTGGATGTTGCAGGTTGTGGGGGATGGGGACGGGGAGGATGCTTGAGGTTGGGAGAAAAAGTGGAGCAGGGAGGGTGCTCAAGGTAGATGGTGTTGATAAAGCTCACTCAGCACAGCGAACTGCTGTTAGATGAGGAGCCAAGTCTTGGAGATGGGTCATTCAAATACACCCTGTGAATACAGGGTTGGGGCCACTCTGCTCTACTGTGGGTTCTCCTGGGATACACACTCCCTCTACTGTGGGTTCTCCTGGGACACACACTCCCTCTATTGTGGGTCTCCAGTGACACACAACCCCTCTACTGTGGGTTCTCCTGGGACACACTCCCTCTACTGTGGGTTCTCCTGGGACACACACTCCCTCTACTGTGGGTTCTCCTGACACACACTCCCTCTACTGTGGGTTCTCCTGACACACACTCTCCCCTCTACTGTGAGTTCTCCAGTTGACACACATTCCCCTCCAGAGCCCAGGTTGAGAAAGAGCACTCAACGGAACAGCAGAATTCTGAAAATTCAAAACTTCTCAATGACACTTGGAAAGTTTGTCTCCAGAGAGACTGACACTTCTCTAGCTGGTGGCCCCTCTCCACTGTGCTCTGAGCATGGAGCCTGGCTTCCTCAAGCAGCCAAGATTTCCTCAGAGGCTCTCAACCTGCAAGCCCAATGCCTCTGCTCTCCTGTATGCCGGAGGACACACCTACTTACATGTCCTTGTCATCACCTCTCCATGATGCCCTCACCCTATCCCATGGAAGCCTCTGGGCACTAGGTCCCAACAACTCTCTGCATTAGTTGACTGGTAGAAACTGGTAGATTCAAAGGCCACTGAGGACAGACCCACCCTTCACAACCAGCAACTTGGAAAACCAGGAGCTGAAACTGTAGGACTGGGACCTGGTAGGATGGGATCTGAGTTGTTATCTCTGGCCCTGGGTAGAGACATGGCTTCTGAACTTCCAGAAAGATCCTAGGACTTCTACCTAGCAGAGGCTTCCTGGTAAAGAACGAAGATATAACTTGCCTGTCCCTTAGGGATTAATCCAGTGGCCTGTCAATCACCTGCACAGGAAGGCACCTCTCAGGAAAGCTCTGTCCAAAGACTTCAGTAGCACAGTGTGAAGTCTGCCTAAATGTATGGGCAGCATGACCAACTCTCTGGTCACTGTCACTACATTTCCCTCCATAATGGTTCCTCGGGCCACTGTCCACTCTCACCCTTGCAAGTGTTCCACACTATGATACGTCTCATCTGAATTCGTTCCCCAGAGATGACAAGGAGTCTAGATCAAGATCCCAGTAACAAGAGTTATTCTTCAAAATCTCAGCTCCGTTCCCCAAATCCATCTGGTCCAAATTCCTCAGGGCTGCTTCACTGACTGAACTCTCCTCCAGACTCATCAAGGCTCAGTCCTTCCATCTCTCCCACAAGTTTTGGTGAGCTCTTCTGGGCTTCTGCTCCTCCCTCCAATGAAAATTCACATTCACTCTCTCTGCCTAACACAAGTATTCATTCACCAATTTTCAAGCACCCACTATCTTCAAGCCATGAGTGAATATAGTATTTTTAAAATGATCAGGTGCTGTGCCAATAAGACATAGTCCACAGTCTGGATTTCATTCAAGAAGTAACAGAATTCTATGACTTGCTTACAGCAATGGAATTCAGCAGTAAGCAGGGCTCAGAGCAGCAGGAGATGGAGCATGGAGAACAAAGCCAGACAAAGACCTGCTGTGTTGTTCAGGCTAGCTCAAACTCCTAGGCCCAAGCAATCCTTCTGTCTCAGGCTCTGGAGTCAGGACTACAGACATACTACACCTACTTCAGAGACTTATTAGATAGAAGAGAACTAGAATTACAAAGTTCTCCTACTGACCTTTGTCTCCTCCATGATTTAGAAGAGAGAGTCATTAGTCAACGGCAAAGCAAGAATTACATTTTCAAGTAGGAAGAGTTAAAACAAACAAACAAGAACAAACCCCTAATGTTATGATGTGCTGTGAGGCTCTGGGTGTCACAGTAACTATCCACCTTAGTAAGGCTGCTTATTGTTCCACTAATTATCACACCCTTCATCAGAGGAGGCCTGGGTTGGCAATACTCCATACACAATATCACACAGCAATGTCAGGGAGCTGGGGACCCATAGGAGGAGGGCAGATGCTGGTATCTGAGACTTGCCTGGATTCCATTCTTTTCTCTTGGCTAACTTTAATCTGCAGCCCTTTTCTGTAATAAACCAACTAACCGTTATCTCCTTCAATGAGCTGAGTCCTCCCTGTGAACTATGACCAAGTGGGTGGCTTGGAGAACCCCACCTCAACTTGCAGTGTGGAAAGCAGGGCTGTTCCCCCTAAATTTTGTATCTCAGCAATGTTCACAGTGGACTTAAATTCTCCTCAGCTGTTAAAACTGAAGTGTACCATGGTGAGGTGTCAATGTTCACCCTGCCCTGGAGCTCAGTTTTGATTTTAGGTCTTCTGTTCTGTGCTTGTGCGTGAAAACATTCTTTAGAAAGTATATACAGGCTGGAGCGATGGCTTCAGTGGTTAAGAGCACATGCTACTCTTCCAGAGAGCACCCACCTTGAGTCACTCACAACCACCTGTAACTCCAGTTCCATGGCAACTGATTCTCTCTTCTGGCCTCTGCAGGCATCTGCATGTACACACGGGGCAGGTACACACATGATGCATGCACACAAATAAAAATAAATCTTTTAAAAGCATTACTTTTATAATCTAAACTTTACTTTTAAGAAATGTCCCTCAAAAGCTGCCTTTAGGGAATGTCACATGTCATTGTTCAGCCGGGACCGAAGCTAGGAAGTGCCAGAGCGACCAGCAAAACCACTTCCAAAGCACCAAGACACTATGTTAGCAGGGACTGACTCCTAGTCTCACTTCCTTGGGTTAATATTGTTATCATACAACATCACCCAAAGTTCACGAGAGCAAGTAACAACTTCATTAAGAATACAAATCCTAGCCGGGTGGTGGTGGTGCACCCCTTTAATCCCAGCCCTCAGGAAGCAGAGCCAGGAGGATCTCTGTGAGTTTGAGGCCAGCCTGGTCAAAACTACACTGAGAAACTCTGTCTCGAAAAAACAAACAAACAAACAAATCCTGTCCATACTTTTAACTAGTCAAAACCATTCTTAAAGTTTCACATATACTTTTGAGCTGAGGGTCTTTCCATTAACAGTAATTCTATTCCACTTTTTTTGTTTTGCTTGAGGTAGGCCCAAACTTTCAATCTTCTCATCTCTACCAACAACTCTTGGATGCTGAGGCTATATGTGCCTACTTTTCCATTCTTGGGAAAGGGCTTGGTTTTAAGGCAAGTCGATTAGCAGGGCTACAAAGTTCTAATTTGATTTTGTTTTTGTTTTTGTTTTTCAAGACAGGGTTTCTCTGTGTAGCCCTGGCTGTCCTAGAACTCACTATGTAGACCAGGCTGGCCCCAAACTCACAGAGATCCACCTGCGTCTGCCTCCCAAGTGCTGGGACTAAAGGTGTGCACCCACTATGTCCAGCTTAAGAGTTCTAAGTAAACAAATTTCACCCAATGTTGTCTCTCCTCCTTTCCTCGGCTCTCAATTCAGAAGCCTGCGCACAAAGTATACACCTCCAACCTGTCTATTTTGTGCAGCATTCAAAAAGTGAAATTTAGTTAACACTCTCATTAGCCCATTTTATAAAATACTCCAAGAACCTTTCACTTCAACCAACTGTGCAAGTTTAACAAGGTATCCTAACTTAGGTAAGTGAAAGTTGTAAACAACATTAGAAAGATCACTGTCCTGACGGGCAGCTGGGAAAGATTTGGGAAGAAATGTAAAGGGCCTGCCATCCAAGCCAGCAAAATAAACACGAATGCAGTCTCTACGGGGTCTGCAAAGGAGGCTGTAGCTTGGGTTTGAACAGCACCACACACAACTGTGAAAGCCGCTGTAGAGTAGACAGCCGCCACTCTCGTTACTCCAATTTAATTGCCACAATAAACTGGCTGTTCACGAGCTAATAAAATGAGCCTATTTAATAGCCAGAAGGGACTTAGTTCTAAGAAATGATGACAGCTCAGAAGAGCTGAACCTTACTACCCTGAAAGCTGACCTGCTTGTCCAAGATGCCCTTCCCGGGTAACTAACCCCCTTAACCCCATGGGCAGGGGCAGGGGGAGGAGACGTAAGAAGACCGACAAAGAATAGAAGAGTTCGGTTAAAGGGGGTGGGGTGGGGGCATAGGATTGGAGAAGTCAGACGTGCAACGAAGCATGCCTACAAAAACTTCACAGCTCACAGACGGGTGACAGCACTTTATGACAGCAACCCTGACTGTAGTCATCGAGAACGCTTGGCTCCGGAGCCGGGTGTCGCGCCCAAGGTCAGGCAAAAGCCCGAGGGTGCAAATAGGGTCCTATTCTGCGGGATCGGCAGAGAAGGCAGAACACACACACCACACACACACACACACGCACACCACCCCCCCACCACCACCCCCGCGAGGGGACTGTGGCTCGGAGGCCGCCGGGAGCAACCTGGGGTTGTGGCCCCGGCCGTCGCACGCACTGCACTTACCCGAGGCCCGGGCGGGGTCGCCCAGTGCTGCGGCTCCTTGCGGCCGTCGGCTGCAGCGGCGCGAGCGGCGACGCATCATGCGACCGCGCTCATGGCCGGGCCGAGTGGACCCGGATCCGGTCGGTTCCGCTAGGCTCGGGCCGGCCGGACCGGTGTACCGGAGGCAGCAGCCCAGCAGAAGAGGGAGCCCAACGCCGCGGCCTGGACAGAGGAGCGGAACGACCCCGGAACTGGACACGGCGAGGTCAAGGCGCAGAGCCTGCGTACTTCCGGCCGCGACGCCCGGGGCTTCCAGGAGGAGGTTCGTGAGGACACTGGCGATTTCTTCCGCTACCGACCTTCCAAAAACCTAGCGGTTCTTGGAGAAGAGACAGCACTTACGGCAAGACTGCTAAACGGAGATCCCCGAGAAGGGTGGCCCGGAAGATAAAAGCCGGCGCCTACGGGCCGCCGCGAGGGCCACGCCGCGTCGCCATTCGTGCGAAGAACTCTACTGAGAACTTTTCCTGTGGCACCCTAGGTCTAGTCTAGTGGCGACTCAGATCCTCTCTCAAGGCTGGCCTGTGACAGGTGGAGGATGGAGAACTACGGAGGTGGAGGGTGGACACGTGGGAGTGTAAGCAATCAAGCCAAAGAGCGTTGGGGAGCCCGTGGAAGCGCCCTGGACTGGGGATAGGGTGCCTGGGTCCGGACATCACAGCTCCACGCTCTGGTCGCTGGAGCATCGTTGCAACCCCTTCCTGGTGATGGCTCTGAGTTTTGCAGAGGTAGACACGTGCGTATTTATCCCCTTGGGCCCCTGACAGACTTGGCACGGTTTGTTGCACCGTTTGTTCAGGGCAGAGAAGTGTGCGGTAGTTAAAACCGGCGAACGCGGGATGTGTTTTAAGGCTGGAAAAGGCTATCATGAGAGTGCGGGGATCTAGTCCATGGTCTGTATGTCATCTTCGCGGAGTTTCCCGTCCCTGCGTCCAGAAACTGCTATTCGAGCCAGACTTTGGAAGTAAGGGTGCATTACATTAACTTTCCCAAAATTACAGCGTTTAAGGCTAGGTGCACGGCTACATACCAGCACTAGTGAGACTGAGGCAGGAGGACCTTGAGTTCGAGACCACTCTAGAATACATAGTAATGCCATCTCGAAAAATGCATCGTTTGGTTTAAGTTTTTTGTTTTGTTTTGTTTTGTTTGTGTGTGTGGTGTGTCTTTCTTTCTTTCTTTCTTCCTTTCTTTCTTTCTTTCTTTCTTTCTTTCTTTCGTTTTTTTTAAATTAAAATTTTATTTTTATGTCTATGGGCATTTTGCACCACATGTATGCAGTGCTTGAGGAGGCCAGAAGAGGGCATTAGATATCCTGGAACTGGCATTAACAGTTTTGAATTGCCTTATGGGTGCTAGGGAATCAAATGTGGGTCTTCTGGAAGGGCAACCAGTGCTAATAACAGATTAGCCTGTTCTCTAGGCTCCTTTATTGGTTTATCTTGTGCATCTGTATGTTCAAGATGGTAACCGTCTTTCAGTCAACTCTTGTTTGGCCTGCCCCGTGTAGCTGTTTCCTCCGTGGGGGAAATGTTTGCTCTTAGAGGAAAGGGAGGCTCAGGAAACTCACAAGACCCAGGAGGCCTCTCAGTTCATGTAAGCAGTACACTGTTGCTGGCCAGAGGAGACCTTCTGGAGCCTTGCAGGATGTGTCAGGAGCTCCAGTGAGGCAGCCTTCAACAGTGTTTCCCCATGCTAGGGTGGACTATCGATCCTTAGTCATCCATGCACCTAAAAGTAGCCCATCACGCACATATTTGCAGGTAACCTCAGTGAACTCGTCGGTTCACTGAAGTGGACTTGAATAAAACTGGCCAGAATAGAAAGACAGGGACATCAAGGGACATGGGAAAGAAACCCCTCACCCTGGGATCTACCTGACCTTTCCTGTTGACTGAGAGTCAAGCAACCTCAGCATGATTGGTAAAGGCAACATTGCCTACAGAGATAGTGTACTCTCCTCAAGACAACTCAAACAGGATGTTAAAAACAGGAAATAAACTGTGCATACTCATGTTTGTAACCGTGACCTTGAGTACCCAGCCTAGCTGAACGACCAAAGCACAAGTGGGGGGCACACCACACACACACACATACATACACACACACCACACACACACAACCCCACACACCACACACACACACACACACACACACACACCACACACACACACACCACACACACACACACACACCACACACACCACACACACACACACACACATACACCCGAGATTAAAATATAAATTAACTTTGGAGCTGGCGTTGGAGATGGCTCAGTAGTTAATAGCACTTGTCTCTTTGCAGAAGACCCACTTTTGGTCCCAGCATTCATACACCAGCTCACAAACCATCTGTACTCCAGTTCCAGGGAATTTGATGCCTTCTTCTGACCTTTGAGGGCACGTGGTACACAAACATATATGCTTGCAAAACACTTACATACATAAAATAAATGTTTAGAAAGTTACCAGCTCGTATATTTTACTTAACATTTACTTTTTTTTTTTTCTTGAGGCAAGATCTCATGTAGCCCTGGCTAACCTCAAACTTACCGTGAAGCCTTGGGTTCTATCCCCAGCACTGTATAAACCTGGGTATGATGGTGGTCACGATGGCTCATGCCTGTAATTCCAGCACGTAGAAAGTGAAGGTAGGAGGGCCCAAAGTTCAAGGTCATCTCAACCCTTTACTGAATTTTAAGCTTTGCTTAATCTTTAAACCTTGGAAATTACATCTTTTGAGGAGTGTAATTTAAAAGGCTGTAGGTTCATATGTGTGGCCATTATGAAGACACCTAAGCATGCCTTCCTGGAGAAGCCCACACACCTGTCTTGAGATTGTGTATTACCCTCCTCCTCTGTGACTGTCTCAATACTTAATAAACTCACTAACTTTGCTTCTGTTTGACTCATCCCGAAATTCTTTCCTACAACCAAGTCTAGGATACTTGGGTTGAAAGCCCTGAGCAGGAAGGGGACTCCTGAGGCTGCTGGTGGCTGTATCTCCCCACAGTCACTGGCAGAATCATTTCTTTGGTCTGGGGTTGGTGCACTATCTAGGGTGAACAGATGCTTGTTCATGTCTAGCCAGGAAAAGTCATGTAACAGCCCGCTATCCTGGTAGTTTTGACTTCATGACCACTAGCTGGTAGCTAAGGTTTTTTGTATTTAGTGAAGGGAAGGTTTTGTTCCTCTAACACCAAGACTGGATGGACACTGTAAGTGGCATGTATTTCCAAAGAGCAATGCTAGAAGCATCTCTTTTCCTAAAAGGGCAATTTCAGGTTTTGATCAAAGTAAAATGAGCACGTGCCAGTGTGCAGTAACTCAAAGATGAATCTAGAAGACAGACAGATAAATGCGTAGGTAGTCAGGAATGCTGAGATGGCCTGCTTAATAAATACAAAGTGACTTTCAGAGGAGGGAGAAGTGAGCTAAACTTGTACATGACAGATTTATCTGTGTGTGTGATATCTGTGGACAAGAATCACTGGCTCTCTAATGGAATCCCATCACTTAGGAGGCTAATGCAGGAAGATCGCTATGAATTTGAGACTGGCCTGTGATACAGAATGACACCTTATCTCAAAAAAGCCACAAACTGTGTAACGATGATGATAAGAATCATTTCACTAGCCGTCTTTAGTTACAGAGAACTTAAAGACAGGACTGCACAGAACCAGTGAGCCAGAAAGGTGGGCCAAAACAGACCTACTGCTTTCTTAAGATACAGCAAAGGAATCAGAACATGTCACCACACAACACACCTCTAACTTCAAGTGAGCTGAAAGTCACTGGAAAGCTTTCTCTGCCTCCCCCTCCCAGCCTAATGACAATGAAGTCATGATTGGAGACTTCAGGTTCCTTCACCCAGGAAGAGTGCAAAGAAGTGTCCTGTGAGTTTCTGAGAACGTAATCGACCTGCCTGGCCTGCTGCCCTGAACTCTAGGACTGCTTTGTCCTGCCCTTCGGCCGATGTAGTCTTGGTCGACGGTGTTAGAGAGGCCGGATTTGCAGCCTTTCCTGGGTTTCCTTTATGTGTCCAGTGAGGTACATGGAGATAAATGGCTGCCTATTTTTCTCCTGGCAGTCTGTCTGTGTTCCAGGGCTCTAGCCCAGAACTCAGGAGGAAGAAGGAAAGGATGTTCTTCCTCTTCTATGTGCCACCCTTTGGACCCATTCCCAAGTCTTTCACAAGAAATGGAGAGTCAAAGGACCCTCCTCTTGGCCCTGTGAGCCACTCTCTGTGAAAGCCAGGAACCTCTGAAGTAAAAAACGTGATGCCCTCTTAGAAATACCAGCCAGAAAGAGATGCAGTTTCTGGGGCAGGCTCCCTAGCATCTAGCCTCCGTCAGAAAATGTTCCCTGAACCTGAACTAAGCTTTTTGTTTATTTTTCATTTGTTTGTTTGTTTGATTGTTTATTCGTTTATTCATTTTGGTTTTGTTGAGACAAGGCTGTCCTGGAACTCTGTAAACCAGGCTGCCCTCGAACTCTGCCTCTCGAGTGCTGGGATTAAAGGTGTGCAACACCACTGCCAATCTCTTTTATTGAGACACTGTCTCACTGTGTATCCCTGGCTGGACTGAACTTGCTATGCAAACCTAATGACCTGAGTCCAGTCCCTGGACCCACATGTGAAGGAGAAAGCCTGTTCCAACAAATTGCTTTCTGGCTTCTACATGAGCACTGTGGTATACCTACCTCCCACCCCCCCACACACACACACAACACATACTGCACATACCACAGACACACCTATACAACACATACCCCATACACTCACATCCACACCACATACCCCTCACATATTTAACACACACACACACACACACACACACACACACACACACACACCAAACTGCTTTGTTAACTTGTTATAAATAAATAAAATGGGGAGTTTTGTGTTTATTTGGTTGGTTTTGGTTTTTGTTTTTTGAGACAAGAGTTTTCTATATAGTCCAAGTTGGCCTCATTCTTTCCACCCTGTCTTACAGGTATACACCACACCCAGCCCTGCTAATTCTAAATTGTGTGTGTGTGTGTGTGTGTGATTCCTCAGGAGCCATCTACCTTGTTTTTGGAGACTGTTTCCCCCTGGTCTGGAGCTCAGTGGTTTGGCTAACGTAACTGTTCAGTGAAACCCAGGGACTTGCCTATCTTTGTCCCCCAGCACTGGGATTACAGGCATGCCACCACACCTGGCCTTTTTTGAAAACGTGGTTTCCAGGGATGAGACTCACACCCTCATCTTTACAGCAGGCACTTTCCTGACTGAGCTGGCCTCCGAGCCTGACTCCCGCTGTCTCACTGAGCATCTCTGTCTCATTCTCAGCAGCATCGGTATTTGATCTGCCAGTCATTTCCTTTCTCTCAGCCAAAGTGTTTGAGAAGGGCCCAGCAAAACTCCACAACAAAAGATTAGACTTGATTTTTAAGGTTTCTTCCTGTTTTGTGACCATGGTTTATCACTCTCATTGATTTCTTTCTGTAAGTGCCTTGGGGCTGAGGCCCTATTCCTAAAAAATATTTATTTTATTTGTAATTATGTGTATGTGTTGGTATGAACACAAATGCAGTGTCCACAGGGGCTGGAAGAGGGCGTCTATCCCCTGAAGCTGGACTGATAAGCAGCTGTTACCTGCCTGATGTGGGTGCTGGGAACCACATTTGGGTCTTCCGCAAGAGCAACAAGTGCCCTTAACCACTCTCCAACCCAGGAACCTGCCATGTTGATGCTGGCTGGAGTGGGAAACCGTTCCCTTCCCTAGGTGGGGTTTTTGGTTGTGGTGGTGGTGGGGTTTTTTGTTTGTTTGTTTTTGTGTTTTTCATAGGGTTTCTCTATGTAGCTTTTGGAGCCTGTCCTGGAACTCGCTCTGTAGACCAGGCTGGCCTCGAATTCACAGAGATCCACCTGCCTCTGCCTCCTGAGTGCTGGGATTAAAGGTGTGTGCTGCTGCCGCCGCCGCCACCACCACCCAGCTCCATAGATGATTTTTGTTTATTCCTTAGACAAAAGCAGACTGGTCCCCAGCAGAGCCCTTTTCCCAGCAAACAGCCCATGGAGGGTCCATTCAACAGTGGAGGGAGGCAGGAGTGAGTACATCCTACTGGTCAGCACAGACCGACAGGTTAATGGTACCCTGTGCTGGCAAGGCAGACTGTTAAGGAGCTGTTCATCTCTCTAGAGCACGTTAGTGGTAGGACTACCCAAAATGTGTGTGTGTGCACATCCTTTGATCCAGCTTCTGGGAATTTATGTACATAAAGACCTCTGTTTGCTCAGATGTGTGCACCTGAGTGTCCACAGTAGCACCAGCCACCTTCCATGTGCCCATATGCATACATGCTAGTGGGCTGTGCTCACTCCATGGTGTGAAGCAAGCATTAAAGGCAGCTGTCCTCATGAGTTAATACTTACAGTCAAGATACATTGATTCTATTATGTAAAACTTTTTGTGTGGAAAGGGGAGCTGAGGATATGCATGCTTATATAGCCATAGAATACCTATGGAAAAGATGTAAGAAATGGCTCAGTGGGTAAAGGCCAAGCCCAATAGCCTGAATTTCAGTCCCCACAACCCACATGGTGGAAGGAGAGAACTGTGTTGTCCTCTGACCTCCACACCTTGCTGTGGCATGTGCATGAACACAAACACTCTTCAAAAAAAAAAAGGAATAGGTTGTAATGTCATATATATATATATATG
The DNA here is from genome assembly GCF_903995425.1 of Onychomys torridus. Lineage (NCBI taxonomy): Eukaryota > Metazoa > Chordata > Mammalia > Rodentia > Cricetidae > Onychomys > Onychomys torridus. The sequence goes on from NC_050447.1 coordinate 48,136,899, forward strand.
ATTTGATGTCTATAAAATCTAAGGGCTGAAGAGATGGTTCAGTGGTTAAGAGCATCTGTTTCTCTTGCAGAGGACCCAGGGCTGATTCCCAGCCCCTACATGATGGTTCACTATCATCCATAACACCAGTTCCCAAAGATCTGATGCTCTCTCCTGGCCTTGAGTACCAGGCACACATGTGGTACATGTACATACATTCAGGCAAACACTCATACACATAAATATTTAAACTTTTAAAAATCTAGGATCAGCTGGGTGGCGGCGGTACCCCACTTGGTTAAGGCAATGGGCTGCTAAAAATCTAGGATCCACAAGTGAGAGAAAACATTCCATGGTTATCTTTCTGCAGTTGGTTTGATTCACTTAATGCCATTATCGCCATTGCATTCATTTTCCCGACAAGGATGGCTTTGTTCTCATGTATGGCTAAAGACAGTTCCACTGTGTGAACCCCGTTGTCTTTAGCCATCCTCCTGTGACATGCTGACCTGGAGTCCTTTCGGTAATGAGTGGAAGAGCTGGGACTGCCATAGGACGGACTAGCCTCCATTTCCTGCAGTGCATAAGGACTCCCTGGTGTCCACCTCTCACAGCATTCTTGACTGTGTTCTTAGTGATTGCCATTCTAGCTGCAGTGATGGACTCCCACTGAGCTTTGGGTTTGAGTTTCTCAGATGGCTAATGAGGTTGGACATTTTCTGCATATGCTAATTAGCACGTGTGCAAGTACACCCCCCCCACACACAAACAAAACCCTTTTAAGTGTTTTTTTTCTGTTTTTGTTTGTTTGTTTGTTTTTGTTTTTTTGTTTTTGTTTTTTCTAGACAGGGTTTCTCTGTAGCTTTGGAACCTGTGCTGGACTAGCTCTGTAGACCAGGCTGGCCTCGAACTCACAGAGATCTACCTGCCTCTGCCTCCCGAGTGCTGGGATTACAGGTGTGCGCCACCACCGCCCGGACTTTTAAGTGTTTTTGAACCATGACTACACAGTGTTTTTTACTGGGGGGGGGGGGGGAGACATGTGGGAGATGGAACCAAGGGTTTTGCCCATGCTGAGCATGAGTTCCACCACTGAGCTCCACCAAGCCCCCCCCCCTTTTAAATACTTATGCATATGTCTTTGTGTAGATCAGAGAAGAACTTGTGAGAATTGGTTCTCTCCTTCCACCATGTGGAACCTAGAGGTCGAACTCGGGTCTTCAGGCTTGGCAGGAAGCAACTTTACTTTTGAGCCACCTCACCAGTCCAGAGCCTGATTTTAAATGTATCATTGGAAATAAATAAGAAACCTAACAGAACAATTAGCAAAACACTTGACTGGGTTATCCCAGCAGAGACCCTCTAAACACACTGTTTCTCGTTTTCATTAGTCAAACTCAGTGAAACTACAGTGAAGTACTCACCACATTCCCTCCAAAGAGGCTGCAATGAGAAACACGGGTTCAGGAGCTCCCACACTCTAGCCGGTGGGGATGAGACAGGATTTGCTAAACTTCAGCCTATGCACAATGACAGGATCCCCACACTTGACATAACCTAAAGGTCCCTGAAATACAGGGTGGATAAAGAAACTGTGGTCTGTTTGTACAGTAGAACTAGCCTGCAGTTATGAAAATGTAGAAGTAGGCCCGGCGGTGGTGGCGCACGCCTCTAATCCTATCACTCGGGAGGCAGAGCCAGGCAGATCTCTGTGAGTTCGAGGCCAGCCTGGGTCTACCAAGTGAGTACCAGGAAAGGCACAAAACTACACAGAGAAACCCTGTCTCGAAAAACAAGAAACAAAACAAAAACAACAAAAAGTTGAAGTAGACAACAGTAATTGAAAAGGAAAGCACTGGGAGCAGCATATGTCACACAACATGATGTCACATAGAAGCAAAGTGCCAAGAGTGCACACTGCATTCCTGTCAAAAAACACACGAAAGTGGCCTCCGCCAAGCCAGGGCTGTCGTGGCTCCATTGAAGGGGATGCACAGGAAGCAATGATAATCTGCCTTATGGCCTGGGTGCTCACGGCAGGGCATTCTTGTGATGAGAACCCATCTAGGCATTAAGGCTTGTATCCTCCTTAAGCAAATGCTGAAGAGACAGAGCCCCAAAGACAGCACCCTGGGGAAGCAGAGATGTATTTTGGAAAGCTGCCTGGGTTGTTTGACATTTTCCACTGAGTTTGTGGGGGTGAATTTGTCAACAGCCAGATTAGGAAGGCCTGATGACTGAAACTCCACACCCCACAGTGTTGAGCAAGAACCCGGAAGTCAAAACCCAAAGTGGGGCAATATGTTCCTCAAATCTTTTGTTCTGGGCACTTCACCTTACCTATGAGCAGAGCCTGCTAGGGGTGGTCTGCTTAGTGGGTTAGGGTGCTGGGTGAGATGGGTGCTTGGTGGGATGGGTGCTTAGAAAGTCAGGTACTCAGGAGAGCAGGTGTTTGGTTCACCATGCATGCTTGGGGCTGGGAATGGCTGCTCCCTGAAAGCTGGGCCTGGCCTTGACACTCTCCCTTGAACGGCCTGCTCACTGTCACGTCCCTTAAGACTAGATTGAAGTGCTTTGCTGCCTGACCAGATGTAGGATTCCTCCCCGGGGCATCTCGTCCCATCCCCTGCCCTGCTGCAGCCTGTCCTCTCTGGTCACCTCCATTTCTCAGTCATTTACTCGATTCTTTTGCTCCTCATGAAGCAAGCCTCAGAAGGCAGGGAAATATGTTGAAACCTTAGCAATCACTCTGTCCTGGATACCTGTTGCTTCCCCCTCTTCTGGCAAGAGCACCTCTGTTTCCTGGAAATCACCTTTTCCTCCGCACCAGTCAGCATGGTGGGGCTGGCCCATACTGCTCTTCAGATTCGCCCAAGCCAGTCAGTTATCCCAGTCAGCTGGCCTCAGAAACTTGCTCTAAGGATGTGCATTCCCACCACATTCTGGGATTTTGCTGGAAGGATCAAAAGAGAAGACCCCCTTTGTCCACTGGGCCACTAAGGTGAAATAAGGTGAGACAGAGTAATCCTGGAGCTGCTAGAGAGCGGTCTGTGAAGAGAAGCTGATCTGAGAAGGAAATCACGTTAGGCTGTACCTTGGCTAGCATTTCTATTGCTGTGCTAAACACTGTGACCAAAAGCAACTTGCACTTCCACATCACAGTCCATCATTGAAGGAAGTCAGGGCAGGAACCTGGAGGCAGGAACTGAGGCAGAAACCCTGGTGGAGTGCTGATCCCTGGCTTGCTCCTCATAGCTTGTTCAGCCTACTGTTTTATAGCTCCCAGGACCACCTGTCCAGGGGTGTCACCTCCCACAAAATAGCTGGGCCCTATCACATCAACCCAAAAATGCCCCACAGGCCAATCTGGTGGGGAAATTTTCTCAACCGAGATTCCCTTGTCCCAAAAGTCTCTAGCTTGTGTCAAATTGACATAAAACTAGCCAGCACAAGCAGGCCAGGAAGAACTAAGTTCTAGTGACATCTTTTGGGCCCCTAGATCCTGCTGGGCTTGCTTCAGAGCTTTTTAGTTAGGGAAACTCACAGATCTCTCTTCAAAAGGCAATTTGTATTGAGTCCCTTGCTTAGAAGGGAAAGAATCCAGGGAGGTCTGACCTATATCAGTCAGGGTTCTCCATGGGAGCAGAACAGAGTATGTGCTATAAAGGAGGTTTATTAGGTTGCCTTACAGGATAGGGCCTGGGCAATCCAACAATGGCTATTTGCATACTGAAGAGTGTGAGAACTTGGTGGTGGTTCAGTCCATGAGGCTGGATTCCTTAGCAGTCCCAATCTAACACAGAGGGCTACTGGTCTTCCGTCCATGTGAGAAGGCCAAAGAAGCTGGGTTCTGATGTCAGAAAGGCTGGTGGCAGCAATAGCACAGATGTGCTCACCAGCAAGGGGCAAAGGTGGGTAGGCAAACGTAGTATTGCTTCTCTCTCTACCTCTTACTTGGGTCTCCCAGCAGAAGATGCCACCCCCGGGGGAGGGGACCTCCCCCCTAACTTAATCCTTCCGGGAACATCTTCATACCGGACCAGAGGCTTGATTCTTAGTTGATTTCAGATCTAAGCAAGTTGACAACCAAGGTTAACCTTCCTACCTTTGGTTGGAGATGGTATTCCCACCACACCCCCTTATCTCTATGTTCACAACAGGAAATAAAGCAAACCTATCATCATGTGGTCTTTGACTTTGTTGCTGTTCCGAGGCTCGCGCTCTCTGTTCTTGTCTTCTCAAAGGAAAGAATTCAGTTGAGAGACATGGACAGTTTAAGTAAAAATTTATTCAGCAAAGCAAAACTACACTCCAGAGAAAGATTGGAGTGGGCTGTCCCAAAGAAAGAGGCCACCTAGTGGGTCCGAACAGCGGATTTTAAAGGAAGGTTCTTATGATTGTTATTACTGTCATTATTTGTTGTTGTTTCTCGAGACAGGGTTTTAATGGGAAAAGGGGTCCAGATAATGGGATGATTCCACGGATTCTATTTGAAGGCCAAAGGAATTTATTCAGGGTTTAACTCACAACAAGAATAATTGGTCTTGGGATCCAGGAGGGGTGGGTGCAGTCCAATGCGGTTCTCAGGAGAGCTCTGCCTTGATCCGCAGCAACAACATCCAAGACCACAAGGTAACGAAGAAGGGGCAAGCAAGTTACTCCACCCAGATCTTAAGGGGTCCCAGTCTGGGCCACGCCCCCTGGGGGGCAGGTACCTAGCAGTTACCTGCTGCCTCACTAGGGGCAGTGCTTCAGGGTAAAGCACAGACAACCAGCCCTACAGGGTTTCTTGGTGTGGCCTTGACTGCCCTAGAACTAGCTCTGTAGACCAGGCTGGCCTCAAACTCACAGGGATCCGCCTGGGATTAAAGGTGTGCACCACCACAGTCTGGATGATTTTATGATTACTTATGAAGTATGATGGATGACTCTTTTCTCCTCACAAATCGTGATTGGGCCAATCTCCCTTTTAGGATATTCCCATGATCCTCTTGAAAAGCCCACAGAGAAGTGTAACACAATATAAATGATAGCATGATGAAACAAGGGTCTTCTGAAGATGTGGACCTTTTGTTACTACCATGTGTGGCACTGGGAAAGATCTGTGGTGCCTTAGTCTCTGATAAAATGGACAACCTCTCTGCAGATTCAAGGATGTTAACCTGCAAAGGAGCATCCTGACCGCCAGAGAACACAACTCCGGAGACACAGCCTCAGGCTCTTTCTTTCTTCATCCCCTGCCCCTTGCCTATCATGTCTCAGCGTGTCATTTTCAGAGGGGCCACAAATATTTCTGAGTCATCTGCCCTGAATGCTTCCCAGGTTGATACCAAGTTCACTGGTCTGTGGCTTGCAGAACATTCTTCCTCATTTCAAAATGTCATGTCATCTGCCTCTATCCAACTTCCTGAGGGGGATCAGAAGCCTGTTAACAGGCAGGGCAGGGTGCTGCTGAATCTCTTGAGAAGAAGTGATGTCTCTCAATATGGAGTATGACCATATGGTTTCAGGTCTCTCCAACAGTTGTCCAGGTGAGGTCAATGTGGCAGGAGCTGGTGCCTAGTGCCAGCTTCCTTCACTGAAGGAGGAGAGGGTTCCTTCAACCCCAGAACCATCCTCTTCCATCCTGCAAGTTTTCTGAGCACCTATCTCTAGCGTCTCACAAGGGTGAAGGCTACAACTACCCTCCCCGCTCCGGAGCTGGCACTAAGCTCTCACACCCAGAGGTCTAACTTCTCCTTGGGGTGGCCACGTGCACCTGGAAGGTCCCAAACTGCTCCCAACCTTTTCCTCACCATTTCTTAAACTTTCCCAAGAAGTCTTAGTGAGACAGATGTTCGCATCTGTTCGCAGCAAGGGGCAGGTGCTTGGTTACCACACTACCTACATCATCTTCCTGAGTGGCAGAACTCCAGTCCCACTGCCTAACATTCATGACTTCAAAAAATCCCTGGAAATCGGCCTTGGTTTTCTTTTTCTTTTTCTTCCTGGCTCTAGGCATGGGAGCCAGGACCTTGGCCACGCTGGGCCAGTGATCCGCCACTGAGCTCCACCCCCAGCCTCTTTGTGTTTCTCTTTTGAGATGTAGGAGAAGCTGTATGGCTGGACGTTGTGTTTTTGAAAAGAGCCAAATCTACCGATCTTTTAAGACACGCCTTTCAGGAGACAAATGGGATGCAGCTTGCCTCCGGCGCCTTCAAAGGCGTGTCGGTCCGAGGGATCTTCGCGGGGACTCTGCTACCTCAGACAGGGTCAGGAAGTGACCTGAACCTGACCCCAAGGGCCTCGCTCCTTGAAGAGCTTTTCCCTCTCCTAAACCACACTTGCGTGCAAAAATGCCGCGCCCTGGTCATCCCTCTGCAGGAACTCTGTTCCGAAGCGAACCCTCGCGGCTGTCACGCGGCGCAGGGAAGAAGGGGCGCTCCTGCGCCTGCGTACAAGAGCCGAGAGAGGCGGGGCGCACCCGGCAAAGTGACAGCTCGCTCGTAGTGCCTCGGGAGGCCCCGACTGCCAGCGTGTCACGTGGTGCTCCAGAGGCGGGGCGCCCGGCTCACTCCTGGGCTCTGGAGAACCCGGCAGCTCGCGCGTCACTCGGGGTGGGGGGCGGGGTTGGGCGGGGCGCTGCCGGCTGACTGACAGCGCTCTCCGCCACGCCTCCGAAGGACCCGGCTGCTCGCGCGTCACGTGGTGCTAAAGGGGCGGGGAGAGGCCAACTGACTGACAGCTCGCTCCGCCACGCCTCAGAAGGACCGGGCAAGGCTCGTCGCGCGCGGCGCATTCGCGGCAGCTGCGGACCCGACGGCGTCCGTCCCCTGCCGTGTCCCGCGGGCCGCCGGGGTGAGAGGGCCTTGGGCTGCGGGGCTGCGCTCGCGAGGGGCTGGGCGGCGTGGCTGCGCGGGGGCCGGAGAGGAAGCATGAGGAGGGGTCGCTGGCGGCGTGGGCGGGTCGGCTGGACGGTCGGTGCGGCGGGCAGGGCTGTCACTCTGCCAGCCTCAGTGCCGGGCCCGCCGAGGGCCGCGCGAGCCGGTCTGCGCGGGGCCGCTAGGGAAGGCTCGGGCACCGGAGCAGCTTCTAGGATTTGGGAAGATCCGACCCAGTCTGGCCCGGGTCTGCGCTCCCCCGAGTTGCGGGTTGAGACGTGGGAAGGTGACAAGGGGTGGAGGAAGGAGGCGCGGCGGTCAAGTGCTGCACCCACCGAGTGCGACCTACGGAGTGAGCGGGAGCGCGGCTCTGCCGGCACAGGTGCGCTGGCACGGGCTGGGTCCCCGACGTGGAGCTGTCCGGGTGGTGAGTCAGAGGTAGAGGTGAGCTGGCAGCTGTCAAGCCGGGCTGCCCTCACCAGGCTGGGATCCAGCCTGTAACCCGATGCTGAGTTCTGATTCATCCCATTCTGCCTCCTCCCTAATCCTGAAAGCAGGGCAGACACATAGCAGGAACCTCAGGACAGGAGCAGAGAGGCTCCGGCGTTTGGTGAGCCACGTCCCTTCTCTTTTTTCCCACACTGTGGTCAGAAATGGGGATATTTAGGCCTTTGAGGACCAAAATGGCAGATAAGCTGTTTAGATGGGCTCCATGGAAAAAGTTGACATCTGGAGATTTTCTTTTCCTCTCAAACACTGGTTGGTGATGGTGGGCTATCTCAGTCTCTGCTGCATTCCACAAGTTCCTTGCAATGGTTGGCTTTTGGACGGTCTGTATCAGTTCATGTGGAGTGGATTCCTATTTTTTGAGACTGTCCCAAGTATAAGCAGTGAGAGGAGCATATCATAAGTCTTAAAGAAGTTGAAGTGAGGTGTCTCTACAGATGCTAACTGCAGTTTTATCTTCATGGCAAGTGTTTCTTCAAAGGTAAGTTGTTTCTTAGTAACCCCAAATGGTTACTCTTAAGACAGCCCCCTCCCCAGGGGAGCTATAGAGTGGGCAAGTCACGTGAATACCTGGCTTTCTTTCCTTCTCTCCCTTCTCTGCATTCCTTTCACAAAAGGAAAACAATCAGGTTCAAAGAAATGTCAAAGGGCTGGAGAGACGGCTCAACAGTTAAGAGCATATGCATGTACTGCTCCTGCAGAAGACCAGAGTTCAGTTTCCCAGCACCCACCTTAGGTGACTCGCACCACCTGTAACCTTGTCTCCACAGACTCTGACACTCTTCTAGCCTCCTCAAGCACCTACACTCACATACAATGCATAAAATTAAATAATAAAAACAACTCCTAAAAAAAAATGAAATAGCAAAAGCCAGGTACAGTGGCATAGGCTTGTACTATTAGCACTCCAGAAGCTGAGGCAGGAATGTCATGAGTTCAAGACCAACCTGGGCTATATAACAAGACCCAATCTTAAAAGGGAAATCAAAAGCTGAGTGACAGCCCACTTCAGGAAGGAACAGCAGCAGCAGGTGGCTTCCACTACCAGCCACTGTGTCCTCTTGCTTTGGGAGCTTACAAAGTACTTTCAACAGGAGCTCTTAGTTCATCCTCATTACTTTGGGAGTGGCAGATGGCATTCCTCCTGATGAGGAAACCAAGACTCACTTGTCCAGGGCCACTTAATTGTTGGAGGCAAAGAAAACACCACAATAACTTTGTTGCTACAAGTGTCGAACATAACAGCTGGTCAGCAAAGGGAGATGAGCTGCATCTGAGTAGATTATGCCTCCTGCTTGACTTGGTGGGTGCCGAGTGGAGCATCCTTCTCTGCCTTCCTTGCCTTACTGACAGTCAGCCCGGCTGGCTCACCATCCTGTTACCTCTCCCTGCACACCCTCTGTGGCAACTCAGATTTGTTTCTAGGCTTTGAGAAAGCCAGTAGTCGGAAGTGCATTGCTGAGCATCTTTGCTCAAGTGCCTAGTGTTTCCAAACAGGCCAGGTGTCCTCGGTTATGATGCAAGACAGCGAGGAAGTTCTGGGGAGACCTGCCCCAGTGAGTTTTCCTCCTCACCCACCTAGAAGAGAAACCTTGTAAAATCCAGGGAGCTGCTGTTAGCTGGTTTCACCTAGATTCTGTACTGGCTTTGTTTGAGATTTCGTGGCATCTTTTCTATTTTTAGCATACACAGCTGTTCTTGTTAGGGAAGAACAAGCTTTTTATCCCATTCTCTAAATCCTGGCAGCACCACAGGACTGCAGGGGGTTGCCTTGTGTCTGCCTCTGCAGGTCAGTGCTTCAGGCCAGATTGAAAGCCAAGGCAGTCGTGGGCACATGTATTCACTGCATGCCTTGGAGACTGTGTTCTTTTCATGAAGGTCACAGGAAGCCATCCAGAGTACTCACTGAGGTGCAGGAATTAGAGCCGGTAAGCCAGGAACATCTTGATGGCCAGAATTACAGAACATTCAGAACTGTTATTGGGAAGGTCCCAAGAAGCAAAGGACAAACAGTACAGTTAGAAAGGCTTCAGTTTGAAGAATGCCATGGTCTTTCAGGATGACTTCCCTTGGGCTGCCAGGTAGTGACACAGGTACTGACTGATCTCACCTGTTTCTCCAGTGTCAGCAGCTACCCAGGTACTCCTGGAGGTCCCTCCCTAAGCATGCCTAGTTCGCTGTGCCACAGGGCTTGTCCACTGGTTGTTCCTCCTTCCAGATTTCCCTGTAGCCACCTCTCTGTCATTCAGGTCACCACTCCTACATCACATGTTAAATGAGATCTTCCCTAATAGTCAAAATGATCTTCCCATTACCCCTGGCCCCCAGCCCACTCCCTTCAGCGTGTTGTAGTAGTCTTTGTCTGTATTAGAAATGACCTTGTTTCTTTGAGAATATTTTTATTATCTTTCCATTATTTGCTGCTTGTATCAACAGGCCCAGAACAATGACTGGCTTGTAGTAAGTGTTCAGCGTATATTTACTGCGGGATTGTTTATTCCAGTCAGAGCCTTGCAAGATGGGAAGTTGTGCTACTAAGGTGGGCATTGAATTGGTTTTCTCTTACTAGAGATAGCAGCTGGCTGGCAGCTGACTACTGGGCAGAAGAGTTCAGGCATGGGTGAATGGGAAGGGAAGCCAAGTGTCAGTCTCCTAGAGCAACTAGCTGTGACAAAGTGCCACAAACTGGGTGTCTCAAAAAGGCAAATGTATTCTTCCAGAGGTTTGTGGATCAGAATCCCAAAGTTGAGGAATGAGCAGGGCTGTTTCCTTTTCAGGGACTCAGAGGGAGATGTCCAGGTGTCTGTCTTTCTGCTTCCAGTGGTTGCTGGTGAGCCCAGGTATCCTTCCCTTATGGATGAAGCACTCCAGCCTCTGCCTCTGTGGTCACATGGTTGTCTTCTCTTGTCTCTGGGTCTTCTCTTGTAGGGGCACCAGTTGGACTGAATTTAGGGTCCACAGTATCCCACTGTGGTCTCAACCAGTCACTTCTATGACTACCCTTTTCCAGATAAGTTCATGCTGAGAGATTCTGGGGTTAGAACTTCAGTTGACTTTTGGGGGAGCATAATTCAATTTAACATCTTCCGATTACAAGATCTAGTGACCTTTTTAGTTGGGTGTCGGGCACTCACTTGTAATCCTAGCACTTGGGAGGCAGAGACAGAAGGATTGCAGCAAGTTTGAGGCCAGTTTCCTAGGAAGTTTGAATTCAGTCATAGCTATAGAGTAAGACCCTATTTCAAAACACTAACAAGCAAATAAACTAAAAAACCAAACACACACACACACACCCAAATGTAGTGACATTTTAAAGGGGAAAATTGGTGGAAGGTGCTTGATGATGTTTAGGGATGATGACAGTGATTTAGACGCTTTTGTGGGAAGTGTCCATGATCCTCCCAACCTTCAGAGGAAGGATGTATGGTGTGCTTCATGCAGGTCCTAGGACAGAATTTTCTTTATGGGCTTTTTGCTGGGTTCTGCCCAATGGAGTAGAAATAGCTTGTCAATGTCTCGCAGTAAGACAAAGATATCCTATCCTTGTTCTGTTCACCGTGGACTTCATTCACACCTCTGTGTGGAAGAGGTGCTGACATCAGGGAGTCTGTGCCCTCCCTGCATGGCTCCTAAGGGCAGCTGATGAGCCTGTTGGGGCATGCAGTCTCTGACTTTGACCCTTGCTTGACTGTGCATGAGCTTTCCAGGAGCTCCTGTTGGGATGGTTGGAGATCTGTGGGGACAGAGCATTATTCTTCCCTTCCTTGCTCTCTAAATCCTCCTCCTTCTGTTTTATTTTGCTTTGAGATAGGTTCTTGCTATGTAGCCCAGGTTAGCCTATAGCTGCTCACAATCCTCTATCAGCCTTCTAAGTACTGGCATCCCAAATCTGTGCCTCATTGTCTAGGTTGCTTGTAGTTTTTGACTAGGCAATCCATGTGGCTAGTATCAAATTCAAATGACATCAAAAGATGTTAATGATGGGTTGGAGATTTAGCTCAATGGTAGAGTGCTTGCCTAGCAAGCACAAGGCCCTGGGTTCGATCCTCAGCTCTAAAAAAAAAAAAGAAAAGAAAAAAAAGAAAAGAAAAGAAAAGAAAAAAGATGTGAAAAAATTGCTTCGGTCACTCTCGTGTCCTCTCCCACCTTCTCAAGGCACCATTATTGTCAGCTTCTCGGGGCTCCTTCCAGAGACCTGATGATCTTTTTGTTTTCCTCTCCAGTCACCACAGGGCTGTTGTTGCCTCTCCTTTCAGCCTTCTTTCCTCCTGCCCCTTCTATGCGCAGTGGCCTGGCTTGTTCCCATGTGTTAGGGGTGATGGCAATACCCCTGCCTGGAGTTCTATATTGGGAAGGAACGTGCTAGAAGAAATGACTTGGTGGTAGCACATTTGAGACAAATGTGAGAAAAGTGCTTCTCTGGAAGGGTGGTTTTCAGTGTCCTGTTCCTCCATCCTCATTAGCTAGGCTAGTGCTGACAGGGGTGAGGACAGGGGACCCTGCGGGCAAGGTCAGCTGACGTTATGTTCCAAGAATGTGAAATTGTCCAGAGCCTTATGAGAGCTGGTGCTTATTATAGAGTATACTCTACCATGACAAGCTGTGTGCCCAGCTTTATAGGGTTGTCACCTCAATCCCCACAAAAGCAGTCTGAGGTAGCCACGGGTAATATCCCAATTTACAGTTGAGAAACTAGGCATAGAGGAGCCAAGGAATTTACAAATCCAGGCTCCCTGGCTCTGGAGCTGGCTTCTTAGCTTGTCTCCTCTGCTGCTGCCCCGGGATGAGCCCAAGTCATCTGTGAGATCCCCTGTTAGTGTGCCTCTGCCAGGTGCTGGAAACAACACTGACTCTCTGCTCTCTGTGCCTGGGCATTCCTGTTGCCCTGCCAGCCCTGGCATTGAGTCTCTAGGCCTTATAGATCCCCAGCAAGAGCACTATCTCAACAGCTTTGTAGCCTGGCCAGGGGGGTCTTCACCCACCTCATTCACTCTCTTACCTGGCCTCAGCACCTCTAACACTTTGGGGATGCAGAAGTGCAAAGGTAGAAGGCTGCAGATGGCTGGCTTGAAAGCCCTGGCCTCTCCAAGCTTGGCTGCCCAGTTCCTTCTGTGGAGATGCTCAGCTCTCAGCTTCAGACCCAAGAGCTCAATTCTCATGTGTCTTCTGCCTCCCCTCAGCCTCTCTCTGCATAGACCTTAAACAGCCTCCTCCTTCCCGCTTTGCTTTTCTGTTCCCTCCTTTCTTTAAGAGCTTGTAGAAGTACATTTTACATATTAGAGAATTTACCCATTTCACGATTCAGTTGTTTTTAGTAACTCTACTGAGTGGTAAGACCATCATCATAGTCTAATTTTAGACCATTTCCATCGCCCCAAAAAAGCAAGTCCCTAGTGATAGCAGTCACTCTTGGTCCCATCCCCCGCCAAGGAGCTTACCGGTTTGCACCCTCACCAGAGTTCTGCCTATTCTGGGCACTGGGCAGTAGGTGGCTCTTTGTGACAAGTGTAACCCTATTGGAGCATGGACCAGTCTTTGCTCCCATTCAGCCATTATTCTGTCCTGAGAAAGTGTGATGCCTTCTGTCCCTCTGTTTTCCAGCCCCAAGAGGCATCTTGCAGATATGCCTCTGCTGTAGGTGGTCAGGTGAGTGAGGGTTCCCTTAGCATTCTTGTTGACTCAGCTGTGGACTTTAATTTGGGGGAATAACATCTATATAGCTCTAGCAGGTTTGAACCCACAGTCCTCCTGCCTCAGCCTCCCAGTGTTGGGATCACAGACATGTGACACTAGCCTGGCTCACACCTTGTTTGAATTGCATGAGTTTGTCTATGAATGTCTTCTTTCTGTCCCAGGATCCTAGTAGAGTCCCTGTTGCATTTCTGTCATAGCCCCTGTGCTGGGACCCCTCTTGTCTGGACACACACACACACACACACACACACACACACACACACAGAGAGAGAGAGAGAGAGAGACAGACAGACAGACAGACAGACAATTATGGTGGTCCCTGAGAGAATCACCAGCTTTGGAAAAAGAAAGGGACACTAAAACAATGCACATGAAGCTGACTACTGTATTGTGGAGGGAGGATTGTCAGGAGTGAAGCCGTTGTGGATCTTGGCTATGGGGGCTCCTTCTAGAAGCTTTTTCCAGCCTCTAGAGCCAGATATGGGTGGTCACAACCCATTGCAAGGCAGGAAAATATCTAGCAAAGACTGGGGCTAGGGGTGTTTTTCTCTTAGTTACCACCCCTATTCAGGGCATTGTGCTGTGTGCAGACCACAGGCAGGGGCTCCTACCCAGCAAGGTGTGCCAGAGACATTTCCCTGGCCTTTGCATCCTAGGCAGGCATGATTCAGAGCAGATGAGTCACAGCTGCAAAGTAGCCACTGAGCTTGGGGGAAATGGGACACTGGAAAGAACAGATCCAGTGCAGATGGAAAATACCCAAGTAGATAGGCACCAGTGGCTGATGTTGAGCCAACATGCTTGAACTGAGAGGAATAAACTAAAACTGGGGTGCAGAGCAGGGGTTCCAGGGAATGGGATGAAGGCTCTGGAAGAACAGGAAATATTGGGAACGGAGAAAAGACTTAAATGAAATCACACGGCACCAAATCTGAGATGTCCTCCCCTGGTATTTTAGTTTGGGGTGGTCCAAAGGAAATGGAAAGCCGGCTAATAACCCAGCCTAATGCTGCTTCTACTCTGGGATCCAGAGCATGCTTACAGCTGGCCATGACGGTGCCTGCCTATAATCCTGGTCCTCCCAGCACCGAGGGCTCAAGGCTACAGGTCTGGGGTCACTGCCTCTTCTTGGTAGTCCTAATTTTGTTCTACTAGTATGCAGTCTGCTCCAGGACCAGAGTGTTACTCAGTCCTAGCTGATTGCTCCTGGGATGTAAGCCCAGATCTTTAGCCTAGCCTCCAGGATTAGCCTAGAGCCCTCCTAGCCCCAGTTCCTGACCCAGGCCTTTGCCTCACTGTTGGCTACATGGTCAGATTCCCTGCCTTCTCAAGGTGGAGTCTTCCTGCCAAGCCATTTTTCTCACTCAGCACTATTCAGTAGAAATTCAACGTGAGCCACGTAGGTAAAATGTTCTAGAAGCCACATTAAGCTTCCTTAAATAAAGGAAACAGTAAGATGAATTCAATGATTTTTCTTCATCCCCCTGCCAAGCTGGCCATGGAAAATACCAAAGTAGATAGGCACCAGTGGCTGATGTTGAGCCAACATGCTTGAACTGAAAGGTGTAAACTAAAACTGGGGTGCAGAGCAGGGGTTCCAGGGAATGGGATGAAGGCCCTGGGAGAACAGGAGCAGCCCCACCCTGGAAAACTGTAAGTATTAGGAATGGAGAACCGAACTCAGGGACTTGCGCTTGCTAGGCAAGTGCTTCACCACTGAGCTAAATCCCCAACCTGAATTCAATGATTTTTATGTAGCTGGTATAACCAAAACATTATTTCCACATGATATAGTTTTTAAAAGGTTTACTTATTTTTATGTGTATTGGTGTTTGTGTATCTGTGCACCACACGAGGGTCAGGTACCCCTGAACACCAGAAAGGATATCAGATCCCTTGAGACTGGAATTACAGGCAGTTGTGGGCCTCCATATGGGTGCTAGGAATCAAACTTGAGTCCTCTGGAAGTACAGCCAGTGCTCTTAATGGCTGAACCATCTCTCCAGCCCACAGTTGAGAGTGTGTGTTTGTGTGTGTGTGTGTTTAGATAGGGTCTCACTATGTAGTCCAAGTTGGCCTAGAACTAACTCATTGTCCTGTTTCAGCCTCTTGAGCACTAGAATTGCAAGTGACACCACCACACCCACCTCATGATAATTATTACTGAGAGACTTTAAATTCTTTTTTTCTTGAATGAAGTTTGAAACCTGATGGCCCTAACATGTCAGTTTGGACCAACACATGTGGCCATTGCTACTGGGCAGTTCAGCACTGATCTGTTTACATTTGTGTTTCATTCACAGCACTAACAACAGCACTATGGTTTCTGCTTATTCTTCTTCTTTGGTGCCTCTGACTGAAGCAGAAGCTCCTTGTTTGTCTTACCCTCTCCAGACAAAGTATGTCCCACTGTAAATGTACAGTGAACTCTGCTCAGTAACTCAGTGGGCATGTGGCCAAGCACATAAAGCCTCCACTAAGCATGTAGAGGCAGCTCAATACTCTGTGCCTTTGATGCCTTTTCTAACAGGGCAGCTTAATGTCCAGGCTTCCTTGTCACCAAGAAGTACTACCCATTTTGTATTACTGTTGTATCAAGGACCATCCTGATTACTCTGCTGGTGGGTTTTTTTGGGAACAGCAAAACTATGGAAGAGTTCAACATGAAGCAACTCAAAGGGTTGGGATTCTTTGGAGTTTCTGTTGCTTAGGGCTAATGTAGATCAGGAAAACATGCCTAGGGACAGTACTTTGAGACATTTGTAGTGTCACACTGGCACTAAGTGCCCTACCCTAGGCAGAGAAATTCCTACTAGAGAGACCAGTCTGCTGAAAGCACTCCATACTACAGTGAGAAGCCTAGCTATGACCAAAGGAGAATGATAGGCTGAAGGTCCACCATGCTGTGGAGAGATGCCCCGCTCTACTGTAATCCATGATGCCTGCTTCATCACCTCTGGTGATATGGGGAGGGTCCTTATCTAGGTACTTGGTAACTCCATGCAGACCTCACCTCTCATTCCCTTTCATCCCAGGCTGTAGTCTCTAACCTTACGTTTCTTTCCCTCAGAGGACAGAACAAATGAGAACAACCTCCAGTGAGAGCAGTTGAGCTGAGGGGAGAGACGATCACTTGTAAACAGATTTCTGCCAGAGGCAGTAGAGGGGCTACATCTGTACACACAGAATCGTCCTTGCACTGGTTAGATGCCATGAGTGTTGGGGTGGCAGGACCCTTCTTCCTCATTCACCAGCTAGTGGCACCTGCAAAATCTGCACCCCCATGTTTCTGAAGGACATGTGTTTATATTACAAAGTAAGAATTTTACGAAGAATGGGGACTGAGGGTGTTTAGCTCTTGTATATGAGTACCCATGGGAGGGTTCTGAGCAGATTTTAGCTCTTGTTGTATATGAGCACCCATGAGAGAGTTTGGAGCTGATTTTATCATGGTTAAAACAGTGGTCAACTATATACGTTTGAATTGTATGATTTGGGGGGATTGCTTCCAAATGTAAACGGAAGCTGTGCTAAGCTTCCAGTATTGTTTTCCCTCCCAGTTTTCCATCCAAGTCTGAGTAAGTCTGCATTAGCTATGTGGGGGTATGTCAGTCACCTCTATCCTTAATCTTGCTGTTTTACACCATCTGCTTTGTGGTCTTAAATGTCGTTTGGTGTCTGGTATGCTCAGGTTATTCCCAGATTTGGCACAGAAATGTATTCTCTCATTCTCCCCCCCCCCCCCCGTGTGTGTGTGTGTGTGTGTGTGTGTGTGTGTGTGTGTGTGTGTGTGTGTGTTTCCCCATGTTGATTTGTGAGTACAGTGCCATGATGCCCATGTGTAGGTAGGAGGGTCAATCTTAGGTATCAGTCTTCATCTTCCACTTTATATGAGACAGGGTTGTTGTTAACCAATGTACATGCCAGGTTAGCTTCCAAGGATTCTTCTGTCTCCACCTGTCATCTTGCTGTAGGAACATGGGTTATAAATGGACACTACTTTTCATGGCTTTCCAGGGGTTCTGGGGTCCTCCTGCTTTGAACTGAGTCTCTCTGCTTGTGAGGCAAGTACTTTACCCACTGAGCCATCTCCCTAGCACCAGGAAAATGAGGCTCTTAAGATTTCCCTGGGCAGAATCAAGCTTCCACTTCAATGCTGCCATTAGCATCTACTTCCAGAATTGTGGCATTTGCCAGGATGCCAAGATACTTTTGGTATGTCTCTAGCTTGTGATTGGGATGGGAGGGCCATTTCCCATTTATCTTCACACCCACAGGGCCAGCAAGGACCTGATCAGTGATTGTCAAACAAATCACCCGAACCCTGTGGAGTAACACCCTGTATCCTCCCATCTGTGCCTTCTGTGGGAAGGCAGGAGATGTGGCATCAAGACAGCAGCTGTGGAGTCTCTGACTGCTCTGTACTAAGCAGGGTTGGCAGCCAGTCCAGAGCAGGAACAGTCTCTCTGTTAATGTCCCACAGGCAGGGGCTGACAGCCCACCCCAGCCCTATGGCTTTTTGAAGGGTCCTTATCTATGTTTATCAGCTTTCATTACTGAAGCACAATTCCAGAGACAGCTGGGTGAGGAGAAGGGTTGTTTAGCTCACAGGTTTGGAGGTTCAAGCCTAAGGCTGGGCCACATTATTGGTTCAGCCTCCAGTGAGAGGAACAATGCAGGGCAGAGCCTGTGAAGAGAGAGTGGTTACTCAGCTCTAGCCCGAGCAGGACTGGATGAACTGAGTCCCAGTGACCTAAAGACCTCTCATTGTGTCTGCCTCTAGACCATCTCTAGCCCCTCCCATATTGCCAGCCTCTGGATCAAGCCTGTAATGGGATGGACCCTTGGAGGAACACAAATTCCATTCTAGCTGTAGTGGTGTCCACAATCCAGCAGAGCAAGGCTGTGGAGTCAGACTCCGCTGACGCTATCTAGACTTATGTGGTAGCTCTTTGGCCCCAAACAGCTATGTAACCTTTCTAAGCCTTAAGGCCTCCGCACCCACAGACTGAAGTAACAGTGGACTTGGTCCATGTGGCTCATTGCCTGGTGGGTTGTGACAGCATAGTGTAAGTTGCCATTATTTTTAATGACCAAGAAACCCTTGCCACTGCTGGAAAAGCCCAGCTGGGCTGCCCCGCCTGGAGTGCAAGCAGCACTGGATTTGGATGGCTTTGACTCTGGGGCAAATGGTGACAGGTTTACATAGCATGCAGAGGAGTACCCATGTCAACACAGGGCCCAAGAGAGGATGCAGCAGAGTCCCCTTCAAGACACCTGAAAATCCACTCTTAGATTCAAATGCAAGGTTTTTGTTATTGTTGCTGTTGTGTTTGTTTGTTTGTTTGTTTTTTGAGACAGTGTTTTACTGTGTAACCTTGACTGTCCTAGAACTAGCTCTGTAGACCAGGCTGGACTTGAACTCACAGAGATTCACCTGCTGCTGCCTCCTGAGTTCTGGGATTAAAGGTGTGTGCCACCACCACCCAGCTTCAAATGAAAAAATTCAGAGAGCTATAAGTGTACAAAGCTTCTGTAATGAGTGACACAAAATCTTTGAAATGTTTAATAAGAGAAATTTAAAGTGCTGGTACAGAGCTGTAGTTTCAGCTACTAAGGAGGCTGAGACATTACGAACACTTGAGTGTTGGCACGCAGTAAGGTGCCTGCTTGCTGTCTCTGTTTATGTGTGTCCAGCTCTCTCTCCTTCACTCGCCCTCTGTGGGTATTGGTGTTCACTTCTTTGCCTCAGTACTACTCTCCATTTCTGTCTCAGATTGTGTCTTTCTCTCTCTGTTATGTGACTCTGGTACCCCACCCCACCCTGTGTGTGTCCTTCTTTCTGGCACTGGAAAGACTGCGCAGTCTGATCTGATCAGAGGCATGTGGACAGATGGCACTCCCCTGCACTATGTTTGGGGGATTCTGACCTGTGAAGCTTATTTAATCTCTTGTATCAAGTTGTCTGAAGGATCTGGTGTGGCATTTTAGGAAGTTGTCCTAAATTCAACATTCTTCAGCAAGAAGCATCAAACTGAGGTGAATCACTCCAGGAAAAGCATGTGTAAAGTGAGGCCCTGGGGACAGGAAGGCCAGGTGTGGTCTGTTAGACTCAAGCCTCTGTTCCTGAGCCTTGCTGAGCCTGGCCTGCTGCTACTCAGGACCCAGGCTCATGTGGAGAGGGTTGTGTTGGTGCAGCTCCTCTCTGCCACAGAGGCACCTCCTCCAAAAGCTGAGGGTTCGGCTCTGGTGACCTGCCTGGCCACTCTTGCTCTTTTCTTTGGGATGCTCTGCCCCACTCCAATGGAGGTATTTGAATGGGTGAAACGAGGCAGACAGGCACAAACACTCTCCTGCTTGTTTCCTTGCTGGGTGAGGCAGAGGCAAGTGTTTTATGTTGCTTATCTGTGGCTCTGACTCTTGGGCAGTCAGTGGTGAAGACTCTAGATGAGTGGTGTTTGTTTATAGGGAAGGAAGAGGAGGGTGGATGCCTGGCACAATGCAGAAAGTCAAGGTGACCTTTCATGTCAACCAGGGTGGGCCATGGTGTTCAGGGAGCTGACTGGAAATGGAGCTCCACCCAGGGGCCCCTGAAGGAAGCCTGCAGCATGCATTGTTGCTCCTGGCAAGGACTGAGGCTCATGTTGTCCCAGCAGTTCTAGAAGCATCTGCTTTTCCACCCCAGACAGTAACACTAATCTTAAGGGCAGTTCCCTGCTCATCCTGTCAGCAATCTGGTGCTGGGACTCATCTGGTTTTCTGTGACACAAGAGTCCTGGGATCTCCTGGCACAGCTTCCTGTCCCTCACCCACACACCTGGTGTGAACTTCCTGTTCTGCCCTGGGCTCATGGCTGATGCTGAAGAAGCTCAGCATGGGTATATCCTGAAAAGTGCCCAACAAGGGTGTGACAGTGGTAGTGTGCAGTGTGACATCTCAGAATCAAGCTAGTTATGGCCCTGGCAATGATGCATTTGGCCTGTCAAGTGAGGGAGGTGTTTTCCTTGTTAGCCTGGGTCATTGGAGCTTCCCAAAGAAGCCTTGTGTCTCTGTGAGTTTTGCCCATCAGCCTCTCACTTGGTTGTCCATCTTGCTATACAGTGGTGCCTTTCACATGCAGTCACCCTCTCTGAAGCTGCCTGCCCTGTTTAGTTAAAACACCAAGCCTGCCTGACCTAGTGTGGGTTTTGAGCAAGGATGTATTTCTCCTGACTGGTGGAAGAGGAGGAGGAGTCTAGCGTGGGAAGCCCCAGCTCTCCTTTCCCTCCCCATCCAGCCTCCACTCCACCTGGCAGGGAACTTGGAGTTGACCTTCCTCATCTCCAGCCCCTCTCCAGCTTCCAGGCCCTCACTGAGCTTCATTGTTGTCGTGAGCAAGTGAGACTGTAGGTGGGAACATCTTTGTCCTTTGGGGCCTGCTGATGACAGAGCCTGAGGTGACTCATACTCTCAAAGGACCGGGTTCAGAGCTGCCTGTCAGAGAGGCATGTAGCTGAGGTCTCTCAGGACAATGGAAACCTGGGGAAATGCTGGGCATGTAGTGAGAGGCTGCAGCCAGCTGCTGAGTCTGGGGTCTCTAAAGCCCCCTCTTTCTCTTCTTTTTCTCCTTTTTCTTTTTCTAAGTTTATTTTGTGATGTTGGTTAAGTGCCCTATACTGAGCTATTCTCCAGCCATTTTCCTAAGAAAGGGGAACTGTTCAACCTGAGCTGTGTCTTGGGCATTTGGCTACATCTGTTTCTCTTCCTTATAATTATCATGCAGAAAAAGAGACAACTTTAGAATGTATTTTAAAATGCATAGATTCATTCAGTCACTACTGAATTCAATTAGGAAACAGTTCCTACTATCTCAAACTTCCTTTGATGATGTCCCTCCCCATCTCTACCAGGCAAGGGCATTTCTCTGTCTTTTGGAAAATGTCTCAGAAGGAATCAGGTGAACTGTCAAGGAGGCTCCCTGCACCCTGCTGAGGCTCACCAGGGCATTCATGCCTGTAGTCTAGAGTGAGAGCATGATGGCTGATGGAACCTTGTCTCTAGTTCTTAGTGTGAACATTGCTGAGCAGATCTGTGAATATGTTACTCCCCTCAGAAAGTGCACACCTGGGAGTGAGCTTGCTGGGCTCTGCAGTCACTGTGTTTAGCACTGTAAGATACCCAAGCCTCCCATGCAGAGGGATGTATCCCAGTGATGTATGCAGATGCTTTGTTCTGTGAGGTGGTGCCTCCAGCATACTTCTCAGTTAAGGCCATGAACAAAATAGGAGAGATAAAGTATTCATTGTTGTGGCTATGGAGATGGCTCAGCAGTTAAGAGCACTCATTGCTCTTGCAGAAGACTGAGGTTCTGTTCCCAGCATCCATGTTGAATGGCTCACACCCACCTGTAACTCCAGTTCCAAGGTATCTGATGCTATCTTCTGGTCTCCACAGGAATCTGTACACACATAATGCACTTAGAGAGAAGAGAGAGAGAGAAGAGAGAGGAGACAGAGACAGAGAGAATATATAATTCTGCAGAGTAGAAGCCCGATGGAGGACACAGCAACCTGATGCCCAGGGGCTGGCCTCCATCCAGAGTGGTGAGTGACTAGATGGCCTGAGCCCAGATGTGGTGAGAGAGAAATGGCTTTCTCTAAAGACTGCTCAGCTACATCCCAGGAGTATTTCCTTTCCTCTCTTGGGATTTTTGGAAACAGGGTCTCATGTCCTCAAACTTAGCATGTGGCTGAGGATGACCTTGAGCTTCTGATCTCCCTGTCTGTGCCTCCCGAGTGCTAACGGCATCTGCTACTGTACGATACTTCCATCTGGTTAGCTGTGCTTTCCTGCTCCTTGAGATATCCTCTTTGACTGTTAGATTATATGTGTGTGATGCATGTATGGTGTGTGTTTGGATGTGAGTGTGAGAGGGTGTGAAATGGATTCTCTAGAATTAGTCAGCTTCTTGGATCCATGGTCTTTGTCCTTTGTCAGTCATAGCTTTGGGAATTTTGGTTGGTTTTGGCTTGCTTCGCTGTTGCGTGCTATCATTCTTTCCAGCACACACATATTGGACCCTTTGCTGCTGTCCCTTGTCTGCAGGCTCAGCTCATTTCCTCATCTTTTCTCTGTTGCTGGGATCAGATGCTCGCTGACCTTTTGGTGTGCGCTGACTCTGCTCTGCCATCCCATTCTGATCCTCTCCAGTGAGTTTCTAATTTTCCATTCTACCGTTTCTGTTTGATTTTCCCCATCTTCTCCCCTGAGACTTTAAAAATGTTTTCATTCCATGTCAGGACCACCCAGCTTTGCTTCTTAGAGTATTTTTAATAATAGCCCTTCTGAAACCTCTGTCAGCTGATTTCAGTAGCAGTGCCCTCTCAGGTGATCTGAGCATTCATCTATCTCATGAGGATGTTCCTGGTTCTTTGCATGCTGAGTAATTTTGGATTAACTCTGGATGCTCCGCATGTCAAGATTCTGAGTCGTGTTTAAGTCCCTCAGAGAGTGTTGGTATCTTGGCTTTAGCAGGCATTAGCCTCTGCAGGTTTTGGTTTTGGCTGTTTCCCATGACTTTGCCCAGCTGATCTGATTTTCCCTTGCCATAATATTTCCATACAGTGGTTCCCATAGATGCTGGAAACCCTAGTGGTACCAAACTCATGGTAAAGTTTAATTTACAAGTTAGGCACACCAAGCGACTAGCAACAATAGCAATATGATGAGCAGTTACACAGCACACTATAATGCTATGACCAGCATGTGGCTCTTTTATTTTGGGGCCATTATTGAATAAAATAAAGGCTATGGAAACACACACTGGGTACTAGCACAGTGGAACTGGTAACCAACATAGATTCAAGTGATATTGAATGGGTAGTGTATAGAATGTGGATATGCTGGACCTCTTAGGCAGGATGGAACAGTATATCAGGAGGTCCTATCATACTGTTCAGAACAACACATAATTTAAAACAGGAATTTTATTTCTGAAAATTTCTGTTTAATGTTTTCAGACTGCAGTTGACTGAGGGCAACAAGGATACCATGGATAAAGGGAGCCTTCTGTGTTTCCCCCTGGCAGGACCTCCCCTCTGCTGTCCTTCAGCCCCAGGGCTTACCAGGCTTTTCCTGTCTTTGTGCTTACTTCCTTGTCCAAGAAGACAGAGAGAAAAAATAGTGGGGTTTCCACCCATTCACACCTTCCTGACTGAAAGGGGTTTTTCCTCCCTTGGGGCTGAGGTACCTGTACACAGGTCACCTGCAGCCAAAGAATGGTCGGGGACGGGGCCACTGGAAAGCAGAGAATAGAGGCCAGGCTGCAGTGAAAGCTTGAGGATCTGGCTCATCATCGGAAAGCAAGCCACCTTATTCCTTCCCCAAGCCAGGACTGGATGGCCAGCACCCCTCCCCCATGCTGGTTCCATGTATTGGGCTCTAGTTAGTCCAGGCTGGGAACAGCAGGAGCAGAAAGGACAGTTGCCTGCCACTCTGGTGGTACACCACCTATTGATCTCTTTTGTCACTTATCAGCCAGAATTAGATTTTCAGAGGCATCGGTCTACATTTTCTGCAGGCATCAAAGCCACATTTGGGGTGAGGTAGGTAACCAGGCTCTTATTCAGAAGCACAGGGAGCCTAGAAGTCCCAGCCGGTAAGGCATGAAACTGAGAACCTGGATTGAATAAAGAAAAGAGGAAGTTACTGCATGTCTGGCCAGGAACCATGTGGTTTGTGTGGGGAAAGAGGAAAAGGGTGGATGATTGGGCAAGGATAAGTTCAGTGCTGTGCTGCTCTGGGGCTCTCTGCAGCTCCTTTGCTGAGACAGCTGATTTTTGTCTTCATAGAGTGAGCAGCCTCCTGGGCTAAGCTAGTGAGTGACACCAGAGGAGCTGTCTTTGTGTCTGGAGCACAGGCTGAGGATCTGTATTGGAAAGTCTAAAATGCCCAGCTCTCCAAAGTCAGAAACCCTCAGCATCAATATGATGCTACAGTCAACCTCATTAGAGGGTTCGAGTCAACCACAGACACACAAAAGTACTGTATAAAGTTACTTTGGGGTATGTGAATAAGGCACATGTGGAAGATGCACATAATCCAAAGCATGAAGTATCTCAGATCAGCCACAGGCAGCCTGTATTAGACAATCTTAGGTGGAGATTCAAGGAAAGACTTCTGAGAGTGGAGTTTTGAGTCCAAGGTGTCGGGTGTTTGCATCCAGATGGTCACCATGCCGGTGACTCCTGCAGTGGAGAACAGTCTATCTCCATAAAGAAATTAGTATCTAGCCAGCCATAGTGGAGCACACCCATAGGCCAGCACTCCAGAAGATGAAGCAGGTGCTTTCCAGGCCAATCTAGGCTGCAGAGTGAGATCCTGTCTCAGCAACAATAAAAATTCTCAGTGTTTATACATGGCTATACTCTCTCATTATCCCTTTCTTCGTCCTCTTTTTTTTCTCTCAAAAAGCAAAGTTGGATGTGATGATACACATTTATATTCTCTGTGGGACAAGAGGATGGTCAGTTTGAGGCCAGCCTGAGCTACCTACTAAGCTGTAGGACCGCCTTGACTAAAACATGAAATCTTACCTTGAAACAAAAACAGACAACCAAGAAACAACCAAAAACCAAGGGCTGGAAATGTAGCTCAGTTGATAGAGTGCTTGCCTAGTATGTTCAAAACCCTGGGTTCAGCTCCCAGTACCACATAAACTGGGGATGATGGAATACAACTGTAACCAGAACATTCCAGAGCTGGAGACAGTAAGATCAAAAGTTCAAAGTCATCCTGGGCTGCATAGAGAGTTTAAGTCTATCCTGGGATAAATGAAATTCTATCTCAAAAAAGAAGTTTTTATTGCAAGAATGATTCTTGATGGATTAAAATACCCTCCAAAGGACTGTGCTCAGTTCCCATCAGTGAATTCCCACCTGCACGTCGACCATGGCTATCAGGGTTCTCCTCACTGTGGATTTTCATGCTGAGTTCCCTTCAAACACCTAGGATTAGCAAGCTGCTGAGTGCTTCTAGCTCTTAAACAGGCCTCCTTGGTCGCTCCCTACATCATCATCCCTACATACGTCGATCCCTACAGCAACCTACAAAGGCAGCCAGGTTTCCCACGGGCTGTGATCATCTTACTGCTCCCCTTTTTAGTTTAGTTTCATTTTCATTTAACATAAACATTTCCCCTGAATGCCCCACTGTTGTCATCACTCTCATATTTCAACAAAGTGCCAGAATTAATGTAACAAAATTTACATAATGTTTTCAGTGCACGGCTTTGCTGTATGCTTATGTTATTGCCCTAGGATAGACTGAACAGGCAGATGTGATGACATGAGGGGGATCAGAGGATACCAGTGACCTGCAGAAGGCACCCATATAGAACACTGTCAGCTTGAGATTTCTGCATGTGGAGGGGCAGGTTTGCAGCTAGCTAGGGGGTTCAGCAAGAGAGAGAGGTAGGAGAGGAAGTCAGCCCTGAAGATGTAGGGTGCTGATGAAGGTTCAGGAGTGCTCACGTACCCTCCTGAGGTTGCTTCTGAATACTGGCAGCATCTCTCTCTACCTTTGTCCCTGGAGAGCTGTGTGGGCAGCTTTGACCGAGATGACAGGTGTCCTGAGTAGGCGGAGATGGACATTAGTGGCCTTTCTGCAGAGGACTTTAGGCAGGCTGCCAGGGCTTCCTGCCTCCGGGGTAGTAGCTTGATCTCTCCTCCCACGGGACACATGTCCTCTACACATGCACAGCTTTGTGCTTGACCCTCTCCTGAGCCAGCAGAGCACTGGACCTAAAGAGAATGAACCATTGTT
Organism: Onychomys torridus; assembly: GCF_903995425.1. Taxonomy (NCBI): domain Eukaryota; kingdom Metazoa; phylum Chordata; class Mammalia; order Rodentia; family Cricetidae; genus Onychomys; species Onychomys torridus. The sequence goes on from NC_050447.1 coordinate 48,162,740, forward strand.
TGTTCCCATCGTGACCTCCAGGGGGATTTCAGGAAAGGCACACTTTCATATCCCGTGGGAACCTGTCTCCATCTGGGGATGGCCAGCTCTTTTTTCCATACCAAAAGGCACACACTGTTCATGTATTTTGCCAAATTACCAAAAAGGATGAAGAGTCAAGCCAAGCCAGTGTACAAATTGCATCAAGATGTGTCAATTGTTGGTTGGTTCTGTTAAAGAACTGCAGCTCAGCCAGGTGGTAGTGGTGCATGCTTTTAATCCCAGCATTTGGGAGGCAGAGGCAGGTGGGTCTCTGTGAGTTCGAAGACAGCCTGGTCTACAGAGCAAGTTCCAAGACAGCCAAGGGCTACACAGAGAAACCCTGTCTCGAAAAACAAAACAAACAAACAAACCTGCAGCTGGCCAAGCTTGGTGGCACACACTTTAAATCCCTGCACTCAGAGACAGGCAGATCTCAGTGAGTGCAAGGCCAGCCTGGTCTACAGAGCAAGTTCCAGGTCATCTACAGATACATGGTGAGAGACCCTATTCACAGAAGGACAGTGACTGACATTGAGCTGGAGCATGTGGTGAGTGTGGAGACAGTGGAGTTGGGGGATGGTGAAGGTCATGGACAACAGTGGACTTGCCTGAAATAACTGAACCATCACCTCTGAGTGTGGCTTGAGTTTTGAGTGGCGCACAGAAGCCCAGGGCTCGGACTCGGAGTTGTTGCTTGTCATCCCAAGTCTTGTCCTCCCTCCATGGCAACTTGGGCTGCTAGCCTCTTCTGGATGTTGGCTATGGGAAGGAGTTTGTTCTGGAACCCTCTGTGGTAGCCAAATCAAGGAAGAAGGAGGAGGGAGCCTATCTCTGCCATGCCATGCTCCCAGCCTGTGGCACAAAGCCTGGCTCATCTAGGCATGGGCAATACTATTGCTTTAACCATCTGGATTAGGGACAGACAGTCAGTTCTCTCTTTTTCTCATGGCCTTGGAAACATGTTAGCCATCTCATTCTTCCCAGAGATGATAAATTTGGTACCCCTTTGCATGTAACATTATAGGTGAAATTATTAAGGCCATTCCACATAGTTAAAAGGGAGGTTTATTTTGTGGGGTAACTTACAAATGAAGGGGTAGGTTGCAGGGTCTGGCAAAGGTATAGCGCAGTCCAGCGGTGTTCTCTGGAGAACTCTGCTCGGTCCACCTCTAGCGTCCCGCGTCCCGGAACCAAGAGAGCCACCTCCTCCTGCTCCTCGGTCTTCCGCTCCTTCCTCAGCCCCGCCTTGTGGGCGTGATCATTACTGAAGCCTCAATGGGGGTAGGAACTTCCAGGCCAATGCTGGGATGGCTACCCACTACATCTCCCCCTTTTGTCTAAATAAGAAAGTTGTAACCTAATACAAGACTATACAGAAAGAGATGGTTATCAAATATTGTCCAGGAGTAATGAGGGATAATGACTTAGATAAGTTGGAATTACAATAAGTGCAAACAATATCAAGCAAAAAACACATAGTAAAATCCAGGGAAGTCTAGAGCGTGGGTAGGTGGCATGTCGGTAGAGCATGGGACTCTTAATCCCAGGGTCGTGGGTTCGTGCCCCACGTTGGGCGCCAGATATAGGTGAAATTATTAAGGCCACTCCATGTAGTTAAAAGGGAGGTTTATTTTGTGGGGTAACTTACAAATGAAGGGGTAGGTTGCAGGGTCTGGCAAAGGTATAGGGTAGTCCGGCGGTGTTCTCTGGAGAACTCTGCTCGGTCCACCTCTAGCGTCCTGCGTCCCGGAACCAAGAGAGCCACCTCCTCCTGCTCCTCGGTCTTCCGCTCCTTCCTCTGCCCCGCCTTGTGGGCGTGATCATTACTGAAGCCTCAATGGGGGTAGGAACTTCCAGGCCAATGCTGGGATGGCTACCCACTACATAACATGATGAGGGTTGCAGCAGAGAAAAGCTAGGTTGAGTTTTACAGACATCTCAGAGGGAAACAACAGGAGTCCCTCCATGTTAAAACATTCTGTTTGGCTTTCTAGGCAAGAAGATTCTCTATGTTCAAGGCCATACTGGTCAGTGGGCCTTACCTTGTTGGAACCCTAACAGTCTAGTGCCTCCTACCCAACCCCTCACAGATGGAAGGGCTATGGTCCCATCTCCAATTAGCTGTCCCCAACCATGAATTCCCTCCACTTCCTCTCCAATGTTCCTTGACGTGATCTAGACATGGCAGCTCAGCATGGTTTAATTTCATGCCTTTGGATACCAGGAAGATTCTCAGCAGCTCTCTGCTTTCTCTTTTCATCTTTATTTAAAAGATGTATTCATTTATGTGCTTTATGGATATGGATGTATTGTCTGCATGTACATTTGCATACCTGAAAAGGACATTGGATCCCATGGGACTATAGTTAATGAAGGTTGTGAGCTACCATGTGGGTGCTGGAAATTGAACTCAGAACCTCTGGAAGAGCAGCCTGTGCTCTTAAGTGATGAGCCATCCCTCCAGTACCCTCTTTTCATCATGTTTAAAGTCTTGCAAATGCATCAAATTAAATGACTTTGCAAATCTATTCTATATACATAGATGACTTCAGGGTTGCTTTGAACTTGGAGGTGATGTTAACAGTATGAGCAGATAGCCAAAATCTAGGGCTATGGCTACTCACAGTATTGCTGTGGAAAAGGAAGCTGACCACTGCTTCCAAGGTGCAGAATTGCAGAGTATTCTCAGCGTTCTAATCTGCACAAACACAAACAACATTGTTACTTGGCTTTAGATCAGACATTTGTCGGGGCATCTCAAGATCACTCTAGCTTGTGTGGTTGCTGCCCTGACACGTGGATTCATAGTAAGTATGTCATCACCCTTTGAGTACCTTTCAGTGTGGTATTTCCTCATGGGAAGGCACAGGCCCTGGCTGTTCTGTCCTTGTAGCTGACCACATGGGTGTATTCACTTTGCAAGGACTCTATCAGCAGTGTGGTTAGGGTTTATATGCTTTGTTTATTTTTGCTTCAGAAAACGAGGGACTACTCTTGTCATCACACAGTGACAACCACATCATGATGAGTCTGTGGTGATGGGAACAGTAAAGGACACATCTGTTTCATAGGTCCTTTGTAAAAGAATGAGATATGAGCCAGGCGGTGGTGGCACATACCTGTAATCCAAGCACTCGGGAGGCAGAGGCAGATGGATCTCTGTGAGTTCAAGGTCAACCTGGGCTATAGAGTGAGTTCCAGGAAAGGTACAAAGCTACACAGAGAAACCCTCTCTTGAAAAACCATATATATATATATATATATATATATATTTAGTGTCAGGCCACTTTTTCTTTCTATCATGAGTTTGTTACCTATGTTCTAAGCCTGGTGTGCTGTTTCCACAGTAACGGCCCTGGCCTACATGTGGACAGCATGTTCAGACCATCTGCTGCCCTTCCTAGATCTTGCCACTCCTCCTTTGTGTTCACAGAACATCCTGAGTGTGACTTCTTCCTAGATTCTGCCCGAACCCCCATGGGTCCTCTCCTCCTGTTCCTCCTTCCTTGCCTGAAATGAAAAGGCACTCTGCATGTGACCCACTAGTGGTCAGCTCTGGTCTCCTGGCCAGCTGTGGTCACAGTTCCATGCTGACCTTAACTGGTCCCTGAAAACAGCTCTAGCTGCTCTGCACTCTAGACTTGCCTGCTCCCCCTCTCCTCAAATGTTGTTAGCTCTTATATTGGTCCCACACTCTGACTGGTCTTGTACATGCTTCTGGCTCATGACCCTTACCTGCTTCTGGATCTTCCCTGGAGGAGCTACAGCCATGTTTCTCTTCTAGCCTTGCACTCAGGGGGCCAGGCTGTGCTGCAGTGGGTGGCATGTTAGTCCTCAGTTCAGGTCCAGGACCTGAATGAAGACCCAAACTGTCTTACCCCCACATAACCAGTGGTATGGTGCAATCCCCTCTCACAAGGCTACTTCTTAGCACTCCCAAACACAGTCTTGAGTTTTCAGTGTCAACCAAGACCACAACACAGTGGCTCAGGGGCCACTCTGCAGTGGTAATGCTTGGTAACCCTGTTTTGGCCCACCGATGTGCAGTGTCACAGCCTAGATGTTGCTGTCTTTCTGTCTCCCCTTACCACAAAGTGAGCCAGCCTATTGATGTTATTCATGGTCTCCCCTGAGAATCTTTTGTCAGAGTGTGCCCCTGGCCTCTCCTCAGCTACCCTTCCCCAAAGCCCTTTGTCTCTTCTTGGTGACAGCCTCTTTGTCCTGCTGCCCCCTTAGATCATTGAGTTATCCCCATTACCAGCAGTGTGCCTTTGGAAGCTGGGGCTGAGGTGGAGATGCTGAGCATTGCTTGCTCTACCCTCCGCCACATAGGAATGTCCCCTGCAGATGTGTAAGGTGCTGTTGATGTCTGGGGACATAGCCAAACTTCCACTTTCACAGCCTCACGGCAGCTCCTTCCCTGACAACTACAGCACTACTCCTGTTTTGGCTACCACTTATTGTGCTGGCACTGGAAACCCTCTTAGAACTCCAGCAAGAGACATCTGGCACATGATGGGAGGCTTACAAAATGCCATGCATGTCTTCACCTAGCGGCAGTCTCCAGCCAGCCAGATCCCCATTCCAAAGGCACAGGATTGGGTGCCTGCTGCTTTCTAGACTCATTTAAAGGAACATTTGGTCTCTGCCTTGTTAGAGACTTTGTCATTGGGACAACCAGTGTCTTTTCGTGGGGAAGAGGGAAGGGAGGCCCAGCAGGTGCTTAAGGAAAGTGATGGCAGATGCATCTGGCTGGACAAAAGGAGTCTCACAGCATGTGTTGCCTTTGGTTTGGCTACCAAGAAACTCAATTCATCCCATAGCTTAAGGGCTATAATGGGTTTATGTGATTCTATAAGTCTATAAATTGCTCTGGAGCCATATTAACTGAGTATAAATCTATAAGCAGCTACCTGTGCACTCTGCTGTCTGAAATGACATTGGTAATGTTCCCTAAGGCCTTACATTCATTGGAACAACTACTGTTTGCTAGCCCAGCTAGCTACCACTTCCCTCCTCAACTAGCCATAAGTCCCTTCCCGGTTGCATAGTCACTTACTCTCAGTGAGGAGCAGATTGGTTGGTCAGGAGTTTTGGGGTTAATCTCATCACCTTGGCAGAGTTGAGGGTCCTCTTTTGGTCTCAGGGTAGGTGGCCTGCTTTCAGACTTCTTGGGTGGCCGCCACCTGGTTGGAGTAGTATGCACCCGGGCTTTGTCAGGGACTTTGCCAGACACTGTCACAGCCTTCTGGGGTTCTTGTTAGGTCAGGAAGGATGTAAGGGGGAGCTGTAAGAGTATATGTTCAGAAAGCACAGGCAGTCACAGGAAGCACTGTAAACAGCAGGCTGGGTGTGAGGGTGGGCTGAGGACTGTGAGCCTTGTGGTCCTTTGTGCTTCTTTCCTCCACTGTGCTTGCAGTGGTCACTCTGTGCAGGGTATCTCAACCGCTTTCCCTGCCTGTGATAAAACAGCTGACGAAAGGGACAATGCAGAAGGACTTACTGCAGTTCACGGTTCCAGTGTTGTTCAAGGTTCCAGTGCCATTCACGGTTCCAGGTTCCAGTCCATCACACTGGGGAACCCAAGGCAACAAGAATTTGAGGCACCTAACAGACAGAAATGAATGCTGGTACTCAGCTCATGTCCTTCTTTTTATTCAGTCTGGGACCTCAGCTCCACACTGAGAGTGGGCCTTCTCCTTTCTCTTCATCTAATCAAGAAGATCCCTCACAGATCTTGCCAGAGGCTAGCCTAATCTAGATAATATGTCACAGGTTTACCAAAGGCCTATCTCATGGGTGATTCTATGTCCTGGGAAGTTGACAATATAAATCATCACACTAGGTAATATATTAAGCACCTGTGAAGGACTCTTGCGTTTCTGTCCCAGAGACCAGAATTCTAAGCCAGGAGGCTACTCTGCAGGATTCTCACATTTGCCCCCAGATCCACATAGTCAGTTCCCAACCAAGCACCATTCAGGACACCAGAGAACACTTTGGACAGGGCCTCTGGTGTGTTTGCAGCTGTCGTGAGAGAAACAGCCACTAGCCAGAGGCAGAAGATTCCGTTGTCTTCTAGTGTTGAAAAGGGACAGATGACAGCATGCTGCAGGCCAGAAGGACTACGCAGAGGGAGAGGGTGAATTGCCTTCCTGCTTCCCAGCCCCACTGTAGCATGTTTGAGGAAGGGACTGAAGTCTTCAGACTCTCCAGAGCTTGATGGCCAATAGGAGGAAGCAGCTTTAACAGGCCATTATAGAAGCCTGTTAGATCCCAGAGCAAGTCAGAAAGGGATTTGTGATGGTTCCTGCTGGGTATGGGCCAGTCAAACCTTAACTTCCACACTGCCTTCGGGTCTCAGTAGCTTTTTTTTCTGGTACCCCGAAGCTACGAGAAACACCCAGATGTCTATACCTGACAGGTACTTAAGTCCTAACAACATTTGTCTTCCTTATTGCTACTGGAACAAACGACTGTGTGCTTAGTGGCTTTAAACAGCTCACATTTACTGCTTTACTCCTGTGGAGTTCTCAGTTGGCTCATTGGGATAGTCAAGGTGCTGGCAAGGTTCCTTCTCAAGACTGCAGGGAAAGTATGTTTTCAGCTTCTGCAGTTTCCCACAGCATCTGCCCACACTCCTTGGCTTTCTCTATCATCAAACCCAGCAACCTAGTGTCGTCATCTCCTTTTCTGACTCTGACCCCCCTTATTCCTAAGGCCTCTGGTGATGACATCAGGCTACCTGCCTAACCTAGGACAATGCTGCAGCCTTGCCAGGCCCCTCTAGCCTCCACTCTTGGCAGTTTTTGGACAAAAGATAAAGCAGATACATGCAAATGTGGTGCTGTGTGTCCTGTTCATGCAAGGGCTGGGTTACAGGGAGACCAGAACATGCTTGTACACACATGTACACTGCATGCACACATACCCTTTTGGCCCAAAGTTACCTTCTAGGGAAGTCCCAGCCTTCTCATTCTGTTGTTGTACTGGGAAAATCAGTTTGAGCAAAGCTCAGGGGATGTGGCTAAGTGCAATAGCAGGCAGTCTTGCCATAGTTCCTCCTGAAGCCTGGCTAGGAAGGGCTGACACAAAGGTAGGGCTGGGAGGAACCCAGGGAGGAAGTCAGGGTGCCTTCCCTACCCTCAGAATGCTGATGCCACAGCTGCCTCCCAGGGCCTGCCAGTTGGGCTCTCTCTCCCTAGTCTGTACCTTCCTCCCAGACTTCCTATGGCTCATTTAGGCCTTATATAGCCAGGAAAGCTTCCTGGTCTGCTTTTCCCATGAGCAGCTGCCCAGCAACTGCCAGGGCCTCCTAGGACATAATCACCTCAGGACCTGTGTGTGGTGCTGACTTCTGGGGACCAGGTCTCCTTCCAGACCTAACAGCACTGTTTGGGGCATTACCTGAGACCATCTCAGTAGTACTGTGTGTGTGTGTGTGTGTGTGTGTGTGTGTGTGTGTGTGTGTGTGTGTGTAATCAGAGGTCAATGTCAGATGTCTTTCTCATTTGTTCTGTGTCAGGTCCAAAGCAAACTCCATTTCCCCAAATTCTGGAGGTTAGACAAAAGACAAGCATTTCTCAGGAACTTGTGAAGCTGGTTCCCCTCTGCCAAAAGGAGCCATTTCCCTACCCCTGGCAGAAAGGACAGATGGCTGTGTGCGTTATCTGTTAGCATACCAATGCACATGCTGGCCTCCAGGCTCCCTCAGTATCACCCCAAAGTACCTGTTACACATTTCAGAGTTCATGCTGGCATCCTAGCTCTTCTCATTGCCTCCCCCACCTTAAGCTTCCCTTGTTGACAGGCTTCCCTCCCCCAGCTACTCATTCTCCTTCTAACCCTATTATGTTGGCTGTGCCCTCCCTCTCTTTGTCTCTTACCCCACCCCACCCCCACTCTCTCTATCACTCTGCTCGGCTCCTGCTTCTCTCATGGCCAAGTCCAGTCTGCTGGTCATGCTCAGTCTACTACTTAATCTCTGTTCTGGACTCTTCCAGGTGCCTCTAACTGTTCTCGCTCTCATATCTACAATAAAAACCTTCCCCTTAACCATATCACGAAGCAGTCATATCATCAGTTTATACATTCTGTGCCATATTTTTTGAAGTGGGACCCCTCACTGAGCCTGGAGCTGGCAGATTTGACCAGGCTGGCTGGTTGCTGGCCAGTGAACTATGGGATTGCTCCTGTTTGCTCCTCCTCGGTGTTGGGATTACAGGTGTTCATTGTTGCACATGGCTTGTTTGTGGTAACGTAGGTTCAGGGGATCAAATGTGGGGCCTTGTGCTTGTGTGGCTAGCACTTTGCCAACTGAGCTGTCGTCCCCCCCACCACCACCACCCTAGCTCTTGTACTTGGTGAGCCTGACAGGCAAACAGGCACTCTTGCTCTTGGCTGTGCCTCCAGATCCTCTCACAGTGGCTGATTCACAATCCCATCAATGTTTTGTGGCATGAAGGAATCTCAGCCAAGTGTGGAAGTCACAGTTATTTAGCAGCACCTTGACCATGAACCAAAAAGTGCAGAGAGACAGGTAGCTTTTCTGGAAACCTGAGGATGCGTGCACTGTGGAGCAGAGTCCTGAGACTGAAAGCCAGTATCTTTAACTGGTCACCACCAGGGCCTCTTGGAGCCTCCTCCAATAGATTGAAGTGTGATCTACAGATTTCGGGCTCACAAAGTGCTTTGAAATGAGTTTAAATCCACTGCCACTATTGAAAAATTGGAAGATTTCACATAGCAGATTACAGCATGCCTTGAAAACTCTAGAAACTCTGATACCACTGGACTTGTGCTTCTTAATGGGAGCCCCTAGCTGGCTCCAAGCAGGGATAGTGTCAGTTCTTTGTCCTCAGGCAATCCCAGGCCTCCCCTGGAGGTTATCATGAAAGCTACAGTGACCTTGTCTCCCTGGAAGCCTATAGCTGTGTTGTCTTCCTGAGGAGCAGAATGGGAGCTGATGTCCAGGCCCTTCTGATACACACCGCCTCATCCTGATTCTGCACGTAGGGTTGGCCAGCAAGCCTGTTCTTCTGTGGGAGATGAGACCATCCTAGGGACAACTGACACGTTGTCATGCACAAGGCTAAGGACCAGCATCTGCCCCCTCTGCTTCCTCTCACTTTGTCCCTAGTCTGTGATTTTTGTTACTGTCTGTGGTGGTGTGAATAGAAATGGTCCCCATACTCTCAGAGTGAATGGCACTATTTAAAGGGATTAGGAGATATAACATAGTTGGAATAGGTGTGGCCTTGTTGGAGTAGGTGTGGAGTAGGGTTAGGCCTTCCTGGAGGAAGTATGTTATTGAGGGAGGGCTTTGAGGTTTCAAATGCTCAAGCCAGGCCATGTGTCTCTCTCTTTAAGCCCCAATTAAATGTTTTCCTTTGTAAGAGTTGCCATGGTCATGGTGTTTCTTCACAGTAATAGAACAATGACAAAGATGCCATCCTGAACCCATAGAGGCAGAGTTAGCTCTGTGCTTCTGGGAAAGGGTGACTTATTTACCTCGCCACCCCACGAGCCCCAGATTGGATCAGAAGTGGCCTTTAATAGGTCAGTCTTGTCTCATGCCTCCTATGCTGGCAGGCCCATGTGACTCTTCTGTTCTCTTAGACTGGCTTCTTTGGTTCATGGGTCACTGGTATGAAAATGGGCTGAAGAGGGGACCTGGACTCAGTGCCATCCTATAACCATTACTGTATAGCATGTCTCCAGCCCACTGTCATCTGATTTATATTCATCCCTATGTTCCCAGTGCCCCCGCAGGGATGGTGCACAGTAGGACACTTCCCGTAACCATTGACACTGTCCTCACTCTTTAGTCACTGAATGCTATGACGTCCATGTCACTTCTTCACTCACTGTATGTAGATGCCTGTCTGCCAGGGTCACAGATACTATTGTAGTGACATTTTTTCCTGTGTAACTGTTTTTCTTAGAATAAAGGCAATGCATTCAAATTCTTGAATGGGAGGAGTGGTAGACGTGAAATCTCTGAAGTTGCATCTGCCCTTCTTGCCAGGGGTCTGGAGGTCAGTCTTACTAGAACTAGGGTGATACCCGGAACCCACTCTGTAGCCCAGGCTGGCCCCGAACTCAGAGATCCGCCTGCCTCTGCCTCCCGAGTGCTGGGAGTAAAGGCATGCTGGATTATAGTTTTAAAATTTTTATAACTGGGTACATAAATGTTCTAATTTGTGTGTTTTAATTTTTTTTTCTTTGAGACAGGGACAAATGTAGTGGCCTCAAACTCACATTGTAGCTGAGGATGGCCTTTAACTCTGGATCTTCCTGTCTTTATCTGGGATTGCAGGCCTGAGCCACCACACCTAGAAATTTTGCTTTTTCTTTGTGGTGATTAGCATGGATTGAGGCTTGTCCAAGCATTCAGTGGCTGTGCTCCCTCTTGCATGTTCTCTTGAGTGATTTGTGTATTAATGAGAATCAAGGTTTAGTGAGAGCTGCGTGAATCTATAATATGGTAGGATTAACAGTGTCCCTGTGCTAGTCACTGCAAATGCTTCCCTTGTATGTTTTTCACTGGTAGCCACAAGCAGGTGGCCATGTGTGTGGCTTTCTGTTCTTTGGAGAGTAGGAATGTGGTTCCACATGGCCCCTTGACATCTAACTCAGTCTTGCTGTCTCATATTAGGAGACCTTCCCAGAAAGCAGGGCCATGGGCAGCAGACGAGATCCCAGTGCCCCTCTTTATCCCATCCTCTCTGAGCTGCCACTCACTGCCCTCTCACCTTGTGAGCCCTTGCCACTGTCTTGGCTTAGACAGGATATTAGAGCCAAGTTTTGTGAGTCTCCTCTGCACTGATTCAGGCTTTATGGGCTCTACTGCACGTGTACCACTGCCCCTGTGCATGTGTGCATGAGGATGGTGGCCAGAGCCAGCTGTTCCATCTTTCTGACTCAGAGAATCTAAAAATACCTTGTGCTGGGTGATTGGAGGGAATCTATGATCAACCTGTGAGTGTTCTGCTCTCAGGAGTCAACATGTGTGGGTTTGAACTGCATCTCCCCCAGAAGATGCAATCATCTCAGCAGTACAGATGGCAGCCCTGTCCCTGCATAGCCTCCCAGGTGTCTTGTCTGATAAGCCTGAGGCAGGATGAGGATGCTTCCTCCACCACTAAGCATGGCTGTCCCAGGCCTTCGCGATTCGGCTGCTGACCCTCAGTACTGGTAGGAAGGACTTCCAGAACACCAAATACATCCTGAGCCAATGCCAGAAACAAGGTTCTCATGCTCTCTCAGCTCCATGACTATGTTCCCAGTGAGGTATGCTCATTCATGCACCAGATGCTCAGTGAGAGTCTGCACTGGCTCATACATGAGTCTAGATGAAAGGCTAGTGCCAGGTCAGCAGGGACCATAATTGATTTTGAATTGCTGTGGAGTGAAGCCTCTCAGAAGATGGGCACGTGACCTGGCCTGGAGGGTGAACAGGATTCTGCAGTGGGGCTAGGGAGGGAGGGAGAGAAAGAAAGAGAGAGGCAAAGGAGAAGGGAAAGGAGGAAGAAGAACTCCAGGCTTCATGATCAGAGCATGGGAGGTGACTTCCCATTGATATCCAGGTAGCTGCAGCCCAGGAGGAGGGGAAGAACAGGGTAGAACCACAGAGACTGAGAAGAGCAAGAGGCCTGGGCAGGCTCTGGGTTTAGAGGGAAGACTGAAGAGAAAAGGACTCTGCAGATGAGGGGCCTGTGCTGCTTAGCAGGGTGCCACTTACACAGCTACTGAGGACAAAGAGCCAGCTGGAGCATTGTGCTGGTCGGTGTTTGCTGCCAGTGAAAATGAGGGGCATTATGCTCTGGTGATGGCTCTGGTTTGGCTGGCTGGAGCATGTGGAGTTGTAGTATGCTGCTTACTGGGAGGGGTCCTGATGCTGGTGTCCCTGAGCACCTATGGCCTGCTACCACATGGCAGCAAAGTGCACATAGGAAACAGACACTGACTGGTGGCATCCCAGATTCTGTAGGTACAGAGATTATCGTCAGTGCAGGAAAAATGTGACTCATTTTTTCCTCAGGTTGATTTGTGATCAGTGACTTTCCTTGGGGGACTGGCCTTCTCATAGTGACAGTGTTTATGTCTGTTTCCACTCCAGATGCCATAGGGCCTCGGAGCTGCTAGAGACTCAGCCTTGGTGGTAGCCAGAGGCTCCCAACATACTTGTGCGTGCTTCCAGCTTCAGGAAACTGCTCAGGCTGTGCCCATCCTGTTTGGCAGCCCAGTCACCATGGAGGCCCCAGAAGTCCCTGTGGGCTCCCTGATTGACTTTGGGACTGAACCACCTACGTCCCCTCCCCTGGAGGCAGCATCTTCAATACTCCAGGACCCAGATGGCTCCCTGGGTGATGGTGCATCTGAAAGTGAGACCACTGAGTCTGCAGACAGTGAGAATGACATGGGCGAGTCACCCTCACACCCATCCTGGGACCAAGACCGCCGCTCTTCCTCCAATGAGTCCTTCTCCTCCAATCAGAGTGCTGACTCAGCCCCAGATGAGGAGACCCTGGCACTTCGAGAATTTATGCGTAGCTACGTAGAGAAGATTTTCTCTGGAGGGTAGGTCCTCTGTGGGAAGGAGGGTAGGTCCTCTGTGGGAAGGAGGGTAGGTCCTCTGTGGGAAGGAGGGTAGGCCCTCTTTGAGAAGGAAGGTAAGCCCTCTTTGGGTTGGGTGTTAAACCTTCTTTGGAATTGGAGGGTAGACCTTCTAAGGACATTAGCCTGCTGTCAGGTCCCAGGGACCTGCTTCCTACTGTAGGCTACAGTGGCCATCCCAGGCTACCTATAAAGTCATATTGGGGGTTTTTAAAGAGTTCCCAGCCCTGTGAGGGGTTGAAGATTTAGCTCAGTGGTAGAGTGCTTACCTCACAAGCACGTGGCCCTGGGTTCAGTCCTCAGCTCTGGAGGAGAAAAAAGATAAAGATTTCCCAGTCCTGGACTCCACCCCGGACCAACTAATACCTGTTCCCTGGAGCAGCATGCCATGTATCTACAGGCTGTTTGTGACTGTCTGGGGGCAGCATATTGACAACTCTTAATTGGGATGTCAGGACCAAGAGTGGCCACAGAAGGAGTGGTCCTTAGCCTGGCCAGGCCTATGTTCCCTGCTTGTCCTGGTCAGCACTGGAATACAGACTCAGTTCATCTGTTTCCCCTAAGTTTTCTCACTTTTAGTGAGTGGTTCTGCCTAGGCCTCATAGGATCAAGGAAGCAGATAAGAGACTGTCTTCCATGGTGTCTTCAGTAGCCTGTATGGTATGGGCTGTGCCCTTATTGCCACAGAGGCAGAGGATGCAGTAGAGAAACAAATGGTAAGCTCTGTTAGCTATTGACATGTCATTTCAGAATTTCTCTGTGTATTCTTTTTCCTGAGGGTATTGAGGATTATCTTAGTTACTTTTCTATTGTTGTGGAGACACCATAACCAAGGCAACTTATAAAAGAAAACATTTATTTAGGACTTACAATTTCGGAGGATGAATCCAGACAGTCATGGTGGAGAGCATGACAGCAGACAGACAGACATGGCACTAGATCAGTAGCTGATCATTTATATCTTGACTCATAAGACAGAGAGAGGTAACTGGGAATGGTGTGGGCTTTTGAATCTCAAAGCCCACCCCTAGTGACACACCTCCTCCATCAAGGGCATGCCTCTAATTCTTCCCAAACAGTGCCACCAGCTGGGGACCAAACATTTAAATATATTAACTACAGAGGCCATTCTCATTCAGACCTCCACAGGGATAGAATTTCCAAGCCTCATCCATGCTAGGCAAGTGTCTTATTATTGAGCTACTCCCATAGCCCCTCTGCATTCTTAAATGTATGTGTATAAGTGTGTGTGTGTGTGTGTGTGTGTGTGTGTGTGTGTGTGTGTGTGTGTGTGTGTTTGGCTCTGGTCTGTATAGTTATACCTGTGTGTGGAGGTGTGCATGCCTGTGAGTATGCAGAGGACAGAAGGTGATGTCTGGTATCTCCCTTATTCTCTCTTCACCTTTTTGAGAGAGGGTCTCTTCTGAACCTGAGGCTCCTTGGTTTGGCTAGTCTGGCTGGCTAGTGAGCCCTCAAGATGCTCCTGTCCCTGCCCCCAGCACTGGAGTTACAGGTGTGTGCTAGCATGTCTAGCTTTTATGTGGGCGCTGGGATCTAAACTCAGGTTCTCTGCTTACCAGCTGTACCACTTCCGCAGCCCTGCTCTCTGCATTTTAAACTCTGGTCTCGGTGGGGTTGCTGCCTCCACTCTGCACCCCCAGCTCCACTGATACTAGTCTTACTTTGTTGTTGCTTTGTCCTCCCAGCCACTGGGCATGTCCAGAGAAGCTTCTCCAGCTGTCTCAGAGCCTTGCTGGTCAGGACGCTGCACTTATTCCTCCTGTAACTAAATTCAGAGTGATAAAGGCAACAGAATCTGGTCACCCAGCCTCCTGGTGGAGTCTACAGGCAGCTGATTCCTAAGTAACTGTTTCCTTGAAGTCTCTTCCTGGAACTTATCTGTCATAGAATAATTTTCAGGAATCAGTTCTCACTTTCCACCTTGTTAAGGCAGGGTCTCTCTTGTTATACCACTGCATGGCTCACTATAGACTAGCTGGCCCAGCAGATCCAGCTTTTTACATGGGTTTCCAGAATCAAACTCAAGTCATTGTGCTTGCCATCTCCTGACTCTATTGTGGTTCTTGAAGGAATAGAATAGAGGAACCAACAACAGAGGCCTAGGAAGCAGATGTCTGGGGCTAGAATCTGGCCTGAGCAGGGAATGTCTGGGTGGCACCCTTAGCTCTGCCTCCATGTCTCTGTTAAGTGGTGCCTCAGCTGGGACAGGGTGGTAGGTGGCAGCCCAGAATCACGGGGTCCCAGGTCTAGTCACTGATGTGTTAGCAGCTACAGCAGCTTGCCAGGGGTTAGGTTCTTCATGGACCAGCACATGAACATCTCCTGAGTTGGTGGAAATGCAGGGCTTCAAACACTGTAGCTCCACTGGGTGTGCACCTGGATTCTATCAAGCCTATCTTGTGGAGATAGTCTACTCACAGCTATGGTCTTGGGGTTCATAGTGTGATGGTCCACTCTCATTAAAACCAATACAAATTAAAAGCAAAACAAATGTCTACCTGTTAGGCTATGGCTGTGGCTCATCTGGCAAAGTGCTTGCCCAGTGTGCATGAGGCCCTGGTTTAATCCCAAGCAGTGCATAAACTAAGCATGGTGGCATATACTTGTGATTCCAGCACTTGGGAGATGGGGGCAGAGGATGAAGAGGTCAAGGTCATCCTTGGCCATATAGCAAGTTTGAGACAAGACTCAAATAGAGACCATTATCTGAAAATATATATAATGTATATTGTATATTTATAATATTTTAGATGATATGTCTTATATTGTAATTCATACATTATATTAATATATAACCAATTAATCAATAGATAATATATTCATATTTATATGTGTTTTTATATGATTAATAATATTATTATTGTCTGTTGACAAACCCATAAGTACAAATTATATACGCCAGCCAATCCTCAGCCTTCTGTTTCATTTTCTTCTTTAAATTTGAGGAAAATGTTTGCTATTCACAGGGAGGACTTGGACCAGGAAGAGAAAGCCAAGTTTGGGGAATACTGCAGTGGTGAAGATGGGAAAGGCCGTGAGTGGTTCGCACGGTTTGTGAGTGCACAGGTGAGTGCAAGGTGGGCAAAAAGGACCAACAACCTACCTGCTCAGTGCCACTATGGTGAGGAGAGTGGAGGACATAAGCCGTGGAATGAAGTCAAAGACACCTGAGGCAGGCTATAAAGGCCTACCCCCTGGTTGGAAGCTCTACTTTGGAAGGAATAAGGACTATGGCAAGCTTGGAAAGTCTCCCCAAATTCTTTTTCATAGGCGAGCATGTGGGCTCTGTCCATGCATATTTTTATTAAAAACCTGTAGTATTCAAATTTTGTAAAAGATAACATTTTCAAGGTTGTGAAAGGCAGGTAAAACCAAATGTATTGAGAAAGCTTGGGAAGATTCACAGCTTGCACATTCCCATTATAATAGGGATGTGTTCTTCATAGAGTTAGAAAATGCAGAAAAGAGTAATTAACAAACCCAGGAAGAGCCAGTTGCCATTGGGGTTTAGTCACTCCCCACTTCTCCACGGAGAAACTTTATGATCCTGCGAGAGCAGGAGAGCACCTTCTGGGCTCCAGTGCAGAGGGCCCCGGGAAGTGCCTGTGTCCTGCCCAGAGTCCTGGCAGAAGAGAAGATGCCATTGGGGCCCATCCAAGAGGCATGGAGACGTGCAGAGTGACAAGCCTCCAGCCTTGCTGAACTGCGGTATGTCACCAAGTCCTGCTGATTTGCCTGGTTCTTTCTGCACAGCGCTGCAAGTCCAAGTGTGTGTCTGAGCCAACCTTCTACCGCCTGGTGCAGTCCTTCGCAGTGGTGCTGTTTGAGTAAGTGGTGTCCTCCCCAAAGCCTCCTGCGGCTGTCCTTCACACTTTCCCACCATGATGAGCCAGCTGTGAGTAACGGCCACACCAGCTGTCGCCCACTCTTGGCTAGAATTCGTGACCAGCATCTTCTGGGAGCAGAATAGTGGGCTCCCTCCTGCCCTGATGGAGATGGGGTTGTTCTGTTTGCCCTTCTCCTTCACAGTGCAGAGTCTGTAGCTGGACTAGTATAATTTCCTCCTTTTAAAGCCTCTTCCTCTCCATTTATGTGCTAAGTTGAATGGCTGTGTGACTATCCCATTAATATTTGGTTGTAGTCTTTAGCATACCACAGTATAGTAAGACTGGTCCTTTGCATTTGTAAAATGCCACTCAGTATGTCACTTTCTTGTATACAGTAGTTTGTTTTGATTTTCAACAAGTGACATGAAGGGGCATGAGTATCTATCTACTGTGGTTCACAAGGGCTACCTCTGGACCAGGAGGATAGGGACAACAGTGGCCTGGGGTTTTACAATTTACATGTGTTCACACCCCACCAAACCCCTGAGTCTGAGCCTGGGACTGTCTAGTGGTTCATCTCCTAACAGCCCTCCAGGACATCTGAGCATGTATGTAAGGGACAACACATCCTGATGACTCCTGAGAATAGGAGCAATGGCAAAATGGTCTGGGTCACTGGTGTGGACCAAAGCTTGAGGTGACTCCAGGTCCTGGCCCTGCTGGGGTGCCCTAGGATGAGCTTTGGGCCTTGATTTGATCTTAATGTGAGAGAGCCCAGGCTGAGAGCCACAAACACCTTGCACCTGCAGTGGCTCCCCTGACTATGTGCTGGGTATTCCTGTCACTGCTGTGGCAGTGTCTGGCTCCCCTGACTGTGTGCTGTGTTCCTGTCACTGCTGTGGCAGTGTCTGGCTCCCCTGACTGTGTGCTGTGTTCCTGTCACTGCTGTGGCAGTGTCTGGCTCCCCTGACTGTGTGCTGGGTGTTCCTGTCACTGCTGTGGCAGTGTCTGGCTCCCCTGACTGTGTGCTGTGTTCCTGTCACTGCTGTGGCAGTGTCTGGCTCCCCTGACTGTGTGCTGGGTGTTCCTGTCACTGCTGTGGCAGTGTCTGGGACCTGAGGCTTCTGAAGCACCCTGGTCCTGCTTCATCAGCTTGCAGTGGTGCCTGGTTATGGCGCACACCTTTAATCCCAGAGGCAGGCAGATCTCTGAGTTCGAGGCCAGCCTGGTCTACAGAGCGAGTTCCAGGAGAGCCAGGGCTACACAGAGAAACCCTATTTCAAAAAACCAAAACAACAATAACAAAAACCAAACAAATAAACAACAAAACAGGCTTGCAGTGGGAGTCAGGTAGTGGGGCTCTAGCCAGCTAACCTTGCTCCCATCCCAGGTGCCACCAGATGGACGACTTTGGGCCTGCCAAGAACCTCATGACCATGTGCTTCACCTACTACCACCTGGGTGAGTAAGCCTGAGCAGAGCAGCGGCCCAGGAATGCAGTTGTGTGCTGGTAACACAACATGAGGGTTGGGGATTTAGCTCAGTGGTAGAGTGCTTGCTTAGCAAGCACAAGGCCCTGGGTTCGATTCTCAGCTCAAAAAAAAAAAAAAAAAAAAGTAAACAACATGAAGGGGCACTTCCATCATGACCAGTAGGCTTGCAGAGAGAGGGAGCTGATGTTGGGGACAGGACAAGCAGGCACGGCACTCCTAATGTGGAAGGAGACATGGGCTGTACTTGGGGTCAGGGCTGTCTGTATAGGGAAGGAAATGATAGAAGCAGGAGTGCTGCACGGGGTGGGGGGTGGGGGTGTCCAGGGTTTTTTTTTGCTCCAGCAAAGCGGGATTTAGAGCTGGCCTTCTAAGGGAGCAGCCTGGGATTATATATCCTGGGAAGAGACCAGGGTGGCTGGGGATGATTAAGCAAAGATACAGAGCTGGGAAGTCTCTTTTGATTCATTGAAACACCCAGTGTACAGGAGCTCCAAGGTGTCTCGTGCTGAGCCCTGTAGCATGCCAGCAGAGCCTGGTCCAGCTCCTATGGAAATCTGGGCATGGGTAATTGAGTAGTCCCCTCACACCCTTCTTGCTCAATATTGCTCCACTTCCCTCTGCGTGTGCTCCGGGTCTTCTGCTCCTCGAAACCCCAACTGGCCTGACTGCTATAGATCGTCAGCCTGGCTCTTCACAGCAGGCTTTGTGCTTGTTGGCTACCATCAAGTCAAATGGAAAGGTTCATTCTACTCACCTAGCCAGAGTCTGTGCAAAGATGTACACTTGGCCATTGGAGTTTCCTTGGTGGGGTTATTTCCACTCACTGCTCTAAGGAAGGATTCTGGGTTGCCCCACTCATCTCTCCCCATCCATCTTCTTCCCATATTTACCTGAGGAAGGCACATTCCAGATGCCTTTGAGACAAGGCTGAGTCTCTGCCCTGTACCCCACCCAGGGCAGCCTCTGCTCCTGTTGTTGCCACAGCCTCTCAGACCCGCTGTGTGGCTCTCAGTGTAGACTTCTCTTCTTTCCAGAGCCAGCTCCTTCAGGCCACTTCATAGTTTCTGCCCACTGCTCTGTGCAGTCTATGCTTATTGACCGTCTGGCCATCCTTGTCTGAGGAGCCTGCTAAGCCAGCTGCTTCTGACTGCCCTGTTGAGGAGACTAAGGACAGTGCCTTCTAGTCTGCAGTCCCTGGAAACCACCTTCAGGCACTCTCCCTCTCCTGCCCATGCTGCAAACAACTTCTTACTCCCTTCCTCCCCTCTTTCAAGGCAAACCACACCTGCTCCCTGCAGAGCCCAGGGAGAAGCCAGCTGGCAGCATTGACTCCTACCTGAAGTCAGCTAACAGCTGGCTGGCCGAGAAGAAGGACATTGCTGAGCGGCTGCTGAAGAACACAGAGAACATGAAGGGCTTCTTTGGGGGGCTGGAGACCAAGCTGAAAGGACCACTGGCCAAGAAAAATGAGTGAGTGTGGGATCAGGCCTAAGCTTGTGTGGAGATGAACTTTGGCTTGCCTAGTGTTGGCCCTGCAGCTGCTTTTGAGTCCTGCAGCTGCCAGCTCAGCATGACCCTGCATGACTCCCAGAGCTTCCCATGGTTTCCACGTGCTGCTTGCTTGCTGGCACACAGGGGTCCAGGAACCCTGTTTCTTAGGCTGACAGGCGCATATGGCTTTGTCATTTGGCAATAGGGAAATCACACACCCTGTCCCTCGTTCCTCCTGTCACTGTCATGCAAATTAATATGGGTGAGATCAGGAGGAAGGTCTTGGGTGCCATTGCCTCCAGAGAGGCTGCTCTGGTAGACAGTGAACTTGGTTTTGTTTTGTTCAAGACAGAGTCTTCATGTAGCTCTGGCCGTCCTGGAGCTTGCTATGTAGACCAGGCTGGCCTCAAGCTGGAAGAGAAATGCCTGACTCTGCCTCCCCAGTGCTGGGGATTCAAGTCAAGAGCCACCATGCCTGGCCCCAGAGGGCTCTTGAGATGGGAGCATTGGTCACAGGGGTGCTGAAATAACAGTACAGGGGCAGCCATCCAGGGCCCTGCACTACCTGAGACTTGGTTACAGCCAGGATACACAACTTGTCCCTCCCTGTCCACATAGTGGGCTCAAAGAAAATGGGGCCATGCAGTCTCAGCACCACAGGCCTCAGTCTCCAGACCTATCAATTGCCACTGTGGCACTGATCCCCACCCTCTCTTCAGAGGAGCCACACAGAGAACAGGGCAGTATCTGACAGGAAGTATAGCATGGGCCACCTTTTCACTTTTTGGTCTCTCTCCCTCCAGGGAAGATGAAAACAAACCTAAGGACAGACGGCTGAAGACTGGTAAGAACACGGCTCTTTGGGCTGTCTAGGAAGTGGGGCCTTAGGGAGGTGGGGCCTATGGCCTTTGGTAGAACCTGGGGGTGGGGTGCTATGGCATGGTGGAACCTGGGGGTTGATGCCTGGGGTAAAAGGGTGCCTGTGAAGGAAGGCAGGGCCTACCTCTATGGCCTTGTAACCAAGACACACCACCCAGGACTCTTAAACTGGCCCACCATTAGCCAACTACAGGAACAAGCGAGTTGCACAGGGAAGGCCTTTGCTGCTGCCTTTCTAAACAGACTATGCAGAAACTAATCCTCCACCCCAGGGAGTTAAGCCAGATGTTAGGGGAGGTGCCTCTTCATGGACCTCACTGGGAAGAAGCCCTAAGCGAAGGCTGGCTGAAAGCTTCTTGGAATGTGGACAGTGTAGCTTGATGGCTTTGGGGAGACAGTGCCTGCTGAGTGTCTGTGGGGTCTCCCAACATGGAGACCAGCACAGGCTGCTCTCAGACATCCTTATTCTTGCAGTGACCGTGATCAGCCCCGAAGATGAACAGAAGGGAGAGAAGGTTTACCTGTACACGCATCTGAAGCAGCAGCCCATCTGGTAAGGCCCACCCACATCCTGCCCCAACTGACCAGGCCTAGCTGCTGCCCAGCCCCTCAGCTGCCTGTGTCTCCAGCAAAGGCAGTGGCCATCCTCACCTCTTGGGGGTAGTCACAGTGAGAGGATCGGTGCCAGCAAATCTTAATGGGATGTGGAGAAGACATCTGACTCTCTGTGCAAGTGGGAAGGTACAGCAGCATGGCCATTACGGAAATGCCGTGTGACCAGGCATTCCATTGTGGGTTCATGCAGATACCTACACGGAGATGTGTATGGAGCTTAGAGCACACTGTTCACAACAGTCCCAGTGGGCAAGGCTGGCTGGCTCTAGGGTAGGCATGATGTGGTCTTTCTGCACCATGAATTGTGGAGTAAGCCTGTCCACAGATCACCACCCGTCATTCTCACGGAGAAGGCAGAAGCAAAAGGCCATGAGTCATCTCGTCCTGTTTGTACAGAATGCAGGGCACATGGAGCCACAGTGGAGAAGTGACAGGGGTGATGAGTGACTGCTGTGGGCTTCCTTTGTGGGGCTGGACAGTGGGGAGAGCTGCACGACGGAATACCCTGGAAAATCACTGAGTTTCATGCCTTAGTTGCTTCTTTACACATTTTCTAAGTTACTATTAGGAATGTATTGCTTGCATGTATGTCTGTGCAACGTATGTGCACCTGGTACCCTTGGAGGCTAGAAACAGGCGTCAGATCCCCTAGAACTAGAGTTACAGATGATTGTGGGCTGCCATGTCTGTGCTGGGAATCAGGACCCCTGTCCTCTAGAGGAGCAGATAGTGCTCTTAACCACTGAGCCATCCCTCTAGCCCCTACATACCTTATTTAATTTTCTTGTGCCAGGGCTATCATATACTAAGCCAACACTACCCTTGCACTACATCTCACATTACTGGGTAAACTTCACCGGATGTCAGTTACATATTGTTATTGTGCATACACACACACACACACACACACACACACACACACACACACACACACACACACACAGTTGAAGCAAGAACCAGGGCTGAGCTTTTAGTATGTTCCCCAAAGGTTCATCTGCTCTGGTTCCTGATGCAGTGAAATTAAGATGGTAGGAGCTTTAGAAGTGAGGTCTAGTGCAAGGGACTCGGCCTGGGCACCATCAGGAAGGGATTCAAGTAATCAAGGATGTTGTGAAGCAAGGCTGCCTTATACACTTGGCCTCTCCTATGCCATGTTGGGATATAGCCAGGGATCCTTGCTAGAACCAGTACAAGACTATTGGGACCCTCTAGCCATAAATCTTGAGTCAAATAAATATCTTTTCTGAATATATCATTGTGCTAACATCACCAGGCATTCACACAAAACAGACCAAGACAGCAGCTGTTAGGCGCTCTGGGCGCCTTTAGTGCTGGCCAGAGCCCTGGGGAGCCTCCCATCTCACCTTCACCCATCAGCGAGGAGCAACTCTAGTATTGAATAGAATGCATCAACATGGCTCCTCCCTCTAAGGTCACAGTCCAGCAAGGGCTTTGTGAGAAGTGTGGCTGAGAAAAGCAATGGGAACCCCCAGGGCAGAGGGTTGGGTAGAGGCTAGCAGAGGTCAGCACAGGGAGGCAGATTCTATGCAGCAGAGAGAGGAGGGCCTCACTGGGTCCATATTACCCCAGGAGCTCTGCTGGGCCCTCAGGTTCCTGGAGCTGGTGTAACAAAGGGCCAGAAGCCATTCTTGTGGACCCTGGGTCACATGGTCTCTGTCTCCCACACACTATGCTGTGTAGTCAAAGCTGCCATGTGGCCGTGAGGTAATGAACCTGCTTGTGCAGATGCAGGCCACAAGTCACAGGCCACCCCGATTTTCTTTTTTTCTGTCTTTTCTTTTTTTTAATATTTTGACTTCTTTTTATTTTTAATCCCTTTTATCTCTTACTTTTCTTCTTTATTAATTTACTTATTTTATGTGCATTGGTGTTTTGCCATGGGTCCCCTGGAACTGGAGTTATAGATGGTTGTGAGCTGCTATGTGGATGCTGGAATTGAACCTGGGTCCTTTAGAAGAGCAATCAGTGCTCTTAACCACTGAGCCATCTCTCCAGTCCCCCACCCCTGATTTTCTACAGGAAGAACTGTTTCAGCTTCCATGGTCCTATGACTGTCATGGTGTGTGGCTTCAGGGTTGCTATGTTGGTGAGATCCTGCTCAGTAGGGCAGGGGTCTAGCTGTCCACTTTTCCTTGGAAACCTACTGCTGCGTGCCTGGGCAACTGAACAGGCTGGCTTGCTCCACCTTCCCATGGTCCTCTTCAACTCTCCATCCCCTGCCAGAGCACCACCACTTTAGCTACCTCTCAGGCTTCCCAGACACTCACAAAATGAGAAGCTGTTACTCTTGGGGTAGAGTGTCGGGAGGACCAACTTACTCCTGGGTAGACCTTTACCATGTCTCATCCTGCAGGCACACGTCGAGGTTCTGGAATGCGGCCTTTTTTGATGCTGTCCACTGTGAGAGGCGGAAGCGATCTCCCACCACCAGGTATGGGCCAAGAGTGTCCCCTCCAGCCTTGGGAGAAAGGACTAAGTCTTGGCTCACTCTCCCAAGTCCTTGGGAGCCAGCAAAATGGCTGAGCTGCTGTTGGTTTCCTCCACCCATGTGTCCCAGAGCCCTGCAAGCTGCCTGAGGGGTTAGTGCTCACAGCTTTGGGGTGGGATGCTCAGCTTGCATGGTGCTTCCTGTCCTGGGGCTCTGGCATGACATGGCCTGATCCTCCTAAAAATGCCACCTCTGCCCAAGGGAGGCCATTGGCCTCCACTCCACCCCTCTGTTCACTGTTAGAGTCAAGCCTGGCAGTGCAGCCTCCCCCTAGGGCCGTAGCTGGAGCCTAAGCAGGCCTTCTCAGCTGTGCCCATGCTAGTCCTGCACCTCAGATGCCCTGCAGGACCCTGTTCAGAGAGCAGGGAAAGCAGGGAAGGCTTGTCCCAGTACCGCAGAGGCTCTCTCTGGGAGCAGGCACAGGTTGCGACCCATTCCAGTCAGCTGCAAGGCAGCAGCCCCCATGGAAGGCAGGCCAGCTCTACTGGCCCATCAAGTGTGGGGCTTTGTAGCCAGTGTCTCAGAGCTTCAGTTGACTGTCACTAGGGAGGCCTTGGGCCTTTTGCTGTGTTTGGCAGGGAACAGATGAGCAGAGTGCCATCTGGTCGAGGCTCTTGCGTGGGAAAGTGATTATTTGAGGTAGAACCCTTCCTCAAAGGAGCAGCTGAGGCCAGTGGGAATGAGGTGGCTTGCCTCAAGTCCCATGACCATCTGTTGGGACTATTTCCTGGGGAAACAGAGGGAGCATGGGGTGGACAAGGCCCTAGACTTCTAGAAGACCCTGGGGAGAATTCCACTCTATTTGGAGACTGGGCGGCCTATAGGCATGCCATTGGCTTCTTGCTGAGCTCTCCCAGCTCCTAGGGCTCCATCTGTTCTGGGTTCCCTGTCTCTCTCTGTCCTCTCTGCTCCCACCTAGAATAATCCTCTCTGCTTGCTCTTTTCCATCCACATATCTTGCATGACTTTGACATGTGCCTTTGTTTACCTGTTTCTGCTGCCGCTCCAGAGGGGATGCTGGAGAGCAGGAGGAGAAGAGGTGTGTGTCCACGTGACTTCGTTCCATTTTACAGCTCTGGGGTTCTTTCCGAGGCCACTGCCAGGAGGGGAGGGTGTCCTTGGGGAGGTATGCCCTGTGCTAGGTAGGCTGGTGAAAGGGCCTGACCCAAGACAGATAGAGCTTGCCAGGATCAGAGCATCCTGAGATAGTTAGAAAAGAGAACACTATGAGCCACCCAAGAGGCACACATGGGCAAAAGACTGCTAGCCCTCAGGGGCATGGCACTCTCCATGGGCCCCTCTGTACCTGGGACAGGCACAGGAATCACACTGGTGTAGAAGTGGAGGGTGGTTATGGAAAAGCTGTCCTATTTGCAGCTCCTCCCACTCCCACTGAAGGGAGGTGTTATCTAGTCTGGAGTCACATGGAAGGATAGTTACCCCCTTTCCCTCAGCCACTGGGTATCCAGAAGAGCTGGGGGTAGTCCCTTGAAGCAAAGATGGGCTGCCTTTGAGCCTGCAGGGGTCTGACTCATGTTTCCTAGAAGCCTCTGTGACACATTTTTAGAGTAAAAGCTGTGCCCAGTCATAAAGAGTTGTGAACCCAGGTGGGTTTCCTTGGAGCCTGAACATGCATGTTTTGTGACGATGGTTCACAGCTGTGCTACTCTGGTGATCCTCACTGCTGTGACTCTGCAGTAGCTGGAGGGACATCCAGGCCTGACACCCCTCACAGTAGCAGGGCCCCATAGCTCCAAGTTCTCTCAGACAAGCCAGCTTCCTAGGAGCAAATCATGCCCAAAGACTGGCATTGTCACAACCCCACCCCCACCCCAGACAGCTGAACTGGTCCATGCTACTGGCCCAGTGACCTGTTCTGAGTCCAGCTTTCCAGCTGCCTAGGCCTCACAAGCCTCCTCCTCACTGGAGCCCAAGCAGCTAACTGACCAGCATAGGCCTACTGGAGAGTAGCTGGTGTCACTCAAGTCCCTCAGCCTCCAGCAGCTGTTTTCCTCAGTGACCCCTGCTAACAGAAGATTTCCTTCCATCACCCAGTCCCAGAGGTTTCCATCAAGTGCTGGACACACACACACATAGAGACAGAGACAGAGAGACAGAGATAGACGGACACAGACACAGAGACAGACAGACACACACACATACACAGAGACAGACAGACAGACAGACAGACAGACACACACACACACACACACACACACACACACACACACACACGTAGACAGGGAGAGAGAGCGCTTAGCTTTGTGATCGATGTTCCATGTGTAGGACATTGCAGAAGCCTGAACTCAGCTCTCAGGAAGCAACTAGATAGAAGGCACCAGCCAGGTCAAGGTGCTCATGACCTTCCACTCTTTTTCAGAAGTCAGGTGACACCTCAGTTTTAGTCCTGTCCACAGCAAGGAGAGTCACTTCCTCATGGGGTCAGGCATGAAGGAGCAGAGCTGCTAAGCCACACAACTCAGAGAATGGTTCACTGTGCACATCTGTACACGGCAGGCTGCTGGTGGTACGGGACTGTGAGCACCTAAACAGACTCAGAGCAAGTGTTGGAAGGCTGCACAGTCCCTCCAGTGCATTCTGGGATCTTGATAGCGGTGCTGCCTGAGCATGCAGAAGCTGCAGGTGAACTCCACCCTGCTGAGCTGTAGCAGTGGGTGCCTGGGCCAGGAAGAGCCAGGCCTGGGCTTTTGTTCCTTTGTTCCCTCCCTTCCTTCTCCCTTCCTTCTGCTTCTCCACACTGACTCTCCTTCCTCCATGCTACTTCTTCTCTCCCTGTGCTCCAGTCTTTCTCTCAACTCTCCTTTAGTTAGCTCTTCCATCCTGAGGCTTCTCTTTGGAGGACGTGGGCCCAAGGGAGCTCCTCCTGTCTGAAGCTGTGTATCTGTCCTCGTATGAGTACTAGGGCCTGACTTCATGTGGGCAGTGAGCACAGATACAGGGGCTTCTGTGCCCTCTTAGGAGGGGCTGCTCTAGGAGCCTCACTGGGAAGGGGAAAGCCAGGGTGATGGGTGACATGTGGTGGTCTTGCTGTGGTAGTGGTGGAGGTGTTAGCACAGGCAACTTTGTATGGTACTCCTGGGCCTTCCCTCTACACAGGGCAGGTGGATGCCTAAAGAACACCCCAACCTTACCCAGGTACCCACCCCATGCCATCTGCCCAGTGCAGAGAACAGTTCTTCTTAGAGACTGTCCACCACCCCACTGGCTTTACAGTTTGGGCTGGCTTCATGCTGGCCACATGGTCACAGGCTAATGCCAGGAGGCCTATAGACAGAGTGTGGAGTTACTGTCCCCTCCGTGGTGGGAAACAGCCATGGTGGAGAATTCCTGTGAGGCAGGCAGAGTCTGTGCAGAGAGGACAGTGTGGCTGTCATATGTTCCCAGGCTCCCCATTCCTGAGTCTTCTGTAGATGCTGCCCTGTGCATCTGGTCCCAGGACACCAGGCAAGGTCCAAGCCCCTCTGAGTTTCCTGGCTATGAGAACCGAGGCCCTCTCAGGTCTCCAGGACAACAGAGTGTTGTTAGCTTTGTGGTCTTCACCTTAGGCAGGGAGTAAATGTTGGTATTTGGGGATCCCCAGACAAGTGGCAGGCCCTGGTGGAAGCTACCCCGAAGACAGGTCCCCACGTGTCTAAGAGGCAGTGCAGACTACCAGCTCCACAGAGCAGGGGAGGGAGGGTCCCAAGCCATTCTGAAGCCCATCCTGTCCTTCCTGTGCCCACAGGGAGAAATGGTGTCACATGACCCAGGAGGAGCGGGATGACAGCCTGCGGTTCAATGAGAACATCACCTTCGGGCAGCTGGGGTGAGAGCCGAATCACAAAGCCAGACTGGGCCACCTACCACCTGGGCAGGGTGGTGGAGTGGGTCTGATTTCATAGGAGCACGGGGCTGGGTGGTCAGTCTTTCTCTTGATCCTGGGGCGCAAATTCCAGATAGGAGGTTTGGGTGACATTTTCACCTGACAATGCCCCATGTCCCAGCCATCCCCCAGTGTTAGAGCCCAGTGTCTTGGCTCCCTTTTCTGGGCCAGCAGGAGGATAATGACCACGAGTGTTTCTCCTGCAGCACGTTCACCCACAACATGCTGGCCTTTGGCCTGCACAAGAAGCTGTGCAGCGACTTCCTGAAGAAGCAGGCTGTGATTGGCAACCTGGATGAGGGTGAGCTGGCCTAGGGTATTGTGGGGAGGTGGGAGCCAGAGCAAGCCTTCCACACTGGGGCTTCCCACCCTGCCAGGAAGAGGGCGCCTGTATGGAAACCTGCTTCCCTGGCTTGCCTTCTTTCCCAAATCCATGGAACACAGACTCTGGCTGTGTAGCTGGAAGTCATTTCTGCTGAGGGATGGCGGGAGACATGTGGCACAGCCAGGTCAAAAATGAACGTGGCTCTGGATCCTAACTCTGCATTTGTGCAGAGTGAAACCCTGGCCACAAATGGGTACCTTCTAGAGTGCCATCCGGTTTTGAACCACACCGTCAGGGCTTGGTGGTGGATAGTGGGGGTTCTGAGGCTTCCCGTAGTCTACTGCTCTGCTCAGCAGAGAGCTTTGTGCTGCCATCTCAGCACTACAGCCAGGTTTGTGTGTCAACCATTTGCAGCTGGTGTTCTCCTGGGCCAAGGCCTTATACTCAGACCTATGTTCTGATGAACGAGTGACTCACCCCTGCCCTCATTCCTAGCCAGGAAGAGCAGCTGTGTAGGTACAAGGGCATTTGTAGCCATGAGGCAGCCTCAGTGTCCCTCCCCCTCCACGTGGTCATCAGAGCTCAACCTGCCTTCTGTTGGGTCCCACTCCACACATGACACCATTCCTGTCAAAAGCCATGTTCCTGAGAACAAGGGCCCACTTCCAAGTATGTGCTCCTGAAGACACATACTATTGACAAGGGTTCGGCTCTGAGATGTAGCAAGGAGTGACTGACGACCTAGGGCCCTGTGGCTGACTGTGGTTGTCAGCAGACTTATCCCTGGCCTGCATGTACAGACTGGGCCAAGTCATTCCTGGCCACCAACCATCTCTTCTGGAATAATCCTGTTCTCTCTTCCAGAGCAATACAAGCTGCTAAGTGACCACATTGAACAAATGGCCACAGAATAGGAGGTCAGCACATGCCGCTGTCCCAGGAGCTGTCACCCCAGTGATGACCCTGCATGACACCAGCAGCACCCAGAGCCGCTCCTGGCTGCCCTAGAACTAGCAGTTCAAAGACTCCGGAAGCCTGTCTCCCCTGCCTGTGTCTGCTCCCCACTCTATGTACAACAGCTAAAAATGAGGGACCATCTACCCCCCACCCATCCTTGAGCACCAGGCTTATGAGATGAGACAGAGGATGGAGGAGGCCATAAGCTAGGGTCCCCAAAGTTCCTGCTGAGGGCCAGGGACATGTGGGCATGGAGGTGCAGGAGGGGATCCACACAGCTGTAACTTGAGAACAGAACCACTACTAAGGGCCACAGCCTGCCACTCCTTGCCACAGGACTTTCTGTGAGCATAAGCTGTGCAGAGGGACCATGGAGCCTTCCTGAAAGGTCATGGCTACCTGTTCTTCTCCACTTCCTCATGTGGCAGGAACTAGAAATCACAGGAACTGGAAGAGAACTCAAGGGTTGTCACTTTCCTAGGCGTGAGCATTCTGTCTCAGACTCGAGAGACCTGCCAAGAGAACCTGTGACCTGTCCACTCAACACAGTCTCTCCTTCAATAGCAGACAAAATCCTTCAGTTCCCGGCAGCAGCATTACATGTCATGGACTGCAAGAAGCGTGGGGAATGCTTTCTTCTGGGTGACACCCTTGCTAAGAGTAACTGGTCAGAGCTGGAGCACACAGAATGGATCTGACTGAGTGAGGAGGCCACAGGGAAGCCATGTTGCCTGGGAGCTCCAGCCCATGGCCCTCTCCTGAAAGACCCACAGGGACTTGCCTCCTCTGCACCCACATGCCAAACAAAGTCTGACCCATAGCATCCAGTGTGCTGGCTCCAAAGCTGCTGTCCCCACCCACCCCACCAGTGGCCTAGGTTCCTTCTGTGCCAGCCACTGCCATTCTGGTCACTGACCTTGAACTAGGCCTGCAGGCTCTCCTGTCACCCTTCATCACCTCATTCTCTGTTCCTTAGCCTTCAGTCACATTTAGTCAAGGTCTATCTATGAGCACAACAGTCCTCTTCTGACAGCTGTGGACTCAGCTGCCATGGGCAAGCCTTCCCTGTGGGGAATGTCCCCCTAGGATGTCCAGAGAAGAGAAGGATGGGTAAAGCTTCGGAATGAGCATTTCTTGCATGTTGGGGGTGACCAAGGCAGTTCATCCATCGCTGAGCAATTCCAACAAATGCTGACAGCCAGGTCAGCCCCTGATGACATAGTATGTGTTACTGGGGCCAGCTAGGACACCCACCCCAGCATTAGGACCCCATAACTGTGATGAGATCATCCCTGCAATCCTTTCTAGAGCCTTCCTCAGCAGTGCAAGAGTGGTAGCCTCTCCTTGCTCCTCCCAGTCCTGCGCTAGTGTGAGTTCAGGAGTAGTATGACTTGACTGCAGCAGCAGCAGCAGCTGGGTTGTCTGACTTCTGCCTGGCCCCGTGCAGCCCTGCACAGCCTTAAGGGGAAGAGCATCAACAGTTCCAGCGCGTGGACTTAGGAATACCTTGGAGACTGTTCCATACCAACCTTTTGAGATAATCGTTTAAGGAGGAAGGAAGGATGGCTTTGTTTTGTCTGTCTCTAGCTCTTTATTGCAGATCCAGCCCCATAGAGTTGGGAAATTCTGACTCATGGTAGACCCACATGGCACTGCTAAGGACCTGGTGACCCTCTGAGGACAGGGTGGCCGCTAGTGGGAGCAAAGCTACAGGAGACTGGAGGTGTCCCACCTTCACCTGCAGATGTCCTGTGTTGACAACTAGCTTTGGTGATTGTGTCACATCTGGGAGCCGCTGGCCAGTGTCTCTTGGAGGTAACTAGTCTGCCCCCCACTCCCACCCAGGTATCCTGTCATCCTGTAGTAGCTTTCCCCCAGGGCCCACCAAGCAAGTGTGAACTGCACTCCCTGACAAGCACTCCTTGGCCGCCCTGCTGAGCTCGTGAACCACAAGCAGGTCAAATTACCTGGATAATCCCAAGCAGTATCTCTAGTCTTGGCTGGTAGTGGCCCAGATCTGTACAGGCCCATTAGCAACACACTCAAGCCTTCCTGGCCTGTGACCTTCAGGATTGTGTGAGTCATTACCACTCACAATAGTGTTTATCTTCACAGAAAAAAACGTCCTCTGGTGAGCTGCCACTCTGCTGCGGTCAGCTGTGTTAGGGTGTTGTGGGTGTAGGAGGCAGAGTGTGGTGGCTTCTAGACTGCCTCTGCTGAGTGTCTAGACACAGGCAGAGCCACACTCCGGTATATTGAGAGAGCTGCATTGTGCAACCTGGAAGACCATGATTTTCCCCTTGTCCAAGAAACAACCGGGCTGAGAAGCTCAGTATCTCCAGAGGACCACAGACAAAGCTGCTTTTCAAGCTCCATTCACACAGGAAGGAAGGAGGTCTTCCTGGCTGGGCCTAGTGGACACCTGTAATCCCTCAGGCACTGAAGGCAGGAGGATCAGGAGTTCAGGGTCATCCTCAGCTACATAGGGGGTTCAAAGCCAGCCTGGGCCACATGAGACCTGATGTCAAGAAAAAAACAAAAGCAAAAACCAAACCAAACAAAACAAAAAAACAGTAAAAGGTGATCCTGAGAATGGAGGGTGGGCTTAGAGCCAAGAATTGGCCTGATGCAGATGGGGAACTCACGACCTGCCTTGTCCCAACCTCAGCTGAGAGGAAGCAGTCAGTGTCCTGTCCTTGTTTCTGTAGCCCAGGGACAGTGCAGGGCCCATGGACACCAGAGGCTTCAGGGACAGTGCACTACTGCAGAAACACCTGCCACTCCAGGGTGCTGGTGTGAGGGACCCAAACTTCTCTGCTGGAAACTATATGAAAAGCTAAGGTCTAATTGTGGTGACCTTAGTGGTCCCAGGCCATAGACTCACACTCAACCTTGACCTTCCTGGGTCACACTGACTAGTTGGCTTTTCATTCTGGGCCGGCATAGCTAGAGCAGCTTTATTCCAGTTCCCAGACTGCAGTCAGACAGCCAGGAGGATCCTTGTGTAGGACTCTGGCCCTACAGCCTCTGGGAAACAGTAGGAGAACCCTCCTCAGCAGAGGGTCCTTGGTTCCAGGCTCCTGCCTCCACTCCTCCCACCTTCTCAGCCAGCTCTACAGAGCCCTTGCTAAGGGCTGAGCTGTCTCACCTATGTGTCCTTCAGATCCATCCTCACAGCCACCGCCACAGCTTTGTTTAGCTTGAGAAGCTGCCAGTAGATGCCCACAGAATGGGTCTCATTGACTGGACAGGCCTTTTGCACGCTGGGCTCCTGCACTCTACTTCTTCAGGCCAGGAACGGGAGCATACTGTTAGGTCAAGAAGTGAGTGGACCTATCTTTTCCAGACTTCTCACGTATGGTGAACACACCCCTACTAAGGCCATCTTCCATGACAGGCTCCTGCACTGCACCATAGTTTCCCTGGAGTCTCTGGGTCAACATGTCATCTGCTCCAAGGGAGGGATGGAGTTCAGGGTGTGGTGGGGGCCAGTTTGCCCTGCTGCAGGGTCACAGGGCAGCTTATGCCAAATGGTCTGAGCTTTGAAGAGCAGATGAGCACAGAGCTGGAAGTACCACCCAGTCAGGCTGTGTTCATGGGACTCCTCAGGAAATTGGTGATTTGGGGGACCAGCTTCACTGTAGACTCCAGGCTCTGACAGGAAGTGACATGAGCCCAGCTGCAAGCCATGCTCACCTAAGCTACAACTTCAGAGACAGCACTTTATCTAGAAGGGACCCCATCCATGGATTGCCTAGGCTTTGATCCTGAGCTTACGCTGGTCCTATCCCATCCTTACTCCTAGATGATAGATATGTTCATGGAAAGGAGGGAAGAGACCTGCTTGGGGAAGAAGGTTGGCTCACCGCCACCCTTGCAAGAGGCACTAGCTTAGTGGTCTGAGATTGTCACTTCATTCAGAATGGGGATGCCTTGGGGGGGATGAGTTAGATATTCGACTGTTGGGAGATACTAGTCTTAGACAGCAGACATGCATCTCCATGGAGCGTATGTCAGGACTTGGCCCATCGGCTGCCTAGGCTATACCCGGTTCCCGTGCAGTTTCTGTGGGCACTCTACCCGCACAGTCTCTTCTCTCTTGGGGTTCCACACCCATTTGTTGCCAGAAGCCCCCAGTGATGCTGTGTTTTATATGTTAGTTACACAACTTTGTGCCCTGCCAGGTCATGTTCTAAAATTAAGGTTGATAAAGTTATGAGGTCGAAGATCTCAGGCAGTGCTGTTTCCTGTGAAGAAAAAAAATGTGTATCCATATATATATAGTACCTTGGCTTGTCAGGAGGTGGAAACTGAAATAAATTATCTTTTAAAAAGAAGTCAGATTAACTTGTTTTCACATATCTGTGAGGACTTCACGGAATACATAGTCACATCACTGGCCTCGCAGAAATAGGTACCCCCACCCCCACTTGTACTTGGCTGACTAGACTCAGAGGCTGGGTTAGAGTTTGCCTGAGGACAGAGTATGGCCTGCTACTTGGACATGTGGGCCTCCCTAGACCTGACTGCCACCTGTCATGTGGGGCCAAATCGGGGTCTGACACCTGTAACTCCCAGGTAGGAGAGGGGGTGGGGGTGCTTTGGCTCAGAGAGGAGGCAGGGTCAGTGGGCATCCTAATGCCTAGGTGGTGATCAAGCCTGATGGCTTACCCAAGTTGTCTGTGGAACCAAGATGTAAGATACAGAGACATCTTCCTCTTACACATGAGTGTATAGATCCATGTCTAGGACCTTGGCATGCTCATGATGGCCTCATTCTTCCTAGGGAACAGATCCCTCAGATACCTTAAGGAGTATGCCAAGGGATTACTCTACACATGCTCCTAGAGGCGCCCACCTATCCACTACCTACCCCCACTGTGGACCTCTGTGTGTTTATGGCCCCATGGCCACCGTATATATCATGCCATGTATGCATAATGGCTGAGATCTGTGCCCATCTGCCAAATTCATGCACTAAAGAGTTAAGCCCTGGGGTGTAGAGCCTGCAAATGGTCCTTATGGAGGGTTTGGGAGGCAGCCACAGCAGGGGCCCTGGGCTTACAGAAGGGGGCATTTGGGCACAGACCTTGATTCACTTAGGGGGAACACAATGTAGAATCAAAAGCAGACATTGGGCGTCATGGCCACAGGAACAGGCTGCACCTGCCAGAAGCTGGACAGGAGCCTGAGGATCCTCCCAGTTGGTGGTACTTAACTGGGAAGACCCCAAAAACTAATCTACCATGCTTTAGCATTAACACAGTGTAGAGACTCCTGTCCCCAGATGAAGGCAGGAAGCAGACAAAGCAAGGATGCTGTTGAGAGTCACATGTCTTTCACTGACACCAGGAATCTGAGTCTGCAGAGAAGCCTACTGTGCTGATAAGGGAAGAGGCCCCTGAGATCCCTGACCAAGGACACCAGCAGAGCCCACCAAGGTCCAGGCCAGCCCAGGCCTTCCACCTGCCGCAGGATCCTCTTCCTAGTCACGGCGTCCCTGCTGCTGTCCCTTGAGGTCCTCCAGGGGGATCTCCTCCACAGAGTCAGCCTCACCTTCCTCCTCATCTTCCCCCTGGTGTGCCATGGTGCTCTGAACACTCTGAATGACAGAAAGAAAAGTCACAGCCACAACATCCAAACCAGAAGTGGTGGTGACAAGCCCTGAGTTGGAGAGTTGGCCCCCCTACACTGCTATAAGGAGTGACTGTGGTCACAAGCCACTTAGCAGGTGAGGCCAAGAGAGGGCATGACTACCAGCCAGGGAGAGTGAGTTTGGAGAAAGCCCAGTTCCTTCACTGTACTTAGGAAAAACCTCCATGACGTTCAGTGACAGCCCCTTGCACGGGCCACCTCCCTCACAGTGGCCATCTCTCTTCACCATGACTCTGGGGCCATGCCTGCCCCAGCCACATCTGCAGACACTGCCAATTTCCCTGAGGTTGTTAGCCAAAGACTGATGAGAGCGAGCTGTTCCTGGGCTGTCAGGTGACATTTGGCTAGTGTGTCTTATTCCTAACATCTGAGAAGTTCGGAATCTGCCTGTGGCCCAGGTGGGATCAGGTCAGACCTGGCGAGCCAGACCCCTCCCTCCAGTGCACTCTCCTCAGCATGCCTCTGGGGTGGTGGGCACATGCAGGCGGATGTTGGCAGGCCTTCCCCAGCAGGAGCCACTGCTCTGGTTGTCAGCCATCCATCCACATCCCTGCTTTCTTCATTTTGTCCCTACATTAACTCCCATGATGTGTAAGTGCTCACCTGGCTGGCCAGAGGCCAAGGGACAGATGGAGAGGGGCTGGTGTCTGTCAGAGGCCGAGCTTCACTGTGCCCGTAAGTTCCATGCATCTTGGCTCTGAAGTCCTGCCAAGGAAAGACCAGGGTGGTTGGATCCAGCTTGAAAGCACAGGGGAGGAGTAGAAAGCAAAGCTAGGAAGCTATGAGGCTTCTATGGGTACTTCCTATTTGCCATTTTATGGACCCCACAACAGCCCCCTGAGGGGGTGTTCAAATCCCATCAAACAGATGGAAAAACTAAGGCTCAAAGACACTAGGTAACACAGTCACACAGGACAATTGCTGGTTAGAAATCACATTCAACCCCTGAAAGAATATTGTAGCGCTTAGACTTGAGCCACATGCCTGTAATCCTAGCACTGAGGAGGCTGAGGCAGGAGGATAATGACTGAGGCTATCATGGGCCATAGAGATGGATGAAGCTTTGAAGAATCTGGGGTTTTTCTGTAGCCTTCTGTGTGGTTTTAAAGCTTTTGTAAAAACCCTTGGATGGATCTTCCATCTACCATTCTGTTCTTGAGTGCCAGCCTTAGTGGGTCACCTGTAACATCCTGGCAGGAGCATACAGAGTGACTTCCTCTTGGCCCCACAAGGCCTTAGCCCTCCCCATGTCTCAGGCTGCTGGCTGGTGGGAACCATTCACCACAGATAGCCTGGGGTAGATGCCAGGCTGTGGGCTCTGTGGACTCCTGGCTCAGTCACCAAGCTCCACATCCATAGAACCCCACACTGCCTCCCAAGGCACCTTTACCATTTTCCTGAATCTGGAGGATACCTACTTCCCTCCACCATGTGCACATACAGAAAGAGGCCTTTGAAATAGCCCGGCTCCAGACTGTGACCCAAAGCCACAAGATAAAGGGACAAATGATTGGCTCACAGCATCAGTTTTGGGGCCAAGCTCTGCAGATAAAACTTGCTGAGAATCTAATCAGCATGGCTGGGGACATTCAGCGCTTTGCGCTGAGAACTGAGTGCCAGCCACAGCAAGCAGAAAGTCCCTGCTGTTTCTCTTCAGTACTCAACAGGCCTGTGATGCCGAGGAAGTGACATGCCAGGTGACCAGGAGAAGATTCCTCGACGGGGTGGCACTCGGACCCGATGTTTGAAGTAGCTCATCAGAGCAAGCCCTGGAGCTAGGTGGAAACCCACAAAGGCACAGACAAGCCCCCGACCCACCTGCAGGTCTCTCTCCAGGTCGTAGCTCTCCAGGGTCCTGAAAGCACTGGAATACACCTCCACTGCCTTTGCATGGAAGACCATCTCGATGGTCACAAAGTCAGAGAAGATTCTCTGTGGGGGAGAAGCCTAGTCAGGGTAGCGGCACCACACAGGGCACATACATCATGGATGCTGAGCCACATCTCTAAGCCTTTTTAAATTTT
The DNA here is from genome assembly GCF_903995425.1 of Onychomys torridus. Lineage (NCBI taxonomy): Eukaryota > Metazoa > Chordata > Mammalia > Rodentia > Cricetidae > Onychomys > Onychomys torridus. Next base: position 48,199,058 of record NC_050447.1, read on the forward strand.
GGGGGGATAGCCCTCTACCTAGAGGCAAGAAGACCCCATTGGTGCCAAGTCCCTTTCACATCACACTAACAGTGGCCACTTTTGAAAGGCCTCCTAATCTAGACAGCCTGCACCAGTTCCCTTATATACTGGTTTCATTCACTTACATATTGACTCATTCATTCCACAAATATTTCTCAAGTTCCCACCATATCCCAGGATCTAGAGGCAAGATGTTTGGAGTCGAGCTGATCTTCTGGACCTCAGAGATGAGAGGGGTGAACCCAATACAGGAGCCTGACACAGGACACACCCTGTGCTAAGTTCCTGAGGTAAGAAGGAGTTTGGGCCTTGAGCCTGGGGTGGGGGTGACAGCACAGGACGCTGCAAGGCCCAGGCTGCTGTCTTGGGAGGGATTGTTCTTTGACCTTAGGACCAGGTGAGTCATCCAAGGGTGTAAATCCCAAGACTGACAGATCAGAGCTGTCTGTCAAGAGCCTCCTGGGGCTGAACAGTGGAAAAGAAAGGACTGGTGGGTGGGGCCAGCAGGGACATCCATAGTCAGTCCTGAGAGCAAGTTCCTTGAGCTCTCTTGAAGGAACTTGACCTAGTATCCCATGGTTCTGGTCGAAGAGGGGGGTTCTGGTGGAGATAAAGGAGACCCTGCCTGCCTCGGAGCACCTCCACATGGCTGTTTCCTACAGGGACGTTTTGAGCTTCAAGGGAGACCTAGGATCTCTTGTGGACACAGGTGAGAAAGAAGAGTAGGTTCCGGAATGGGACAATGTGACAGAACTGTGCCTCAGAATCCTCCTTGTTGGGATCTGTGTCCAGAGCACTGAGCAGCTGGGTGAAGCCAGCCTACCCCGAGCAGATAACCTGTCATCTGCAGCCAGGGTCAACTCTCCCCAGAGCCCTGGCCTCTGAGGGTCATGTGGTCATACACTGCATGAGTACCTACTCTCAAACACAGGAATTCACACCCACTCTCATGCATGCACACACTCACAAAAGGCTGCCACCGCCTACCCGGAGGTCCTTCAGCTTCTGCTCCTGGAAAGCATCCACTGTCTCTGCCAGGTGGTGGGTAGAGCGGCTAGTGTCCACGGAGGCCCTCTGTGCACTGGTCTCCGCCTGGCCTCGGGAACACAAGAAGTAGAAAGTATCACAGGGTGGTCCTGGCCCCTACGCACTGTTCTGGGCTGGCCTCAGTCCTACCATTGCCTTTGGGGCAGTTCCTCCTGCCTCACGCAGTCTCTTGCTAACTTGGGCATTGAAAATGGTCAGGCAGAACCCTGGTAAAAGGGTGGTCACTGGGATTGGACAGATCTGCTGCTTAGCTGTGTGACCTCAGACAAGTCACCTAACTTCTCTGAGCTTCAATTTCCTTGACTGTCGGGAGACGGTTATGCTTGCAAAGTTGGGAAAATTGGATGGTAAGAGGTGGGGAGCCTCTCCACAGTGGAGCCCATGCTCAGTATGTGGGAGGCCCTGAGGACCCCAGACTCATCCCCAACACTGTCAGCAACAATCATCAATCCAAGACAGGCATTTGCCAGTCTGAGCTTTATTCCATGGAGGCTAAATGTTCTTGGTAACTGATTCCTGCCCGTGGACAATTGCAGGGCAAAGCTCCTGTTCCCTTCACGTGGTGGCAAAGTTGGCTCCATGCCAAGACCAATCCCTCAGCAGCCTTCCCTGGAACTGAGTTCTGAGTTTGGTATTTAAGGGTATGTGTGACATTGAGCAAGTCACCCCCACGGGCCTCACTTTCCTCTTCTTTAGAATGGAGCCCTAACACCAACTAAATGTTTGTGAAATGGTGGGACAAGGGAGTTAGGAGCTGGCACCCAGAAAGTGCCCCCAATAAGGGAGGGATGTTGGGATCTGAAGAGATGGGTGGCCAAGAGGTAGGGGCACTGGCGGGGGCTGGGACAGAAGTCAGAGGTGCTTGTTCCAGGCTGAAAGCCATGCCTGATTCCCTTGTTCCAAATGTAGTGTTCCTCATGTTACAGAACGGGCACCAGGATGGTGAATCCAAAGATGTCCACCTCCTAAGCCCTGTGTCGTGTCTACAGGTCACCAGATATGGTAAAGGGCTTGCTAGGCTACAGCGGCCTGTGGGCTGCTGATGTACTTGACCTAAGGTTGGTAGTGATCCTGAATTCCCTGATAAAGCTACAGGAGGGAGCTGGAGGAAGGTGTAGCTGCAGAGGAAAGGTGTGGGGAGGGGACAAGAGCTTGAGGAGCCCAGCGGGACTGTGGCCTAGACGCCGGAAGAGGTGGAGGCAATCCCCTAGATTCCCAGAGGAGCAGCCTGCCTACCCATGATGAGACCAGAGAGCCCCTCAGTGGATTCTAACTCCTGATCTCTCTCTCCATGAAGGAGAGAGAGAGAGAGAGAGAGAGAGAGAGAGAGAGAGAGAGAGAGAGAACAAGACAGACAGACAGTGACTTTCTGTCACCTTCCACATGACAACCCAAAATGCAAAATATTCCTAGGGGTCAAAGTGAAACTATGACTTAGGTCCATGAAGGGCCACTCCGAATGAGGACAGTGTCATAGTGACAAGCAGGGCAGAGAGGACAAGTCCTCCACAGTCCTGCACCCAGTTCACAGGCAGGCTGGAGCCATGAAGATGGTAGTACCACAGTCTCACTGGGCCTTGCATTCATACCCAAGCTTGTCTGAGCTTGCTTGAGCATCAGGGCTGGGGGCTGGCAGTGGCTACCCTGTGATCAGGATGCAGGTGACCCCATAACTGGGTGGCTTGCTGGACAGAGCCCAGATCTCCTGACCCTCAGCAAACCCTCCCTTTGCCTCACCCTGCTGCGCTGACTCACTTGTGCGCCAGTCTCCATGCGTAATTCCCACCTACCTACCATTCCATGAAGTCTCCGTTACCTGTCTAAGATGTAGAGGTGCTGCCTGCCCAGATGGAAATGTAACACATGACACTCACCTGGGACTGAGGAGGACTGTTAAGGATTCAGGTGAGGCCAGGTGGCCTGCAGGTGGTACCCCTTGGCAGCCCCTGCCAACTGAATCCAGGACCCCCATCCCTGTGTGGGATGGCCACCCTGCCTAGCAGGAAAAAGGATACAATCATTTGACGATCTGAGGGTGACTTCTGCCTCAGTTTCTCCAGCTTTTCCAGTTGTTTGATCTCATTATTTTGGACACGTTTACATTTCTTGATATCTGCCTACACAAAAAAAGAGGGCCATTTCCTAGGGATCCTGAGGGTCCAGGCCCCACCCCTGCACACCTTGAGGTGTGCCCAGCTCACCCGGGTCTGCTTTATCTGGGCACCATAGAGCTTCAGGGGGCTGATGACCTTGGCCTCCAGCCTCTCGACCTGCATGGCACATGTGGCAGCATAAGAAAAATAGAGAAGACAGCTCCATGACCAGCCACCTGCACCCCCAGGGGACACACCCAGGGCCCACACCTGAAATGGCAAGGGTCTGGCTCTGCCCTCATGGGCTCTGGCCATGTGCTTATTCCCACTAAGTTGGCATCTCCAACTGTGAACTGGGACAGTGATTGTGCCCCAGGGTGTCTCAGCAGGTCAGTGGGACACTTGCAGAGTCTGGAAGGACAATACCAGACACAGAACTTAGAGGTATCACTAGGGAGGGTGACATGTTCTGGGGACAGTTTGTGTGGAGAGTCCCAGCAGGGCAGAGACAGGACTTCTGGCCCTTGCCTCTCCTGGGCCCATTGCAGCTCTGGGCTCCAGATTGCCTCAAGGTGCTGAGCTGCTTGGAAGATGGAAGCTGTACAAAGCCAAGACTGGCATGGGATTCCAAGCTGATTGCTCTTCCATGACCTTTAGGACCAGCGGGGCCCGTGAGTGGGCACAGGAAGCAATTCAAGACCCTCAGACCTCATCCCAGGCTTCATAATCCAGGTTCTCTTAGCATCTGACAATTTAGGAAGGAAAGAGAAAGGGGAAGGTCCCCCTCTAACCCATAATGGTTTACACTGATTGGCAATTTGACAGGACCTAGAATTTCCTAGAAGACAAACTCTGGCTTCGTCTGTGGGAGCAATTTCTAGAATGGATTAATTGAGATGGGAAGACCCACCCTAAGCATGGGTGGCACCATTCCCTAGGCTGGAGTCTGGAACCAAATAAAAAGGAGAAAGTGAGCTGAGGACCAGCGTTCATCTCTGTCTGTTTCCCGACTGCAGATGTGATGTGACCGGTTGATTCATCCTAACCGCCATGGCTTCCCCATCACGTGTGCCAGAATAGATCCTTCCTGCCTTAGGTTGTTTTGTTGGGTGTTTGAGCACAGCAATGACAAGTTAATACACCCCTATGCCCAGCAAAATCATAAAGTGGTGCTGCTCTGGGTCTTGGGGTCGCATCAGCTGTGGAGGAGTCCTGGATTTGATGAAGGAGGCCTGGGGGTGAGGGAGCAGTGTCTGGCAGGACAGCTAGAGAGGTCTGTCCTGTCATGGCTCCTAGTATCTTGGGGATCAGGTTTTCCAAAGGACCAGGGGTGGCTGGAGCCCCACTAGGCCATTCCTTTCCAGTGCCCCTGACCCTTGAGAGAGACAGTGTCATGATAAAGGGTCATGGAAGGGACAGTCCCACCCTTTCCTTGCTTTCAGAAAACTCAGTTGCAATTCCTTTCTCTGTCCCTTTGATGTCCTTTAAGAACATAATGTCCTTCTTGTGGCTCTATGAGCTCTTTCTTAGGCTTAGGGCCAGCTCTCTGCATGGAAGGCAGAGAGGAAGCCAGAGGCCTGCAGCTGGTTGGGGATACTGGGTGGCACTCAACTGCCCAGCACAGAGCTGGAAGCTCCCATTTTCCCAGTGGTTAGAGCAGGGAAGGGTGCCTCACACCTGTAATCCTGGCACACAGGAGATTGAGGCAGGAGGCTGGCCAGACTAGGTTACAGAGTGACCTTGTCCCCTGCAAAAGGAGAGTGACCACGTGACATCTCCCTGCCCCGTCAGAGAAGCACAGCAGCCTATTTCAGGGAGGTCACCTTCGTTTCACGAGCATACACCTGCCTGACTGTATGTGGGTGCAGCAGGAGCTATCTCTCACACAGCCCGTGCTGTGTGCACCTTCTCGGTAATGCTCAGCCACAGTGTCCTCGTGTCCCCCTCTCTGCCAATCACACAGGCTGTTTCTGAAAAGCCATTACTCCACTGCCATCTCCGTCATCTTCTCCCTATGCCCGGGAATCCACGGCCCTCATGCCCCCCCCCCCCCGACTTCCAGGTCCCCTTGACTGAAGTGGTCCTTGTCCAATACAGCTCTCTCCCCTGTCACCAGTGTGATGATGAGTGGAGAGACTGTTCCAGCTCTCACTCCTTACCCGGTCGGCCATGCTCACCTCCGCCTGCCGATAATCCTGCACCTTGGCTAGGTCCTCTGCAAAGTCTTTCATGGTAGCCCGCAACTCCGGGTTCTCGGTGTTGGCAAAGTCCATCAGCTGCTTCACCAGCTGGTCAGCCTTGTCACGCAGCCGGGCTGTCTTGCGCGTGTAGGAGGCCAGCAGTGAGCAGAACTGACCAAAATACCTTTCCGCGTTGGTCACGGTGTTCTCCATGGCCCTCACCTGACTGTCCCTGGGTGGGGGTGATGACACCAAGTGCAAGCAAGGTCATGGTCACTGGAGCCACTATACCCACCTCTCCAATGTGGCAGTCACCATCCAAGCACCTAGTCCCTGGACAGTTCTGAGTGATACCTTGGGCCCATTGAGGCAGAAGACAAGACCTGCCTGTGTCCCGTGGCTGAGCAGCAGTGGATGGAACTCAGGTGGCACCTTTGTTCCTGGGGCCTGTGAAGGGGTGCAGCACCCCAGTCTTGTGCACACCACTGTATCAACCGCAGAGGCTCCTCCTCCAGCCCCCTCCACTCCCGTGGGCCCTCCCCCACGCTGTCTACTCTTTCTCCCTTTTTAGAAGCTTTGGGTTAAATGAACGACCCTTTGGAGATCTATTTGAGGCTAACAGATAGTTTGAGGCCTGGAGAAATGGTTCAGTGGGTAAAAAACAACCACTGAAGACCTAAGTTCAGATCCCCAGCGCCCGGGTTAAACAGTGGGGAGGGGCTAGAGAGATGGCTCTGTGGTTAAGGGGCCTATCACAGAAAAACCCAATTCACCCAACCGCCTCGAACTGCAACTCCAGGGGATCTGATGCCCTCTGCTGGCTGCCATGGCCACCTGCATTCATGTGCACAAATCCACACCGGTACACACTCATAGATAACTGAACATATAAAAATATGAGCTGGGCGTGGTCATGCATGCCTTTAATTCCAGCACTGGGGAGGCAGATCTCTGTGTCTGTGGCCAGCCTGGCCTACGTAGCAGCCAGGACTACAGAGAGAAATGTTGTTTCAGAGAGAGAGATCAGGAATGACCGCACTGGTATGTAACTCGGCATTGCTGTAGGGCACAGAGACAGGAGGATAACTGATTTGCTTGCTGCCAGCCTAGTTCCTGGTTCAGTGAGAGACCCTGTCTCAAGGGAATAAGGTGGAGAGTGATAGACAGTCCCACCGTCCTCCTTTGGCCTCTGCTCAAGTGTGCACAGGCACACACAGCCAGCCACACACATGTTATAGACACACGAATAAGCGGCTTATTTTTAAGAGGATTGTTTCGCATACCCTCTCTCCTTTCCAGTATCTCATTTCTTGCAGTCCGTTTGGTACCAGGGTAGGGAGGCATTGTTTGGGCAGCTGTGATGGCTCCCATTGTTTACTGCATGCTCAGCTCTGACATATGCATGGTGCCATATGTCCCCACCAAGCTATCTGCAGGGTATTTGGGCCCTTGCTCTCCCATACTCTTCTGGCTGGTCCCTCCTCCCTCCCCACCAGCCCTGGGCTCCTCCATGGAGCACCTTACAGGCTGCTGAACCAGCATACTCCACACCCTTGCCCTCCCTGACACACCTATAGGGCTCATGCTACCTCTACCATGACCCATGGCCCTGCCCTCCCCTTCCCCATAACCTAACCACACCCGGTGTTCAGTGATAACACACGGACTCAGCTTTCCTAAGAGCACAGAAGCCTGCTGCAGTATCTGCCTCCCTCCACGGTTCCCTCCCCTCAGCCCCAGGCTGTTTCTGTCCCTTGCAGCTCTCCCTCTCTAGAACCCAAGGCCTTCACGCCCCCCCCCCAGCAGAACCTGCAAGGGGGGGGGCATCATCTCACCTCTCCTAATGAGCCTTAACTTTGTAGTTTGCAAATGCTCTGTTCATGCCTGCCTAGAAGATGTTGCTGCCTCCATGTTTAAATCAAATAAACTGAGGCCCGGAGAGGCAAAGCATCCTGTCCAAGGGCACACAGCAGGCCAGACCCCCAAGACAGCGTCACTCACACACAGGTTAGACATGCAGGTCCCAGGCTCTGGGAATCAAGCCCCATGGTGTGAGACTGGGAAGCCAGCTTTTAAGGAGCACACTAGGTGCATCCAAGGGCACCTGACGTCTGAGCCACAGGGAGACTCAAAGTCAATCAGGGAGGGCTCACCAGCCTGGGGCAGTGGGCAGGGCTCCCAAGGGCAAGGTCTGGGGCCTGAGTTGTGACGGGCTTTCTAGGAGCAAGTGTGGGAAGCAGGGAACAGACCCATGAGCGGCTGCACCAGGTCTTCAGGAAGCAAAAGCGAGGCCAGTAGATTGGATTCTGGAAACCTCTGTGGTCCAAGCCCTATGCACCCTCCAGCTTGAGCAGGGATGGCAGGGAGCTCACCTGCCCTCCCCTCTGACACTGCAGACCGTGAGAATCCCCCAGCACTTCACTTCCCTCCCAGCAGCTCAGGCTGCTCACCTGGAGAGGACGACATTCATTGTGGGCAGAGGCACTTGTTGCTTTGATCTCGGGGAATAAGAACAGGGTCCCAGGGGTCCCCTAGGCAGAGAGAAGCCAGCCAAGGCTGGGCCCAGCTGTGTGGTCTAGCTGGGCTCAAGGGACTCTGCTGCCTGGTTGCCAGGCAACGGGCCATCCCAGGCAAGCCCTGGGAGGAGCCCAGCTGGTTGCTGGGCAACCAGGGCCTCCCCTGTGGGGTGAGGAGGGCTTCTTTTGGGCTTAACTGCACTCTGAAATGGAAGAAGGGGACAGAGGCTCCTCGTGCTTTCAAATATGGAGCTTGTTGGGGTTCAAAGCGTCTGTGTTCACCAGGAGGGGACAGGGAGAGCCCTGGAAGCAGCTTGCCTGGGACTTCACCCTGGGCCCCCGCTGCATGTGTGGGTCCCAAGGCAAGAGGGCCAGGTGGGCGGGGCCTAGGAGCTGGTGTCCCTGTTAAGGGTGAAGTGGAGAAGTAGATGGTAAAGGAGCGGGCAGAGGGGGGCAGAGGACTTGCCTGTGAATGGAAGGAGTGAGGGACAGCAGCTCAGAGCAGCGCTTAGCCTATCAGGCGGTCCTGGGTCTCCCTGAGTATACGACTCTCACTGTTGGGGTTGGAAATGGTGACCCAGCATCAACTCACTAAAAACCTCACTGCCCCAGGTGGATTTTACCCATGTTGAGAGGTCTGTGTGTCACAGCCCAGCATTTCACTTACGATACAAAGCATCCAGAGTCATACCCAGGCCTGGTGGCGGAGGCAGAGAAAACAAGGCAGGATGTTGATAGTTCACTGGGGTGACTGTCACACTGGGTTGGCTCTGTTTGCCGGGGTTTGCTTTTAAACACTTATTCAGGCAGGGACTCTAAGATCAGCCACGGCAGGTTCAAATCCCACACCCTAGCTCTGCTGTGTGACCTGAAGCAAAGCACCTGATCTTCCTGGAATCTAGACAATTACCTAATAAAGGAGATGGGAGCCTCTGGTGCTGTGAGGAAGAGGCAGGGTGGGCGGGGCACTGAAGCTGGCTCCCCAGTGCAGCTGGCCCTCAGGAGCACACCTGTGTGCCCATCTCAGTGGCACCTGTGTTATGCTCCCCTTCTGAGAGGCAGGTCCCCCCAGACAGCACATAGGTACATCTCTGCATGTTCTTTGAGGTACTGTGCCCTCAGGGGCTGCCACAGCCTTTGCCTCTCACAAGGACTCTGCCAATCCTGTGGATTTTCTCTCTGGGTAATGTCAGGTTAGGGTGCTCTGTGTCTCCTGGCCCACAGTCCCAAGCCCTGTTCAATTCCCTCCGCTCTGGGCTGCTTGCTGGGTTGAAAAGTGTCTCCCCAAAGTTCATGACCTCAGGACATAGCCTTATTGGAAATGGGGGTCTCTATACATTGGATGTGCAGATGAGTCACTCCGGCATGGGAGGTAAGGCTCACTCAGGGGCTACTGCTCCAATCTGCAGAGGAAGCACCTATCCACAGGGTACCTATCCACCTCCTATGCCCCTGGACTCATTCATTGACTGCTTGTGTCCTTTCTGCCTGGGGTGCCTTGCGTCTGATAGCTAGTGGATTGGTACATCCCTGAATCAGTCTGTCTGGGGTCTTCTCTCTCACGGGATCAGTTTCCTCAGGAACCCAGCTCTTCCAGTACAGCAGCATAGTCCCAGTCTGCCCTGTTTGTGACCACCAGAGGGCGACAGAGACCGTGCTCAGGCCCTCCTGCCTGGGGCGGAGGGACTGCAGAGGGGATACAGGAGGCTGGAGACACACATGTGTGACATAGGTGTGGAGACAGAGTGTGTGAGGTCTCATTCACTGGAAGCTTCGAGAACTTCATGACTTTTGAAAAATGAAAACTACCTTGGGCTATGTAGAAGCAAGACATCTGCTGGCCAGAGAGGGGAAGGTTAGGTCTCCAGTCTCCAGCCTGCATAATCCAGGATGGCCACTAGAGGACGCATGTCTCTGTCCTTATCCTCTGTCCTGTCTCTCTGTTTCTGTCTCTCCCTGTTTGTCCTTGTCTCTGTGTCTCTGTCTCATTCTGTGTCTGTCTCGGTCTGTGTGTGCGCGTGTGCGTGCGCTCACGTGCGTGTGCGTGCGTGCGTGCGTGCGTGCGTGCGTGTGTGTGTGTGTGTGTACACCTACAGATGAACATCTTGCTGAGCCCTGTGGGACAGGGACAGGTACCATGAGGCTCAGTTTGCCTCTCAGAAGGGCAAGGCCATGCATCCTGGTCACTCCCCACACAAGCGAGGAGCCCAGTTACCATCTGGCAGTGGCTATGTTCTCCACATGTGTGCTACACAGGAGATCCTGTCATAGCTGTAGATGGCTTTCCCTCCAGTCTCAGGGCCATGTCACATGGCAGTCCAGGCTCCTCTCTTGCTCCTGGGCCCCTGCGGTGTCTGTGAGGCAGTCCCTGGCAGCGACAGGGAAAAGAGGGAAATTCTTGAGTTGTGTCCACTTTGAAAACCCAGTGACAAAGGCCAGGAGGGGCTGCGATCACTCCTGCCCAGAGTCTGCAAACAGAAAACCCAGGAAGACTCAGTGAATGGAACCTGAGGGCTCCAGTGCTCCTCAGTCAGGCCCTGCCTTGGTCTCGGTGTGCTGTGTGATTTGGGCAGACTCACTTTCCCACCCTGAAGCAGGAGCCACGGTCTGGGAGCCATGAGTGGTCACCTCACCGCCGCCACCACCCTTTTGGTGACTCAAGGTTTCTCAGTGGTGCCTGCTGCGCGACCTGTCCTCCGTCACCTCACCTTGTTGTCACGTTCCCCTTATTAAGAAGGGTTTAAGGACACAAGACAAGAGAAACCAGACTGTGTGACGCAAATGCCTGTCATCTGGGTCCCTGGGGGCAGTTTTTGGAGAGCTGAGTACTGGTCCATCCTAGGTCATATGTTCGGATGTGATCTGTCACTTGAGGAGTATTAACTAAGTGCCTACTGTGTACACAGCCGTCCCCAGGCACTTGGACCAGTCTGTGGGAGAACAATGGGCACATGGCACTGTGTTCACTCAGAGAACATTCTGTCTGGGAAAGCAGGAGATCTCAGCTGACAAGATGCTCCAAACAGCCACAAGGGCCGCAGTTTTTCTCTCTGGAGCTCATACACCAGAAAGGGGGGAGGTCTCCATGGCAATTGCCTGATAATCTGCTGGGAACTGCTTCCTCGGAATGAGGTCACAGGGCTGTCCCCGGATAGCAGAGAGGGCCAGAACCATGCCTTTATACATTGCCCAGGGTTGGGGCATTCCTCCACAGCCAGGAGCCAGGGAGGAAAGAGATGGAATGAGATGGAATGTGCAGTGCTCCCTCCACAGGAGGCCTACTGTGTGAGCTCACAGCATCTTTTTTGGTGTTGATCTGTATGTTCTAGACAGAGTCTCTCTCTGTAGCCCAGGCTAACCCTGGAACCTGAGTTCCTCTTGCCTCAGCCTCCAAGTGCTGGGTGGAAACATGCCAGGCTCTTGTTTAGTTCGGCTTAGCTAAACTAAACTGTGTTCTGTGACTCTCCCCTGCCAGCAGATGGTGGTGGTGGTCAGTTTTGGTTTATTTATTTATTTTTTTAATTATTTATTTATTTTTATGTATGAGTGCTCTGTTTGCCTGTCCATATGCATGCCTGAAGAGGTCATTGGACCCCACTATAGATGGCTGTGAGACACCAAGAGGGTGCTGGGAATTGAACTCAGGACCCCTAGAAGAGCAGTCAGTGCTCTTAACTGCTGAGCCATCTTTTCAGCCCCTGGTTTTGGTTTATTTTTGAGCCAGGGTTTCAGGTAAGCTAGGCTGATTGTGAACTCCTTATGTAAATAAGGATGGCCTTGAACCCCTGGTCTTCCTACCTTTATCTTCAAGTATAAGATGATAGGCTGTGTGCGATTTATAAATATGGCCTGTGGCTGGCCTGTGGCTCAGTGGTAGAGCTCTTGCCTGACATGTAGTAGCCTGGGGTTCCGCCGCTGTCCAGCTGGGAAACAAACAGAGACCCCGTTTGGTGCCACACAAAGTCAGCACCCGTCGCTAAACTTCCCAAACTAGGAAGCAAAGCCTCCTACTCAGAGTGTCTGAAAGCTGGTGATGACGATTGGGCCAGCCCACACAGCCTCTGGGATTACCAAGCATGCCTGAGGTCAAAGCTGGGGCCCACAGGACCCATGGCAACCTCTGAGTCTGTCCTGGAGCTCAGTTCTCACCTGTCCAGCTTGGAAAAGCCAGGGATTTCAGCCTGAATCCTGACTAGCCACCCCAGCCCTTCTTGAGGACTCCACAGTCAAAATGCTTGATTCTAATCCCAGCTCTGGAGCTGGTGAGACGGCTCGCTGGGCAAAGGAGCTTGCCGCAAGCTTGACGACCCGAGATCCAACCATGGTGGAAGGAGAGAACCAACTCCCACAAGTTATTCTCTGTGGCATGTATGCACCCACCCACACACAGTAAATAAATGCAGTTTAAGAATGGATTCCGCCAGGCGGTGCTGGTGGTGGCTCACACCTTTAATCCCAGCACTCTGGAGGCAGAGGCAGGCGGATCTCTGTGATTTCGATGCCAGCCTGGTCTACAGAGTGAGTTCCAGGACAGGCTCCAAAAGCTACACAGAGAAACCCTGTCTCGAAAAACCAAACCAAGCCAAAACAAAACAAACCAAGACAAAACAACAAAAAAGGATTCTAGCTCTATTGCCTCACAACTGGAGACTGTGGCCAGAACTGACTCTTGGCCTCAGTTTCTCCATCTGTGAAATGGAAATGGTAAGATATCTCTTCCCTCAGACAGAGAATAGAACAGCACTCAGATAAGCCTGGGTACAGCTTCTGCTCTGCACATGACACTGCATGGCAGCCACTTTGATTCCTCTCCCCGTGTCCCTAGGCTTGGGCCAGGGTGGCAAGCTTGGGCAGGGAAAGTGGGACACTGCCCAAGACAAGCTCTGCTGACTCAGGTGGCTGCTGCAGAGGTCAGCAACCACCATCCAAGCCACCTGTATCAGAGGGAACAAAGAGTGACCTACCTCAGGCCTGGCTGGCTGCACTGGGACATGTCCCATGCCGAGGCTTTGCACAAGTTTGTCCTTTGAACTGCAAGTGCCCCTTGGCCAGGCCTCCACCCCACTGGCCAGGCTGGCTTGTTCACTAGGGGAGCAATTCACCATGCTAGGCTCAATGACACCTCAGCTGTAGCCGGAACCTGGGACCAGGGCCACAGTCAGGCCAGTACACTAGACTAGCATCCTGGCCCTGCTCTGCTTACCCCAGGACCAAATCTGTCTAGGGCAGCCATGTAGAGGACAGAGCCTAGACAGCAGGCTAATGAGTAATTGTCAGAGCTTAGAAATGTCCCTAGGACAGAGGTCTTGGTGCGGTACCTAGATATCAGCTGACAAAGGATCTTTGGCTCTTAAAGCAGTGAAGGTCAGGCGTGGCCAAGGTGATGACACTTTGGGATGCTTCCACACCCACCTGTCAATGTTGACCAGCTCTCTGCACTCGGCCGTGAACAACACTGGACAGGGCAACTGTGTGCCGCCTTTCCTGGGCTACTGTCTAGCCGGGATTGGTCTCCAATCTCCTCTACTCTAGACTAGCCTAGAACTCACAACCCTCCTGGTTCAGCTTCCCACGTGCTGGGCTCACAGGCCACTGCCCAGGCCCGGCTGCTTTTAGGCCTCCAAGGACCTCTATGCTCACGGTCCTGTAACGAATGTAGCTAGCTGTTGTGTGTTTGTGTGTTGTATATCTGTGCACATGGGCAAACAGAGACCAGGGGGTGGCAATGAGTGTTCTGCTCCACTGTCTGCCTCGTTCCTTGAGCCAGGTCTCTCATTAGACCTGGAATTCACCTTTTTTTGGCTAATCTATCTGGCCAGCCACTATGGTAATTCTATCTCCGCCTCCCCGCCACCCATAGCGTTGTGGTTATATGTATCCTGGGCCATGCCCACCTTTTACATGGTGAGCCCCTGGGGATCCAAACTCATGACCTGTGCTTTAGATCTACTGCTCTGCCCCACAGCGCCTTCACTCTGTTTCTGCAGACTTGGCAGCTGTGGATTCAACCAGTCACAAATTTTTATTAGGGGGAGGACAGGATCTCATGTGCTAAGGCTGTTCTTAAAACCTCTGTGTAACCAAGGATAACCTTGAACTTTCTGATCCTCCTGTATCCACCACTGAGTGCTGGGATGACAGGCTTTTGCTACCGTGCCCAATCCAGGGCTTCGTGCATGCCAGGTGAGCACTCTACCCCATGGAACCACATCCCAAGCCCAAAATGTATTTTTAATTGCATCTATACCAAACACGGAGGCTTTTAATGAACGGGAACTGGAAGGTGCCTGCAGTTGCTGTTGTGAAGGTTGCCCACCATCTAAGTGGTAGTGACTGAGCACCTACTGTGCACCAAAGCAGACGCTGAGGACTTTGCCGACAATGCTTTCCCATCCTTTGTCAAGAACGCCCCACATGTCTCTCAGCCAGGCATAGGAGTCACCCTGGCAGAGCTGCCCTGAGCAACCCAAGGGCCTGCGTCCTGGCTGTAGCCAAGGCTCTGTGCTCCATTGCTGGTCCACGTGTGGGGACAGTTGTTTTCCCACCTGCCCAGAGAGCAGGGATCCGCTGTCATCATCTGCTGTCCCGTCCCTTAAGTCCCTAGTGCCTGGAGGTGACCACCGTGCTACAACGGAAGCATATTTGAACAAATGAATGAATGAAGGATTGAGCATGCCTTAGTGCCAGGTCCTGAGCTGACACCTTAGAACATCCCCAGGAGGCCTGGAGGCCCCTCCTGGCAGGTGGAAGTCCACTATTAACCACAGAGGGTCAGCATCTCCCTGGGAGGCCTGCCCTACGGCTGGGTGGCAAACAGCCCAGAAGGGGCCTCAGGGTGGGGATGGCCCCTCCCACTCGGCCACCTTGGCGCCTAAGCTTTCCCCAGCTGGTCCTGTCCATCTCAGGCTCCCCAGCCACTAGGGAGCTCCAAGTAGCATGGCTCACCTTTCACACAAGGGACTCCCCGCTTTGCAGCCTTTTGGCATCCCCCCACCTCTCCAGTTACATTCCACTCCCAATCTGGATCGCAGGAGGGAAAAGAGAGGTGGGAGTGTGGGAGTGTGCGTGCACACGCGCGCACACACACACACACACACACACACACACACACACACACACACACTCACATGGCAGCGAGGACAGACTAGCTGGGACAAGACTCAGGGTGTAGAATGCCACCCTTCCCGCCCACAAGCTCACCTCTGGCCAGGTGAGGAGCCTTCCCACATGCTGCAGCTGCCAGGCTGGGTTGCCTGCTCTGGCAGGGGACCAGGGGAGAGCCAGAGACAAAGGACGGGAGCAGAGGCACCCATTAACAGTGCTCTGTTACTTCTCACCCAGGGTGGCTAGGTGCTGTCGGGCAGGTGGTTCATTCTACAAGGGAACATGGGTCCACCTGACAAGCCATGTTACCTGCCCTGGGCTTCTGTCTGTACCCAAGGGCATTTTTTTTTCCCTTGTAGACATGCAAAGACATGGTGTAGGCTGACAGCCTGGCTCCCACATCTTTGCTACTCTGAGACTCTCCACGCTCCCACTGGCCCACGTAACAACAGGAGCAGCACCCGGTCTTGAGCACTGTTGGAGCCTGGGCTGTGTTAAGGGACTATATACACAGTGTCTCTCCCCTAACAACCTTTATATCGCCAGAAGCCTGGACCACAGATGTACCTCATAATGAGTTGTAAGTGCTGTGGACCCTCACTGGGCCCGGAAGGATCTGCTGCTAGCTCTGACTCCAGGGCAGTGCCGAGAAGGATGCTATGTCACTACGCCATCCCTGTGCACACAGCAGGTGCTGGAGGTGGGCATGTGTGGGTGCAGATTCAGATGCCCCTCTCCAGGTGGTTTTATCAGGCAGAAGCATATGGGCGTCACCTCACCTCCTTTCTGGGTCCCCAAGACTGCTCCAGTCCAGGAGAGATTTGTTCCCAGGCAGAGCCCTCAAGTGGCACCTCTACATTCCTGGGGAAGCTCACACCCAGCATCCACGCAGGCACAGGCAAGGACTCCAGAGAGCAGCTCTGCTTTGAGCTAGGGGAATGGTCCAGGCCCAGCCCTGACCTCACCCATCCCATCCAGACAGGAATCCTGCTGCTACCACCTTAGTTTTCCCAGCTGAAGAATGGGTGACCATCCTGCCAGGTTCTCCGTGACAAGGTGAATAAAGCACTCTATAACTCGCCCAGGGACACATCTGCACACAGTAGGTACTCAATAAGTGTATCTTCTCCTGTCTTCTTGCCACCATGGCAGATGAAGATTTGCAGGTAAACACTAGGTACTCAATAAGTGTCCTCTTCTGTCTTCTTGCTGCTGTAGCAGATGGAGGCATACAGGCACACAATAGGCTCTCAGTATGCACATCTTCCCTGTCTTCACGTTCTATAGCATTACACTCTGGAGCTCCATGCCCAGGGACCCCTTCTCCCACTCCCCTGGTGGCCCTGGGCCTTGTCCTGCACTGAGATGTTTCCCTGCTCCATCTGTTGGAATATCAAGGCAGAGAGAAACCCTGCCCCAGACTTGACGTCAGCACCCAGCTTAATTGGTCCTGGAGCCTTGTGAGTCTCTGGCTGTCCGGTGTGGAGCCCGCGGTGGCGGTGGGAGGTGAGGGTTGTTTGCACCCGTGGCTTGAAGTGAAGGCTTTGTCTTCATGGCTTTTGGCACAGACACCTCGCCCTGGGCACTCTCTGGTGTAGAAATCTGACTTATCACTTTCTTGGGGAGAGAGAAGCATGAATATTTAATTACCCCACTGCTAACGGAGCCGGTGAATGAAGAGCTGGCTTTCTCTTCTGGAAGGGCCACTCAGGGTCCTGCCAGCCAGCCAACTCCTCCCATCCTGTCTCTCATCACTGGGGGACCCTGAGCCACCCGAGTCTTGTGGTATTGGTGAGCTTGGGTCAGGTCTCAGCTCCCAGGCACACTGTGTTTTCTTTACAAGAGACATGGGAGCCAGTGGTGGTGGGCGGTGGCAGGTCAAGTCCCCTGGCCAAGAAGGAAGGCCTGTGGCTGCCGGCTAGAACATTCTGCCCCGTGCGAGCCAAGAAATTCCAAAAGAAACACCGCAGCGTCCAGCCTGGGAGAGGCGGAAGGGGACTTCCTCTCTCTGCTGAGGTCTCAGGGGCCTGATTGGTGGGGGCCCCTCTGGCAGCCAGAATGGAGGGGCGGGTGCAGACACAGGAAATGGGGTCACAGCTCCAGGCATCTCCAAATTCGGAGACACTCAGGGCCAAGAGTGTCAGGAACAGAGCAGTGAGAACTATATCTATCTATATCTACAAGCTATATTTTACTTCTAAAGTGGGTAAACTGAGGCACCAAGATGCCCTTCCAATGTCTTGTGTTGCAGAGCAAGCTTGCAGCACATCTGAATATTCCAGATTCAGATGTACCACCCAGTATCCTTAGCACACCAAAGGCTAGTGGTCAGCCCATAAGACAGACAGACAGGCCGGGTGGTGGTGAGGCACGCCTTTAATCCCAGCACTTGGGAGGCAGAACCAGGTGGATCTCTGTGAGTTCAAGGCCAGCCTGGTCTACAGAGCGAGATCCAGGACAGGCACCAAAACTACACAGAGAAAACCTGTCTCGGAAAAAAAAAAAAAAAAAAAAAAAGACAGACAGACAGGGGACAGGCTCAGGCAGGTGACATTTGTAAGTTACTCTGTGGTTCATTTGTCATTCAAAACAGTGCAGCTCACCTGGAGGGCTGTGTACAGTGGACCATGAACTAAAAGAAGTTCCCTGTGAGTGTGTATGTGTGTGTTTGTGTGTGTGTGTGTATGTCTCTGTGTGTATGTGTCTCTGTGTGTGTGTGTATGTCTGTGTGTATGTGTCTGTGTGTGTGTGTTTGTGTGTGTATATGTCTGTGTGTATGTGTCTGTGTGTATGTGTCTGTGTGTGTATGTCTGTGTGTATGTGTCTCTGTGTGTGTGTGTGTGTGTGTGTATGTGTGTGTGTGTATGTGTCTCTGTGTGTGTGTGTATGTCTGTGTGTATGTGTCTGTGTGTGTGTTTGTGTATGTCTGTGTGTGTATGTGTCTCTGTGTGTGTGTGTGTGTGTGTGTGTGTGTGTGTGTGTGTGTGTATGTGTCTCTGTGTGTGTGTGTGTGTGTGTGTGTGTGTGTGTGTGTGTGTGTGTGTGTGTGTGTGTGTGTGTGTGTGTGTGTGTGTGTGTGTGTGTGTGTATGCAGAGACCAACCACATCTTCATCTGTCACCTCTACCTGTTCATCTGGATGATGGTCTCTGAACCTACCTAGGGCTTGTATTTTCTGGGCTAGGCTAGACCCCAGCATGCCCCAATAATCCTCCTGTCTCCACCTGACTTGGAGCTGGGGTGACAGGCTTGTGTAGGACACCTGGCTTGTCACATGGGTGCTGGCACCCAAACCTCAGTACTGCACGTGCCCTCTCAACTGCTGAGCCACCTCTCCCATCCCGGCTGCAGTTTTAATAGCAGCCACCAGGGGCAGCGAGGAGCTCCTTTGCCACCATCTGATCCACAGGGACATAAAGCCCAAGAGTGGCTTGATGGTAGAGGGCTTGCTTAGCACTTGTGAGGCCCCGATTCCATCTTCAAAGCCTGGGGAGTGGGGAGACAGTGACGTACCATCTAAACAGCCATTGTTGGAGTCAAAATCATGAAAAGTACAGCTGTGCAGATGTGTGACCAGCACACCCTGAGATGTGCAGTGTGCACTCTGGACAACTGAACGCAATCACCCTGATGGGTAGTTGGACTTGAACTTGGGGTTGCCTCTCCAGAGCCTTAACTGACTTGGTGCTCCTGACCCGGTGCTCCTGACCCGGTTTCTACGTGGTGACTGAGGAGATTGAGAAAGGATGGGACCAGTCACTGCTCAGTTGATGGACTTTCCTTGGTCCCAGGGTGGAGGGCCCTGGGCAGTTCCTGAACAAGGAGGCTGGGCGTCGCAGCTGCAGGAACAGCTTTGGAGGGTGCTAGGGTTTGTGTGAGAGGACTTGCAGCACACGTGGCATTTATTGAGTACCTACTGTATACCAGGCACTCTTGGTGCCTTGCTCAGGGAGGTCCTCACTGACCCCAGAGGTTTCTGGCCAAGGGGTGAGCAACTCAAGCATGTTCCAGGCCCCACCCCACCCCATGCTTCCTTAGAAACAGATCCCAGGAGCCCTGTGAAGAGTTCCAGAGCTGTCTGCACCTTTCTTCTCAGCTCCCCTCCTTTCCCACACAAAGGGGGAAACTGAGGCTAGAGGAGGGTGAGGAGGAAGACTATGGAGGAGGAGAAGGGGAGGGGGAAGAGGATGGAGAAGAAGAAGGGGGTGAGGAAGACGATGAAGAAGAAGGGGAGGGGGAGGAAGAGGATGAAGAAGAAGGGAGGGGGGAGGAAGAGGATGAAGAAGAAGGGGAGGGGGAGGAAGAGGATGAAGAAGAAGGGGAGGGGGAGGAAGAGGATGAAGAAGAGGAGGGGGGAGGAAGAGGATGGCAGAAACGAAGGAGAGGCAGAAGAAATGGCAAATGAGATGGTGGCCTGGGCCTAATTTTCCATTTTTTAATACTTATTTTTATTTTTAATTATGGATTTGTGTGTGTGCACACTTGCGTGTGTGTGTGTGTGTGTGTGTGTGTGTGTGTACACCTACAGATGAACATCTTGCTGAGCCCTGTGTGTGCCACAGAGCGAGTGCAGAGATCAGAGGGCAGTTTTGTGGAATGTATGTTCTCCTTTGCCTTCAAGTGGATTTCAGGAATTGAACTCAGATCGCCAGACTCTCATGGCAAGCGCTTTACCCATTGAGCCCTGGCCTCCATTTTAGGGGCACTCATGAACTCTGAGACACAACTTTGTTCCAGAACTAGCCCTGAGAACAGGTCTCAGCTTCATGCACAGCCCAGCCCAGCCCCTACATGATCCTAAATCCCACTAAGCTGAGGTCCTCCAGCTCAGACAGCCTAGACACTTTCCTGGAGCCTGCCATCCGTGTCCTAAGGCCTGGCCCTTGTTTCTGCTTGCTGTCTGGCTAGACCGCTGGCCCTGAAGACAGAGCCCCTCAGCCAGAGGAGGGTCCCTGTCCTCTCTCTTACTGCCTGTGGGTCCTAAGCAGATCTTGGTAGTACAGAGTTCACACGCAGCCCCCTGACCACCGCTGGGAGAGGCTCCACAGCCCATCCCTTCTCTCACCTCCTTCTCTGGACCCCTCCTCAGGGCTGAGACTTCAGTTCACAGGAGCACAGGCCTGTGGTCCTGCTCACAGGGTTGTCTTCCCCATGTGCTCTTCTGCAGAACAGATTACCTTTCTCCCTGCCACCTAGCCTGTGAGGCTCTTGATTGTCAGGCCTCGGTTTCCCCTCCCATCTGTCCACTCTGGACTTTTGTTTCTCCAGGGACATTACAAGAAGCCAGCTCCTGAGATGCTCAAGTCAGGTGACAGCACCCCAGGGTTCCCCAAGGGACCAAGGACTCTATACAGACCTCACCTGTTGCTGTCTCCCCAGGGCCTGACACTCATGGAAACTCCATCAGCCATGGCAGGAGGAGGTGTGAGGAGGAAGTGTGTCCACCCCTCCACTCCACTGCACAGCATTAGCTCAGGGCTGCTGGCCACTGGTAAGGCCACCGCCCCAACTGCTACTGAGTCGGGAGCTTGAGATCAGTTCCCACAGCCCCCTGCACAATATGACTGTGTCAACACCACAGGCCAGGGCCTCTTGTAATCAAGGACAATGCTTGGCCCGATGTCCCGAAGGACACCCCTGGGTCTCCGGAGGCCAGTGACCCTGCCCAGCCACCTGGCCCTGTGCCTGCAGGCAGCCTGCCCAGGGCGGCCACCTGGAGACTCCTTCCTTCCAGCTGCAGTCCTGGCTCCAGAGGTTCCGGCCACACCTTTCCTGTGCCACCTCCAGGGCTGGGTCCCCACCCTGAGCCTCCACCCTGCCACAGGCTTGCTCCTCTAAGACACAAGGGGAGTACTTGGGGTATGGTGCCACCCACCAGATGGCATGTGCTTGTACCCGGCAGCCACTAGGCTTTGCCCACCAACCTGATACTAGGAGTCACTGTTGGCACTGTACGAATGGGGAAACTGAGGCTTTGAGAATTTAAGTGGCTTGACAAATTCATACAACTAATCCACAGTAAAGAGAGAGCATTTCCGGCAGGTAGTATCTGCTCACATTTCTACCCTATCGTACTGGGGACATACCAGCCTCAGGGTCCCACCTCCTCTAAGCCTCTTGGGCCTGAATGGAGCAAGCCAGGATTGGGGTGTCCCTGCATCTCTAATTCATGGCTCTGGTTCCTCTAGGGATGGGTGACCAGCTACAACTGGAGCAGAGGTCCTAATACTGTCTTTGGAGGAAGAGGCTATGAAAGGCCTCCTCTGGGCTTCTTCAGGGCACATCTGGGGGAAGAGGGATGTGTGTGACCACTCACGACCTGGGAAGGATGTCTCTGTGAATTTGGCACCATTAGACAGAAGGTGGCAAAGAGGAAGGAGAGACTGGGAGACCGTTGCCGATCAAGGAGTGTAAGGGGGCCACGCGTGGGGGTGCGGTTGCTACCCTGGCCTCCCGTCAAGCTGGTCAGTAGGAGTCACTGGGTCAGGAGGAAAGAACTGGCCTGGGGCCAGCCAGATCCCAGATTCAGCTCTGTCAGGCCCAGAGCGACTTGGGGGAGAGGGTCACTGTGACCCTTGCTCTCCTCCTCTGCAAAGTGAACAAAATGGCTCCTGCCTGGATGAAAAGGGAACGAAAGGAAGAACATGACGCTCCCAGGGTTGGTGGAGGAGGTTTATAGTAGATGGAAGGGAGAGCATAGGCAGAGGCATAGGGCATAGTGGAGACATCTGGGAGAGCCGAGAGTGGACATGAGCCTGAGCTGGGCCATGTGAGGAGAGGCGGGAGGTGAAAGGAGAGGTATTGGCTTGGGACCCCCAAGACCAAGGTCCCAGCACAAAGGGGATTTATTTGCCCCTGAGAGACAGCAGGCAGGGAGTACGGGACAAAGAAGGGAGACAGAGGATGAGGGAGAGGGAGAAGGGAGCAAGGGAGAGGGGACAGGGCTATCTGTCCTGGAGGGACGGGGATACAAGGGACTGTCTCTGCATAGAGAGGGGGCAGACGTGGTCCACAGGAAAATGGCGGTTTATAAAGGTACAAGGGGAAACTCCGTGTTAGGATGAGGTGTTTAATTGTAACTGGGCATGTTAATTAGGTGAGCCAAAGGGGGCTTTTGATTGCCGGACTTCAATACTTTGATAGTTGGACCTTGGTAGCCAGGCTCAGGAGGAAGAGGTAGCCAAATAAGGGAATAGACCTTGGTGGCTAGCGTTAGGGATGTAATCTAATGGTTTTCCCAAGGCAGAGGGGATGGGGGAGAAGGTCAAGGCCTCACAGAGCCCTGTTTGCCATGCTCTAGCTGGCCAGAGTCTCCTCAGGAAGGGAGAGGGGCAAGCCGGGAGACCCAGGTGCAGAAGCCAAAAAGGTAAAAGGGTCGGGTAACCAGATGTCTGGATTATACAGGGAAGGTCAGCCCAGCTCCTGGGCTAGAGAGTTCAGGGTACGGGCAGGGTATGCCAGCCATATACCCTGTAATCGCTACATACTGGAGGGATGCTGGGAGAGCCTGGCAGTCAGATCCGCTTTCACGTTAAATGGGCACCTCGGTTAGCCATTTGTCTCGGGTGTGAGACCTAACATCGCCCCACAGGGCGGACACAGAGCAGACATCAGGAAGAACTACAGGGGTTCACACAGCCGAGAAAGGGGGTGAAGGCTCAGAAGGGCCTGCTGAGGGTGGAGGGACAGCACCTCCACCCCCTCCAAGGCTCCATCTTGACTCGGCCTTGCTTCCTATTTGAACTTGCCAGCCGGACTGCCCTCCTGTGAGCCTCTCCAGACCCTCTTGCCCAGGGAATGGACTCCAGGCTGCAGCCTTCAGGGCCCAGTGGGAAGGGCCCCCCTGGATTCCTGTTGTGAGCCCCTGCAGCTGCTCTGATTTCACGGCTCTTTTCTCACTGCCACTGGGTCGCCCTGTGTGTCCCTCCCTCCATGCCAGTGGTTGGGCCATCTGAGCCGCCTGTCCCGGCCAGCGATATGAGCCCAGGCACCCCCAGCCTCACTGGGGAACCAGACAGACTGAGGGGCGCCTAAAGAGCAGTCATCTAGCGTCGCTGTTCCCAGGTCTGATCCACCTGGGTCTACCTAGTAAGAGCTCTGGGAAGGACACCGATTGGGCCTGTTTGGGTCACGTGTCCACCTCTGCACCAATCATAGATGCTGGAAAAATGGGGGCCTGCAATTGGCTGGAGCTGGGCTATATGCTTTCCTTGTTGCCAAGGTGCAAGGGCAGACTACTGAGCTGGGTGGGCATCTGCCCAGAAGCTGAGGGGCAGTGGGGAGCAGTCCCGGGTCAGGGGTGTCACCTCCAAGTATGGAGCAGGATTTGGGGTGCTGCTGACCCCTCAAGTCTAACGCAGGGCCTTGCAGGGTGGAGGGAGGCCAGGACAGGGAAAGGGGGTCCTGTACTGTGTCCAGGAGAGGGCGCAGAGACACCCCTGTGTATCCCGGCCCTGTCACCAGAGCGCATGTTGCAGCCATCTGGCCGGCCTGCTGCTGGGGGTCCCCTCCCGGAGCCCTACTGCTGACAGGAACCAGCGCCTTTTACAGCCGCCAGCGCATCTGGGAACGCTCTGGCCTCCGGGCTGGAGCTGAGTCCCAGCCACGCCGGGGAGCAGCCCCCACCCCGCACCCACGTGACAGCCTGCTGGACGCCGGCCACCACCGTTGTGTAACCAGCCTTGTCCAGGAGAGAGGCGAGGCTGCGGGGCAGGGCTCCAGCTGGGGCTGCCGCCAGGTCCCCAGCAGGCCTGAGGTGGTTGGGGACGCCCGCGGCAAGGGCACTGCCCCTTCTTTTCTACACTTTTCTTATATTCCCCCTGCCTTTCTCTCGTGCTCTTCTCTGCTCCCATCGCTCTCTTTTCCCGCTATTCTTTCTGTCTCACCTTCTCATTCCTCCTCTTCCCCCTCCTCTCCTCCCTCTACTCTCCTTCTCCTGTCTTTTTCCTTTCCAGCTCCAGGGGCCCATGCCATCCCAGGATCCCCTGGAGGTGGGAGCCCGAGTGGATTACAGGGCTCTGCACAGACGCAGTGTCTACTTCAGAGGACAAGGGCTGGGGAGTGACCCGTGACCCCAGCAACTCCATACCATGTCACACACTCCTGCAGGCCTTTTAAGGACAAGACCAGCTTGATGGCCGGCATCCAGCTTTGGCCCTAGATCTCTTTGGGATAGGGATCATGGGCGTTTGCTACCGGAATGAAATGCAGTAGAAGGGGTTTCCCAGGCCACAGGCAGAGGGGAGACCCTGGCTGGGGCCCATAGCAGCCCCTCCAGCTGGTGCCCGTGGGAATCTGGGACTCAAGACCTCTGCCCATCTGCCTGTGGTTCCCTCCTCCAGTCATTCAGTCCTGTAAGGAGCAGACCAAGGCTCCAGACAGCAAGAATGACATGTGCAAAGGCCCCGGAGCACAGAGCAGCTTGGTGGACTCCTGGATCTAAAAAGAAGCCCTTCTGGCCTCTCAATGAAGGGGGCCCCAAAGATGTGGAGGGATGGAGTCTGGGTATGGCAATAGGGGAGGCATTCTGTGAGCTGAGGTGGGAGCAGACCTGGCTCCCGTGTTTGGAAGCCTACAGGGGGTCACACGGAGAAGATACAAGGACAGTCACGGCAGAGAGTAGAGAAAGGGGATCACTGAAGCAGGAAGGATGGTGCTGTGGGTGGGCTTCTGGGAGGAGACGCTCAGAAGTAGGGAGAAGAGACAGAGCAGGAGGAAGGTATTCCCAGCAGGGCACTGGCTGTATGCAGAGATGTAACACCCTCAGGGACCTCAGAGGCTGTGGTGACCACCTTGGCTCAGGTGAGGAGATGCAGGGCAGGGCTGGGGTGTCTCTGGACTCAGAGAAGTGGAGGACTTTTGGGGTTCTTAGGATTCTAGAAGGTGTGAGCTGTGGCTGCTGGTGCCAGGGAAGGTGGAGGACAGTCTGGAAGGAGCCTCTGTCCTGATGGGCTCTGTGTCTGTGGTTTTAACCATCACGAATCCCTTGGGAAGAGAGCCTCAATCGAGGAGTGATCTGAGTCAGGTTGGCCTGTGAGCATGTCCAGGTGGGTTGTCTAGACTGTTAATTGATACAATCCATTGTGAGTGGTGCCATTCCCTAGGCTGGATCCTGAACTCTATCTGAATAAGGGAAACTGGCTGAGCATAAAGCTGGCAAGCAGGCAGCGTGGGGTCATCTTTTTTTTTTTTTTCTTCTGCTCTTGACTGTGGTTATGATGTGACTAGCTGCTTGAGTTCCTGCCTTGACTTCCCTTGCCGACACACTGTGACCTGGAAGTGTAGCCTGACTAAACCTCTTTTGTGCTCAGGGTGTTTTCTCACAGCAGCAGAGGTTTCTCACACCAGGCCTCATGGAACCAGTGGGTGTCCCTGGACCAAGTGCCAACACCAGCGCTGTACCCTGCATGTGGGAAGCCATCAAGGGGCCCCACAGCTTCATGCTACCCTGCCCGGCCTTGCTCCTTTCTGGTCACATGAACTCAGGACAGTTGTAGGACTCTGGGCTGCAGGCCTCCACCTGGCTTCAAGGAGGGACTTGACAGTGACAGGCTGGGATATCGCAGGGCTGGATGGGCTGCCCTCAACCCCCAGATCCCACACACAGCACTGGTGAGAGAGAGATGGTTTCAGGGCCCCATCTCCACACTTGCCTTGAGACGCTGAGTGAAGGGTTCTGGCCAGAGCCTTGTGAGCACATGGAGACAGGTAGACAGCCTGAGGACATAGGGCTGGGTCTCACCACTTGCAGAGGGAGCATTGACCGTGGAGCTCCGGTCTCCACAGCGCCTGCAGGGCTGATGATGTTCAGGGTGACCCAGGTCCTGCCTTGCATAAGGCACCTGTCCCACCTTAGCCTTTGGAAGGACAATCCCAAGAATAGAACCTTCCATTTAAGAAGTATTTTAATTTGCATTATTAGTGTGTGTGTGTGTGTGTGTGTGTGTGTGTGTGTGTGTGTGTGTGAGAGAGAGAGAGAGAGAGAGAGAGAGCAGGTCTGTGCCGTCTATTGTCTCCTTCCACCTTTACATACATAGATTCTAGACATCAAACTCAGCTCACCAGGCTTCCTGGGCAGGCCCTGCTGAGCCAGCCCACACTCTGTCAACTCTGATGGTTGTAGGAGTGAGGGGGCAGAATCTCTATGCCAGGAACACACAGCACTATGGCATGAATGACCCACCTTGAAGAATACTTTCACTTTGGTGTGTCTTTTGGAGAGTTTCACTATGTAGCCCAGGTTGGCCTTGAACCCTCCGTTCTCCCAGCTCAGCCTCTTAGGTGCTGATGTTGCCAGGGTAGTCCCGTTGCATGCCTGGCTTTCTAACATATTTAAAATGATCACATCTTGCAAGCGTCGTGGTGGGGGAGAGGGAGGCTCAGCAGCCAGGCCACTGGTGGTGTGGCTTGTTCATTGATAAAGCAGCATCAGGGCTGGGGGTGTGGCTCAGTCAGTAGAGTGCTGACTACTGAGCGGAGCCCCAAGTTCAATCCTCAGCACCTCCAAAAAGGACAACGTGTGGAGAATAAACTAGGGGAGACACAGGCTGTGTGGGAAGAGACTCCTGTTGTCACACACAGCTGTGCTTTGAGCTTAGTTCATTGACCTCAGGACCAGCCACCCACTGGGACTTGTCAGAGAAAGCTGTCTCAGGCATGTCCCATCTTCTGGCATCTCAGCATTGGTCAACTACATCTGCATATTCGTGTCTTCGAGTTCATTTTGTTTCTTTGTTTGACCTTTTTTTTTTTTTTTAGACTTTTATTTTCTCTGTGTAGCTTTGCGCCTTTCCTGGATCTCGCTCTGCAGACCAGGCTGGCCTCGAACTCACAGAGATCTACCTGTCTCTGCCTCCTGAGTGCTGGGATTCAAGGCATGTGCCACCATGCCCAGCTCAAGTTAATTTTTTTTTAATGGTAAAAAACAGTGCATGATGGCTTTAAGTAAGTTTACAGTTCTGTGTTGGGTGGCATTCATAACTATCTAGGTCCAACCTGTGAAGGGTTAACTTAGAATATGGTCTCATTTATGTACAATGTCGTATCTGCCTCTCTCTGCAAGGAGCATTGGTGAGGTCCCCACTGTCCAAACATGCCTTTGAGGAAAAGCTTGGCAGTATTGCCACCAAGCTGGATCTTTCTAGCTCTGAGTGTCTTCTGAGAGTCCCCCAGAGCTGGGTCCCTGGCCTCTGCCTACTCCATACCAGTACCCTCTCTCCAAACAGGATAAGAGATATGTGGCGTCCTGGTCTTGTTAACTGTCCCCTAAGGGCAAATCACTCTGAGAAAGAAGTGCTGGCATGGGGAGGGGTCACAGTAGGGAGGGGATGTTTGGATTTCCTTGGCTCTCAGCCATGTTGGCCCGGGTCCCAGGATGGGCCACGGGAGGCAAACACTACTGAAATGGAGCAGCCCTTATTTGGGGGTCTGTAACTCACCCTGCACCCTCAGGGCTGGACCTGGGGTTTTCTGCCATTGTGGGGGTCCCCAGCTCTTGGAGTGAGCAGCGGCTGTCTATAGGTGGGAGACACTGAGGTGAAAGCCACATGTGGATATATATTAGGGGACTACCCTTGGAAGAGCACCATGCAGCCTTGGCTGACCCCCAGGAGCTACTGAGGTAGGTGATCCCTCATGGTCATCTTTGGTTATACCAAAGATGGCTGGGTTTTATGGGTCAGTCTTGACAGGTCCTAGAGCCTGGACTTCCTGGGCACTGTTTGACCTTGGGTGAACTGGGTCTGGTGGCTGACAGCTGAGTGTTGTCTGATCACAGTGTGTCCTCATAGAGGGGGCTGGCTGCCTCTCTGTCAATGCACTGTACTTGCCTGCCAGCAGAAAAAGGGTGTTCCAAAGGGCATGGTTGGGTGAAGCAGAGAGCTCAGCCTAGAGGGAGGTGTGTGGAAGGCGGGGGGGGGGGGGGGGGCTTGGTCAGCAGGGGACGGAGCCAGCTGGAGAGCAGTCTGCTTTGGAGGCTTTTGTTACAGGCTCTGAGGTTTAACTCTGCACCGCACCCTCATGCCTCCAAGTGTGCAGTCCAGCACTTCCCAGTGTGTCTTTGGAGGTGGGCAGCCTTGCTCCTATTGGATCCTAAAGTGGTTTTGTAGTCCCACGCTGTGAACCCCAAGCTGTCCCTTTTCCCTCCACCTCCCTGTCTCTAAGTTTACTGGCCCTTGGCCCACACAGGGATGCTTCTATCTGGACACCCCCCTGCAGATGGGTCCTACCAGCTGTGCTGCTACATCTGGCTTCTTTCACTCAGCCCTGGGGGTCTCCGGGTCATACGTAGCTCCTGACACAGACCTCACTCCTTTTTATGGCTAGGTAGTATTCCCACACACCGGACAGAGCACACTGTGCTCATTTACCGTTTGCTGGTGACTTCCTGGTTGTTTCCACTTCTGACAGTCATGACTGATGATGCTGTGGATGTCTGTGTGGGTGAGTGCTTTCCACACCCTCTAGAGAAACGGCTGCCTCCAGGGGTAGCTGCAGCCTTGAGAGGAGCCCCCCCCCAGACTCATCCCTGTCAATCCCCTGCCCACGTCACTCGCTGTCCTTTCCCTGGTGACTAATGTCTTTCCTGGTCATTTGTCTTTTAAATTTTATTTATTTATGTGTTTGCTTTTTTTTTTTTTTTTTTAAATTTGGTTGTCGACTCCTCTCTATGATGCTATAAACATGTTTCTAGTTTTCTTTATTCTATAGTCTGTCTTTTTACTCAAAAAAACTACCCCGCCCCCCAGTCCTGGGAGTGGAATTTGGGATCTCCTCGTGAGGAGCTGCACTCCTCTCTTTGTACCTTTTTTTTTTTTTGAGACAGGTTCTCATACTGTAGCCCTTGAACTTGGGATCCTTCTGCCTCAGTCTCCAGAGTAGCCAAGTTGACAAGCCTGTGCTGCTAGGCCTGACAGCCGAGTCTGTCTTCCTTCCTTCCTTCCTTCCTTCCTTCCTTCCTTCCTTCCTTCCTTTTTTTCAGGTTTATTTATTTTATGTATATGAGTGTTTTATATGTGTACATCTCTTCCATGCCTGGTGCCCCTGGAGGTCAGAAGAGGGCATCAAATGCCCTGGAACTGGAGTTACAGACGGTTGTAAGACATGTGGGTGCTGGGAACCGAACCCAGGCCCTCTGTAAAAGCAGCAAGTGCTCTTAACTGCTGAGCCATCTCTCCAACGTCTCTTCCTTACCTGTGTAGGCTTCTTTCTTTCTTTCTTTCTTTCTTTCTTTCTTTCTTTCTTTCTTTCTTCTTTCTTTCTTTCTTTCTTTCCTTCCTTCCTTCCTTCCTTCCTTCCTTCCTTCCTTCCTTCCTCTTTTTTAAAGTTCTTAGAGACACAGTTTCTCTGTGTAACAGCTTTGGCTGTCCTGAAACTCTCTTTGTACACCAGGCTGGCCTTGAACTCACAGAGATCCACCTGCCTCTGCCTCTTGTTAAAGGCATGCACAACCACCATCTAGCCTTTGTGAAGGATTCTTTAAGCACCCGTCCTTTCACACCTTGATGAACGTTCAGTTACGTACTGTTGTTCCCCTCACACCGTCACCGCACCCTCCTGGTGGATTCTAAGCGCATTTACAGTTTTCTCATGCAGATCTCGGCTCCATCTTCACTTAACTTTTGTACTGTGTGTGAGGTAGGGACCCAACTTCATCCTTTTACATGTGGACAGCTGGTTGTCCCTGATCCACTGGCAGAAAAGACAATCTGTCCCCCCTTGAAAGGACTGGGATGGTCAAGGCCATAGAACTAGGGGACGGGTTGGGGGTCTCCTGGGTTAGTCCTGTGCCTGGGGACCCCTGGATAGCCAGGAGTCATGTATTATACACTGGCCACAGGATTTCCTGCTGCAGCCCAGGGCTGGACAGATCTTTGTGGAACCTCCCCAGAGAGCCCTTTGACTCTGGGTCAAGGTCAGGGACAGGGGACAGAGTGGGGGAGGCTAGTAGCTCAGCAAATAAGGCCTTGGAGAGGGGCCTCAGGACAGGGTACTCTGCATCCTAGGGCCAAAGTTAGAGGACGCTCGGGAACCACTTCCTCCAGCCTGCCCCCATCCTCTGATGCTTGGCCATCTCCCAGTGTGTTCTTTGCCTCAGGTGCCTCCCAGAGTGCTGTGTGGCGGCAGGTGCTAGCTGGCTCCTTCTCTCTGAGGTGGGTAGTTGTCTCCTCTGCCAATGGTTCCTCAGCACTTGCAGCCAGCATAGAAAATGTGAGTACTGCCACAACCTGATCCAGCTGCGCCTTCTTCACCTGAAGACCCTTTTTACCCTCCCCGTGACTCTGGGCCACCACCCCTTGTACGGAGGACATTAGCAGGAGGAGTGCATTGTAAAAGAGTCCCTCCCCTTCTTGCCTGACCTCTCCCAGGATGGTCAAGCCTTGCTCTCTCCACCCTTTAACTTAGGCCTGGGCAGTCACAACCCTAAACAGGATTTGATGATGTGGTGTCCACCCAGTGCCTGTAGATCATTGGGCGCTGCCTTGGGTGTTAGGGGCAGCCTGCCAAGGAAGGAGGAAGAGTCAGTGCCAGCCCTAGGGACCAAAGCCCTTCCCATCTCATTGAAGCCTTCAGTGGCTGCAATACCCAGGGCACAGCCGTCTCAAGGCCACAGCCTAGAAAGCCAGCCAAGGCCACACAGCATTTCCTGTCACTGAGCTTCCGATACACGTTCCTTGTGGCCTGGATCCAAACCCACCCAGAGATTCCATGGGAAAGCCTCAGAGGGCCTAGGGGCGGGGGTGGAGACTTGGACAGGGCAGGAGTCAGGCCTGAGGTCTGTTCTGAGGGTATAGGAGGCCTTTTGGTTCTTCTGTCTGTCCCAAGGCTGGAGGACACTTTTTCTCTGTGCCACAGCACTGCCAGCCTGGGGCCCCGACACAGCTCTGGGAACACTGTAACAGTGGTCAGCAGGTTCAAGGTCTCTGTCACCTGTGAGGTGCTCATGGCCCCAATCCCCCCTGTTGCTGGCCACAGTGGACACAAGCAGCCTGGGCCAGTCTGAGACGGTGATGTAGCCCTAAGCAGAAGAGCCGTCCCACAGATCAGCCGGGTAGCTGCCAGTGAGGTGGGCGCCCGCCAGAGCTGGTGGCACCCCTTGGTGAAGGTGGACAGGTGTTTTTCATTTGAGCCTTCCATTGTCTGGGAGAAGCTTGTAAAGACACAACCACCTCCCTCCAGGCCCGGGGTGCAGGGCACACCTTGGTGGTTATGAGACGGCCAAGGAAAATGAGATGAACTCTAATGGGCCCGCCTGTACCAGGCCACAGTTAGGATGTCTTAATCAGACTCATTGTGGAGGCAGGTTCCGTAGTGTAGTGGTGAAACACCCAGGGAGGAGACATGGCTCAACCAGGTCCCTCAGCTGACCAGGTAGGGCTGGACTAGATGCCAGAGTGTGTTTGTCCTGCAGTCTTTGCTTGCTCAATCAGTGGTCATTCCCCGGGGGAAGAGCATAGAACTGTGCTGTCCTCGGAAAGATTCTGGAAAAGACGCCGGGCGGTGGTGGCACACACCTGTAATCCCAGCACTCGGGAGGCAGAGGCAGGCGGATCTTTGTGAGTTTGAGGCCAGCCTGGTCTACAGAGCAAGATCCAGGAAAGGCGCAAAGCTACACAGAGAAACCCTATCTCGAAAAACAAAAAAAAACAAAAACAAAAACAAAAAATTCTGGAAAAGGATGGTGAGCCCTACAATGACATGCCTTCTGCCTGTGAGGTGCCATGGGGGACTGTGGAGGGGGTCAGAGTGCCTCTCGGAGGGGTGGCATGACACTGGTGTCAGATGGGCTCTGACGAAGCAGGGGGCTGAAGAGGGTGGCTGGAACAGAGCTCTACAGGGACCGGGAAACAGGATAGGCTGGTGGGAACCGCACCACACAGTGCTTCAACTGGCCTTGGGCTCCCGCTCCTTGTCAGGGGCTGGACAATACAAAGACGCCTGAATGGGGCTTCCTGCCTTTGAGGAAATTGGAGGTGAGGTGTGCAAGTGTGATGAGGAGCTGCCGGGATGGTGACAGCCCAGAGGCTGACTCACCGGGCTGGGGCAGCCAAGAGCTCTTTCAGGACTCAGTGCTGCGGCTGGGTAGGGCTGTGCCGAGCCAACCTGGAGATGAGCAGGGCAGGTGGGGACAGTCAGGGCTCTGTACAACCATAGGGCAGGTCAGACAGGGCGTCAAATGAGTTCCCTGACGTCACTGTGATGTGAGTGCACATTAGCTATGGTGGCTTAAATCCGTAACTCGGGAGGCTGAAGCAAGGACTGCCGTGAGCTTGGGACCAGCCTGGGCTACACTGTGAGTTCCAGACCAGTCTGGACCAGA
The DNA here is from genome assembly GCF_903995425.1 of Onychomys torridus. NCBI lineage: Eukaryota > Metazoa > Chordata > Mammalia > Rodentia > Cricetidae > Onychomys > Onychomys torridus. Next base: position 48,231,335 of record NC_050447.1, read on the forward strand.
GAGAGAGACTCTGTCTCAGAACAACTGCAACAAAGAAAAGAGAGGGGCTTCAAGCATCCTGTATTGGTTCTGTCAGTTGTGGGGGTCAGAAGTCTGATGTGGAAGGCTGAGGCATAAGTCAGAGGTAGGGTGCTTGCCTGGTATGCCTGGGGTCTCAGGTTTGGTGGCCAGCACAAGAAGAGGAGGAAGAGATGAAGGAGGAGAGATAGATGGGGAAGGATATGGAGGAGGAAGAGAGAAGAGACAGGAGATCGCATTCTGGGGTCAAGAGTTGGATCTTGCTGGAGTTGTGGGAAGCAACCTGGCCCCTTCCCCTCCCCAGCTTTTGAGCTAGCTCCTTCCTTGACTGTGGTTCCTGCCATCAACAGCAGTAGTGCCCGCAGACCGCTCTGGGGTCTGGGTCTGATGTTTCCACCTTCCCATCTTGGGAACATTGGGTTTGGAGATGGGTTGGTGGTCCCTAGGGAGGTGTTCCCAAATATAGATAGGAAGTGGTGGGATGGCTTGGGGGAGTGGTCAGCAAGGCTGAGATGCAGACAAGAAGGAGGCGGGACAGGTGGGAAGGGATGGTCCTAAGAATAAGGACACATCCAACTCAGTGATGGTTCTTGTCCCCTTGATTGAATTCATAGTCACCATGGAGACATACCCCTGGGCATATCTGTGAGGGCATTTCCAGACAGGATGGCCTGAGGAGGGAAGATATACCCACGGGCTGGAGCCCAGACAGGATAAAAGAGAGAACTCGAGCTGAGCACCAGCGTTCATCACCCTGCTTCCTGACTATGGGTGACACGTGACCAGTTGCCTCACACTTCTCCACCATTCCTTCCTACCACGAGCCCTTCAGCCCTTAAGTGACTTTCATCCGATATTTTTTGTCGCCACAAAGAGAGTAGCTAATCCAATGATTGAGGGTTGAGAGTCCGAGCTCAGAGAAGCAATGGGTTCTGTGGCCAGCACAGGCAGCATGGGCCAGTCTCTGGCCGTCTGTACCTTTCTTACTTCCTCCCTGCAGCCCAGACCCCTATGGGCCTTCCTTCCTGCTTGCAGGAGTCAGGGCAAACTCACAAGGACCCAGCTAGTGACGGTCTCAGACCTACATAAATTCAGCCTGGGTTTGGCACAGGGCACCCGGCTCTGCAGCCGGCCTATGGGTGGGCCTTCACCAGATGACCCAGCAGCCCACTTACCTGGACTCCTGGCTGACCTAGGGTGGGCCCCTCAGCCCCTGCTGGCTTCCTGCTCTGTAAACATGGCTAGATTAATGGTAAGAAACTGTCAGAGAGTCCCATCGGATGGGACTGTTTTGAAGATGTCTTGAAGATAAGGACAGGAAGGCCGGCACAGCCGTCAGCACACCATCGTATGTTTTCCTGGCAGGGTTTTCACAGGGCTGCAGGAAACCATAATCATAGAGTTAATCACTCTTGATTAGCCCACATCTGCTGGGAGGCTACATAACCTGGAGGTGTTCTAGTGTTGGGAGCACACACACACACACAAGTCCCCAAGCCTGGGACTTTCTCACCAGGGACTGTGTGCCCAGCTTCATGGCATCTACCCCACTGCCACAGATGCCACCCAAAGGCCTCTGTGCTTTCTGGGCTATCATTCTCCCAGTTGGTGTTATATATTAATTTTATTTAAAGAATTATTTTTAAGACAGGACCTCACTCTGTGACCCCTCCTTGATCTTGAAATCCAGACTCCCAACTGATCCTTTTGAGTCACTGAGACTACAGTGTGGACTGTCCATTTGGCAATCCATCCCTCATTTTTTTCAATATTAAATTTATGCCAGGCAGTGGATGTGCACGCCTTTAATCCCAGCACTCGGGAGGCAGAGCCAGGTGGATCTCTGAGTTCCAGGCCAGCCTGCTCTACAAAGTAAGTTTCAGGTCAGCCAGGGCTACACAGAGAAACCCGGTCTCAAAAAAAAATTATATTTATGTATTTATTTGGGAGGGGTATGCATGTGGAGATCAGAGGACAACTTGCAAAAGTCAATTCTCTCTTATGTGAGTCCTGGGGATTGAACTCAGGTTGTCAAGTTCGGTGGCAAGCACCTTTACCTGCTGAGCCTCCTTGCCAGCCCCATCTCCACTTTTAATAATTAAGGCAAAATGAATATAAAACTCACCACTTCCAGCTGGGTGTAGTGCCACACAGCTGTAACCACAGGAAAGTAGAGACAAGATGATCAGAAGTCAATGTCATCCTCAGTTACATTGAGAGTTCTAGACCAGCCTGGGCTGCATGAGGCCATGTCTCAAAAACACAGTAAACAATAAAATCAGGAATAAATGAAGTCCCTTGCTGCCATCACCATAAGCACATGAGCCCAATACTATTAGTATCACAGAGCTGGGCGGCCACAGGCTGGGTCTCATTCCAGGGCACTTTTAGCCCCTTAAAAGGAGCCTGTCCTCATCAACAATGGCTCCTCCCGTTCTGCAGACTACCTGTTCTGGACATTTTGTTTAAATGGGACCAGACGGGATATGGTCTCCTGGAATCATGCTGAAAGACATCCCTTTTCATGGCTGACTAATGCTTCAAGTGTGTTTTCTTTTTTGTGAGCCACCATGTGGTTGCTGGGAATTGAACCCGGGTCCCTCTGGGAGAGCAGCCAGTGCTCTTAACCTCTGAGCCATCTCTCCAGCCCCATTTCATAAGTGTCTTGTTAGCCAAGTGTTAATGGGGTATCATGATTGTTTCCACTTTTTTGGTTTTTGCCCTTTTTTTTTCAAGATAGGGTCTCACTATGTAAACTGTGGCTGTCCTGGAAATCACTTTGTAGATCAGGCTGGCCTTAAACTCACAGAGATCCTCCTGCCTCTGCCTCCCAAGTGCTGAGATTAAAGGTATGCATTATTATACTCATCTTTGTTTCCTTTTGGGGGGGCGGGTTTCGAGACAAGGTTTCTCTGAGTAGTTTTGGTGCCTGTCCTGGATCTCACTCTGTAGACTAGGCTGGCCTTGAACTCACAGAGATCCACCTGGCTCTGCCTCCCGAGACAGGATTAAAGGTGTGTGCCACTGCCGCCCAGCTGTTTCCATTCTTTATTCCCAGATTATTGTTGTTTCCTTTGAGACAGAGTCCTAAACAGGCCAGGCTGTCCTGGAACTCCCTAGGTAGCTGAAAATGACCTTAACTTCTCATCCTCCTGAGTGCTGGGGTCACAGACTCCAGCTGCCTCGCCCAGTTATTGCAGGGCTGGATGGAAGCCAGGGTTTCTCACATGCTAGGTAAGCGCTTCACCACTGAGCCACATCCCAGACTCTCTTTTATCTCAGTTGTAGAGAAGGGACACACAGTTCCTTGCTCTCACTGACTCTCAACACGGCAACTCCACTTTTCCGTATTAATATTCACCCCATAGAATCAAGAACAAGGCCCTGGGCACAAGTATCCCCAGCAGCCTTGTTTACAATAGCCCCACACTTGGGACTCCCAAGTGCCCCCTCCAGCCTTCCCTCAACAGACCAGGCTCACCACAGAACGGAATACCACTTGTCAAGTTTGGTGGCACACACGGGAAAGAAAGAATGACAGGATGCAGTCACTTGGGAGAGTTTCAGAAACGACAGAGTGACAGAAGCCAGACCCCTGCTTGGAACACCGGGTGTGAAGGGCTTTCGAGGAGGCAAGAAGTCCATGGCAGATGGCCCAGCAGTCACCTGGGAGGGTACAGGGAAGATTCAGAGGTGCTGGGGCATAGATGACTCTGACCAAGGTGTGTCTCTGAGTGGTAGACAGGTGTCAGAGTCATTTCAAATGGGCTGGGGCTGCCCAGGTGGAGCACACACAGCAAGAGGCTGGCACTAGCCTGAGTCCAGGCATATGGGAACCCATGGGGCCACTGTGACTGTGCACAGACCTCAGTGCAAACATCTGTCTGAGTCTCCCGGCTCTGTCTGGTATCCCTCCTACATCTCTCCACTCTGTCCATGTGTCCGTCTGTGTGTCTTGAATCTATCTGTCCCGGTCTGCACACAGCCAGAGGGGCCCCTCCTGCCTCCGGGCTCCTGGCGGATTTGGGAAAGCAAGCCCCGAATTGGGCCTCCCTCCAGAGCCCCGCCCCCAAGCCTTTCTCAGGCACTCTGGCGCCTCGGGTGGCAGGGGACTGTCAGCTCTGAGGCCTGGGAGGGGCGGGCTATTCCTAGGGTAGTTCTGTGCCTCTGCCAGGCGGGGCTGGATGTAAACTGATTGTCTGGGCGGATCTGGGTCTTCCCACTTCTCTCCTCTTTTCCCAGTTCTTTCCCAGCCCTGTGAGCCTCGGGTTCTGTGGGAGCAGATGGGAGCCTGGAGGATGCTAGGAGCTCCCATTCTCCTCTTGGGCTACACATCTGCCTCAGATCTTCCCACCCCCTTGGGGCTGCATTTCTTGACTCCAGTTTGAGATGAGGAGCCCCCCCCCAGCATCTTGAGAATGGAGATTACTGGGAAGACCCAGGAAGACTCAGCCCCAGGACCACACTGGCCTACCAAGCCAGCAGCCCAGAATGGCTGTGTATTTATTTGTCAAAACCCCCAATGTCTCAGTGGGTCCAATGAGGTTTCAGAGTCAGCCATAGGGCCACGGCCCAGCCCCCCAAGCCTCCAAGTTTCAACTCCTGCAGGAGGGCTGCAGTAATATCTGATTCATCACCCCAGGAAAGTGGACATCTGCTAAGGACGCCTGCTCCTTAGCAAATGGAGAACTCCTAGTTTTCAGTTGCTTCACAAAACGTTCTTTCAAGTGATCATCAGAAAACCCCACGTGTACACACGAGCTGCAGTGCGTCCCACCACAGGCTAGTGGCTCTCATCCTGAATAGTCCAGGTAGATACTCAGGCCACAGGGAATGGGGAAAGTACATGGCAGCTGGAAGAGAAGCCTCGGGAGGGCTGGAAGATGGGCCCGAGGGGTCCAGGCCATCACTCTGGCTTCCCAGGCCTCTCTGCCTCAGAGGGGTCAGAAACCATATGTCTCCAGCTTCAGCCTGCCACTAGGTGCCACATGCCAGGGTCCTGGCAGTTGGCAAGAGTGACGGCTGTGCCCTGCCTCAGGGGACAGGCTCTAGCATGTCTCTACAGGGAGGGGGTGGCCATCTGCAGATCCTACTGACCAGGTCCTAGCCCAGGCTTGTCCTGGGTATGCTGGCAAGTGATTCAATCATCCAGGCTAGTAACACTGACTGTGGGGTATTGGGTCACTAAAACAAAAGTGGGCAGGCGTGTGCTGAATTCGAACAGAAAGACACACTGAATACAGTGGTCTCTTTCCCTGAAGCAGCCCTTAGAGGTCTTGTTGGCACACACCAGAAACATGAGCCAGAGCCTTGGAAAAACTCCCTGCTTGGTGGCAGGGCTGCGTAGTTAAGCAGCTCTCTGGTTTAGAGGCACCAGGCGCCTCATGGCTGCAGCTTGCAGGAGCCACCTCAATAAATACTTAGAGACCCCATGAAAGTCAATGAGTGGCTAAGCTGTGTGGCCCCAGGCAGGTTCCTTCACCTCTCTGGGCTCCGTGTCCATCAATACTGTGTAAATGGTTGGGTGCACCTGTCTATACAGCCTTTCAAGTCAAACTACAGGATCTCAGTGATGAAAGAGAAGGCAGTCAGGGGCTGAGGCTATAGCTCAGTTGGTAAAGTGCTTGTATAGTATACACAAGGCCCTGGCTGGGGTCGAGCCCCAACAACGCATTAGCAGGCGTGGTGGGGCACACCTGTAATCTCAGCACTAGGAAGGTAGAGACAGGAGGATCAGAAGTTCAAGGTCATCCCACAGCCTGGGCTCCATGAAACCTTGCCTCAAAAAAACCAAGCAGGGAGAAAGGTCAGGGCCAAACAGAGGGACTTTCCAAGGTCCCTGGTCATTTTTAGCTTCCCTCCCTGGGGCGAGTGACCTGCACTCTGTCCCCTGCCCCCACAGCTCACACCAAGTTCTTTTTCTGTCTGTATGAACTCAGGCCGAGTCCTCAGCCAAGGCTAAACTCAAGAGGGTTGGACACGTGGCTTGGGCCGGGAGCCCAAGCAGATGGCAGGCCACCTGTTGCAGGGGTGGCTGAGAACCAGCAACCCGTGCTGTGGCACCGCTAGCGCCTGCCGTCACCCCTGCCTGCCTCTCTGTCCGCCCAGCGAGCCTGCTCACTCTCTCTGCCCTGAGCCTCTGGGGTGTCCACAGTGGGGAGGGGGCGTCTGGGCCTCAAAGCCCTCACAGGACAGCACTCAGTGAGAGGCTGGGCAAGAGGATGAGAGTCAGGATGAATCCTAATTCTCAACAGTGGGGTGGGGACGCAGAGGGGACCCAGAAGCAGGAGGTTTTGCCACCCCCACTCCCCGATAATGAACAGCTCCTGCTCCTCCCACATCTGCTGCTCTGCGGCCTGCACAGAGGTCCCCTGCTAGACATTTGGGGATCCCAAGATTTGGTCTGTTTCAAGATAAGGTTTAGATATGTAGCCTAGCCTGACCTGGAGTTCCAGAGCCTCCTGACTCAGCCTCCAGATGCTGGGGTTACAGGTTATTAAACTATAATTATTCATTCATTCATTTATTGTTTTGGAACGGAGTCTCTCTATATGGCCCCTGCTGTCCTGTAACTCACTATGTAGAACATGCTGGCCTCACACTCACCTGCCTCTGTCTCCTAATTATTCGGATTAAAGGCACGCGTCACCACACTTGGCTAAAGTATTATTATTTTAAAACAACAACAGAACTGCCACGCCTACCCCTAGTTCAGGCAGAAACCTTTGAACATCCAGGAGCAAAACCCACAGGGTGGCATTCACCTGTAATCCCAGCACTCTGGATATGAGGCAGGGGGACTGTTGGGAGTTCAAATCCAGCCTTGGCTGCATGGTGAGATTTTTGTCTCATAAAAAAAACCAACAAAAGAAAAATCCCATGTGTAGGAAAGAAAACCCAGCTGGTCTCCAGGGGAAAGGCCTGAGGCCAGCCCCAGGCTTTTCTACGGGTTCATAGAACTTTTTAACCTTTTTAACTGCATAGCGGGGAGGGGAAGAACTTCGACAAACTTTTCTCCTACAGCATCCTTTGGAGGACAACATCTTCATGCAGGGCTTCCTGATCCACAGCTCCAAAATCAAAACTGCTTACAAAAATAAAAAATAATAATAATAATATTTTGTGAAACTTTTTGGCCACAAAAATCTGCCCTAAGCTGACATGAGGCTATTTATAGCCTCCGCTTTCTCCCGCTCAGCATCAAGATTCACGTCTCAGCTGCAGCGATGCCGTTGTGTTTGGTTAAGGGCTGGCCTGAGGTTGCGTTTCATGGCGCTCAAATCCACAAATCTGAACTCTGGGCCCTGCTGCTCAACCACAGGCACACAGAGGCTTCCTGCTTGTCCGGCTATGTGCGGGGCTTGTCTGCTGGTCGCTCTTTGCCACTCTGTACCATCCGCAGGTGTCCATGGAGCAGCTTAGGCTCTTAGAGCCTCTGTGGGTGAGTGACAGCTGAGGTTGGGAGAGGCTCCTCCCCTTCTCGTCCCAGGCTGACCTCAGTTCATGATGACCCTCTTGCCTCAGCCTCCTGAGTATTGGGACTCCCAGCCCAGTAGCTGTATGTGGCTGTCTGTTTGCACGTTTGGGGTGCACCTATGTGTGGGTGCATGTGTGCTTGTTTATATGGGGCCAGAGTTTGACCCGAGGTGTCTTTCTGGATCATTCTCCACTTTGTTCATGGAAACAGGGTTTCCAGCAGAACTCAGTACTTGCCCATCCCTCTCGTCCAGCTAAGCTTTCCCCAGGGTCTTGTCTCAACCTTCTAGTCTCTGGTATTACAAGCGGCTTTTCATGTGGGTTCTGGGGATTGGAACTCTCTGGTGAACTTGCCAAACACTTTATTGATGGAGTCACTTCCCCAAACCCCACAATTCTTTCAGACACATCTTGAAAGTCATGGCTATCCATGGCCCCTACAGCTCTAGCCTCCTCAGCCAGTCTCCAGAACATAGGTCTCACTCATTTTGAACAGGTTCAGACCTATTCTGAGTCCTAGAAGGCTCTAGAACATTTGTTTTCAATATGTGGGTCGCAACCCCCAAAGACCATTGGAAAATACAGGTATTTATATTACAATTCATAACAGTAGCAAAATTTCAGTTATGGAGTAGTAATGAAAATAATTTTATGGTCGGGGGTCACCACAACATGAGGAACTGTTTTAAAAGGTCGCAGCATTAGGAAGGTTGAGAACCACTGCTCTAGAGTCTACAGTCTAGACCCTCTGCCCAGCCTGGAACCAGGGTAAAGGGAGCAGATGCAGTCCTTAGCTCTGACCCTCACTGTCCCACAAGCAGCTTGTGCCCCTCAGCAGGTAGAGGGTTGTCAGCAGATCCCTGGTGGCCTCAGAGTGCCTCCCAACCAAGTCGTTAATCTTGTTCAGCCCAGTGAGCACAGCTCAGACCTGAAGCCATGCCCCCTTAACCTTTTGGCACACTTCACAGGACACAGCCTGGATCCCAGGAGCCTCTACTCCAGAGGGCATTTAGCTTTTGTCTTAATTCAGCCTGCCTATCTTTACCACTAGACTTTTGCAGGTTTTTATTTTATTTTATTTTTTATTTTTGAGATACAGTATCATGTAGCCCAGGTTGGCCTCAGACTTGCTGCATAGCTGAGGATAAGCTTGAACCACCGATTTTCCTATCTCCAAGTGCTCGGATCACAGGCCTGGGCCACCATCCTCAACTACTGCTACACATTTTTCAAGGGTTAAATATCTCCTTCCATTTATGTCTGTCCACCCACCTATCCGTAAACCAATCCACCCATCCTTCTGTCATCCATCCTTCCTCTCACTCACCCATCCCTCCATGCCCTCCCTCCCCATCCCAGTGGCTAGTTTCAGTGAGCAGGTGTGGAAGGGGGAGCTTCCCCGGGCAGGCGCTGGGCTACTGTAAGCTCCTCCCACCTCTCATTTGCATATAAAGTCTCTTATTTGCATAGACACTAGGTCTGCTACCCGCTTGCTCCAGGCCCCAGCAGCAGGCTCTCTCCTGTGTGCTAGACTACAGTGTTGAGCAAAAACAGATGCTGGCCACTCACCCTGTGGAATTTGTCAGTTTGGAGGAGACAGATGTGAATCAAGTAACCACACTCTTGAAACCATAATCACAAACAGCCCAGCCAGGCCTCAGCCAGGAGGCTCCTGGGAGGTGGGGATACTCCCCAGAAACCAAAGGCCTGCAAGAGGCATCTAAGCAGGGGGCTGCAGGACAGGACAGGACAGGGGGTTGAGGGGAGGAGGCCAGGAAGGTGGTAGCTGAGCTGAACAAGAAATAATGAGGTCAACAATACACACAGGCCCAGGGTCAAGGGTGCTGGTGGGAGCTGAGGAGAAGCCAGAAAGTGTGGAAGGAGGGGCAGTCGGGGGGGGGGGGGCACTCCAGCCAGCAGCGGGCCAGGCTGTCCCTACTCTCCAGTCTCTACTCCTTCCCACTGATTGTCCCAAGTGGAATTCAGAGGCAATGGAGCCTGGGAAATCCAGTGTATAGGCTCAAGCTGTGGACCAAGGGAGAGTAAGGAATGATGGGCAGTGAGGGAGGTGGAAAGGCTGAGGTGTGGTGCCCATGGTACTCCTGGGGAGGCTACAACCCTGAGTCTCATCTCTCCTGGGAGGGGGCAGTACATGGGGTTCGCTCTTTAATCCAAGGATGATGACTTCTAAGAAGGGCAGAGCCCCGCACCAGAGCTGCGCTTTGAAAAGAGGATGCGTAGCTGATGGGTGAGCAACTGTCAGGCCCAGAGGAAGAGAAAGCAGGCAGGCACCTGCTACCCTGCCCAACCTGTACCCCAGGCATGGGTCCTTCCATCTGTCTCCAGCCCATGAGCACTGACAGCAGAATGAAGCCACAGCCCTATACAGGGCCCGGTTACCATGGTGACCATTTGTTTTCTCCTTGCTTCCAAATGGCCTGCTCTGCCCCTGTGGTCAGGGCCCTGACCACCTGCCCCTTCCCAGGCCTCCGCCGCCCCCCCCCCCAGCCCAGTTGCAGGGGCCACTATACTGTCCATGTCCCCTCTGCTCTGCACTTTACCGTCAGCTCAGTTTCCCAGCTGGATCAATACCAATAGCTGGGTAGTGGGGAGGAGAGATCAAGGCACCTAGCTGGAGCTTGTGGGGGCCTCTGGGGTGCAACCTGCTTCCTCTGCTTCTCTTGGGGCCATGGTTGACCCTCTCTTGAACTAAACCTCCAGGTCTCTAGGAAAAGGTGATGTCAAGGAAAAATTCTTTTTTTCTTTTCTTTTCTTTCTTTCTTTCTTTCTTTTTTTTTTTTTTTTGAGATAGGCTGACTTCCAACTTGAAGAGATGTGCCTGCTCCTTCTTTTTTAATTTTATTACATTTTATTTAGTGTGGGTGTGCACGCACGCACATCTGTGTGCAGGCATGTATGCATGCTTGCACACAAATGCACACATGTGCCACAGCACTTATGAAGAAGTCAGAAGACAGCATTCGGGAGTCAGTTCTCTCCTTCCACCGTGTGGGTTCCAGGGACTGAACTCAGGTCATCAGGCTTAGCAGCAAGCACCTTTAATCGCTAGAGCCATCTTGCTGACCCAAGGAAAAGTCCTTAGAAACATAGCAAGAGCACACTGGTGATATCATGATCCTTCCAAAGGGATCTACGGCTGGAATTAGGAAAGTCACGTTTGGCCTCATGTGACCTTGGACGAGGTACTGTGCTGGCCCTGGGTCTTCTATGTCCACTCTGTTTCCTTTGTCCCCTCTAACCTGGCCTGGAATCCCAGCCCGTCAGGAACAAGCTGTAACTGGAAAGCATAGCTGTGTGCCTTCAGACATTGAGAGGATCGGGGTGACTCATGCAGAGCTGAGACAGACTGTGGGGGTTCCAGATCACAGTGACAAAAGGCCCCCACTCAAAGCACCACCTGCCACCTCTGTGAGCTTGGACCTGGGGGAGGTCTAAGCCAGCCTGAGGAGCAGGTGGAAGCTCCTGTTCCTGACAGGCACTACCCTGCAGAGGCCAGAAGGAGCAAACTGGGACTAGGACAGTGGTTCTCAACCCGTGGATCGTGACCTGTTTGAGGTCACATATCAGATATTTACATTATGATTTATAACAGTAGCAAAATTACAGTTACGAAGCAGCAACAAAATAATTTGATGATTGGGGGTCAGCACAACACGAAGAACTGTTTTGAGGGTCACAGCATTAGGAAGGTTGAGAAGCACTATGCTAGGACTCGAGCAGGCTGCAATTTTAAAATGTATTTTCCCTTTAGGGGGGGCCATTTCTGAGTATTGCTGGCCTGTGAAAGGAACACATTTTCAGAGCCAGGGTGGGAACATGCGTGTGTTTGCACAGCCCAACAAAACAGACACTTTGAGTCCTGGCCTCTGAGCCCATGTGGACATCATCAGGCTGCTCTGGGGTGCCAAGGGGGGCCTGCCCTGCAGCAAGGTAACCTGCAGGGCCAGCCTGGCTGTCAGGAGCCTAGGAGCCAAGGGAGGCATCAGGAAGGGCTGAGGCCAGGAGCTGGTGAACCACAGGTGGGATCTGAGACATCTTGTCTAGTATACAGAAAACCTACACACCTCCCTGGGGTTAGAGTTCCACTCATGGGTATCCACCTGACAAGTGTATCATGTTCTGTCAACCAAAGACATGGTTGGGGTACGCAGGAAAACGACATCAGCTTTGCTTCTGATGGAATCCGTCAACCCACGAAGGGATCAAGATCAGCCAGTCATTGTACCAGCAGATTCTTGGGGGAAACAGAACTGACGAGGTGTCTCTTTATAGGGAGATTCACTAGAGTGGCCTACACAGGAAGGACTCGGGAGTCCAATGATGGCTGCTTGCATGCTGGAGAGGCTGAGAAGCTTGGAGCTGAAGGAGGCTGGAGGCCTCGATCAGGAGCCATAGGCCAGGATTATGAAGTGTTGCTGGAGAGAAGTTTTACCCCTGAGTTCATCCTTCCTGGGAAAGCCTTCACAGACCCACCCAGAGGCAAGATCAACCCTCACAGTCACCAGTGGACTTCCACACAGCAATACAAAAGATAAGACGGTGCTTTGGACAGCAGCAAGGAAGGGGCTGGAGTGTGGCTCAGTGCCAGAACAGTCGACTGGTACACACAGAACTCTGGGTTGTGACCCAGCAACACACAGAAAACCCCAAGCAGGAAGAATCAGGCATAATGTGTGGTCACAAGAAAGACACAGGGGGTGCACAGGCCGCAGCCCTCCCCACAGAGGGGACAGAGCCCACCTGCTCATACTATGACATGGCCCAGCTTTGAAATTAGGGCAAACAAATTATGGGGGCATTGGTGATGGGTGTCCAAAAATTGCCATTTGGACTAGCTATGTGGCTCTGTGAACACTCAGCCACGGAACTGACACCTGTACGGTGGACTGTGCAGCCTGGGAAATGTCATCTCTGTAGCTGGGTTTGAACTGGATATGGGATGCCTGTGGGGTGCTGGTCAAACCCCAGTTTGGCCTGTGAAAACTTAGTGAGGGGTACCTATGTGTCACATCCTTTCAGGAGCTTCAGGAAGAGGTTTTCAAAAGCATAATAGCCAGCCAGGCCTGGCGGCTCACCCCAGGAACCTCAGCACTGGGGAGGGGAAGGCAAGGGGGCTGCTGAAATGTGAGGTCAGCTGGGGTTACAGTGAGAACTTCCAGAAGAAAACAAAGTACGTTCTCCAGTTTAGCACCAGGCAGTGTGAACAAGAGTAGGACAGGCCAACCACTCCAAAATGAAGACCAAGGAGGGCAGCTGGGGCTGGGGCAGGTCCTGGTGGCTCAGAGGGACATATGGAAAGACTCCAGGGCTGTGGACACAGCCTTCCTGTGAGCCAGAACCTGAGGAAGCCACTGAGAAACTCTGGGTCCAAGGGCTTGGGGACCTGGCTGAAGGTACAGTAGCTGTCAGTGGAGCCATGGGCAAGACCCACCAGCTTCTGGGGCAGGACACTAAGAGTGACAGGAATGTTTTTATGAGGAAGGGTTTGGAGAGGTGGGCCTGTAGGCCAGGAGCTGTATTATGGGTGGTGGGTTAGAGCAAGTGTTCAATTCCAGCCCTGACACTTCCCAGCTCTGTGACCTTGGGGACATGGGGGCCACATGGAACCTCAGTGCCCCATCAGTAAAACTAACAATAGTGTTCATGTATTAAGTGAACATAGCCCCTGGTGCTTAAAAAGTACCCAGCACTTAGTGAATAGCTGATGTTAGCTGTCTTCATCATAGTGGAGGACCAAACAAAGCTATCTCACCCAATATACTCACTGACTGTGGGCCAGGCATGCTGGGCAGTTGGAGGTCACTCTCCATATCTAACTTTTCTTTCCTCCTCTCCTTGTGTCTTGCCCTTTCCAGAACTTCTAGGGCTTGGCTGCTTGGGAACCAACCACATCAAGGGGTTTCTGCTACAAATCAGAGCCTTGGAGATGCCAGTGGGGAGGGAATTTTCAAGCACACATAAGATTTATGTGGAGAGTCTGTCCCATCAGCCCCATGCAGGTCAGCTCTGTGTTCATCTATCAAAAGGTTTTTTACAAGGCTCTGAAGTTCACCGCAGCATCCCCGGGTTCCTGAACGAGAGGGTTGGGGTGGGGGGACATGAGAGTTGTCTCCTGGCCCACATGTCCTGACCCTTTGCTGTGAGCACAAGCTGGGATTTTCACACAAGGGCCTTTGCAATGTATGGAATGCTCCTGCCTATGCCATCTCAGAACCCAGAGATGGACAGTGAGCTGCCGCCTCCTTGCTCTGAGACGGGGGTGTCTCAAAGAGCAGTGGCTGCTGAGATGGGGTTGCTAGCTCCCTGTGGAAGCTGCATGTTTAATGAGTTAATGGAATCAGTCCACATGAAGGGTAACAAAAGGGCCTGTGAGCTGGCTCAGTAGTGTAGGTAACTGGCACCAAGCCTGATGCCAAGAGTTTAAGGCATGGAACCCACATAGAGGAAGAAGACCGGTTCCCACAAATTGTCTCTGACCTCCACAGTATGATGTGGCAGTCCCCTCTATCCTCTGTGCTGGTTAGTTTTCATCCCTTTGACACAAACTAGTGTTATGTGGGAGGAGGGAACCTCAACAGAGGGGCTGCCTCCATCAGACTGGCCTGTGGGCAAGTCTGTGGGGCTTTTTCTCAACTGTTGATTGACGTGAAGGGGTCCAGACCAATGTGGGCAGTGTCATGCCTAGGCAGGTGGGTCCTGGGTTGTCTAAGGAAGGGAGCTGAATGTGAGGCAGAAAGCTGCGTTCCTTCAAGGCTCCTCCCTGATGCTGCTTGAGTTCCTGCCCTGATCTCCCTCAATGACGGACTGTCATCAGGACCTGTAAACCAAATAAACCCTTTCCTCCAAAGTTGGTTTTGGTCATGGTATTTATCACAGCCACAGAGCAAACTAGGACACTCCTTCTTAACACACACACACACACACACACACACACACACACACACACGCACACAGTGTGTATATATGTATATATTGTGTGTGTGCATATATATGTATATATGTACATATGTATATATACATAAACATAATCTCTAAAATGCAACAAAATTTCACCAGTCTTACCCTGGTCTCAGGAATTGCACCTTTGAACAAGTCCCTGCTTCTGGGGACCCGATTCCCTTCATCTAAAGCAGAGGCAACACTTCTCCAGCCACCAGGCCCGAGCTGTCAAATGCTAATGGGTATGAGTGGCCCCAGTCAGCCATCCAGGGATTGCTGTTTTATTGTCCATAGTGACATTCTTTCCCTCTGAGGAGGATGTGTTTTTGCCAGTATCCTGCCATGTTTGAAGCTCTTTCTGTGGAAAGTAAGTAAGTGCTTGCTCTATCCAGATGGAAAAGAAAGGGAAGGGAAGCGGGGAAGGAGAGGAGCAGAGGGGAACAGAGGGGAGTGGGGAGAGCAAGTAAAGGAAGGGCAGCCAAAGATCAGTTTTCCTCTTTTGGTCCCCAGCTAGCTGGAGGGCAAACCCAGGCCCCAGGCTGCCTCTGTAGAAGCAGATGAACAGACAGTGACTGGGTCCTGGGAAGGATGCTGGAGGAGTGCACACAGAGGAAGAGAGAAGTGATGTAAGGAACAATAAGACGGATGTCAAAGCTGCAGGCTGGGAGAAGCTGGGAGCCTTGGGATAGCTGGAATTTTATTTCAGGCTCTGAATGATGGATATATCAAGCAGCTGAAGACTGCAGAGGGGCAGGGTGATGCTGGCGGGATTTTTTTTTAATTTGTTTTAATTTATTATATATTTGGTTTCTCGAGACAGTGTTTATCTGTGTAGCTCTGGCTGTCCTGGAACTGGAGACTTGCTCTTCAGACCAGACTGGCCTCAAACTCAGAGATCTGCCAGCCTCTGCCTCCCCAGTGCAGGGGATTAAAGGCACGCATCACCACCACCAGGCTTATTTTTAATATTTTTATTCTTTGAGAATTCCATGCTTGTATAAAATGCATTTTGATCTTACCTGCCTCCTTCCAAGGTTTTATTTTTTGAGGCAGGGTTTCACTTTTCAGCTCAGGCTGGCCTTGAACTTCCCATCCATCTCCAGGGTGCTGGGATTATAGGAGGTACCATCCTGCCAGATGGCCTGATGATTCTAGAACAGAAGGCATCATGAGGTTTGGAGTCCTGCATCCCTGGTCCCAACATTGATTGGGCCCTGCGAAACTAGGACAGTGCAAGGCAGGCCAGCCGGGGCTCATCCCCTTGGGAGACACAGCCGGAAACAGACACAGTACTGTGTGGTGCTGGGAGCTGGAGAGAGCTAGGGGGAGGCTGGGAGATGCCCCACAGGCAGCCAAAAATGTGAGCTGTGCCCAGATGCTCTGTACCTCTGCTGCATGTCTCCATGGAACCTGTGGGCTGTGAGTTCCCTGCCCTGAGTTGGGCTAGTGGGAGCTGCAGTATTGCCCATGCCTTGAATAGTGACAGGTATGGAAGGGTCATGGCCCCTCCACAGCCGCAGGCAGGGGGATGATTCTGCTGGATACCCTCAGTCTAGATTCTCTCTCTCTCTCTCTCTCTCTCTCTCTCTCTCTCTCTCTCTCTCTCTCTCGGTTTCTCTGTGTAACAGTCCTAGCCAGCCTGGAACTCACTTTGTAGACCAGGCTGGCCTCGAACGATGCTATGATTCTTGACAGGCATGTGTGGATGGCTCAATCCAGTTTGAGCTTCGCACATGTGAACGGCCAGGCTGGGGGCTGGAATGACATGAACATGAAGTGGATACTAAAGCATTTTGGTGTCTGAGTATCTGGCACCACACAACTGGCTTTGTGTCCAGGCCAGAGCCTGTGAGAGCTTTAGTTTTCTTAGATGCATAGTTGGGGACACATGAAAGACGAACACTTAGGGAAAATCACTCGAAACATCTAAGGGGTGTGTGTGTGAGATGGGGGTATGTTTTCCCACCCAACCTGCTGTTCCTATGGGCTGGTTTCTCCTTATTCTGAACCTCAGTCTTCTCATCTGACAGCCAGGGTGCAATGACATGCCACGGGCCCTGTGGAAATTCAGGAACTGGTCCCTGCAAGGCCCAGGCTTGTGTTCAGCACTTGCCCAGCATGCCGGGACACCACCACTGCTGTGCTCCATATGGGGGGTTTTCTGGGGTCCCTCGACTCTTTGCCTTTGAGACAGGGTCTTACTGTGTAGCTCAGGCTGGCCTTGAACTTGAGATCCTCTTGCCTTGGTCTCTGGAGAGCCGGGCCTGTCAGCATTGCCTAGGTTCTGCTTTTCCCAAACTTAAAAAAAATGTATCCTTTTGTTAGCTCTGCTTTCCTGATGGAGAAACAGAGACCCAGAGGGTCAGAAGCCCCCTCAGCACCCCCCCCCAGCAAGGCTGGTAAATGTTGCTGTGACATCTGTCTGATGTGTCTGGCTGTGCTGTGGCTCCACCCCCCATGTCACCCACCCCCAGATGACTCAGCAGCATCACCTGTCTCCCTCCTCTGATCTGTGCCAGGGGATTTCCTGAGTCATTCACCCATTGAGAGAAACAGAAATCTGCCCCCCTCCACCCCGCCCACTTCACCCACAGAAGCACCCACATGTATTCCTGGACTTGTGCACACAAACACATATGCATGTGTATGTAACTATGCATTCACACACAAATGTATGTACAACACACACACACACACACACACACACACACACACACGTATGTCTTCCCACACACGTCTACATACACAGCACATGTGTGTAGTAGCACACACATGCTAACATGCACACAAACAGCCTCCCATCATGTCAGCCTTCTGTGCTAGGCTCTCATTTGGCCCACTGTGGCGGGAGCATGTGCCCATTGCACATAGCAGAAGACTGAGGTTGGTAGAGTTAAGAGGTCTGCCTCTGTCTGAGGTACACACAGCTGGCGGAATGGGGTTTGGGGCTTTGGATCCAGGAATGGAGCCAGTCCTGGCTCTTCAGTGTGCAGGATGGACCTGGAGGAACTGGCTCTTGGGAGATCAAAGGATGTAGGAAGCAGAAGATGGCAAAGGAAATAAAATGAATGATGAACAGATGGGAAGAAACATGGGCAACTCCAGCTGAGTCCCTACAGATGCGCCTGAAGGGCTCTGAAGATGGGCAGCTGCTCCAGGCTGAGGGGCCTTCACCTCCAGGGAACCTGCTGTGCTTGGGCAGAAACAGCTTCCCCAGGCTCCTTCCTACATGGTGAGACCCCCAGCCCTTCCTTAGTTAGAACAGAAAGGGTTCCTTCAAGAGGGAGCTCCCATCCATTGGCCTCGCCTCCAACAAGCTATGGACACTGCCAGCAGTCGGGGGATTGCACTGCCCCCCCAATTCTGCAAGACAGTTTGCTGAGCCAGCACTTTTCTGGGCCAGGGAAGGAAGAGTCCCATGCTTTGCCGCGTTGACACCCCATCTGGTTGATCCTGGAGCCCTGGAATGTCAGGGACTCCCAAGAGGCCTTTCTTCTGCCCATTTACACAGGGTACAGGGGCTTTATTTACATGTCAGCTCACCAAGTGGGGGCTCCTGTCCCCAGGGCCCCAGGTGCTGCCTCCTGCTAGAAGGGTAAACAGCTGGAAGCTGCTAGAAAGCAGAAACTCACCGTTCTGAAGCTTCAGGGGGCCCTGCTACAGATGGGAGACTTGAGGCCCAGAAGGGTTTGGGATTGCTTGGTGGCCCAGCCTGAACCAAAGGGCACCATCTGTGTGTGTGTGTGTGTGTGTGTGTGTGTGTGTGTGTGAGTGTGTGAGAGAGAGAGAGAGACAGACAGACAGAGAGACACAGAGAGACAGAGACAGACACAGAGACAGACAGAGAGAGAGACAGACAGACAGACAGACACAGAGAGACAGAGACAGACACAGAGACAGACAGACAGACAGAGAGAGAGACATGCATGTGCGCCTGTGTGCTTGGGAGGCGCCAAGGACAGTCTCCAGCAGCTTCTGGGTGACGGGCCAGATGTCTGCCTGAGGAGGCTGCATACTCCATGCAGAACCCTGCTGCCTGGGTCTGAATCCTGCCTGGCCTCTTCTTTTGAGTCATAAAGTGAGGGACCAGACATCCCACACTTGCTTCTTGGGGGAAGTGGCTAAGAAGCATGAAACAGTGCTGAACTTGGCCTGCAGGTCTGTCTCTGTGTTAACCTGCTACAATGTATCTGCATCCAATACATTAAGTCGTGGGTATCTGTGATCTCTGCTGCAACACTTCAACAAGAAGGAAAAGGGTACAGAGAGGTTGAGTTCTTAGTCCCAGGACACACAGTATCCTTCTTACTCCTACCCCTAGGGTGACCCGGTGGCCCCTGGCCAGTCAGGTTGGAGATAGGCTGTGAGGACTGTCTCCAGGGTGATGCAGGAGGCAGCTCCTCTTCCCTCTGTTTCTAAAACTAGGGCACTGGGCTCAGAAAGGTGACCCCAACCCCGGGCTACTGAAGGGCCAGGACCCCCTCCCCCCAGCTTTGGAGGCGGGGGTGGGGGTGCCCTTCCCAAGCCTCCCTTGGTACCCATCGGTCCTCACCTGGCTCTAATGCGTCCGGCTTGACCTTTCCTTAAAGATCAGCGGCAGCGGCTGATGGGTTTCGTGGGTCCCAAAGGAGACCCTTCAGACAGCCCGAGCCACGGGCTGCAGAGCCCCTAATTGGAGCAATGAATCACCGCGGGCTCCTGCTGGACACAGAATAGACAGAGGAGCTGAGCGCTATTGTGCCATAGTTTGGGACACAGGGGGGTGAGAGAGGGTGGGGAGGGAGGAGGACGAGGGGGGGTGCGGGGGTTGGGGAGAGAAGAGGTCAGGGGAGGAGGAAGGAGGAGGATCAAGAGGAGAGGATGAGTCAGGGGAGGAGGGCTGGAGAGGAGGTAAGGGGAGGAGGTTAGGAGGAGGAGACGGCAGGGGAGGAGGGTAAGGAGAGGAGGATTAGGAGAAGGAGGAGTCGGAGTCGGGGGGAAGCGGGGAGAGGGAGGAGGAGCCCGGGTGGAGGCGGGCAGCAGGGCGGCGCGAGGGAGGGCTTCCCCGCCTCCGCCTCCCTCCCGCGCCCTCCGCCCCGCGCCGCCCCGCCTCCCTCCTCCCCAATTAAATGACCCGACGC
The DNA here is from genome assembly GCF_903995425.1 of Onychomys torridus. Classification (NCBI taxonomy): domain Eukaryota; kingdom Metazoa; phylum Chordata; class Mammalia; order Rodentia; family Cricetidae; genus Onychomys; species Onychomys torridus. The sequence goes on from NC_050447.1 coordinate 48,250,909, forward strand.
TCGGGCCGGCGCCGGAGCTCGCACATGCGGCCGCCGCAGCCGCCCGGGGCTCGTCGCCACCGCCGCCAGCGCCACGTTCCGGGCGCGCTCTCCGGCGCCGCCTGGGCCCGCACCGCAGCCCGCCGGGGACTCGGCAACCCCGGACACCGCCGCGGAGACCCTCCGTGCGCCCCGGGCCGCGTGCGCGCCGCCGCCCGCCAAACTTTGCGAGTTGGGCGCGGGGCCTCGGGGCGCGCGGCCGGAGCAGCCGGCAGCCGCGGGGAGCGCGGAGGCGGGCGCGGCGGCCGGGCCATGAGCGGCCGGGCGGCGCCGCTCTCCCGCAAGCAGCGGCTCATGGCAGCGGCGGGCGCGGCCCTGTCGTGCTTCATCTGCGGCGGCGGCATCGCGCGCGGCAAGGAGCTGAAGCTGCCGGTGAGGCCGGCGGGCCCCGCGCAGCCCTTCTTCCCGTTCCTGCAGCAGCAGGAGCCGGCGCCCGGTGCGCGCGGGCTGAGCGCTGCCGATGGCTGCGTGCTGGTGTGCGCCGTGTGCCGCTGCTTCCTGGCCGAGCAGTGGGCCGCCTTCGAGCGCGCGCGCACGCCCGTGGACAAGCGCGTGTACTGGCTCAAGCGGCCGCACCAGTGCGACGCGAGCGCGGGCGGCCGGCGTGGGGCCCGCGAGTGGAACGCGGAGGACGCGCGCGACTCGGAGCTGTCGGAGCTGTCGGACGCCGACGCGCTACCAGAGCCGGAGCCCGAGCCGGAGCCCGAGCCCGAGGATGCTCACGACACCACTAAGCCCGGAGCCCGGCGCCGACGCACGGGGCCCGGGACGCACTGGGCTCCCGAGCCGCGGGCCAGCGTGCTGAGGGGCGTCCAGGAACCCTGGCCTGTCCCCACTGTCCCCACAGCGCCCGACGGCACGGACAGCGCCGCCTCTAGCCGGACCGTGGGACCCCCAGAGCGCAGCGGCACCCCCGAGGGCAGCGACGTCACAGGGAGCGTCGGGGACGAGGGCCTGGAGCGGCCTCCCCGGACGCCCGCAGACAGCCAGGCCCGTTGTTGCTACGTCTGTGGGTCGGCGCTGTCGCCGGCCTCGCAGCAGCAGATCCACGTGCAGAAGCAGGAGGCGCCCGCTCAGGCGCCCTTCTTCCCCTTCCTGTGGCTGCACAGCCCCCCGCCCGGCGCCCAGCCCATCACCGAGGCGGGCAGCACCCTCGTGTGTCCCTGCTGCTTCTCGTCCCTCACGCACCAGTGGCAGAGCTTCGAGCTGGCCAACGTGCCTGTCCTGCAGCGGCTCTATGTGGTTCCCTTGAACAGCCACGCCCCCGGCATGGCCTCCAAGGCCCGGAGACTCCCCAGAGAGGAGGGGCCCGCCACCGCCGCGGGGCTGCTGCGGGAGGCTTGCTACCTCTGCGGGGAGGACTGTACACGGGATGCCAGGGCTGTGCCCTCCCGCATCGTCAACGGCAACTCGGGGAGCTCCATGCACTTCCCCTTCCTCAGCCTCCTTCCTTGCCCACCCAACGCTCGGCCCCCCAACAAGCGCTGCGAGGTTCGCAGCTGTCCCAAGTGCTTCAGCGTCCTGGAGGACGTCTGGGCCCTGTACCGGGCATCGCACAACCGTGAGCTCATCAGCTCGGTACAAGGCTTCCTGGGCAGGTACCACCAAGCTTTCTCCGCCTCGGACCCTACTCTGAGCGAGCTGCCGGCTTCTGCCCAGGGAGGCCCGCCTGCCGTCTGTTACATCTGCGGGGCTGAGTTGGGGCCGGGCAAGGAGTTCCAGCTCAGCATGAACCCCGCTAGCCACCTGGGCGAGAAGGAGCCCTTCTTTCCTTTCCTCACCGTCTATCCGCCCGCCCCACGGGCCAGGCCTGCAGACTCCACCGGCCTGGTGACCACCTGTGTGCTCTGCTATCATGACTTGCTGGGTCAATGGCTGCAGCACGAAGCCAGAGCCGCTCACCAGGCTGTCAGCGCCTGGTCTAGGCAGTACCAGGTGGACACGTTCGTGTGTTTCTTCTGTCAGCAAGAGAAGAAACGGTGTCTGGGGCTGAAGTCAGTGAGGGTGGCCAGGCTGCCCTTGTTCCTGTATACCCTGAGAGCCAGCCACAGCCTCTTGGTGGATGACGGCAGGCAGCTGATCATTGGTGCCTGCGTGGAATGTGGGACCCTGGTTTGTGCAGGTCAAGGGCTCGTCAACCAGGCACCCATGGGCTGGAGCTCCCCAGCAGCAGGAGTAACAAAGGTAAGCAGTAGCTTTCATCTCCTAGAGCATCTGGGTCGGCAAAAGGAGAGACGTTTTCTGTTCCTTGGTGGTTATCATTGATCCAGCCTGGTGTGTCTCTACAGGAGGCCTTCTTCTCTTTGCCTTGCTAGCTTGGCTGACCTTGGAGGCCTGGGGCAGGAGGTTAGAGGGCCTGGGGGCAGGGGTGGAAGAGTAGCTGCTGCTGGAATCAGCAGGCATGGGGCTGAAGCTGGGCGTGTTTGCTGCGGATCTATCAAACAGAGGAAGTTCGGGGCACGGCTGTTGTCCGCCCGATAACATTGGTAATTAGTGTAGCCAAGCAGGTCACCCGGAGGTCCCAGTGACAAGTTCCTCTCACTAGCTCCTGGCTGCCTCTCTCTTCCCACCCAAGTGCCTTTCATTTGAGTCTTCCTGGTGGCTTTTACGAAGCAGATGGCAACAGATTCCAGACGTGTAGGCGTGGGATACAGGCGCATGGGACCCGGGATGATGGCCTAGACAACCTTAGCAGTGGTTAGAGTCTCTTCTTTGCCAGTCAGCTGCGTGGAGCTGGGCTGAGGCCTGGGGCCTGTTTTCAGGATGCAGCTGTCTGCCTGGTAGGAGACAGTCAGGGCATTGGGACATTGGGACCTAGCTTTATAAGAAGGGGGCAGGAGCTGGCCAGGTGGCCCCAGAAAGGGAGCGACAGGCAGGCATCTGTGAACTGCACTCACTGTCCTGCCCTTGGGCTGGGATCCTAATTCCTACCAAACAGACTGTCCTGTCCCGGGCAGAGGCCTATGTGGCAGTGACTGGCTAGGGACCTGCAGAGAGACACAAAGGTGGGTAGGTGGGCCCAGTTCAGGAGTGGCTGTTTGTGTATAAAGTGTCTGGGTCCTGCGATTGTGCATGTGCGTGTGTGTGATTCCCTGGGCACAGGAGGCTGACCTATGAGGCAATCAATTCCTGTTGTGCCTGGGTCCCCTTCCCCAGGCTCACAACCCCCCCCCCTCCCTGTATCACACACTGCCTTTATCTTTCCTTACCAGAGTTGGCCTTGCTCTTGAGTTGCCTTTAAGGCTTTGATGGCAATCACCTGCTTCTGGCATAGGACACCAAGCCTTTCATTAGCCACAGGTGTGTGACAGCCAGTGCTGCGGCTGTTGCTGGGACTTGGAAGGCACAGCTCCACAAGGTCTGAGGTGCAAGAAGAGCTTGGCTCTGGGGCAGGACAGGCCTGGTCCTGGCCTGCTCCTGTCTTTGCTTCAGAGCTGTCTGCCAACAAGTTCTTATCCTGGCTGGGCTCAGCTCTCTTGGCTGAGAAGTGGGAATACAGGCCACATGGTTTGTAGGGATGTTCTGATAATTAAACTAATCAGGGCGCATTTGAATGTCACCAGGCCAAGCTCACTGTGTTGAGGCTGTTCGTGAGACCCCTGTGTTTGGGCAGAAGGCACAGGGCACTTTTGAGTAAGGCCATAGATACAGGAGGGGTGCCTGTTGGAAATTGGTTGTGATGCTGTGTGGGTGGTTGATGTTCACTGGGGGCATGGAGTTTTCTCTGAGGAATGCCAACTTTATGCAAGCTTGACCTCTGTACAGGAACCCAAGTATTCAAAAGACCCTTTGGGTCCCAGGCCAGCAGGGGTGGGAAGTAAAAGCAGTTTGTGTGGCCCCCAGGCGCCTCCCATGTCCACCCAGGGGGCTAAGTTAAGCATCCAGTGAACTTCTGCCCTGTCCTTGGCCCTCACCTTGGCCCTCACCTTGTCCCATGAACCTTTTTACTCCCCACACTGAGCCTCAGGTAAGTCCCGTGACTCGCACAGCCAGCAGGTGGCTGAGGGTTCTAGCCTGGAGCTCAGGACCTCCCCTAGCCCCTGGGCCCTGCTCCAGCAGTTTGCCTGAGATGCATTGGAAGCTGGCAGAGTAGCAAAAAGTACAGAGACAGGAAGAACCCTGGAGCCCTGGGGATGGGAAGAGCCTGCTAGGGATGAGGGGACAGAAAGTACCAGATCTGGTAGCCTTTGCGGGGAGGAAGAGCTTGTCCTCTGTGCTGAAGGGTAGCTTGAATGAAAGTGTGGAAGGGACAGGGATGTGTCTGCAGTGGAGTCTATGCTGCAGTGGGGGGGGGGGGGTGGGGTGGCAGGCATATCTCAGACTCCACTATGGCGATGGCGGGAAGGAGGAGCCATTCAGCTCCCAGGGTCCGAGGATGCCGGAACGGAGCCCTCTGCCCTCTGCCCTTCCTCTGCGCTCCTGTTCTTCCCATGTATCCCACAAATATTTATAGAGCGCCTACTCTGAGCCAGGCACTGTTCCAGATGCTGGGATCCGGTGGCAGGCACAGCCTGCAGTATCCCTGGGGAGGGACAGGCACAGACGGTCCAAAAGGCTGTTTCCCCGCAGCGCTGAGAGCTGAGAGGCCATCAGCCAGACTGGGTGCAGTGCAGAGACAAGTGAGGCCTGTGCAGAGGGCCAGGCTCCTAGGCTGTCAGGAGTGGAGGCACAGCCTCTCCCTTGTCCCCAGGCTGGCTTCCCGAGCTGCCCCTGCCCCCCCCCCCCCCCCCCCGAGTCCCTGAGCTCCCAATTAGCCTTTCTTTCTTCCTGTGTGCTGTCTGAGACTTAGCTGGCAAGTAGGAAAGCCTTGTAAGGGCCAAGGAGACCCACTCAGGGAGGACATAGCATGTTCCAGAACCTCCTGGAATTTTGGAACCCTGGTAGATGCTCCCTCAAGTGAATCAACTTGAAAACATCTGAAAAATGATGTGTCTAAGAAGTCAGAGGAAGGGATAGAAGGGAGATGGTATCTGGCATCCTCTAGTTGGGATGCTGGCAGAGTCATCCCCCCCCTTGGCCCCCCCTCCCCCTGGTCCTTTGATTTCCTAGAGCTCGGTGCCCTGCCCGCCAAACCATCCTGGTTGTGGCACAGGTTGGGCAGTGGCTAGGTTGGGCCAGGGAGGACTGTAGCTTGCTCTTTCTAGGCCTGGCATCCCTACCCACATCCCCCAGGAACTATAGAAAGACCCCAGGTTTAAGATAGGCCTGGCCTAAATCATTCTATAAGGAGCAGGATGTGTGACCTTGGGAGTGACCCTTGACCTCTCCGAGCCTTGGTTTCCACACCTTTCCATGGCTGAGTCAGAGTATGGCTCCCCTGCCACCACCACATGCCTTGTCGCTGTGAATGGCCGGCTGCCTCTGCCCCCAGTCTGTCCTGTAGGGGGGCCAGGTTGTGAGGTAAGTTTGGGGACAGTCTCATGAGGAACTGACTCCCAGGCTGCTGTGCTCCCTGTGTCCGCGGTCACTATATTTTCTAAATGCTCCCGTGGAGGGTCTAACCCCCCATACTATCCTAGGTTGGAAAGGAGCCTAGAGAGGTTAAGTAACTTGCCCATGGTCACTCAGCCAGTTCCTGCAGGGTCCTGCTCTGGAACCTGTCCTACTTTCTACCCTGTCCTGCCCTCTGTCCCCTCTGTCCCCCTGCTGTGAAGGTGGCCATCCCTGGAGGGTCGATGGCTCTTCATTTGTGCTGTCCTATCCCCTCTGCTACTTGCACTTCTCAGGGGCAGAGGCTCCGGAGGGCCCTGTGAGAGGAACCCTGCTGTCTCTGTCATTCACCCATCTTATTCTGCCTGGCCAATAGAGGGCTACCCCCTGCCTCTGCTCCCCCACATGGCCAGGTGTTGCCTTTGGCTGGCTCCCGTCTTCTGCTCCCATTTGTGGGAAGGTGCCTGCCCTGAGACCGCCGTGTCCTCTCTCAGGCACCGTGGGCAGCACAGACTAGTGGAGCCTGCAGTTGGGTACCTCCTGTCCCCCAGCTTGTTGCCAAGAGTCTCCTGGCCGAGCCCCCAAGCCTAGTTGTCACTGTGCTTCTCATCTGAGCACATCTCAGGTCCGCAGAGCTCTGCCAGGGTGGCTGCACATCTGTCCCCTGCTTCTTGGCACGCCGCCATCGCCAGCTTCCCTCTCTGCAGGGAGGCCCTGGCCATCACCGTTTGCCTCAGGCCCTCGGGATACAAGCTTGGGCTCTTTCTGGAAGGTGCCAGACAGTGCTGGCATCTTCCTCTTGGCAGCAGCTGGGCAGCTGGGCCGTGGGCCTCTCTGAACCCTGGGCCCCTCCCCTTCCAATGGGATGTCTACGTTTCCTTGCCGGTGTGGGAGCCTTCTGCTCAGAAGAATAAATTTTCCAGATGCCTTGTGCTAAACCTGGAGGAGATTGGAGCCTACTGGGAAAGAGGAAGTGGAGGCAAAAGGTCTTAAAAACTGAGCCTTCCCTGGAAGCAGGGTGGGGAAGAGGGCAGGGCTGAAGGCCAGGCGTGTTTGTAAGGCTGCAGGCCTCATGTCTGCTCAGCTCTCTTGGGACCTTGCCCTGGCGAGGTTAGTGCTGCAGGGAGAGTCCCTGGCAGACCTGGCGGTGGTAACTCGGGTTGTGTCTGCATGGTTGTGGAGCAGCCCACATCCTGGGCTCAGGTCCCTTTGTCCCTCACATCTGGGTCCTGGCTGGATGTGGTGAAGGACAAGACGTCTGCCCTCAGAAAAGAGTGTTTTGGAACTTGCTTCCTGTTTCCTAAGTTACCTATGTAGGACACACATGGGTGATGTGGAAGGAGCCTCTACTCTGCCATGTGACTGTGACTTGGTTTCCCCATCTGTCACAGCAGTAGGACCGGTGTCCACCTGTGTTAAGGAAGGTGAGGCCGTGGCTTGTGGTGTGTGGGCGCCCTGCTGCGGGTCTAGGAATGGTAGGTAGCCTGCCCTCAGAAGGGTCGGGGTTGCAGTTCACTGCACATGACCAAAGCGTGGACTCAGCAGGTAAAGGTGTTTACTGTGCAAGCCTGAGTTCAGTCCCCAGGACCCCAATGCATGGAAAGTGAGAGAGAACTCACTCCATCCACAAAGTTGACCTTCAGGCTTCCATCCCCATATGATTAGCACTCAGGAGCCCAATCATATGTATAAAAATAATGATAAATAAATTGGTTTAAATTTACCATACAGTGCTGCAACCCAGGACACCGAGAGTCTGTCCCCTGGAGGGTGACACAGTTGGGTCAGAACAACTTGTACTGTGAGGACCCACGGGCCACAACTTATGTCCACTTTGCAGGTGGCTTCTTTGTAACACAAGCTGATGAATCATGTGTGACAGCGCTGTGCTAGGGACCTTCCCTCTTTCTTCAGTCCCCAGCCTCACACAGATTCTACCCTCCAAGACACAAGCACTTGGAACCCTGGGATCTAGACCCAGCACTCAGAGTGCCTGCAGGCAGGACACCTGTCCACCTGGGTCTCAGTTTTCTCTCTCTGTCAAATGGGCATGTATAGTGGGGAATGTAGAGAAGGCTTCAGCTTCTGCAGTCGGTACTCTAGGAGTGCCACTTACAAAAGCCCTGTCCTTCTCTGAGTGAGGCACAGAGGCGGTTTGCCTGTGTCATGCGCTAGGAGACATGGGCTGGGAGTGGTGCAGTTGGAGGAGGGACCATGTGTCAGGCTGCTCCTGATCTTCCCTTTCATCCTCCATGCTGCCCACTGTGTTCCTCTCTGGGCTCCCCTTGCCATCCGCTCACCCGCCCCCACACACTGCCCGTCCCTCCTCTGGCCACGCAGGGATGCTGTGGGTGACGAATGTCCTGTGGCGGTGGGGTCTTTGCCACTTAGCAGGTTGGAGGACAGGCTAAGGAACCTAAGCCATTTCAGGACTAACAGGGCAGGCAGGGCTGGCGTAGGGTCATCAGCAGGCCTGTCCTGTGACCTGGGGACCAGGGGCCTCTACAGAGCCTTAGTAGAAGCTGAGGCCTGTCTCCTACCTTCCCAGCCCCCATTTAGAAGAGTCAGCCACTGTCTACCAGCTTTTAGAATAGCACTTCTCAACCTATGGGTCATGACCCCTCTGGGGGTTGAAGAACCCCTTCACAGTGGTTGCCTATCAGGTGTTTACAGTGTGATTCGTAACAGTAGCAAAATTAGTCATGAGATAGCAACAAAATAATTTTATGGTTGGGGGTCATCCCAGCATGAGGAACTGTATTAAAGGGCCACAAAATTAGGAAGGTTTTGTTCCAGACAGAAGAGCAGCAGGAGAATCAGTGTGCTGACCCCATATGGTGATCTTTCCAAACCTGCAGACCCTCAGGCGTACTTGCTTCCTGCCGTCTGGGGGCTATAGGGAACTGTATTCTACAGACCTCCGACATGACAGAACCTTGGTATGGGGACTCAGGGAGGGGTCTTAGCCTTTACCCTATCCTCAAGCCTAGAGAGGCCACAGTGACCCAAAGGGACCTGGGCAGCTTAGAGTTTGACATCCCCAGGGTATCTCGTGGGTCACATCTGATTGGCTAAGGCTCCCACACTGAGATCCCCCTTGTTGCAGATCCTTCCAAAAGATCCCATGTCACGGTCTATGCTATTTTTCCCTCTTATCTCATCATGTGACATCCAGGGGTTCTGTGAACAGCAGGGCCTAGACCAGTGGTTCTCAACCTTCCTGATGCTGTGGCCCTTCAACACCACAGTTCCTTGTATTGTGGTGACCCCAGCCCCAACCATAAAAGTGTTCTCATTGTTATTTCATAACTGTAAATCTACTACTGTTATTAATTGTAATTTAAATACCTGTCTTTTCTGATGGTCTTAGGGGACCCCTGTGAAAGGTCATTTGACCCCAAAGGGGTCACAACCCACAGGCTGAGAACCACTGGCCCAGGTCCTTCAGCGCACATCTATACATCTGGATGTGGCTTCAGGCCAAAGAATAGCAGGGTGAAATCTGCTTCTGTAGCAGTCCTAGCCCTGGATATGGCCCGTGGGCACCCATCCACCAGGGCTCAGCAATCTGACTTTGTACCCCTAGTCATCTGGGCTCCCCTGGAGGAGAGGGTCTTGCTGGAGACGGACTCAACTGACCTCATTCCTGTGGGAGTCGAGAGTACACTGATGTTTTTCCAGTGACATGGAGTGGCTACTGTGTGCTGGGGTATTGGGCATTGCCTTAGGTGTCCTCATGGGGGCGGGGGGCAGCATACTCTGAGCCTTGGCCTCAGCCTCATGGCAGACCCCATGTGTGGGGGACTCTGCTCTGCCACTCCCCATTCCTCTTGAGCCAGCTCTTTCCCTCGTTACAAATGTTGGGGACAGATGTGGCTTTTGTTGGTGGGCTCTGGGGGAGTGGTTTCCAGTTCCTTCATTTGGGATAACTGTCTGTACCACATTGGCCACTTACCGTCACTGGGTAGGTGGGTGGAGTCTGCGAGCTGGGAGGCCTGCGCCAGCGTGGGCCAGCAGAGGTAGGTGGCAGCTTCACATTGATAAACCAGAGTCGGAAGCTGTTGTGCCCAGGTGGGGATTTCAGGCATGCTGGGCTGAGCAGGGTGTCTTCAATGCAGCTGCCGAAGTATTCCCAGTAATGACCCTGGTGTGCGGAATGCTGACAGGACAGTGTCAGGGACAAGTGTCTTGGGTGAGACAAGTTTGTGAGGAGGTCCCTACTTTATACTGTCCCCTTCAGAATGACCTTGTGGTGACTGACAAAGCCAGGTGCCGTCAGGACCAGGCCGCTCTGAGTTTGATTCGGAGACTCTGCCAGGCCACACCTTTGGGGGTCATCTGAAGCGCTGCTGGGTGGCAGGGAGTGGCCCAACTGGCAGGCTTGCCCTGTGCTCTGCAGGTACCTGGGGCTTTGGGCCCCAAGAGGTATGACTGATCCCTCGTGATTCCGGCTGCCCTGTGCCAGGCCCTTAACCAGGACAGTGGAATGCAGCATCAGCAGCTGCGGGCAGTGCATGGCCAGGGTTGGCTGATAGAGGATAGGAGCAGAGGTTGTGTCTCCCACTCTCTGATGGAGGTGACCGTAGGCTGGACCCAGGACCCTAGAGGTTCAGTGTGAGGAGAGGGATACAGGGGGTCCCCTCTTGTCTCTCACTTCCCTGGAAAAATCCTCCCAGCTCCCTGGTACCTGACCTCATCATCACCCATCTGCATCAGGACTGCCATGAAGGGTGATGTAAGCATTTGACATTTGTGATCCAGAGGGGAAACTGAGGCTGCAGGAGGGATGGCACCAGTTGCTGTATACTGGGACACTCTGCTCCCTGCTGTGTTCTTTAACTTCTGGCTTCTCACTCCCACACCAGGATGGTCACATGACCCACCTCCCAGGGCTGGGATAGGTGATGCTGCTGACAAAGTGGGAGTGGCCAGAACAGGAGACATGCCCATAGGAAGCAGGGAGAAGAGAGCCTGTTCTCAAGGAACAGGAGGCAGATGGCTGCAGCCAGGGCACCTGGGACCAGAGCCTCCATTGTCCTGTCTCTGGTTTCAGCGCCCATTAAGGGATGAAGGAGCACTCGGGTACATGGCCTCTGTGTGACAGCTGGCCCCTAGGAAAGCTCCTGATGTTGCATAGTGGTCAATATGCCAATACATCTGCTGTCTGTCTGTCTGTCTGTCTGTCTGTCTGTGTAGGACTTTGGACAGTGTGTGTAGCCCAGGGCTCTATTAGCCTTCTTTGCTCTTTATCTTAGTTAGGGTTACTCTTGCTGTGATGAAACACCATGACCAAAGCAACTTGAGGAGGAAAGGGTTTATTTGGCTTACACTTCCACATAGTAATCCGTCACGGAAAGAAATTAAAGCAGGACCTCAAAACAGGGCAGGAGCCTGGAGGCAAGAGCTAATGCAGAAGCCATAGAGGGGTGCTGCTTACTGGCTTGCTCTTCATGGCTTGCTCAGCCTGCTTTCTTATAGAACCCAGAACTGCCAGCCCAGGGATGGTACTACCCATCATGGGCTGGGCCCTCCCCCATCAGTCACTAATTAAGGAAATGCCCGATAGGTTTGCCTACAGTGTGATATTATGAGTCTTAATTGAGTCTTCCTCCTCTCCTGTGACCCTTGCTTGTGTCAAGTTGGTATAAAACTAGCCAGTACACTGTGTCCCTCCTGTCCTCGGGCCCCACTACGGTTAGAAGCGATCCTCTAGAAGTACAGGCTCTACCCTACCATGATCCAAGGAGCCAGGAGGGGAGTATGAAGCGGGACACTTTGGGGTCAAGAATTAGGAGTTCACATCCCAGCTGGGTTTGACTGTTGACCTTCCCACAGGAGGAATGGGAAGAAGGGGCGTACAAAGAATCAGGAGTTTGGGTTGGAGAGATGGCTCAGTGAAGAGCATCTGTTGGGAGTTCAGATCCCAGCACCCACATTAGGTGGCCCACAACCACGTGTAATTCCAGTTCCAGGGAAAACGATGCTTTCTTCTGGCCTTTTCAGGTGCCCACCCACCACAAGCATATGTACAGACACACATACGTAGATAATAAGTAAATATTTAAAAAAAGAATCAAGAATTTATAGAGACCCATGGTCCTCAGCACGGTGGCTATCCTCACACATTTCTTGCTTTTTCCTTTTTTATTTATATAGTCTCCCTCAGTGTCCCAGGTTGAACTTGAACTCATGGAAATCCTCCTGCCTTAATATCTCTAGTGCTGGGATTATGAGCGAGAGCCACTATTTCCGACTCTCGTGCATATTTCTAACTCTTCGGACCCAGTGCGAGGTCTGGCACGTAGACACATTCTGACTTTTTTGGTTGGTAGATGCTGTCAGACGCACAGTGGGCAGGGACCCCCTGTTTCGCACATACTCCAGGAGCTGACTCCTCTTGTCCACTGAACTTCTGTCTGTCCCCACCCTCCGGCCACATCTCAACAGCAGCTCTCTTCTCCTGCCTGTTTTCCCTCTCTAGGAGTTTTGGCTAACCCCTCCCACCCTTACCGGCTGACTGGCCTTGGCACTTGGCCGTAAGCACTGTTTACTTGTTTGCTGGTAACTTACCATTTGTTAAGCATGGTGTCACAGCTCTTGGCCTGTGTGTGTCAGCCTCTTTGGCCAGCCACATACAACGCCTCTGAGGTGGAGTTGCCAGAGCCCATCCTCTGTCGCCTTTTCTTCCGATCTCTTGGCAGCCTGGGAATGGCGTTCCTGAAAAGCCTTGCCGTTGGCAAAACCGCAATTAGCAAGATCAAAGTCTTAGAGAATATGGGAGGGTAGGGGAAAAAACAGTAAAAATGGCATGAAGTGTGCCTTTAAAGGACACAGGAAATAGAAATTCTTCAAGGCACAACTGCCAAGACCTGCCCGCCCAGGCTCATGTTGAAGAACCTTCTGCATCCGGGCACCAGTTCCTGCATCACAGATGGGGAAGTTGCCGATTGTTTTCATGTGGAACGAGTGTGTGGTGTGTGCGTGTGTGCGTGTGTGTGTGTGTGTGTGTGTGTGTGTGTGTGTGTGTGTGTGTGCGCGTGCGTGCGTGTGCGTGCGTGTGTGCGCATGCGTGTGTGTGTGTGTGTGTGCGCGCGCGTGTGTGTGTGTGTGTGTGTGTGTGCGTGCGTGCGTGCGTGTGTGTGCGCGTGCGTGCGTGCGTGCGTGTCCCTTCCTGTGAGCTGAGTGTCTTCTTGGGTCAGCTTTGGTCATTTCTGCTTTCTCAGTGTGTGTGCTGTGTCTGTGTGGTCTGGTGTTTTTGGTGTAACTTGTCTGCCCTCCCCTCATGCTCCTGTGCCATCTGTGGGTTCTGTAGTGATGACTCCTCTCTCATTCCAGTCTTGGTGACTGCTGCCATCTCTTACCTTCTTATCACCCCAGCTGCAGGTTTGTTGGTTTTATTACTCTCTCAGGAAGTTTACATTTTTGAAATCTGTGCCTCTCTGAAGTTTTTGAGCAATCCTTTTTGGACATGGAACATATTTACAAACTTAACAATGAGACATTTTCTGCTCCATCTTTATGAGCTAGGAAGAAACAGTTGTGAGCACACCAGGCCTTTTCTAAATCCTCCACTGGGGGCCAACTGTCCACATCTGACCTCCCCCTATGGCATTGGAAAGGTTAAAATAATCTCACTTGGACCTGGGAATGTGGCCCAGTTGGGAGAATACTCATGTACTCACTCATCCTGGGGGAGTGTGTGTGTGTGTGTGTGTGTGTGTGTGTGTGTGTGTGACGCACACACATTTTTATTTTTTTTTGAGACAAGGTCTCTAACTGAACATGGAGCTCATCAGTTTACCTAGGCTAGCAGACTAGTGAGCCCCTGAATCCTCCTGTGTCTGCCTTCCTGTGACTGGCCATGTCTGGCTTTTCTGTGAGCTCTGGGGATCAAACTCAAGGCCATATACATGTGCAGAAGCACTTTACCCACTGAGCTCCAAGACCTACATTTTTGTTTTGTTTTGTTTTTGTTTGTTTGTTTGAGACAAGGTTTGGAGTAGTTCAGTCTAGCTGGACTCAAACTCACTATATACTGGAGGGTGATCTTGAGCTCTTGGCCCTGCTGACCCCACCTCATGAGTTGTGGCTTACAGGCCTGCATCAGCCACCATGCCCAGATAGATTTATTTGTGTGTGTGTCGGGTGGTGAGTGTAGGTGCACATGGATATGTCTGTGTGTACTACAGTCTGTATATGGAGGTCAGAGGGACAGTTTTCAGGAGTTGGTCCTCTCCTGCCTCCGGGTGAGTTCTGAGGATTGAACTCAGGTTCTCATGCTTGGTCTGCAAATGGCACTAACTGTAGAACCATCTCCCTGGCCCTAGACTTAAATATTTTTAAAATAATATTTTTGAGGTGATAATATAATCATATCATTTCCCTCTTCCCTAAATACATTTAGGAAGGCATTATTCCAGGCCATAGACTTTGAAGGTGCCTGCCTCCTAGTTGAGGTGCTGGGCAGTAGTTTGAAGATGTCTGCATCCAGTAACTTTAGCTTTTGTTTTGTATACAAAGTATCCATTAATTTAAATGTGTGGGGATTTCTGTACTTTTCTACTAAGCATCTTTAACCCAGTCTGTCTCTGTCCCTGGGTCTTTCCCAAGCCTATCACAAGCTGAGGTCTCTTTGGGACCATGGAAGTGGGTGATGAATAAGTACACACACACACACACACACACACACACACACACACACACACACAGATCCTGTGGGATCCTTAGCTCAGGACTCAAGGGTGGGACTCCTCCCCAGGGCAGGACTACTGCCCTGGTCCCCCTGCACCTCTAGAGCAGCCTGGAGCCCAGCCAGAGCCCTGGCCAGTCGTTTCTGTGTGAGTTTCATTATTTTAAGAAGTTACTGGGTTTGGGGTGTAGCATGGTGGTCTGAGAATTTGTTTTTTTTTTTATTGCAGCTTTTCTGGGAGGCAATTCACATGTAAAAGCTTCTTTATAACGAGACCCCGGTGATTTTTGGACACTCATGATTGTGCAGCTATCAGCATGGTTTAATTTAGATCGATTCGTCACTGAAAGCCCCCCCCCCCCACCCCAGGCCCTAGAAACACAATGTGTGTTCTCTCTCCATGGATTTTCTGTGAACAGTTCATACAGATGGGAATGGACACTGATGTTTTCGGGTTTTCACATCAGAGTAGGCATCAGAACTGTATTTCTTTTCATTGCCAAATAATACTCCATTATACATAGACCACATTGTATTTGTCTGTTCATCTGGGATGTGTGTTTGTGTGTGTATTCACATTCTTTTTTTGTTCATGTGTTTTAAAAGATTTACTTCTTTCTTTCTTTTTTTTTTTTTTTGAGTTGAGGATCAAACCCAGGGCCTTGCGCTTGCAAGCACTCTACCACTGAGCTAAATCCCCAGCCCTTACTTATTTCCTATGTGCGTGAGTGTTTACCCATATGTGCTCTTGGAAGCCAGAAGAAGAACTGGAACTGTAGTCATAGATGATTGTGAGCTGCAAATTGGTGTTGGGAACTGAACCTGGGTCCTCTGCATGCGTGGCAGGTGCTCTTAGCCATTGGGCAATCTCTCCCATGAAAATTCATGCACAAGTTCTTATCTGGCTCTCTCCTCTGCTCCACCTCTCTCTTCCACAGACTCTCACTAGGTAGCTTAAGCTGGCTTTGACCCTGCAATGATCCTCCTGCCTCAGCCTCTACAGTGCTGGCGTTACAGGTGTGTGCCGTTGCCCCTGGCTTGTCTTCATTTGTCACGTGTATGACTAGGAGTGGGATTGCTGAGTCTGCCACTCCTCTGGGCTTCGCCTCTTGAGGAACTGCTGTACCAGATTGCTTTCCACGGAGGCTGCCCTGGCCCCCTCTGCCAGCAGGCGTGAGAAGCTGAGCAACCACAGGCTGGACAGCAGGTCTTAAAGCACAGTGTAACATGCTGTGGTCCGCATGGCTAATGTTCTCTCTCATATTCCAGCCTGTCAACAGATTGTGTGTGTGTGTGTGTGTGTGTGTGTAGAGGCCAGAGGTCTTCCTCAATCACCTGCTGCCTTACTCTCTGAGACAGTCTCTCACTGACTTTAGGGGGGCGGTGCTTGCTGATTCATCTACAGTGGCTGGCCAGGGAGCTGCAGGGAGGCCCCTGTCTCTGCCTCCCTCCCAGCACTAGGTCAGGTGTGCACTGCTGGCACTGGCTTTTACATGCACACTGGGGATTTGAACTCAGGTCCTCACGCTTGCATAGCAAGTGCTTTGCCATCTGGTCCATCTCCCCAGCTCCCAATGGAAAATGTGAAACTTCTTCATTTTAAATGGTGACAAAGAAGCTCCAGGAGTTTGAGAGATGGCTCGGTGGCTAAGAGCACTGGCTGCTCTTCCTCCCTGAGGACCGTGGTTTGGTTCTCAGCAGTCACACACACAGACTTCCATCTGTGATTCCAGTTCCCGGGGCTTCGGCTCCCTCTACTGGCTTTCTTGAGCACTGCACATTCATGGTGTACATACATACATGGAAGCAAAATACTCATGTACACATAACAAAAATAAATCTCAACAAAAAACCATGCTACAGCATTTCTGAGCTGAGGGGTGGTGGGCAAGCAGCTTTCCTCCATTGTTTCTTCGTTCCTTTGTCTGTAAATGCTTTAGGAAGGGGTTGACTTAGTTAATGCTTAGACGGTACTCAGAGCGGTTTCTGGCATCAGGAAGCCCCATGTCCAGTTAGTAACCAGCTATGTTATTCTGTTGCTGTTGTAGGAATTTCAGAAGGGAATGGAGTGGGGACAGGCAGGCCACTGTCCAGCCTCACGGCTTGGAGGCTGCACTGTTCACACCATTCTGTTCACACCATTCTATTGACACCGTTCTCACTTCCCCTCATAACATCTTCAGAGCCTTCTCTGCCCTGCTAAGAGGGAACTTGGGTGCTGTCATCCTGAGCCCCGATTACTCAAAGCCTGGTGACATAGGTAGCTCTGATGTCTTGGGGCCATGATTTTCTTGTCTATGAGACACTCACATAGCTCACCCCAGGGCCAGCATCTAGGAGTGCAGGCCATGGTGAGGTGGCGGGGTTGCTATCAGCAACACAGTGAGCTTTTGTCTTAGGATGGTTCCTTGCCATTGGCACAGACCTGAAATCTGCAGGCTCCAGGCCAGGTGCAGAGTGGGTCACTGAGGACATTCACATTGAAAATAGAGTCTAAGGAAAGAAAGGCAGTCAGAAAAATGACACACACCCCCCACCAGAACTGCCTCCAGCCCATCGATATGTGCATACATGTGAGTGTGACATGGTGGGATGATGCTTGACATCATGTGCCCTAGTGCTTTTTGCCTAATGTCACAACTGCCTTTAGAGGGGCTGAAGCTGTGGGCTGTGGAGCATAATGCTTGATTCAAGTCTGAGCCTTGCTCCTTGCTCACTGTGTGTTCTTTAGCTAGTTACTCACCTTCTCTGTGCTATAGTTGGTGAACTATAAAGCAGAGCTAATGGTGATGGCCATGTCCTGAGGCGTGTAGGTCAGAAAGACGGTCTCTATCAGAGGACTAACAGCTGGATTAGGTGTTCTCAGGTGCCCTAGTGGTCCTGGTCACCAAGACACGCATAATGATGCCTGCTTTCCAGATGTGATGGCTCTGCAGGATCCTGACCTCTATTGTAGCTCTGGCCAGCTGGCCTCCTAGGTACACTGACTAGCCCCTGTTCCTCAGGCAATAGGAGCTAGGGGAGGTGGCTGGTGGCTATGGGGCCAGGAGGGCCTGGGTCTGATGCTCAGCTGAGCCTGGGGAGCCCTCTGGTTTCAGTGTGCCCAGCACTGAACTTCAGAGGAGCTAGGCTACTCAGACTTCAGCAGCAAAGTTAGAAAATCCCAGCCCTGAGGAGGCTGAGGCAGGAGGATCCTGAGTGTGAGGCCAACCTGAACAACACAAAACCTGTCTCATGAAAATGTCCCTTAAGGGGGCTGGAGAGATGGCTCAGTGGTTAAGAACACTGACTGCTCATCAGAAGACTTGGGTTTAATTCCCAGCATCTACATGGCAGCTCACAACTGTCTGTAATTCCAGTTCGAGGGAACCCAACATCCATGGCAAAGTACCAATGCACATAAAATAAAGATAAATAATTTTTTTAAATGTCCCTTAAGTAAGAGGTTATTGAATGCTCACTTAGTGCCTGCATCAGCTGAGCTCTTAGCTCCCATTCATTCCATCCTGTGCAGGGGCATTTATCCTGGGGAGTAGCCACAGAGGCCAGCCGAGTCCTGGCAAACACTCAGGCTTCCTCCAAAACTTTCCATCTCACTTGGTGTAGAGTCACATGTGGGAAAAGGTGCCAGGAGATCTGTGACCCTGCCCCTCATTCTCACCCGACCCTGGCGACCCCTTCTGTCACCGCAGTGCACAGCTGGGCCATCAACACTAGTAGAGTCTGCCGGTGAAGGTCAGGCCCCAGTTATACATGCGGTGATGTACAAGTGGGTGGGTATATTTATGCATATGTATATGTCTCTGTGCCTGTGTCTGTTCCTCTGCATGTGTGCCTATGCATTTGTCTGTTTCTGTGTGTGCATGTGTTTGCATGTGTGTGTGTATGCATTTGTCTGTGTGTATGTGTTTACATGTGAATTTGGGGTGTGTGTGTCTGTGTCCTACCTCACCTGACAAAGGAGAGACCATTTACCAGGAATATATGGCTGGCACCCAATTCTGTTGGCCTCTGGCTGGTCCTGGACTTCTTAGCTCATGAGTGGGCAGGCCTGCCTAGTGACAGCTAGGTACCACATAGGCCTCTGTGTGTATATGGATGGGAAGAGTACACTGATGGAATTTCTGGTTTAGGCTTCTGAGATTTCACATTTAAAGAAGATTTATTTTTATTTTGATTATGTGTATATGTATGTCTGTGTATGGGTATGTGCATGTGAGTGCAGTACCCATGGTGGCCAGAAGAGGGCGTCAGATACTCCTGGAGCTGGAGTTACATGAGGTTGTGTGCTACCTAATATGAGTGCTAGGAGCCAGACTCAGGTCCTCTGTAAGAGTAATCAACAGTCTTAAGTGCTGAGCCATCTCTCTAGTCCCAGATGGTTTGTTTTTACTTGTTTGTTTTTAATATACAGAAGGCCTTGAGTTCCAGTCACTTGAGCAATAAGAAGCCATTGTGTGTTCAGAGCAAGTCTTAAGGTAGGAGTTGGTCTGAGAGGCAGCAATGGGCCAGCTGGCAGGAGAGGAGAGAAGCAAACAGGGCCAAAATCTTATAGGAGATGCAGCCTGGGAGAGGAGTGAGAGCAGGGAGGGGCCTCACGGATTCCCAGAGCAGCCAAGTCACTTGTCCAAAGTCAAGCACCCAGCACATGAGCTGGCATGCTTCCCTCTGTTTCTTTACCAGCCTGTGGAGCATGTGATGGGAAGCCCCTTGCAGAAGTCAGGAGGCTGGGTGTGCCCAGGGTGACTACACTCGTCCACTGCTGCACAGCTCCCAGGGGCCACGGTGAACCTCCTGAGCTCCTCGAGCTGGTCATCCACACAGCTCCAGAGCTCAGAACCACCGCTCAGAAAGCTGGCTCAGACCTTACTAGTCTCTCTTTCTCTAGCTCTCCTGCTCTCTTATTTTTAAACTTGTTTGTTTACTTTATGTACGCTAGTGTTTTGCCTGTGTGTATGTGTCTATGTGAAGGTGCCAGATCCCCTGAAACTGGAGTTACAGTTATGAACTCCATGTGGGTTCTGGGAGTTGAACCTGGATCCTCTGGAAGAGCAGTCAGTGCTCTTAACCATGGACCCATCTCTCCAGCCCCTCTTTTTAAACTTTAACAGCAAAGTCACTATAGGGTCTCATTATATAGCTTCCTATGAACCTTATATAGCTGACCTTGAACCCTGCTGAGACCTGTGGCCTCCTGTGTGCTGGCATTACAGATATGTGACTCTGTGCCTGGACGGCAGCTGTTTCTCTTGTCCTGGGGTCCCTTGCTCCATCCCTTTGGACACAATCTGGTTTAGATGTGTCCCCCTTTAGATGACTCCCGTCATACTGGTGCTGGGTGTACGTCACCCCTCTACCCCGCTACCCCAGGGATCTGCTGTGCCTGGTGGCTGACAGAGTAGTGTTTCCAGCAAACACTGAATACTATGTAGGAAGAGGGGAGTGTGTGGGGGGATACTCCATCGCCCTAGGCTCTCTGCCAAGTGAGTTTCAGAGATCTGGGAAAGGAAGTAGAGTAACAGGAGGATGATCTCCTGGGAGGGAGGTCAGGGACTTGGTGGCTCAGATCTGTCACTATAGCTACTCAGGAGGCTGAGGCAGGAGGATTGCAAGAGCTACCCTGGACTAGATTGAATTTAAGGCTAACCTAGGCTGTAGAGTGAATTCAGGGTTGGCCTGGCAACTTACCAAGTCCCTGTCTCCAAAGAAATATCTGAAAAGGGGGCTGGGGATATAGCTTATCCATAGAGCTGCTCCCTGTGAATTGCCACTGAGAGGCTGAGGAATGGCTCAGTGGTAGAGCCCCTGCCTAGAATCCCCCAGTGGGGACCTGGGGCAAGGCTCAGTGGTAGAGCCCCTGCCTAGAATCCCCCAGTGGAGACCTGGGGCAAGGCTCAGTGGTAGAGCCCCTGCCTAGAATCCCCCAGTGAGGGGCTGGAGTGTGGTTCCACTATGTGCAGGAGGCTCTGGGTTCTATCTTCAATATCACCAAAGCAAAGCGAGTGAGCAGTATCAGAGTGACCTCATATCTGGCAGGGATAGCAGGCCCTCTACTCTCTGTATGTCTGTGTTAGTCTGGATTTAGGGGCCCCCATGGGAAGGTCCTGCTTAGATTTTGTAAACACTGGCTCCCCTGGAGGAACAGCTAGACCTGTGGCCCTGGGCTCCCGGGCTCCTGAGCTTTTGACTCACTGTTGTGACTGCCTCAGACTTGTTTAAACTCCAGAGAGAAAGGGAGCCGTGTCTGGGGGTGGCTGGCGCCTGTTTCCTTGTGCCCACAGGGAGCGTGGAGAGGGTTCTGGATTCCAGAAGAGGCTTCCTGGAGCTGTGGGTGGACACAGCCTGCACTTCCCAGCTGCTGCTGGCCAGGCCTGAGGAGCCCAGAGCAGCGCCCCTGAGCAGACACCCCCTCAGTACAGCGGTGGTGGCTCAGCTTTCTGTATCTCTCTTGGACCTGCAAGGGAGCCCCAGAGCCCGGGCTCAGGGCATGTTTAGACGGGGCGGGGCTGCCAGGAATCTGTTCCTTTATTCGGGAGCTAAATGGATCTTTTATTAGGATCAGCAAAATCCATTTTTAACTGAATTTGAAGGTCAGCCTGGCTTAGGTTTCTTCCAACCATGCTGGGGCAGGTCTATTGTGCCACAGATCTTGGAGATGGCAGTCCTGTAGACAAGTTCTAGGGAAGGGAGTCCCACACAAGCCGCGGTGCCTGTCTTTGATCTTGGGCCAGCCATCTACATTCTGCATTTTCTGATGAACAGTTGGTCATTTATTGAGCACCTATTGCATACAGGAGAGCAAGGCCTGGGGCTAAGAGCCTAATGGGAAAGCCGGACAGATGGGAAAACAACTCCAGGGAGTGGGGTCAGCCTTTGGGGGACTGCGGGGCACTGTGGGGAAAGCTTAATGCTTAGAGCTCTCCCAGTTTTGGAATTTCAAATGCCACCCCAGCTTAGGGCCTGGATTCCCAGTCTGGATAGTTCTTCACATTGCGCTTTGAGAGGTAGGTAATAGTAGCTGGTAGTGTGTCAGCTTTTCTGAGGCCCTAAGTAAACTCCACATAACCAGGCCACCAGGACCAGCCCCACTCCTGTGTCCCTGTTCAGTTTCATCGTGGAACAGGATCCCTAATCTACTGACATATAGGGTGTTTTCTGAGGTTCTGGAGGGGGAGGTCTTTGGAGGATGGGGCAGCCCAGTGGTGGGCAGCCTGGGGGCCTTGCCTCAGCCTCCTGGTTGAGAGGTACAGCCTGTCGGCTGGTGTGCAGTGACTGGCTCTCTGTGTGGTGCAGACAGTGTCTTGATACTGTTAGTGGCAGCTTGTTCTGTGAGTAGACAGCGGCTTCTGCTTCTGGCCCAGGATTCCTATTCCAGGGGGAGAGAGGACACATTTTTTCTGGCTGTAAGGGAAGTGGACCCTCTGATGGCGAGGTGAGTAGGGTTGTAAGTGGTTGGCAGCTGCCTGCCAGATAAGCCGCCGGGCACATCTCTGTACCTGCTGTGGCTGGGCTCAGTAATGGATGGGCGGGCTCAGAGCCTTGGAAACAGGACCCCCTCTCATCAGGGACTGCAGTCTCTTCAGGGAGGTGGGTCGCAAGGATATGACTAGGCAGAACACAGTTGGATCTAACGTACAGGACAGGCAGGGGCCTGGATCCTGCTGGTCAGGCTGCATGGGGAGATGGTGATGGTTGCTGTGTGGCTACCCAGGGTCTTGGGTCATGCTGCAATCTCCCCAGTGGTACCCACTTGCTCTGGACATCTGACCTTTGCTGATACAGCGGTGCCCCCGTTGGTTGAGTGGTTCCTGGCCTGCCCTGTGTAGCCTGGGCTGGCATCCAGGGCTGTCTCCTGTGGCTTCCCCCGTTGGGTGGAGCCTGACTGGGACAAGCAGTCCTTCTGTTGGTGGCAGGGCTGTGTGGAGTGAGCGGGGACAGCTGGAGCTTTGACCAGAAGCCTGGCAGGAGGGAGGTGTTCATTTAGAAACATGAACACCCCCTCTGGGGACACACAGCAGAGCGCTGCTGTGTTTATTTGACCAGAGGATTGGTGCGCTGGAGGAAGGAGGTGCTCCTCGAGATTCCCGCCCCCCTCCCTCTTCTGTGTCTGTCAGTCTGCCTTGGGTGGGAACCAGAGTTTACGCCTCCGTCTGTGTTTCTCTGTGAAGGCTAAGTTTGGGAACTCTGCCTCCAAAAAGGACTGAAGTAGGACATTCTGTTCAGAGGGTGCACCGTGTCCCCACAGCCTGAGGTTGGGGAATGTTTGGAGACTCTGGGGACCTGCGGACCCCTTTGGAGTGGCAGACACCATCAGCAGGCAGGTGGCCTGGACAACAGGCTATGGCATACCGCAGTGGTCCCAGCACCAGCCAGGGGTTGTGTGGGTGGCCACTGCAGACTGCCAGGTTGGAGGCATTTGACTCCTTGTCTGAAGACAGGGCCACCTCCTGACCCCGACCTCACCTCTTCTCTCTGCTCCCTAAGTAAGAATAGCAAGGGGCTGTCACCTCCCTGTCTCTCCTGTCAGCCCTCCTCCACTGTCTGAGGACAATCCCACCTTCTCCCTCACCCACTCCGGAAACCTCTGTCACCCTCTGCCCCACCTGCCTCCTTCAAACAGACCAGGTCTCACTTTTACCGGCCCTGGTGCTGCCTTTGAGAAGCTGGTGTCACGTCTCCACGCGGCTCCCAGGGATCTCTCTGGAGGACCTTGGAAGCTGCATCCATCTCTATCCCAGTGGGTTCCTCCAGCACTGCAGCACAGCTGTTGGAAGCCAGCCTTTTTTTCTGAACATCTGAGGGCCTTGGTCGACTGCCTGGGTGGGTGGGTGATGGCCTGGACCCAGCATCTCTGGACACTGCTTGGAGGTGTGGTTTGTTTGACGTTACTTATGTCACACAGCAGTTCACAAATGGGGCCGACCCTGAGCTTGGAACACTTGTCCCCAAATCCTGGCATCTGGGTTGTGGCCTGGTGCAGGCAGGTAACTCTTGTACAGTGTGGTTTAGCCAGGGGGCCCTGAGTGCTGGCTGACAAGGGGCTATGTGGAGAGAAACGTGTGCTCTTTGCCCCACTTTTTATCCTACTTCCGGAGACTCTCAGGCTGGCATGTTGCCTAAACCTCAACATTTTGATTGTGATGAAACTCACATGATGGGGCTGGACTGGTCCAGCTATGCCACGTGGTCCAGGGGTGGGAAGTATTCATGTTGTCTCCATCCATCCCTAGTGCTGGCCACCTCTCCGGATGGATACTGTCTCCTCATTAGGTCCTGGCCCCCAGCCCCAGCATAATCATATTACACTGTTCCATGAACTGGATGTCTCTAGGTACTAATCAACATTTTAACAGATGGAGGGCCTTTGGCAGACTCGAATACCCAGAGAGAATTGGATATTGGTCTCTTTCCACCCAGACACCCAGAGAGAACTGAATATTGGTCTCTTTCCACCTGGTGGAGCTGTGATCTCTAACCTGGGACTCTCAGGACCAGAGGTGTTGATAAAAGCACCCACTGGGGCTTTTTTGTTTGCTCTGGGCAGTATTGGGATGGAGCCCTGGGCCTCTATGTGCCAGACAGGCACTCCGCAATGGAACTAGAGCCCCAGCCCCTCATTTTCTTTTTATTATGAGACATGGTCTCACTAGTTCCCAGGCTAGCCTTCAACTTGTAGTAATCCTCCTGCCCCAGCTTCCTGAGTGCTGGCCCCATGACCAGGCCTGACTTGATTGACAGCCTGTTTGTACTTTGGCATTGTACCCCACTAGGGTCAGGTACCCTGTGGTTTAAACATTAGTTCCTGCATGTGATGCGTGTGGGATGGGTCTGAGATGGAGAGGGTAGGTAGGTGGCCAGCCGCACCTCTGCCTTCATGTGGTCTGATGCCACATACTCTGGAGGTTTTGTTTCGTTTTTATTTCTCCGACCCTTTAGGTTGTAAGATTTCTAGGTGAGGAAGGCAGAGCTCTGAAGATTCCCTAGCAATGGGCCTCGGTCCAGCTACTCGGGTGGTGAAGGCAGGAGGATCACAGGTTCATGGCCAACCTGGGCTATAGAGTTCAAGTTCAAGGATAGCCTGCACAACTTAGTGAGACTCAGGCCCGAAAAATCAAAGTCAAAGAATTCCCTAGATGTATTTTTCTGACTATCTGCAGGTGGGAAGAGATTTTTGTTGTTTTTGGTTTTTAGTTTCTGAAAAGGGAACTTCTGGTAAATATGCCGGTGGGGAGAACAAAGCCTCAGCAAGCTCAGATGTGGTGTGTGGACGCCGTTGGTGGCTCTGGGACCTGTTGTGTGAGGGGTTTCTTTGCCGGGGCTGTTTAGGGACCTGGGTCTTGTCCTGGGTGGGAGGGGCTGGCACTGGCTGTCGCTTTCCTAAGACAGAACCTCTCCTTTTTGTCCCCACTCTGGGATCACACTGTGTGTCAGAGACCTCACTCTTTCTTGACAGCATCCTCCATGGGACCTCACCCCGCTCTGCACATCGGTAGTGGCACTGTTCCCAGGGGCCTGTCCCCAAGGCCAGGGAGCAGCTGCCTGGCTGCTGGTGAGCCAAGGCCTGGGCACAGAGCCATAGCTGGGTAGAGGTATGAGGATGAGGAGAGCTCTTGGCCAGCTCAGGAGAACATGGACCCTGTCATAATGATAGGGCCACCAGCATTTGTGAGTGCCCAGGACCCATGGATGAAATTGCCTTCCCCTCTCTAAAGAGGCTCCAGATTCCGCAGGCTGAGCTGAGCCATAGATACCTATCTTTGCCCGCCTGCCATAGGAGCCTGGCAAGTAATCCCAGGGCCCTGCACTTTCTTGCCAGGCATATCCCAGTCTAGACACTGGGCTCTGGGGTGCACAGTGGAACCAGGCTCTGCTGACAGGAGGCCAGGGCTAGGGCCCTCCTGCCTCCGCCTCCTGGCTGCACCCCAGCCCTTTGAGGAGGCTGAGGCCCTGTCCTGTCCTCTTCCAACCTCCTCCTGCGTCGCTCACTGCTTCCTCCCCTCCTCCCCCTCCTTTCCTCATTTCTTCCTCTTCCTCCCTTTCCAGTCCATCTGTGTCCCAGGGGAGCATGGCCCTGGCCCATCTGTCCCAGGGTCTGTCTCTCTTGGGAGGCTGCCCTGAAAGTCCTTGAACTCCAAATTCTCACCTAGCTAAGGGTCTCACTGTCCGTGCCCAGCTGTCCTCTGTGCCCTGTTCTGATGGCCCTGGGTGGAGGCCCCAGGCCTGGCTCTTGCTCGGGTAGTCTACACATAGGAAGGAGTCTCTGGTGGACAGTCCACATGTGTCAAAGGGGCAGCTGTGGGTTGTGATGGGCATGGTCCCAGGAGCTGGTGGAGTTCAGAATGAGAACAGGCAGGGTGCCACAGGGACTGCCAGAACCAAGATGAGGTGACCCAGGTGCCTTTTGGAGGAGATGCCACTCTCTCCTGCCATAGGCCCTGCTCAGTGCACAGCTGGTGGGCTTCTGGGCCTCAGGCATAAGGCTCTGTGTCCAGGGACACAGGGAAGAAGCATGGAGGGACCTGAGATACCCCCTGCTTTGCAGATGAAGCAACCCGGGCCCCAGGGTCAGGAGGGCTTCCACTGAAGTTCTAGGATGAGGTTCAGACCGAGTCTGTAGTGTGTGCTACTGAGTATGGGTGTGTCCCAAGCACAGTGAGGTCCTGGGTTCATCACCAGCACCCCCAAACAGACCAAAAGCAAATAGCGTTGGTCATATGTCCTCAGAGCTCATCACAGTCTTTCATTCCCCATCCCATGTGCCTCCTGGCTCTGGACTTTCTGTGTGGGTGAATCAGGTGCTGCAGCCCTTATGCCTGGTATCTTCTACTCGATGTGAGTGTGGCTTTCTCCCTGCTTGGTGCTGACAGACAGACAGCCTGACAGGTCTCGCTTTGTGGCAGCATTCGAGTATGGGTTCCCACATGTGTTCTTGATTCTCATTCATTCTCAATCTCTCTCTCTCTCCCCCCTCTCTCCCTCCCTCCCTCCCTCCTCCCTCCCTTCCTCTCTCTGTCTCTCCCTCCCTCCCTCCTTCTCTCCCTCCCTCCCTCCCTCCTTCTCTCCCTCCCTCCCTTCCCCCCCTCACACGTACACACACACCTGGGGGTGGGCGGGCTTATGCATCAAAGGCCACTTCTATGGACCCTTCCCCGGATGTATCAGGCTGCCCTGGGTGACACCTGCTTCCTCGCTGCCTCACCTGCACATGACCAGCACATGTTGCTTCTGACTTTCTGGTCTCTGTATCCTGGGATGTCAAGTGGCCTCTGGTTGAGGCTCTGGCCTGCCAGCCCCACCCTTGAGGACAAGCCATGTGCTGACTTCCTCAGGGGGCTGCAGTGAGCCGCTGACTTCCTCAGGTGCTCGACTGTTCCCAGTCACAGGCTGTGCTTCTGGAGGGTGGGTTCATGCGGCTTCAGCTCTCCCAATCAGGCCTGCCTGAGGACATACCCAGCCAGCCTCAGCCAGCCTCAGCCAGCCTGTTCCTACAGAGCATCAGGTGGGGCTTGGGATGGAGAGCCATATGGATCTAGAGCTTTGCAGTCCAGACAGTTGAAGCCCCCAGCAAGAGCACTCTGGAGAGACACCCCTGGGCTCCTCAGAACATTCTGGAAAGATGGCTTACTTGAACCATCAAATTTGCTTGTTGGGCACGTGCCTGTGTCTCTTCTAGCACTTTCTCCTGTGCATGGTCCTTGAAGCTAAGGATGCCGCTGTCATCCCTCCTCCACTCTGTATTACAGACGAGAGAGCTGAAGCACAGAGAGGCTGGAGTGCTGGCCCAGGGCTGCGCAGCCCCAGTCTCCTTTCTTCTTTCCTCCTTGGTATCCCTCTGGGCCCCCAGCTGCTGCAGGGAGCTCCAGGGGCCGGAACGAAGACTGGGAAATGTGAGGGGACCGTTCTCTGGTGACATGCTCATCTTAATCACTCATGTGTTTGCTCAACAAGTCCTTACCCAGTGGAAACACCTGCAGAGCAAAGGCAAGCCAGTCCTTACTCCCAGCAAGTCTCCAGAGGGACAAGCAGATGTGAGGGGCAAGTCTGCCACCTGGGTATGTGCTCGGAAGGAGAGCACGGCAGCCCTGGTGACATAGGGAAAGGTCTCTGATATCTTGGGGGACCTCCTGCATGAGGGGAGCGTCAACCCCAGGTATGAATGGGTGTGAGCCGGCAAAGGAGTCGGGAGAGAGAAGCAGCTAAGGTGGCGGAGACATGGCATTCAAAGGTTCCGAGGCAGCCAAAGGTGTAGTGGGGAGACCTAGAGAGATGTGTCGGGACACAGGCTGTGTACTGTGACAGTTTTCTCTGGGGTTCCTGTGGCTGCTTCACCTCCTGAGATGCCTGTGGCTTGGGAGAGTGGAACCAGACTTAATCCAGAGGGTGGGTAGAAGAAGGCTTCTTGCCTTCACTGGATGGAGCCCCGTGACACCTGACATCCTTTGCCAGGCCCCCACCCTGTCTTAGATGCAGTTGGAAGCCTGGATAGGGTCAGGATGCTGATAAAAAGCTCCACTTTAATTGGTCAAGAGTGGGCCTGGAGAGGGGGCTTCCACCTCTCTGCCCTTCTCCCATGGGCTTTCCTGTACCCCTGGCCTTCACCCCACAGACTCTTGGTTCCTTCTTGAGAAAGGAGGCGCTGCAGGCTGCCAGGACGCTCACTGCCCCTTCCGAGTCTGCCAATGCCCCTCCAGGACAGGTAGGCAGAGCACAAGTTCCCAGCCGAAGTGGGCCTCTGAGCCAGGAGCACATACTGTTTACAGTGTGAGGCAAGTGGTTCTTGGCTCCAGTGGCCGCAGCAGGCTGGCCTCCCTGTGACATGTTTACTGTCCAGGCTCTTGGCAGGCTGCAAAGGGTCTCCAAATGGGAGCAGAATCCTTCCCCATGAGAGCCAGAAGATGGGGCTCCCTGTGGCACTGTCCCCACTGTGACCCTCTTTTGCTCCTCTCTGCCAGAAGGGCTGGCCTTCCCAGGGGGGTTAGCGCACCGGGAGTTGGAAGCCTGAGGTCTTTGTGCCCACAGTCCTGTGGCACTCAGCCCTCCTGCCCTGCCACTCAGTCCTTTGGCAACACCCTGCTGAGGCGGGGTACGTGCTGCCTGTGAGGGCAGTGACAGGGCCAGATGCATCTGGGCTGGCAGCCCGGCTGGGGCTGTGTCCCTGGTTCCCCAGCTGTAGCTGTAAAACACCTATTCACAGTGTCCCCTCCCTACTGTGTGTCCCCTCATGAGTGGCTGGAGGGAGATTCCCCTTCCCTGCCCCCAGGATCTGGTGGGGTCAGCCCTGTGAGCCATCTCGTTCTCTGCTCTGCCCATAGAACAAGAGAAGCACACACACCTGTCCCACTTGCCCCTCCAGGCTGCTCACTTGGCCATTTGATTGACTACCCAAGTCAGCGTGTGCTGTGCCCTGCGCGTCTGTGATGGGCAGCCTGTGGAAGAGGCTGGGTCTGGGGCATTGCCCACAGACACCTGTGTCAGGTCCAGCTGTGAAGGACACAGTGCTGTGGTGTCACTACAGGGAAGCTGGTCTGGGCTCCCTGACCTGGTTCTTGTCTGAGACCCCACTCAGGGACCTACAGGAGGGGTTACTGAGTGCTAAGGAAGCTCAAGGTGGATCGTGTCCAGGCCATGGCTGTCATATGGCATGAGCAGCTTTGGAAGGGGAGCCAGGCCAGACGGTAGTGGTGCACGCCTTTAAACCCAGCACTTGGGAGGCAGAGCCAGGTTGATCTCTGTGAGTTCAAGGCCAGCCTGGTCTATAGCGTGAGATCCAGGAAAGGCGCAAAGCTACATAGAGAAACCCTGTCTCAAAAAAAAAAAGAAAAGAAAAGGAGAGAAGAGGAAAGAAAAGAAGAGAAAGAAAAAGAAAGGGGAGCCAGGCGGCTCACACTTGTCCTTGTGGGTTGATGACTTCCGAGGAGTCCCGTGTCTTGTCCTTCATTTCCTTGATGGCTGGCTCAGGGGTGTCTGTGTCCTTACCATCCTGCCTTACGTGTTCTAGATGGACAGGGCCATGCCACATGCCTGGGCCTCACCCTCCCAGAGCCCTGGCCAGTTTGTTGCCATGAAGTCCCCAGGACTGCCAGGCATTGTGAATTGCCTGGTGTCACCATACCTCAGGGCCCAGTGGTGTCGCTTGTTACCAGGACCATCGGAGCACGTGGACCCTTAGAATGCAGCAGCATGGACAACCCTATCTTCTGGCACTTTCTCTGCAAACCCCTCTGTGTCCTTGCCTCCGCTCCCATGTTCCTTCTTAAATGATCTCAGGGGACCTCGGTGTGATCCACAGTCTTGGGGGCCGTTCTGTTTCTTCCATTTTTAGCTCTCTTTTGATAATAATTTTTATTATATTACATTTTTTTATTTTAGGGGTATGTGTATAGAGGCCAGAATACAACTGTGGGAGTCACTTCTCCTTCACCATGGGGGTCTTAGGGATCGGACTCAGGTTGTCAGACTTGAAGGCAAGCACCTTATCTGTTGAGCTATTCTCTGCTCTACAGTCCTTTGAAGCATGGACGTATGTGTGGGTGTGCATTCCTTCTGTAGGATCCAAGGTCCAAGTTCACTAGGTGTCAGTCCCAGTGGAGCCTGGAGAGCAGCACGCACATGGGCTTGGTCATATGCCAACCCTATAACTCAGTATTACAGATGGAGAAACCAAGGCAGGAGGGAGTCACGGGTGATTGGGGCAGTTCTGGGACCTGAACCTACATCATGGAGTCATTGCTCTTAGCTACAGGGGCCCTGCTCACCACCACTCCGGGTCACTGTGTGGGAGAGACTTGTACTCTGTCCGGGCTCTTTCCCCATCTTCCTCTCCCTAGCTGGTGTGAGGCTCTACCCTCTGCCTCTCTCTTCTCCCCGCCACCTTCTATTCCACATTAGACCTGAGCCCTCTGCAGCAATGTGGAGTTCAGAAATGGCTTTAGCAGTGCCTAGGGCACCTGGCCGGCCCACAGGTCCTGCCAGGCAGGGCATGTCCCCATAGCTGCTCGGCCCGCCTTCTGAAACCCTAGATCTGAGGCTTAGCCAGTGTGTGATCTCCAGGTCGGGAGGCAAAGGCCCAGCGTCAGCTTGATCCTTTGCGCTGGCAATGGGAGCAGTTAAGTGTCAGGGTCGGCTGGGAGAGCCTGGCCCACCACTGATTAGGCACCAAGCCCAGAAAATGATCAAGAAGTGTCCCCAAGCTGTGGCCATAGAGGCTGGTGCCGAACTGCCAGCCTCAAAGCTACAGTAAAACGGGACATCGAGATGAATAGTGTTTATTTGGGTTCCCCAGAGGGACAGTCAAGGGGCTATCTGTGTAAAATTATAGGTGGGATTTACTGGTTGGCTTACATGATTGGGCTAGGCAGTCCTACAGTGACCATCTGCAGGCTGGAGATAGCCACTCAGTCCATGAACCTGGATGCCTGAGAACAAGGAGGACTCATGGTGTAGCCCCAGCCTGGGACTTAAGGCTGGAAGGTCCCCAGAGAGTCACTGGTGTGAGTCCTCATCGAAGGGCTGAGGAAGTGGAGTCTGATGTCCGTGGGAGACAGAAACAGGAGAGGAATCACCTGGACCCTTGCTTTGGCTGAACCCTGAGAAAACTGTGAGAGCCCAGAGAAGTTGCTTTGCTACTCTGGACCCCAGTCTCCTCCTTAAGGGGGTCTTTTGGACCCTGGGTTAGGCGTTAGTGATATTGGTTTGTGTAATTAAGGACCATTTATTGAGCAGCTGCTGTGTGTAGTCCCTGGGTTCTGTGAGCCATAGTATTCCAGTCACACTGTGGGAATTAGCCCTGACCCTGGGTAGAGTGACTTAGGCTTGAAAGTCTTAAGGCTACTCCTCAGTTTCAGTCACACAGCTTCTGTGTGATGGATGACACCCACTCTGGGTGGAATTGTGACCTCAAGTTTGAATGTGATGTTCTAATCTTGTGCTTCAGATTGTGACTGTGGCGACTAGGCCATCTAGAAGGTGACTGATAAAACAGATGTGTGGGTAACCTACTCCATGCTGACCAGGTCCTTACAGGAAGGCATGGCCCAGTGTGTGAGGAAGACAGGCACTCCTCGGGGGCCAGGGATGACACTAGAGGTAAGCTGAGGAGAAAGAGCCGTCAAGCATCTGTGCCCAGAGATGAAGTCTGTGAAGGAGTGGGCATCGGTAGTACCTGTCACAACCGCTGAGCTAGTGAGAGCAGCGCCCCACGGACTCGCATTTGGGGTACTGTGGATCATCTGCCTCTCACCATATTGCTGGTCACACGGCCCCTTATTCTGAATACCTGCACAGAGTATGAGACCTTTGCTGGGCACCTTTACAGCTTGTTACTGTCCCTGATTGTGTGCTTACCCTAAAACCCCAGTGTGTGCCTTCCTCGGCTACACACCTGTGTGTGGAGGAGCCCACAGCCCTGAGGAGTACAGAGCCAGGCCTCAAGCAGGCTCTCACTGGGGCAGAGGGCTTGGGGGCACTGCCAGGACAGGCAGAGTCCTGGGTAGCTTGTCTTACAGGCTGGGATGGCTGGGCCTGTGTTACATGGAAGAGAGGAAGTATGCTATTGAGCACGACAGAGTCTCCTGCCAGACTGAGAGCTTGGACTGGTGGTGGTGTCCTGCTAGGCATGTGATATCCCATAATAAGCCTGTCTGTGTGGGGTCCCCAGAGCCAGAGGGGCGGGTGAGAGATGGAATCCCTGGGCCTTGAAAGATGTCTGCCTTCCTTTCTCTACACGCAGGGCTTCTGTTCCCTCACTGCTCAGGTGCCGGCTGGGGAGGCCATCCAGGCTGGATGACATGTCCCCTCTCAGTCCTCCCTGGAACCTGTGAGCTGTCCTTAGGCAGAACTGGGGTCTTTGCAGATGTCCTTGAGTTAAGACAAAGTCTGGGGCTGCTGTCCTTATGCCAGGAGAGTGGTTTGGAGACCCAGGTCCAGGTAGAGCTGAGGCTGAGGCTGGAGGAGTACCATCCTCATGGCTCCGGCAGTGGGCTAGGCAGGCACAGCCGTGCCGGACACCACTGTGGGCTCACCCTCCAGAGTGCATCTGTCCCAAGACCCTGTTTGTGGTCCTTTTCACGGGCCCTGTGGGGTCTCCCTGTGTCTCTCTGTGGCCTGTATGTGCCCAGACGGGCCAGATGCACAGCATGGGATGGACATGGACAGACAGAAGCAGGAAGTACAGTGGACAGTGAAATGCAGCCCAGAGTAAGGGCAGTCCTCCTCTACCTCTTCTTCATCCCTCTTCCTCTCTTCCCTCCTCTCTCCTCCTTTCCCTTCTCTCTCTTCCCTCCTCTCTCCTTCCCCGGCTTCTTTATTCTCTCCTTTCCTTTCCACCCTCCCCTCCTTGAGCTCTGGGGGGAGGGGACAGGGAGAGGCCCAGGTAAAATGCCACAGAGGAAAGAGCCTGCTGTCTGGAGCCTTGATGCTAGTGCAGATACCACAAGGGCTCCCGCTGCAGGCCAGCGGTCCACAGGCATGGGGCGTCCAGCAAGCCTGGTGGTTATTATTTCAGTTATGCAGTTCCAGGGGTCAGGCTCCTGCTCCCCAGCTCTGAAACACTGTGTCCTTGGTCAAGACATTCGGCTGCTCCACACCTCATGGCTGTCAGCTGCAAAATGGTTACCAAATAGTCTCCACCCTGCAGGGTTGCAGGAGGGTCAGTCAGACACAAAGACTGCCTGTTTTTGATTCACACAACAAACACCTGTTCCAGGCGGCCCTCTGTTCCTGCCCTCCTGGAGCAGGGATTGCCATGGCTGTTACTGTTGAGTGTTCATGCTGAGCAGGCTCAGGAAGGCTGGAAACTCTCCACCCCTCCCTCCACCCTGTCCCCCACCCTTGTCACCAATAGTGTCTGTTCTGTTGGAGAACAAGAGCAGGCTGCTGGCTGTGACTCAGCCACGGGGCTCAGCCCCTTGGTCACTGGGATGTGGCCTGCCTAGAGTCTCCTGGTATAGAGTTGCTAGGGAAATCCTAGCCAAGAGACCAGAGAACCACAGGAAGGAGTGTGCCCGAGGGTCAGTTAAGAGCGGTGGAGAAACCTCCCCAGACCCTGGTCCCTGGAAGCTTCTGCCTGTCCCCAGCGACCACCTAGACATCCCGAGCCTTAGCCTTTCCTCTTGTTCTTCCACAGAGCCCCCATCCCCACAGGGATTCTGCTCAGATGCCATTGGATTATGGCTTCTGTGCTCATGTGGTTATAGATGGTGCTGATTAAAAAAAAAAAAAAATTCTGTCAAAGTGAAGTTAGAACTTTGTTCATTAGACGGTCAATAAGTACAAACTAATTATAGTCTCCTGCAGGTTGGACATGTGACCTGACCCCTTCCCTGCAACATTCCCTCCAACCCCAGAGGAGGTTTCTTTTCTTCTTCACAAGGCATGAATGAGAAACTGAGGCACAGAAAGGTAGAGCTTCCTGTCCATGGGCACACAGCTGATGTGGAGGTGCCTCGGATCTAGCTATGGCCACTAGAGAGGTGGCTCAGAGGTTAAGAGCACTGACTGCTCTTCCAAAGGACCCAGGTTCAAGTCCCAGCACCCACATGGCAGTTCACAACTCTCTGTAACTCCAGTTCCAGGAGATCCGAAACCCTCACACAGACATACATGCAGGCAAAACACCAGCGCACATAAAATAAAAATAAATGTAAGAGAAATTTTTTAAAAAGCTAATACCCTGAAACCCAGCTCCCTGGGGAACCCCAGTTTTCTTAGCTGTGCAAAGGCTCTGCAGCTCCTTCTCCTTGTCTTTGGGAATGTGTGAAGCACCCTCTGTGGGAGGGAAGAGGAGGTGGATGGGAGTTCTGGGATATCAGCATGGCCCTGGTGCTAGGTCCTGTGTGGCCCCTGTTCAGTCCTGGGATAATTGCAACACTTGATGGGACTCTTCTCTGCCTCAGTGTCCCCAAATAGAGGGTATAAAGGGCTCCAAAGCTTGGCATCTTGGTCAGCGTTTGACTAATCTATCTGTAGGTGGTGGGACAAGGCTGGAGGTCAGGACCCAGCATGCTCTCATCCCTAAGTAACCTTTGGGACTGGAGAGCACGAAGCTGATTGGGGACAGGGGCAAAAGAAACCCTTAGTCTGAAGTCCCTTCCCTCAGTTGATGGCCCTGGATATGCAGGAAAGGCCAAGCTGGGAAATTCTCGATCCTGACTCCTCAGCCCTGTGAGTCTGACCAGGGTTCCAGGCCTGGGGTGAGCTTGACCTGCCCACAGCACACGCACATAGATGAGAGAAGGTGCTGGCTACTCCTGTCAGCTCTACCTCCAGACCTGCCCTGTGTGCATGCCCGGGGGCTATGAGAGATTGGGGTTCCTTTGTGCCCATGTGTCTCCCCACCAGGACCCTGTGCAGACACTGAAACAAGTCTGCTGGTGTGGGGCAGTTTGCACTGAGGATCATATACCCTGCCTGGCTGATGGGTGGGCCAGGCTCCTTATGACATCACACGGGTCCTTCAGCATTGGGGTGATCCTGAGCACCCCTCCCCAAAGGCACCTCAGGGCTTTTTTTGTGTTTAATGGGTGTCATTTCCATGGCTACTGCAGACTTGGGGTGACAGGGATAGAGTGGCTGGTGTGAGGGCCATAGAAAAAGCCCCCCAAATCCCTGAGATACCTCTAAATGACTAACGTGAGTCTTTCTTCCCCAGGGTGTTCACCTTGAATCACAGGCTTGGGGTCTAGAGCCCAGGGGTCACACTGCAGCTGTGTGTCCCCACCTTCATGGGACCTGCATCGTTCCTCTGTTGACACTCCAGTTTTGTGGGCTCATGTAGGAGACAGTGACTCCTCACAAGCTTGGGTTTGTGGTGACCTGTGGAGTGTCTCAGGGACACATGGCCGTCTGGCGATGGCACTGGGACCACTTCCTCCAGGCAGTGCTCTGCCCCCTGGGTCCCCTCCAGCTTCCTGCCCCCTGGTGACTAGGGTGCCTTATGTCCTTGCCATCCTTGCATCCCTCACAACCTTCAGCTCCTGGTTCCACCCTCAGGATGTCTTCATAACCGCCAACCAGGAGGAGTGTGCATTCTCCTATGTATCCTCAAGTCCTGTGAGGACTTAAAAGGAAAAAAAATCAACCAGAGAGGCCAGAGATGCAGCTCAGGCTAGCATGTATGAATTCCTGGTTCCATCCTCAACACCCCAGAAGCTGGGTGTAGTGGCACAGGAGGATTAGGAATTGTTCAAGGCCAGCCTGGGCTACATGGGCTAAATCTTAAAAAAAGAAATGGAAGCTTTGGTTGAGTTGAAAATAATTTGGGGAGATTTGGAGCCCAGGAGGACTCACAGCCTCAGACTGCTGTCCTTGTCCACTGTCCCACCACCTGGGACCTTCTTGTGCTCCTTCCAGACCCCTCTCCTGACTGTATGCATGCTCACACTCGCTGCCCCTGCTCCTACCTTTCTAAGTCCATGTCTCCTCCTGGCTCATGGTCCACGAGTCGTCCTTACATTTTCCATGTTTGCTCACTGGACCTGTCCCTGTGGCCATCTCTTCCCATCTAGCCTTTCATACTTGGGTTTCCGCCTTGTACCCACTTTACAGATGGCTTCCCCGAGGCTCCGAACTGGATTGTTCTGTTTCCTGGCCCCATGGGTGACAAGAACCTTTTTGGAGGGACATGGAGCAACATTTTCCAGGGGAACCCCAGCCTGGGGGAGGAGCTATGTTTAGATATTTCAGGTGTGCCCTCCACTGTTGGGTCCCCAACCCAGCAGGCTGCAGCTGCCCCACCTGGTGGCCTGTGGCTTCACAGCTGATGTGGAGTGCTCCTGGCTGAACCCTCCAAGCACCCTCTGTCCACCACACTCTCCGGGGTAGGAGGGGAATCCCCTGCCATCTCCTCCAGAAGCCACAGTGGCGCAGCCTGCTCTGGTCCCCTCAGCAGTGGGTGGCTGTAAAAATAGTGCTGGGTTTCAGTTGGAGCCACGGGGCCGGCGGGGGTCGGTGTCCTCTCCTGAAGGAATCACCCGCCACATGTTGCCAGGAGCCTTGGCTGGGAGAGGCAAGCGCAGCTCCAGGCCGGCGAGTGGCGGCCGGGCGCGCAGATGGAAACCCGATCAGCGCCGCGCACAGACTGTTTGATTTATTTTAAAATCAAGCAGATGGCTGTGGTGGGGTTTGTTTAAGTTCAGCTCAGAGCCGGGCCCGCGGCCAGAAGCCTCAGGCAGCTGCGCCAAAAATTTTTCAATGACTTTGGTCGTCAACCCACCTCTTCCCTCCCTGTATGAACTTCAGCCCTGCCACACACATGGAGGCCTTCTAGGGCCTTCTCCAGGCCTGGCCCCTTTGTCTCTGTCTTCTGGGTCCATCTCCCCCTCTTCCCACCACCCCCAAACTCACTTCCCTCATCTCTCTGCCCCTCCTAGTGTGAGTCTGGGTGTCTGTCTCTGTATCCCCCCCCCACTGCTTCCTCCCCACCCCTCCCTGTCTCAGGAACCTTCCAGAATCATCCTCCTGTTCCCCCACTTTCTCCAGCTTCCTCACACCCTGCCCCCACCCTCCTGCTCCCCCAGAAGCCCCTCCCCCCATCCAGCAAGGCACATGGGAGAACAGCCAAGCCTTTGTGGCATTTGGGCCGTCCCCTCTCTGAGACGCCTGTGGCTGGGAAAACCAGGCCCCCAGCTATAAAATCCTGGAGCCAGCCTCTGGGTCAAGTGGCCCAGCCCGCCCAAAGGCAGGGAGGCCAGGGAAGTGGCCTTCTGGTCACAGGTCACCATCTGCAGCTGTCCTTCTTTGCTGGGGGCGGGGTGGCCTGTGCTGTGGGAGGAGCCCACTGTGCAGCTGGCCTACTAGGGAGGTCAGCTGCTCCAGACACACACACACACACACACACACACACACACACACACACACTGAATATGCTTCCACTATATATGTCCACACACAGACCTACTTTACCTCTTATGTATGCTCCACTATATGCTCTTACACACTAACATACATACACATACACCTCTTATATGTAAAGTATGGATTTACAGCTCACACACATGCAGACATGCATCTCATACACATGCAGCTTGAACAGGGTGAGCCGTTCCTTACCCTCTCCCAGGATGAACATGGCAACAGGCTCCCAAGCCTAGGGCCTTCCTCTTGCCCAGCTCTGCTCTCAAGTCCAAGTAACCCTCACCTACAGTCCAGGGAGGCTGTTCTGCTGCCCATCCTGCCAAGGCCCCTAAATAAGGTGAGGCTGTAAATAGCAGCGGCCTCTTTACCTCAGCTCCCCAGGCAAGGTAGGGTACTGCATGGAATTCCCCCAGCAAGGGGATAGGGCCTCATTGGGCCCTCTGGGAGCTAATCTGGGAGCTAAGTGTCTCTCTGCCTCTGGGTGGGGAGACTGGAACCAGGGTCTCTGACTCGGTTCTCTATCCCACAGCATCACCCTGGACCAGCTGGGCCAGCCTGGGGAAGGTGGGAGAAGCATAGGCCAGCCTGGCTCAGGGCAGCTTGGGGTCAGGGCCGTGCAAGCCCCTTGCTTGGGAAAAGAAAGGCACCCCATTTTTCATGCCTTCTTATGGGTCACATCCTGGTGACATGGGAGAGCCCCTGATGCCATTGCCTCTTTGTGCTCCGACAGCCAAGTGAAGGCAAACTCATGCTCTTGGGGCGATACCCTGCCACTTCCTATCCCAGATCCTGCCCTGCCCCATGGCCTCTGGACACACCTGTGCAAGAAGGTTGGTACCCTGAAGGATACTTGGGGACCCTGGGCTGAGTGCAGCCAGGAGGAAGTCTACCCCACCACTCCGGGTCTCTAAGCAGTCCCCATGGTTTCTCTACCCATCACAGCCTCTGAAGATCCTGCAAGAACCCTGCCAAGATGCTGTTGTCTGATTTCCACCTAACAGCCATGCTGGCATCTGCTGGAGCTCCGTTTGGAAACTACAGGCAGCTTTTTGTGCCTTTACATGAGTGAGGCAGGAAACATGGCCCAATTAAACGTGTGTCCCAGGAGGGTCCAGCTCCCTGGGCTGGGACTCGCCTGCTTGTTTATTTCCCTTCACACCGCTCCCCCACTTGTCGGGTGGCCCCTAGGGCCCTACCCACCACAAATCCCCCCAGAGTCCCATGCATTCACCACCTGTGCCCTCCTCCTCCTCCTCACTGCTTGCCTGGTCCCTGAGCACAGAAATGAGGGTGTGCATCCAGAGCACGTGTGTGGAACTGCACTTTCATTTCTCAGGGGCTTTTGCCAGTCTTTGCTTGTTTCCTCCTGGTTATTGTGCCAAGAGTACTTCTTGCCTTGATGTATGGTGGGCAAGATCCACATGGACTGCCATACTGCCATCTCAGACGAGGCAGGCCAGGCTGGTAGCACTGCTACTCAGTGACCCCTGAACTCCAGACCTTGATGGTGCCAAATGGAACCATCTCCACCTTTAAAGACACTAATACACACACACACACACACACACACACACACACACTACACTACACTACACACACACACACACACACACACACACACACACACACACACACTATTCTTATGATACTAGAGATTGTGTGCTAGGCAAACCTTGTACAACTCAGTTACATCCCAGCCCTTGGTTTTTGAAGCAGGGCCTGGCTGTGTTGCCCAGGCTAGACTGGGATTATAAGCATGTACCACCACACTCAACTTCAACTCCCTCTTCTTGTAGTCTATGGTAGCCCAGGCTGTCCTTGAACTTCTGATCCTTCTGCCTTTACCTCCTGAATGCTGGCATGACAGGGACCGCCACGCTCAGTTTACGCGATGCTGGGGATGGAAGTCAGGCCCTCACGTGTGTTAGGCAAGCAGTCCACCCTGAGTTTCAGCCGTGGTCCTCAAACCCTGGTCTGAATTGTGGGAAACCAATAGGACATGGAGCTTATCTGGTGATGTTTCACAGCACATTCCGTGGCATGCAGGTTCCAGTGGTGGGTGACCACCGCCTCTGTTCTATCCCAGAACAGAAAGGATGTCCTGTGTCCATTGCCATCATGGGTCCCACGGTATTTGGGGCAGAGGCATTTTTCTCCCTAGCCAGTGTGGCATATCTCTGAGGCCACGGAGAAGGAAGCACTGTGGGGTGCATGGAGGAGGACCATGTTCTTAGATGCTGGGAACGACAGAGGCAGAACGTGGGGAGGGGGTGGGGAGGCAGGAGAGGAAGTGGAAAGCACACAGGAGGGTTCCTGGAGCCAGACTCATTTAAGCACCCGCGGTCTGCTTGGCAGCTAAGCGCTTTTTCTATTTGGGTTCTGGTTGAAGCTCTGCGTGTTGGCCGTGCGTGCTCCCGTTGGGAGTTCACAGCTTCTCTTGGTTAGTTTGCTCCCAGCTTCCTGGTTTCCTGGATGCTGAGCCTGGGGCAGGATCCAGAGCCCTGTCCCTTTCATTCACGCTTTGGAGGGTTGCTGAGCACCTACTGTTTGCTGGGAGATGCCTCCCTTGGATGTTGCCTGATGGATTCCTCCCCTTATCAGCCACTCAGACCCTGTGGCCACTTGCAGAGGCTCTGTCCTTAGGATGCATGCATCTGTCTACTGCTGTGTGATCGACACCCTTAGCACTGCCGGTTTGGATAGCAGACTCTGGTCCTCTCAGATTCCCTAGGGCAGATCTGCAGAGTTAGGAAAGCCCTACTGAGGTTCTCTGAGGCTATTACTTCCGTGTCAGCCAGGCTGGGCAGCAGCTAGCGGGTGGCCCCACATGGCTGGTGGCAGAAGGACCCTTTCTCTTGTCACGGAGTCCTGTCTGGGCTTCAAGGGTGCACTCCCCTCTTGCCGCTGTTTCCCAGTGCCATCGAGCCACCTGCTGTATCTCCTGTGTGATCACTGTACCACAGCGTGGCACCTAAGCCACAGTGTCATAGTCTGGTCCCTCACAGCCAGCACACTGTCACTAGAGGGCAGAGTCCTCAGGATAGGACTCTCAGGGGTCACTCTCCATGCTTTCCCTGCTGTCCCCAGAGCCACTTTCCTCTTCGATGGCTTTGAGCACTGTAACTAACCTAAAGAAGCTCAGGACGTGGTTTATTTTAGGGAAGTAAAAACGAAGGATGAGCAGGACTATTGTCTCAGTGCTGGAACAGGTTGATGGAACCTGGCCAGTAGCCCATGGGCTGTGGCTAAGAGGCTAAAAATGGGATGGGAGATGCTGGGTGGGAACCCTGGATCTGCCCCTGTGGCTGGGTGACCCCTAGCAAGCATCTCACCCCTCTGGAACCATAGGTCACAGCTGATGCCTGGCTGTGGTGAGGCTTGGGGTGCAGCTCGGAGGGAACAGGACCTAGCATGTGGTCACCACGGTTTATCCCCTGTCTAGGCCACACCACACCAACCACACTGCCTGCTCTGCTGCCTCTCCACCCCATTACTGGGGAGGCAGTGAGAGATTTTAGGGTGGGGTTCTTTGACCGGGACCATCATTTGCCAAAAGCCCAAGGTCATCTGGCAAGGAATAAGTACCCCACCTGAAGCTCGTCTGCCCAGGCACCCTGCAAACCATCTTTGCCTTTTATCTACCTGTCCATACAACAACCCATCCACCTATCTATCTATCCATCCATCCACCTAACTCTACTCACTCATCCATCAATTCACAGTCCATCTGTCCACTTCTCTGTCCATCCATCCACTCTCCCTGCACTCATTTATGCATCTGTTCACCTGTGTATCCTTCTGTCCATCCATCCATCTAGGGGTGTGGACAAGTAGGTGAGTGGGGAGCTCTGAGAGAGGAGGGGTCAGTTCTGACACAATGTACAGGAAATGCTCAGGAAATGATGCCGAAGATGGGAACCTGCTTCTGCCTCAGTTTCCTTGGGGACAGGAGCATCAGCACTGGGCCTTGTTGGAGGCCAGTATGGAAAGAATTAAGCTGCCTGTGGCCAGTCATGCAGGACCTGGGCCTCTGCCACACCACAGGGCAACTGTGTTTGCCTCAACATTGGAGGCTGCCAGCTGGGATTGCTTCCACGTGCCCCAGGGGCTGGAGAGGCCTCCCTTTCCCACCCAAGAGAAAGCCACCAGCTGAGAGCCAGTGAGCAGGCAGGGCAGGGCTGTGAGTGTTCACCCGTGGCTGCCCAGGGGGCGGTGTGGCTCTAAGGCTGCGTCATGAGCTCCTGCCGGCCGCCAGCGGCAGGCTGGAGCCAGCAGCAGCCTTGGCAGGACTCACAGGATCGAGTCAGCATAGACCTGGTGTTGCCAAGGCTGGGAACGGGCTCATTGCTCCTGTTCAGCTTCTGCAGCCTGGGCCCAGTGTCCCGTCCCACCCCCAGCCTTTCCAGGCGTTCCCTCCTCTTTCATACCCCACATCCTCTGGCTATGCTGGCTAGCACAATGCCTGGTATATGCCAAGTGCTGTGCTAAGTGCGTTCATGTCTACTAAATTATTTAGCACTTGTAAATACTATTCATGTTTTGTAGAGAAGGAAACCAAGGCACAGAGAGGTTAAATAACCTGCCTAACATTACACAGCAAACTATTAGTGAAGCTGGGATTTAAACTCTGACTAAGGCCAGAATCCCCGCTTTGTAGTATGCATGTGTGTGCAGAGGACAGTGGTCAATGTTAGGTGACCTCATTTTCCACCGTATTCTAACTTTCACCCCATTTTATTTTGTATAGATGAGTGTTTTATCTGCATGTGTGTCTGTGTACCATGTGCATGTACTGCCCACAGAGGCCAGAAGAGAGCACCAGATTTCTTGGAAATGACTATAGACAGTTTGAGCTGCCATGTGGGTGCTGGGAATCCAGCCCAGGTCATCTGAAGAGCAGCCACTGCTCTTAACCACCTCAGCTGGGGATTTGAACCTGATGGTGTTTTCATGGCAAGCACTTTACTGAGTGGGCCCTCTTCCCAAGCTTCCAGAATCCCTTTACATCTCAGTCAGGAGACTACTACCTCTCTACACCAGTACTCTGCAGCCATGTGCAGAACCTTCTGGAGCCCCATGTGTACATCAAATGACCTTTTGAAAAGTCTAAGTAAATCCAAAGTGACTCTCCTGTTTTTTTTCTCATGGTTGCAAGATAGCTGCCATAGGTCCAAGCATCCCATCTTCACACAATAGCATCTACAGGCACAGTGGGAAGGAACCAAGGTCTCCCTTTCCCTTTTTGGGGGAAGAAAGTATGTCTAAGAAGGTTATAGGTCCCATCATCCGAGGCTGGACCACCATCTGTGTGCGATTGTGGGGTTTCTGGGGATGTGTGTGTCTGACATTTTCGGGATTCATGGGGGCCAGGCTGGGTGGAGTTGGCTGCCAGGTGGGAACCTGGAGTGCCTGGCCCATCCCTAATCACAGAGCAGCCACATACTATAGTAATGGACTCTTTTTTGCACACATATGGGGAAACTGAGGCTTGCCGAGGGGTCTCGTCCAGCCTCTCACCTCACACTGACAGCGGTACTCTGTGCTGCTGGACTTTGTGTTTGAGCACTGCAGGGTCAGTTTCTGCAGAGAAGGGAGGCCTTTTTTTACCTCTTACATGTCTGCAGCTGGCCCAGCTGAGCTTCTAGAAGGTTCTAACTTGGCACCATCTTGTGGTGTTTCTGGAAGGGACACAGATCCAACTCCACCTTGTTCCAGCCAAGTGGGTCTACTGAGTGCTGTCCTGTGTTGCCAGACACGGCCACCAGCAGGTGGAAATTGATGTCTAATGATCTGGGGGCTGGGCAGAGACTCCTAACCAGTGCCCCTGAGCAGTCTCTAACCAGCTGGCCTGAGATACATGGCCATGCTTGTAAAGAAGACAAGAGTGTGTTAGTTAACAGCCCCATGGGCAGGGAGAGTCAGAGGCCATTAGAGAAGATGGAAACCTTCCAAGCTACAGATGAGTGTGCAGTGGACGAGTGGAGGGGTGGGTGGATGGATGGATGGGTTGGTGGTTGGTTGGATGGATGGATGGATGGATGGATGGATGGATGGGAGGGAGGGAGGGAGGGAGGAAGGAAGGAAGGAAGGAAGGAAGGAAGGAAGGAAGGAAGGAAAGATAGATGATTGGATGGGTGGAGGGGTGGGTGGATGGATGGATGGGTTGGTTGGTTGGATGGATGGATGGATGGATGGATGGATGGAAGGAAAGATAGATGATTGGATGGGTGAATGGATGGATGAGTTGGTGGTTGGTTGGATGGGTTGGTGGTTGGATGGGTGGATGGGTGGATGGGTGGATGGATGGATGCATGTATGTATGGATGGTTGGTTGGATGGATGGATGGGTTGGTGGTTGGATGGATGGATGGATGGATGGAAGGATGGATGGATGGATGGATGGAAGGATGGATGGATGGATGGAAGGAAGGAAAGATAGATGATTGGATGGTGGAGGGGTGGGGAAGTGAATGGATGGGTAGAATAGTGTCTTAGTTACTTTTCTGTTGCTATGACAAAACATCATGACCAAGGCAACTTATGAAAGGAAGCATTTAATTTAGGGGCTCACAGTTCCAGAGGGTTAGCGTCCAAGACCACTATGGCAGAGAACATGGTAGCAGGCATGCAGACATGGAACAGTAGCTGAGAGCTTACATCTGATCCATAAGCAGGAGGCTGGGGTGGGGAAGATTGAGACAGAGAGACAGAGAGAGAAAGGGAATGAATGTGTAATAGAGTGCTAATAGCATGGGCTTTTGAAACTTCAAAGCCTGCTCCCAGTAACACACCTTCTCTAACAAGACCACACCTCCTCATCCTTCCCAAACAGTTCCACCGATTGGAGACCAAGCATTCAAATGTCTGAACCTATCGGGGCCACTCTCATTCAAACCGCCACAGATGGGCGGGTGGGTGGGTGGGTAGGTGCATGGTGGGACAGCTGGTTGTGTGTGGTCCTCCCACATGCCTTCCTGGCTCTCCTGGTAGAGCTTCCCTTACTCTTCCTCTGTTTAGCCTGCCTCAGCTCAAACCATGTTTAACCCTTTCAGGTCCCTTGTCTCACATCATCTCTGTCCCCTAGGTCAGGAAAAACCTCTCAGTCCCTTTGTGTAATACATGCTGTCCTCCAGCAGCAAATGGTGCCTGGTCATCTTAATATAGATGGCATGGAAAGGCTGGCAAGGCCATGAAAAGCCACCCTCCAGGGACACCTGGTGCTGATGGGTGGTGGCTCTTCTCTTGAGTATACTCTCTGCCCTGTCCAAGGTGGTGGACATCATAAGGATGTCGGGCAGTAGAGCCAGGAGGGTCTGGCCTCGGGATGCCCCCTTGGTGACAGGTTCACAAGCTGAGCATTCTGAGGACTCCTTATGTGTGA
This sequence comes from Onychomys torridus, assembly GCF_903995425.1. Taxonomy (NCBI): domain Eukaryota; kingdom Metazoa; phylum Chordata; class Mammalia; order Rodentia; family Cricetidae; genus Onychomys; species Onychomys torridus. Next base: position 48,295,299 of record NC_050447.1, read on the forward strand.
GCTGCTTCTGAGACCCCGAAGAACATCAAAGAAGTCTTCCACGGCCATATGTTCCATCTTTGCTGACAGTGCCCCTTGGATCTTAGCCAACCATGTAGAGGACAGACACACAGACCAGTCAGGACTGGCCCTCTCCAATGGAGATGGACTTGATAGATGACAGTTGCTCCTTGGGCCTTGTCCTACAGGCTGGCTCTTCTGCAAGATGGCCGAAGGGCTGGAGAGGGCCATTGCTCACCTGTCAGCAGGTTCGCCTTCTTGGGTTCTGGTGAGTGAGGTCCTCCCAGAGGGTGCCTGCGTCCTTACAAGGGCCACTGTAGGAGGCTCCACTGCTGGGCTGCTGGCTCCAGGCTTAGAGCAGATCACTTCCTATGGGGACCACCCTGACCTAACAGGTGTCCAAGGTCCCACCTCCCACCCAGCTCTCCTTCAGGATTTGGGCTGTGTTGGTATTCTTTTGAGTGAGTGAACAAATGAATGAGGAATAGATGAATGACTGAGTGAGGAGTGAATAGTTCAGCATGCCCTTGGGTAAAGTCTTTGGGTCTTGGAGGATACACAGGGCAGGAACATCTCAATTTCTAACTGTGAGGCTTGGGTAAGAATGTGGCAGGCATGACCTTTTGCTGGTGTCCCTGGCAGTCCTAGCCTGTAGGTTCAGGGCAAGGTAGCCACACCTGTGGACCATGATTCATTCATTTCTCACTCTTATTGAGTCTCTTCATAAGTCAGAGCTTCCCATAGGGGTTGGGGACCGGACAGGACCCTGTGCTGATGGAATTATGGACAGAGAAAGGGATGTTGACCTGCTGTTGGGCACACCTGAGAGGAAGGTCCTGGGGATGGTAGGGCATCTGGGTCTGTTTCTCTTCTCTCATAAGGAAGGGTGGTAGCTCCTGAATGTGCTGAGTGAAAACTTGTACATACGTGGTGAGTCTGTGGGCCGAGCAGTGCATGTGTGTACCTGGGTGTAGGGGGTGTGCCTATGTGGGGGCATGTATTCCTGCCTGGTGGTGGTGGTGGTGCACTTGTGTAAAGGGGTATGCATGTGTGAGTGGGGTGTGCATGTATATGGGAAGTTGTGCCTGTGTGTGGGATTTATATGCATGCTTGTGTGGGAGGTATATATTATTAGTTCATGTGTATGAACTAATACACCTGTGTGTATGAGGATGCCAGTTGGGTGTATGGAGATATGTTTTTGTGGGGAGTTGTACATGTGTGCTTCTGTGAGGGGATGCCTGTGTGTGTAGATGTGTGTTTCTGTGGGGAGGTGTGCATGTGTGTTCCTGTGAGAGTGCCTGTGGGGGTCTGTATGTGTGGGGTACATGTGCCTAAGGGTGTGTGTGCATGTGTGGGATACATATGCTTATGGAGATGTGTACATGTGTGGGGTATATATTTGTGCAGTGTGCAGTGTTTGCCTGTGGGTGTGTGACTGTGGAAGTATGCTTATGTGGTGTATATTGTGGGGTGTGTACATGTGTGGGTAGGTGTGGTTGTAGGGATGTGTGCATGTGTGTGTGGGGTGTGGTTGTAGAGGTGTGTGTGTGTGCATGTTTGTGAGGTGTGGTTGTAGGGGTGTGTGCATTTGTGGGGTGTGTGTGGTTGTAGGGGTGTGTGTATGCATGTGAGGAGTGTGGTTGTAGGAGTGTATGTGTATGGATTGTGTGAGGGTGTGGTTGTAGGGGTGTGTGTATGCATGTGGGGAGTATTGTAGGAATGTATGTGTATGGATTATGTGGGGGTGTGGTTGTAGGAGTGTGTGTGTATGCATGTAGGGAATGTGGCTGTAGGGGTGTGTGTGTATGGATTGTGTGGGGGTGTGGTTGTAGGAGTGTGTGTGTATGCATGTGGGGAGTGTAGTTGTAGGGACGATTGTGGGGTGTGGTTTTGTAGGGGTGTGTATGTATATATGTGTGGGGTGTGGTTGTAGGGGTGTGTATGTATGTATGTATATGTGGGGTGTGTATGTATGTGTGGGGGTGTGGTTGTAGGGGTGGATTGTGTGGGGTGTAGGTGTAGGGGTGTGTGTGTGTTCATGTGTGGGGTGTGGTTATGTATGTGTGAGGTATCTGTGTGGTAGTGGCTATGGCTCTTACGGGCTGGGATAGAAGTGGTGGGAACAAACAGACTGACAGGGACTTGGGGATGATGAATGGCCTTGGAAGGAGGCCCTCCTGCATCAGACACTCCTGGCAGGTTCTGCACTTGGCGTCGGCCTGGCTCCTGGCAGAGGAGGCCACGAGAAGGGGCTGGGAAGATCCAGGACCCTCCAGGCTTCTACTGTCACCTCCACTGCATGCATGGCTGGGACCACAGGTGTGGCATGGGAAGTGACTCCTCAAAACACAATAGCCCAGAGCCAGCCCTACCCCTAGGTGCTAGTAAATGCTGGTTCCAGGGCCCCCTATCCTTGGACTGATGAACAGGGCCAGAGCACGTGCCTTTCACCATGGGGGAGGGGTCCTGATGGTGTTGGCTTCGAGCCACACTTGCAAAATCCTTGTGCTGTGAGGACACTCAACCTCTTTCTACCTGTGTGTGTGCCCCTCAAGTGTTCTTTCTCCCTATACTTGTTTGCTTTGTGGCTTTAGGCGAGTCACCAGACCTCTCTGGTCTCTTCCCTCTGTGTAGGGACCTCTCTGAATCCCTCCTGTGCCTGTGCAATGTTGTGGGGTCACCAGCCTCTTGCAGGAATGGACGGGGAACATCCCAGCCTCTTGGGAGGAGTGAATGAGCCGTTTGGAAATGCCAGCATCTGTGCTATCCTGGATGTTCTCTGTCTTGTAAGTGGAGGACAGGGAAGTGGGCATAACTGAGCGGGATGATGACCTGGGAAACAGAGGCCTCTGGGTAGTCCTGATCCTGCTTTACAGAACCCTGAGATCCGGCCAGGAATGAAGCATCCCTAAACTGATGGCTCTACTTGCCCTTGACCCTGAGAGGAGGTGGGAGAGGCTGAAGATGACAGCCCCACCCCCCCTTCGCAGCTGCCTTGGAGGCCTGGAGCTTGGCGTCAGGACCCGGGAGGCCCCAGAGCCACTGCAAATCTGGCCCAGCTGGGGGATTAGAAGCATCTGGCTCGCTTACACCAGAGAAACAAAGGCGGCTGCAGCCTTTATCTAGGGGAGGTGGGGGCTGCCCTTGGCCTGTGGGGACCTAGACAAACCTAGGCCCTGACCTCCCAGATGACTCCCTGCACCCCAGGACGCCAAGAGATGACCACACACCTCTGGAAGGAGGCGTGCCGTGATCTCTGAAGCAGAGAGAGGTGGGGACAGGGTGGGGTCTTTGCTAGCAGCTGGCCCAGCTGGAAGAACAGGGTGCCCCCCCACTCAGGCCAGGAAACACCCAATAAAACAGTTTTCACCGCCCTCCTGATTGCAAAAGGGCGTGGCCTTGGGAGAGGAGGGGGCGTGATCCTGCTGCAGCCAAGACCAAGGCCATGGGGTGGGGTGGGGTTCTGGGCGCGGGCAGCCCCCTGGCCCTCTCCCAGACCACGCCCCAGCCACGCCCCTTCCCCAGTGCGGTGCCAGGCGTTGAGGCGCCGCCGGGTGCGCGGCTAGCTGGAGCCAGGCGCTGACCTTATTAGCGCGGGGCAGCTGCTTGTGAGGCACATCTGGCGGCGCTGGCCTGGCGCTACCTTCCAGGAATGCTGGCAGCATCTGGGGCCGCTCCTGGGGCCGCCGGCGCCCCCTCCGGCGCCGGCCTGGGCCGCGGCCCCCGGATTTCCCGGCCCCTCCCGGCTCCTCCTGGCCTGGGGCCTGCCTGGGGCTGGGCCTGCAAGAGGACCACTCAGCCTGGATGCTGCGAGCCCCACCTCGTGAATCCCACGGCAGAAAGTGGGGAAACTGAGGCCTGGAAGGGACGCGGTGCCTGGTGGAGGGAGTTATTAATGGCTCATGCCAGCTTCCGTGGCTCATTGTCACACACACACATCCATTATATGAGTGTCCTCGTGGGGATTTGTTCCGGCCCAGGGCAGAGCAATGATGGAGAAAGGAAGAAGAAGCATAGTGCACACCCACCAGCCCCACCAGGGACTCTGGAGGCCACCGTCTGTGTTCTTGGCCCAGACCCTGTTCCTTCCTAGCTGTATGACTTGGTCCTGTGACCTCACTCTGCCCAGACCCTGTCCCTTCCTAAGTGTGTGACCTGGTTCTGTGACCTCACCTCTTTGAAGCATCATTTGTAAAGAAGCTTGATTGGAGGAGCGGCCTCAGGGGTGGGAATGAGTAGGACAGAGAAGCTTACACACTGGACAGGAGGGGCTCCACGGCCACTTGTAGAAGCCAGGCGCTTTCAAGCAGGCGAGGAAGGTAAGACAGAGTAGTATGAGTTCTTAGGAAAGAGCAGTGTTTCTGAGACCCCGTCAGTGCCTAGACCTGGGTCTGGCAGCCCCACAGCTCTTAGGTCACAGAACCCTGTACCTCTTTGCACTTTGGGGTAGGACATCTAAATCCTTGAAGGTTGAAGAGGAGAGTTGCTGCAGAGCCCAGGCAAGGGTGTCCTTCAGCCCTGAGACCGAAAGGGGGCGTCTGCCCTGTAGCCTTTATCACAGAGTTCTGGGCTACATCTTCCACTCTCCTTGAGGATCCTAAAGTGTGCCTGGCCCTCTTCGGAGTCTTTTCTGGAGACTTCTTGAGAGAACAGTCACTGGGCCCTGGGAAGAGAGGGCAGAAGACCTGGACCCAGGTTGGGTGAGGTACAGTGGAAGGGGGTGAGGTCGGCTGCACATTGTGGGGCTTCCTCTGAGGCTGGAGGGTGGGGTGAGACTGGACTCCATTGGACTGCTAGGAAGGGAGTTGGAAAGAACCCTGGGAGTTCAAATGCAAGGCTGTGGGGTAGGGGTGTTGTCTTGGAAGTATTAGGGAGCCATCAGAAGTGGGTGAGAGCAGTGGGTGGCCTACTCTTCCAGCCTTGTGGGTAGGTGCTGCTGCTGGTTACTCAAAGGCATGGATAGATCAGACAAATAGTCTCAGGGGCAGAATTCTTGCCCTGAGTGGACAGCAGAGCAATGGCTGGGGCCACCTGGCCAAGGAAAGCTGGGGTAGGTGGTGCAAGAGGTCCCCAGGAGCATTCCTTGCCCAGCCTGGGCCTGGATCCAGGGGACGCTAGCTCACAGAGTGGTCCCTCACGAGGCCTCCCGCCAGAATCTGCTGCCTGCTTCCTCCCACCCCCAGCCGTTGTTTGTTTTTCTTCCAGAACATTCGCCTCCCACCCAGGCAGACGTCCAAGGGTGGTGTTCCGGAGACACCCACCCTCCACACGTTGGAGTCTCTGCACTTGGGGGTGGGGGTGTCAGACCTAGCCACACTCTGTGAGGGGAATGCAAAGCAGAGGGAGCCTGTGTCCCCAGCTGCACCGATTTCCCTTTGTCCTGTGGAAGACGCATAAGGATGTGGTCAGCCTGGAGCAGGGGAGGCCTCAGGCAACCGTCCGCTGTCCCTGGTAGCCAAGCAAGGGTCAGGCTGGGTCTGCAGCAGGGCAAGCATCAGCTCCCAGCTGACATCCATCTGCCTTACTGGTGACCACTGGTCCCTTCCCTTCCTCTCGTCTTCAGGCTGTGGGCATCTCTCAGGTGGCTTCTCTGAGCCACCAAGGGTGCTGACTACAGCTGGATTTTATTTATTTGTTTTGGGGTGGGGGGGTTATTGTGAGAAATCCACAGGAGTCTGCTTAAAGGGCAAAAGGAATTTATTAGGAAGGAAAACTCACTAAACAGGATAGGGGAATCGTCACAGGGTCCTGGAAGGCTGAGGTACCATCCTGCACTGTTCTGCCTGACTCAGTCTCCACCATCCAAGACCACGAGAGAGAAGAGAGCAGCGTTAGTGTGTCTTCAGGTCTTAAGGGTAGCCCCGAGGACATATCCCAGGGGCAGGTACTTCAAGGTTATAGGTAGAACAGTTACCTGCTACATCTCGAGGGGCTGTACCTCAAGGTCATAGGTAGAACATATATCCACTACATGTGTGCTGTGGATATCGCTCTGTGTAAATAAAATTCTGATTGGCCAGTGGCCAGGCAGGAAGTATAGGCAGGACAAGAGAGAAGAGAATTCTGGGAATAGGAAGGCTGAGGGGAGAGACACAGCCAGCCACTGCCAGGACAAGGAAGATGTAAGGTACTGGTAAGCCACAAGCCACATGGCAAAGTATAGATTAATAGAAATGGATTAATTCAAGATAAAAGAAGTAGATAACAAGAAGCCTGCCACAGCCTTATGGTTTGTAAACAATGTAAATTTCTGTGTGTTTACTTGGTTGATTCTGAGTGTCTATGGACCTGGCAGGTGAGAGAGATTTGTCCTGACTGTGGGCCAGGCAGGAAAACTCTAACTACACATGTGTGTGTGTGTGTTTGCATGTAGAGGCCACAGGTGGTCATTTTTGGCCTCAGGCACTGTCTACCTTGTTTCTATGAGGCGGTCTCACTGGGACCTGGGACCTACCAGTTGGACTAGGCTAGCTGGCCAGCAAGCCCCAGTCTCCTCCCGTCCACAGCTGGAATTATAAGCATATGCTACTGTGCCTGGCCTTTTGCATGGGGTCTGGGATTGAACTCAGTTCTCATGCTGGCACAGTAGATACTTCATTGATGGGACTGTTTCCTCAGCCCCTGCAGCAGGTTTTCCAGAACATGTGGTGACTGTGGTAGCTGTGTGTGGAGAACACGTGATGTCTCTTGGAAACCCACTCCGGGAGCCCCGTAGTGCATGGCAGTTCCTGTGGCAATCAGCAGGTCCTTGTCTGCCTCCCCATGGTTCTCATGAACTGTTGTGGGTATAGATTTCCCCTGTGTCTGTGCTTCCTTTCCCAGCCGGAGACCCAGCCACACTGGGCAGAACTCTGTATGTATATATAAGCCATGGTGGTGTATCTCTTTCACCTGCCTGCCTGTGTGGGGCTGCCACGTGAACCTTCTTCACCAGCCATGCTCTTGCCTTGGCCTCACACACTGGGGCCCAGAAACTTCAAAGTCTTGCAGGGCTTGGATCTCAGAGTGAGCCAGCCTGAGGCTCCCATTCTGGAGGGTCCCTGACACCTCTGGATGGAGGTGACAGCAGGTGTCATGTGGCCGAGCAGTGCAGTGTCTGGGACTGGAATATGGAACCGTGCTGTCTGAATGGTGATGTCAGCTCCCTTGCTGCGCTGTGCTAGGGTGTCCCTGTGGCCAGATGTTCTTTGTATTTGTCAACTTAGTGTCAACGTCCTGTGTCCCAGGGAGGGGAGCACTGTCCTCTGATGCTTTACAAACAGACACTGAGCCTCAGTGAGGACAGACGTGCTAGTGGGTGTGACAGGCCAATGGAATGTGTTGCCTCTCTGGGTGTGGTGGACCAGCAGGACAATGTGTCTCCTCTCCAGTTGGTGGGAGGGGCCTAGCAAGTGACTTAAAGCCCCCTGTGCAGGCTTCCTATTGTTGCTATTGGGAGCCTAGGACAGTACACTCAAGATCTTTCACTTCTGGAAGCACCCAGAGGTCCTGCTGGGCTAGAGCCATGGTATGGGCAGGGCTGGGATCCAGAACATGGGCCCTTGTTCCCCTTTCAAGCTTCTAGAGGCCACCTGTGAGGAAGGGTCATAGGAAGACAGCAGGCTATGCCACACAGGGAGGAGCTGTCCCTTTGCCCTCACAGATGCGGTATTCCTGTGTGGCCATATAGAGGCCCTTGCTCCTGGTCACACGTCACCCTGGGGTGCTCCCGTTGGCCACAGTGCAGCAGGCAGAGCTGGGATGGAAAAGGCATGCACATAACTGACCCATGTCTCCACAGGCATGCACATACAGGTGTGAGGCACACAGCAGGTGGGAATGGTGACTCCCATCAGCCTAGGACCTTGATCTCCAGGGTAGCCATTTATACTCTGTGGCTTTGTAAAATCCAGAGCCTCGGCACTTAACCTTCTGGAAGTCTTTGGTCTGAAAGGAAACACTACTGTGTTGCTGAGGACTGGTTTTTTTTTTTTTTTTTTTTTTTGGAGCTGAGGATCGAACCCAGGGCCTTGCACTTGGTAGACAAGCGCTCTACCACTGAGCTAAATTCCCAGCCCCGAGGACTGTCTTTATTGCTGGCTACAGAAAGAAGGATGGCTGGCAGGGCTGGCTTTTTCCGGCGGAGCCCGTCCATCATCAGCTAGAGTAGGGGTGGGAGGAAGCAGGCACGGGACAGATTGAGGCTGCTCACCACAGGGTCCAGTGACAGCGCGGTGGCCACATCTATTGCAGGAAATAGGGGGAAGAGGCCCCCACTATCCAGCCTGCAGACAACAAGCTTAAGGGACAGACACCTGCAGGGTTCATTGTGGGTAAACCGAGTCATGAGGCACACTGAGAGAAGAAAATGCTCCTTCTAAGACTCCAGGAGGCCAGAGACCAGAAGAGCTCAGCAGGAGGTAGTTTAGTGACTTCTGCAGTGGGGGGTGATCTTGGAGAATATAACCTAGGTCTAGGGGCTGCTGAGTTTTGCCACTAAGTGGGGCATAAAGGCGGTCCCCTCCTACCTGGGCACCTGCTTGGTGAGAACACTGTCACGTGACCCTTGCTCTGTCATCTCCTCCTTTATCATTGGAATCTGTCACTCTTGAGGACTCTTGTGTGCTGATCATGGACAGACCAGTGAGGGTTGCTGAGGCCTGGCTAGCATTATTCAAGATAGGGAGTTCTTCCTACTGGGTGCATAGGTGTCCTGTGCCACCCCAATTCTGTCCGGGGCCAGAGTGTATGCCTGGTGCACACAGCCAGCGTCTGCCCCACAGACACTGCCCTGACTCATAGCTGTGGCCTGCCCAAACACTGTCACTGGAAAGGCATTTCCAAACAGACATGGATCTGAACACCACCCCCAAAACACACACACACACACACACACACACACACACACACACACACACACACACACACTTCTGGCCTTTGGATGGTTGAGTTTCCATGTTCTGACCTTCACTTTACTTCTTAAATTCATTTTATGCTCTTTATATGTGCGAGAGCCTAAGTTGACATAGACTAGAGACCTTCCCAAGAAAGTACAAGCTACCTCTAAGGGGTGTGTGTGTGTCTCAGGAGTAATACCTTGAGGAGCTCCTTCCATGCTGTAGTTCCAGACATGGGCTCCAGGTGGCACCAAAACCCAACCTGCAGTTGTCTGGACCTCATGGGGGACTGGTTGTGTATGAGAGTTGGGGGGCTGTGTGTCTGACTGAGATGTCACTGTGTGCTAGGGTTCTGTGTGCAAGTGCACAAGTGTGTCTGTGTGTGAGTTCCACAGAGCCTGGGGCATGCACATGTCAGTACCCCATCTCTCTGGGAACCCATTAGAGGGTTCAGGGATTCCACATGTGCATCACACACACACACACACACACACACACACACACACACACACACACACACACAGGCATTCTCTGCAGGAGATATGATTAACAGATACACAGGAGCAAGCGGTGATTTATGTCCTGGTCACCTAATTACTCCCAGCCGTGGAGGAGGGAACTGTGGAGGCTTCACAGGGCTTGGGGCCTGATATCCCCAAATCCCAGCGGGGCCAGGGGTGGGGGCTCCGGCGCCAGGCTGCTCCACCCCCATCCTCCTTAGAGGCCCCAGATTCCAAGCAGCCTGGAGGGATGGGAGGCAGCCAGGGGTCCTAGGCTTGCAAACCTACAAACCGGACTTTCTGGGAGCAACCCAGACTTTCTGGGAGCAACCCAGATATGAGGCCATCTCAGTATCCCCCTGGCCTCTGATGAGAATGAACTGAGCAGGGCTTGCAGGGCCAGCCCATGCCTTGAAGCTTTATAAGGCTGCTCTATCTCTAAACCATAGCCCATGGGAGCCAATTTAGTGGAGGGCCCCTGTAGGTCACTTCCCACTGTCCTCAAAGCAGGGATTTGTAGGCTAGGACTGGCTGAGTGAGTGAGCGCTACTGTACTCCTTGACTTCATATTATACCCCCACCTCAGGCCTAAGTTGGCTCCTACCTCTGGCCTCTTGCACTTCCTTTTCCCGATTCCTGGAATGCTGTTCTCACTCTTCCCAGGCTGCCGCTGCCACCGCCTTGCTCCTTCATGTCACCAAGGCACTTGTGACCACTATGAACTGGTGTGACCTTGTGGCTCTGCTGTCCTTTCAGGCCGTTGTCTCTAACCACAAGTGTCCCGCGTGCACACGTCAGCACTGTGTACCCCACATGGATGGCCCCGCTTCTGTCTGCATGGAGTGTGAGGAGCGCGCTCAGGGGACATTTGCTCCAATGGACGGACAGATGGACATTGGGTGAATGAGCAGTGACACTGGATAGGTGGAGAAGGGGAGGCTGTTGCTTCTAGTGAGGCCTAACTCTCAGAAAGGAGCTGGGGATTGGATGAGCTGAGGCCTGAGGCCTGTCTTGCTTCTCTCCTATGTCTTCTCTCTGCCTCTCTCCAGCTTTGGCTCAGGTCCCTCTACCCTGAACTAATACATTGTCCCCAAGCCACCAGCCAAGGACCTGCATGTACTGGGGTGGGACTGACTTGTGGGTCTCTAACTGGTGGCCTCAGAACCCTGCACACTCCTGGTCCTGTAGTTAGAGTTTTTTTGTCTGGCCAACAGTCAGGACAAATCTCTCTTACCTGCCAGTCCCACAGTCGCTCAGACCCAACCAAGAAAGCACACAGAAACTTACATTGCCTACATACTGTATAGCCGTGGCAGGCTTCTTGTCATCTACTTTTTCTATCTTAAATTAACCCATTTTTGTTAGTCTATACTCTGCCACATGGCCTGTGGCTTACCGGTGTCTTTACATGTTGCTTCTCATGGCAGCGGCTGGCAGTGTTTCTCCCTCTGTCTTTCTGTTCCCAGGATTCTCTTCTCTGCTTCTCCTGCCTATACTTCCTGCCTGGCTACTGGCCAATCAGCATTTTATTTACACAGAGCGATATCCACAGCATGGTCTCTCTTGATCTTAGAGGAGGCTCAGGCCTGATGGACATTGATCCATAATCTCTGAGGGAAACGTGCAGACCAGAGCTGTGTGGCAAGTGGCCGTACACCAGAGGCTCTGCCAGCAGACTTTGCCAGGGGAGCCTCTTTCCTGTGTCCGGACAGGTCACCAGCCTGTAGGGTTGAGGGTGAGCATAGTATCAGAGGCCTCTTGTGGAGCTCTGCAGCTCTCCCTAGCTGAGGCCTAGCGGGAGAGCATAGCCTGGCCTTCATCTCCTAAGGATACAAGACGGGAAGGCCTGGGCTCTAAGCAGCTGCTGCTGCTGCTCCTGCTCCTGCTGCTGCTCCTGCTGCTGCTGCTCCTGCTGCTGCTGCTCCTCCTCTTCCTCTTCTATCTCTCCACCTCCATCTTCCCTCATCTCCCCTCCCATTCACCCTCCATCTCCTGACCCCATCTCTCCCCATCTCCCTCATCTCTCCCATCTGCCCCTATTTCCCCTATGGACCCCATCTTCCCCCATCTCTCCCTGTCTCCTTCTACGTCTTTAATGTTCTTGTCTCTGTGTGCGTCTGGGTCACTGTTAGCCTCACTAACTGTCTCTCTCTGTTTCTTTCTCTCTTCTTGCCCCTCTCCCACTTCTCTCCTGCTCTCCCGCCTCCCTTTCCAAGCAGCTGTTCCTAATAGACTGTTAATGACGGTACAGTGGGTGGAAGGCAGCATCCTGGGGGAGCTGCCGTGATCTGTGTAATTGGTCTCAAAGGAGACAGAAGTGTCTAATATTTACACATCAGCATTAGTCCTTTGGGAACCTTATCTTGGCTGGAACCATGCGGGGAATGCGCCAGCACTGTGTCGCATCACCCCATCCCTCGCTCTGAGGGGCTTTAGTTAAGGACCTGCTTTTCTCTTTAGGTGCAGCGTCAATGTCAGGAGTGGTTTGATCTGGTTGCCAGGCACACAGTGCCTCTTCCAGTTAGAGCCCTCAGGGGCATTGGCAGGAGCACCCAAGGAGAGAGTCGGAAGAAGCCAGCTCCCAGTGAGGTCTATGGGTATCTGGATGCAGCCATGCCTGAAGCCCCTCTGCCCATGCACCGAGTCAACAACAGCTCCTGTTTTGCTTAGCTAGCAGGAGGCATGGGAGGGTCCTTACTAGCAGCTATATAGGCTGGCTGTCTCCTCATGACCAGTGGCTGACTATACCATACCAAGGGGAACAGAACTGTGTCCATGGCCTGGAGTCTCCCTTCCCCCAACCTAGCCTTTTCTCTGGGTACCAGGGTCTGGAAGCTCCAAAGAACTCCCAAGCCCAGAAAGGGTGGAGCCAGGGAGAGGAAGGATCCAGGGGGGGGGCGGGACTTCAGGAGGCCTCTCCCCTGGGTTCCAAATGAGAATGTTGCAGGCAGTAGAGAGAGGCAGAGCCCACTGCCCTGCTGCCCCCAGACTTCCATTGACAGCATCAAACCTTCTCCAGCCCCCTCATCTAGTGTTGACAATGCCCCGTTTGCACATGTGGTCCAGCTCCAGCTGGGCAGCCACGGGGTGCAGGCTGTCTCCAGGCCTCTGGTTGAGGTGGGCAGGGGTGGGAGGGTGTGGGGGAGCCCCAAGAAGCCTATTGGAAGCAGGGCAGGCTTCCACCTCCCTTGCCTCCTATGGAAGCAGAGCCCTGCTGGCACCTTCCTGTGTTCCTGATCATAAAAACAATATGTGCTGGCTCTGGTTGGCTTTATAATTCAGCTCGCTCCCGTGTGGGGGGCTGCATTTGTAAGAGCAGCTGTAAGTGAGGGTTTTTCTTTTTTCTTTTTTTTTTCTCTCCTTTTATTTTTATGACAGCCTTATTGAGATATAACTCACAGATCATGCAAGCCACCCACTCAGTGTAGCATTCAGTGGTTGAGAATATTCACAACATTGTGCGGCCATCACCAGTCTAATTCTAGAATGTTTCCATTGCCCCCCACAAACCATTCCTGTCTCCTTAGTGGCTGTTCCCCATTCCTCCCTCCCCAGCCCTGGCAACCAGAGTCCACTGTCTGCCTCTGGAGTTACCTGGGCGATGCTGGTCAGTACTGGCATGCCGTGTGTGGCCCTCATGTCTGGCTTCTGCCACTAAGCATCGAGTATCCAGGGGTCACCCACATGGGACGCTCCATTGGTACTCCATCCCGTTCACCGCTCAGTAGTATTTCACAGTATGACCCGACCAGTTTGCTTTCCACCCAGCCTGTTGGGGGCGGGCTTGGCATTTCCAGGCAGGCTGTTGTGAGCGCCATAACTGTGAGCTGCCTACGTAGACGTCTATGTGGATGTGGATGTTTCCTTCTCTCTGGCACATGTTCAGGAGTGTCCTGTCCCCAAATGTCTCTTGGGACATTTCAGTTGATTCTAGTCATTCCTTGTGGCTGTCTTTCTGAAGGGCTCCCCAGCCTGATCCTTCTTTTTCCTCTGCATCACCTCTCAGTCACCAATGCAATAATGACAACAGAGAGGGTATTCGGGAACTGGGTGAATGCCCAGGCCCTGTGGCCAGCCTTGTTACCCCCTACACAGTAAGTTCAGTTCCTGCTGGATGTGGTACCTGTCACCTGGGCCAGCAAAACAGATGTTGCTGTTCTGTGTCTCTCGGCTCAGCAGGTGCCAAGGCCTAAGGTCACCTAGCAAGAGGCAGCAGACAGACCCATCAACACTGGTCTACAGAGGCCAGAGAAGAACCCTGAGAAGCCTGGGTCTGGCTGGGCCTGTCTGCTGGGAGATCTGTAGACCTTCATGATGGCTCCTTCCCTCCTGGGTTTCTGTACCCAGGGGACACAGTGGTTCCCCAGTGGCCTGGCAGGAACACTGTTCATCTTTCCCTGCTGGTTCCTTGTCTTCATCCTTCTCCCACACACAGGGAAGGGAGGTTCTCACCCTTGTGGCTTCTGCAGAACCCTTACTCTGCCCTCTGGACTTAGAGCCATTTCCTTAGAGGCCATTGCTCCAGGCCATCAGACACGGGTCTGGACTGCCACTGGTTCCATTTTAGAGGTGATGCCAAAGCATGGAGAGATAGGCGTCCTCTTCTGAGCCACAGACACTGAATGACAAAAACAGGCTTCAGACCTTTTCTTTTTTAAGATAGGGTCTTATGTAACCAGTTCACACTCAATATGTAGCAGAGAATGACCTTGTTCCTGATCCCCTGCTTCCTCCCCTCTGGTGGTGTTGACATTTCAGGTGTGCACCACCACACCAGGTTGTGAGCGTTGGGAATGGAACCCAGGGCCTCCTGCATGCTGGATAAACACTCTGCCTGATAGACATTCCCAACCCCTAACATGGTTAGTGTTCATCCTTCAAGGGCGTGACGTTCTGGAATGTTTTCTTCTCCATCACTTAGAGACTTGTCATGGAAACTAGCCCCCAGGCTCTTTCTGGTTTAGGAGACCAGCCTCTGTCTTCTTTCCTCCTCAACCCCCTGGGCAGACCCCAGGCCCACCGGAAGACTCCAAGGCTCTGGGGAACTCACTTTGAGGAGATTGTCAGTAATAGACCAAGTGTTGTGATGGGTGTGGGAAAGCTCATGGAGCTCTGCCACTGGGGAGTCCTTCAAGAGAGCAGCAATTCAAGTGTCCTGAATGAGTCCCACAGCCCTGTGTCCCAGCCACAACCCCTCTCCTTCCCAAGTGACATACGTAACCAGAGTCCAAGGGGTGGAAGGGACCTATAGCCCTTGCATGCTGCCTGCACCTCCAACTCTGCTCTTGGCCCATCTGCTCCTCAGTCAGTGTGGTCTGTGACCATGATGTAGCTCACAGGCCACTTCCTTTGCAGACATTGCACAGTGGGGGGTGAGGTGAAAAAAAAAAAAAAAAAGAAAACGTAGCCCTTATCCCCCAGATGCTCCCCACTACAGTTAAGAGTCTCCAGGCAGAGGTCTGCCTCCGCCAGCAGGCTGTACCAGGCACTGCGGAAGCCATGGCGGGCGAGCGTATGGTGGGCATATGCTGTGGGAACATGCTGCCCATGGAGTGGCACGTGGTGAAGGGAGTGGGCCTGTGGTGCTTGCCTGTTCTGTATGCCTCTCTGCTTGTCTTCCTGGAGGGTCACCCTGTCCCCATCTGGGAACTCCTGGTGTTCTGGGGCCTCCGGGTGACAGGATGTGCCCAACTGCCCACTAGATGTCACTGTCCCTTGTGGGCCGCAGAGCTCCAGCATTTCATGATGCTAGGATTGGAATGGAGTCAGGGTCAGAGCTGCCGCCACCTCTGCTGTCTGCAGCACCTACTGTAGGGACAGACTGGGGTGGAGGTGGGGGCTGTCCACAAGGCTGGAGAGCCAAAATCAAAAGTGGCCCGGTGTGTGGTTGCCACTAGAGGGCATCCAGGCTGTGAGAACTCTGTGGAAGAGTCCCATAGCCCTGTGCAGAAAGGAGCAGGCAGGGAGAGGCCTGCTTGCTGAAGGGTCTGCTGTGCACAGGCTACAGTGAGCTGAGGCCAGCTGCCTGGGGGCTCTGGTGACCAAGGAGGATCCAGGCAACCAGAGTGCAGTGCGAGGTCGCAGTGGAGGCTAGATCTAGAGCAGTCACAGGCCAGATTTCCAGGGGTGGGGGTTGGGGTGAGGAGATGGAGGCGTGATCTGTGGGTGCTCCTGCACCACCACCTCCACACAGTAACCAGCCAGGCCTGAGCTAACCACCCCGGAATCAGGTACACAGTGTATCTTTCATATGTTCTGGGGCGCAGAGAAGGCAAGCAACTGGCTTGGGTCACAGGGAGCAAGAGAATGCCCTGGGTGCCCAGTGAGGCTCCCTGCTCCCAGCCCTGAGGACTCACCTTTCCTTCCCTGGAAACCCTATCTGGGCTGCCTGCCCCGACACCACTGTTGGCCTGGGTCCCTGCAGATGTAACTCTCTTAGCTTCCTAGGCTTAGCCCTGCACACAGTGGGTACTTAGTGTATTCTGCTGCCCTCAGCATGGCTGCCACATAGGGAAGGGTACCCAGGTCCTCAGAGTTGGGGTTTGTGAGTCATGTGGTTCAAGACCACATTTCTGAATTGTCACCAGCAAGGGAAGCCATGCCTTGAGGCCACCCCATCCATACATCGTCCCCACCCTATCTGCTCTGACTCTAAGCCAGCCATATACCAGGTGACGGGAGTAACTGCTTCTGAGGTGACAGGACAGGTGGATGGGTCAGAGGCTATGGTCAGAGAATCTGGAACTATGGGCCTGATGGGAAGCCATAGGTCTAGCCAGAGGGACAGCCTGATGGTCCTGGGGCGCAGGGGGGTGGGTGGGGGAGGGGGGCGCCTAACAGGGAAGCTGGCCTAGAAGGGGTGGGGGATGGGTCTGGCTGGGCCCTAGCCCTGGCTCTGGAGCTTCAGGCCCATCCAGGACACACACTGTGACCTTGTCACACATGTGGCTGCCAAGACCAAGAGAGGGAACTATCCAGTCACAGCTGGAGGTAGCGGGACATCTGGCCTGCTCTGCTCATCAGACTGTGCCATGAGCTGAGTCCTGTGTCCCCTGTTAACCCCAGGCTGGGGTGAGGAGAAGATGGGGGCCGCCTGCCCCTGCTGCAGCTCTCCAAGGCCCTGCTGCCTCAGAGCCGACACCGAGCAGATGGGCTGGGAGTGGGGGACGGCTGCAACAGTTGGTGCTGCCAGCTCCCAGCTCCCAGCGCAGCGGGAGTGAGAAGCCGGGATGGAGCGAGTGGCAGAAGCCTGCTGTCAGCACCTCCTGAGGGCCGCTCAGCCCCCGCCGGCTGCATGGGAGCCCCGAGAGCCGACCACCAGTGCCTGGCTCCGGAGGCTTGAAGGCCTAGCACGGCGTAGGCCCACCAACGCAAGGACAATTCTCCTAGCCTTGATCTCCTCCTGGCCAGCATGGTGCCAACACTGGTTTTCCATCTTGTGTGACCTCAGGCAAGTCTCTTAGCCCCTCTGTGCCTTGCTTTTCCCCCCATGAAGTGGGAGAACAACACTGGACTCCTCGCCAACACTCGGGGACTGCAGGGGCCTGTCCTGAGGAGAGCATTCAAGGGCAGAGGGTAACACATTCAAGGACAGGTGGCTTCCAAGAGGGAAACAGCTCACCACTGGGTTCACCTTTACATAGCCCCCAGTGTTCTGCATCTTCCACAGTACCTCCATGGGGCCTGGAAGCTGCAGGGATGCTGCGTACCTCCTGGCAGAGCTCACCAGCCCAACCAGGCCTCTGTGTGGCCGTCCTAGGGCACTTGCCATCCCACCTGTATGCTCAGCCCCACAGCCTCACTCACCCTCCTCTGGCCTCAGGACATGCTCACAACAGTTGACGCGTTTCCTTCTCAAGAGCTTCTGGCCAGTGGCAGCCAGTGGCCATCAGAGTTTATTTAATTTTTTTATGACTGTCTGTGGTGCTAGGAATTAAAGCCAGGGCTTTGCCGTGCTAGGTAAGTACTCGACTCAGATAACATGCAATGCAAACCTCAGATCTGAGTCCCACCACTGAGTTTCAAGTGCCCCGTATCCGAGGGTGGCTGGTGTGCTGGTCTAGAACACTCTGTGGTTAATGGATCTTCTACTGGCTGGCTGTGCTACAATTTGGCAGGCTGGTCTTTGGTTGTTGTGGCAGGACATAGGGAGGTCAGCAAGACAAGGCAGGTAGTTTCTGTGTCAGTCTTGGGAGTTTGAGGAGGAGAACATTCTGGAACAGTCTGTGTTGAGAGCTTATTTTGTTGCATTTTGTCAAACCCCAGACACAGAGCATCTGATATGAAGGCAGCTTTTTGTGCATTTGTAAATTGGTTAGTAAGTCCTAAAAGATGTGAGAAGTGGCACCCTGTTAGGCAACTTGTAGACTGTCCTCATCCAAAGAAAAGATGGACCTGAAGTCAGTGACTCTACATTGGTCGCCATTTCCCTAAAGCATCCGAAGTTGTCATTTCCCGCCCCGGCTGGGCAGGGTGGCCGTGGGTATGAGTGGCCTGGGGGACCTTAGATACTCTTCCTCCTGCGCCTCCTTTTCTTGAGTACAGAATAGGAGTGAGTGTCTCATCTGAGGAGCAGGGTGCCATGTGAGGCCTGGCCAGAAGAGGAGACCACCTCAGCGACTCGGAAGAAGGGCAGACGGAGGTGGGTCATAGCCTGCTGCCTGGTCTTCAAGGAACTCCTCTCTACTTACCTGCAGTGGGGTAGAATGTGGCAGGAGCCGGGCCCTTGATGTGACCAACAGCTTCGTGCCACGGAGACTTTGGAGCTGGGCACTGGATTCTCGAAGGGTCTCAAGTGAGAGCTAGGAAGGCTCCTCCGTGGCTTCTTCCTGGGCCACATGCAGGAAGTGGAGCGTGGCAGCCTGGGTCTCTCCTGAGCCTCTAAAAGGGAAGTTGAAGAGCCTGATTATCCTAGTCTCTAGAGTGGCTTCACCACGACCAGCCCTCTTGTTGTCACTACCAGAGCCGGCCTAGAGGTAAAGAAGTAGCCTGGGTACCTTGGCCTCCATGTACAGAGGGACCTTACACCAACCCTTTCTCAACAAGGGGGCAGCCAAAGGCTGGGGCCAAAGGCAAAGATACCTGGGCCCACTTGGATAATTGCCCAGTGGAGTCCCCATACTGTCCTCCAAGCACCGCCCCTTCATTAGCTCTCACGGACCTGAGACCCAACCCTGTGTGGCCTGCGCCCCAGCTGCCTGGTTCTCTCCCAGGGGAGCCCACGCCTGCTGTTCTGTGTCCCCTCAACTCCTGCCAGCTGGATGCTATGCTGTTACCATGGTGATCTTTGAGCATGTCAATGGGTGCTGGTTCCCTCCATCTCTGCCTTTTGTGGGAGGCCCTTGGGTTGCCAGGCAGACAGGGAGCTATCAGAGGGTCAGGTCCAAAGGCCCTGGAGTCCGGGCTGACTCTTGATTTGTGCTGGGGGCAGCCAGGGCTCAGGGCCAGGAATGTAGGGCAGGTGGCCAAGCAGCGACCTTGGGGGCCTGGCCAGAGAGCAGTGAGGAGCAGCAACTGGGGACAGCATGCCTAGGGTCCCTAGGGTATCTGGGGGGACTCCAGAGCAGTCTTGCTGTGTGCTGAGCCCTGCCCTACTGTGAGCCATGCCATGCCCTCCTGTGAGCTGCACCTTTGCTCGGCTGTGTTCTCTGTCCTTCCCAGCGCTTGGTACACCCCTCCCCTGTGAGTTCCAGAGTCTTCACATCTAAAGTCCGTGTCTCCAGTATGACGAGACTTCAGACCTAACGACCACCAGTGTGGGCCAGCCAATGAGGCTGGAGACTCTTTTGGGCAGTCTATCTTCCCCCAGGGTGCTGAGGCCCAGAGGGGGCCAGCAGCAGCTTAGTGCCATACAGAGACTGGGAAGCAGGGGCCTTGTCTGGGGCTGTCACATCGTGGAAGCATCTGGGATGGCCATCATAGGATGAACAGCTGCAGGCCATGGAATGCAGTGCTGTGTGGTCCTGCTGGAAGCTGTGGGGGTCACACAGGCAACCCAGAGATGGGCTGGGAGTGACTCCAGCTCCCCAGAGAGAAGAAAATCCTATTGCATGGCCAGAGCTCCTCCATGTGACACTGGAAGGGACCCAGGGAAGGTGACAGGAGTCTAGGGACGGTGAACCCCTATAAGCACAGGCTCCAGGAAGGGCTGGGCAAAGCCACCTTCCCAGGAAAGTGCCTGCAGAGGTTGGATGACTTCCTAGGCTGGGTCCCTCTGTGGAAGACCTATAGCAGCCCCCTCTCCCCGCAGTGGTACATGGGGCTGGAAGTCTTCTCAGCAGCCAGGCCCTGTGGTCGCTTACTCTGTGTTCACGTGTAGCTTTAACTTTAGAGGCCTTGATACTCAAGCACATCAACTCACTGGGCTTCTCCAGAAGCAGCAAGTTTCCACAGCAACAGGCTAACCCAGAGGGCCTTTGTGGTCTCCGGGGAGCTGCCTGGGTTTAGGTGCTGGGTGGTTGGATGCTAGAGCACCCTCTATGCTATGCTTGCTCCGTGTGTACTGTAGATCCCTGTCCTGGCCCTGTTCTGACATCCTGTGGCCATAGGGATCCAGGGCTGTGGGCAGAAAGACTCGGGGGTTCTGTGGGGGGGGCCTCATCTCTCTGGTCTCAGTGTTATCTTGGGAGCATCCGTGACCAGGCTCCGCTGCCAGATGAAAGGAGAGCTGCCTGGCTTGCATCCTGGGGTAGGAATCAGCAGAGAGTAAACACAGCCTGGGGCATCCGCCTGAGATGAAACCAGCGGCCCTTGCTGGAGATTCCCTCCAGCCTGCAGAGTGACAGTCTCCTCCTCCCCTCTGCAGGCTGGTGCACCAAGACAAGTGAGTGATTTGCCCATGGTCACATCGCTAGGGCAGAACCGGGAGCTCCAGAGCACAGGCTCTTTGTCACTGTGGCCCACATCCCCCACTGTCACTCAGAAGACCCCAGTGCAGAGTCGGCTCCTCTGGCATGGCATCCTCCTAAAGACTGGCAATAGCTAATTGTGCTTTGTGGCTCCCTTGCATCTCTCCTCCCTGACAGTGTCAGGCAGGCTCCCCAGCCTCTTGTCAGTGAGCCCCCTTTGAACACAGCTCCTCTTATTGCATGGTGACACACGGTGGCAGAGGGTGACCTGGTGAGATTGTTGGGGAGGGGACAGGCCTATGCCTTGCTGGTGACAGCTAATTAGCGCACGTCTCTGCCGCCAGCCTCTAGTACTGCAGGCTTGTTGATTCCAGGGAGCATGTAAAGGCCTCTGAGGAAGTTGGCTGTGGCAGCCCCGCCCTGGGCCATCCCATCAGGCCCTTGGTGGTCAGAGGTGAGCGAGGGGTCTGTCTGAAACCCACGGTGCCTACACATGACAGGTTCTAGACCGGCAGCTCCCTGGTGATGAAGACAGAGCTGAAAGGTGCCAATCCACAGAGTCCTGAATTTCTGCAGACGGTAAGCTCCCATCAGACCCTGGCACACTCAGTTGCGCACAGAAAACAGGCGTCTGAGTGTCTCCAAATCGCAGGCACCACGAGGTTCATGTCACATAAGTGAGGAGCCATCTGGGCCAAGCCAAAGGGCACCGGCCAGTCTTAGGGTCACAGTGGAGGGCTGAGTCTCTGCGCACGCACCGTGGCCATGGCGTTGGGGGTGCCCCATCCTTGGCTGTGCTGAGAGTATTTATAGTATGAACTCTGGCTGTTGGGAGTGAGAGAGTCCAGGCTGTAGCACTGGCTCTGAGTCCAGAAGCAGGTGGCTACACGCTGTTAGACACAGGCCTGTCCCAGGAGCTCAAGGGGCACAGACCACCCATCCCAGAGGCTCTTCCCAGGAGGAGGGAGCTGTTGGCCCCTTAGCACCTTGGGGTTGTGTGACCCCTTCCTCCTCCAACTGAGGTCCCAGGTAGGAACTATTTCTTTCTTTCTTTCTTTTCCCCTCCCAGAGCTGAGGACCGAACCCAGGGCCTTGCGCTTGCTAGGCAAGCACTCTACCACTGAGCTAAATCCCCAACCCCTTTTTTGGTTTTTTTGAGACAAGCTTTCTCCTTGTAGTTTTGGAGCCTGTCCTGGATCTCTCTCTATAGACCAGGCTGGCCTCAAACTCACAAAGATCTGCCTGGCTCTGCCTCCTGGGTGCTGGGATTAAAGGGGTGTGCCACCACTGCCAGTGGGCACTGTTTCTATAAACCATGACATGGGGCTTACTGGGGAAAAGGAGGCCTAAGGAGTGGGGTGTGTGTGTGTGGTATTGGGGCCACAGGGAGTACTTGGCTGTTCTCCTCCTTCAGTTCCACCTCTGACAGGGAGTCAGGATTCTCCACCCAGCAGAGAGGAAACTTTGGTGGCAGCTAAGGCCCACACTCCAGGCTTAGCATTGGCCCCACAATGGCTCCATCCACCTGCTGAGGGCCTCCATCTCCTCCCTCCCATCATCAAGATGATGTCTGGGTTGTGCCCACTTCACAGATGGCAAGACTAAGGTGGGACATGCATCACTGACTGTCACACCACAGGCAGCAGTGGAGCTGGCTCCTCACCCCGGCACTCTTGCCTTTTGAAAGGAGGAGCAGGTGGAGCCTTGGGAGAAATGAGAGACAACCAGGAGGCCCTGGTGGACACATACACTCTACACTCAGTCTGACATGTAACCTGACTTGTGCTTAGAGGCTCTAGGTAAGGACTGGCCTGAAGCTGTCCCATGCAAGCTATGAGCAGTGAGGATTCCAACCCGGCTCTGTTCTGTGTCCCCCGCCTGCTTTGAGAGCATCAGAGCCTGAAGGGGTGGTTCTGCTCTCTGCTATGCCCTCCCACCCCCAGCTCTGAGCAGCTGCCTCTTTCCTGCCTCAGAGCAGGGCCTGCATCTCCTGGTCAGCTAATTATGTGGAAAATTGGAAGAAATTGCAGAAGCCACTGCGGGAAATGAGGTCAGGGCTGAAGGTTATCAGAGCGGCAGCGCTGGCCCTCTCCAGAGGCCTCCCCTCCCTCAGGCTGAGCTTGCAGCCCCCCCTCCCAGCCAGCTTCCCAGCTGTCCCCTTCCTCTTCCCCTCCTCCACCATAAAATCCAGAGGAGGATGCAGTGGGCGAGCTTCTCCACCTTGCCCTTCTGAGCTTCTCTTCCCAGCAGCCCTCAAAGCTTTTCCCCTCAGAACTACCAGGGGAGGGGATGTCAGGGCAGCTTGTATGCACATACATGCACGTGTGGGGCGGGACAAAGCCAGACTCAGCCTGCCAGAGTGCTCTCACACCCAGCACCTACATGCACAAACATTTATTGAGTACCTACTGTGTGCTAGGCATTGACTTGCTTTTCTTTCTGTACTTACTGTTTCCTTAAAGACATCTGTGCTTTCCCTGACCTCTTGTTTCGTTCCCGTGATGTTTGTCCTTCTGAACCCACTGTCAGCAGCCCCTCCCCATACAGCCAGCGCAGTGTGTGGATGTATGCCTGCCACGCCAGAAGCAGCAGAGTGAGTGATCTAGCATGGACTGTGGGACCTGGGACTATTGATCTTGGCTAAATGGACTCCCTGAGCCTCAGTCTCTCCATCTGTGAAAGGGACATAAGTGTTGCTATCTGTGGGTAGAGGTCAGATTTCAAGGAGGTGTGTGTGTGTGTGTGTGTGTGTGTGTGTGTGTGTGTATGTTGTGTTGTGTTGTGTTGTGTCTGTGTATATAGAGAGAGCTCCATGTAGCATTTGGGCCTTGGGCTGCCAGGTGGGTCAGTTGGTTGGAGGGCAGGGAGGCTAGCCAACTCTGCACCCTGCCTCCTCTCTGCCCCAGTGGTCTGTATCTCTGTCTGTCTGGCAGCAATGGGTTTATGGAGCCCAGTGCTCTCCATGAAGAGACCTTGGGTGCCTTTCTGGGTCCTGGCGTGGGTGTGACTGTGGAGACTTAAGAGAGTTTGAGGCAGAAGGAGAATCACAGTCATCCCTGGGAAGCTACCTGTCTCCTCTTCCTCCCCCTGATGACAGTGCTAATGAGAGAGCCAAGGTCACCCCTAGAGACTGCTCATCCCACCCCCCTAGTCTGCACTTCACCCAGGAGCCACCACCCTCCCCTGCAGCCCCCACCTACTTGTGACCCTAGGTGGAGTAGTCCCCATTCCTGGGCATGAGGAGAAATCAAGTCAGAAGTGTGGTCTATCTGGGCCCCAGGGGCTCATCTGAACCCACATCTGCAAAGCTGAATCCAGTGTGGAGGAGGGAGCGTCATCCAAGGCTGCCCAGGACAGCATGGAGTGAGCTGTGTGGGAAACTCTGGGGCCTGGACAGCCTCTGCCAGCAAGCCTCTGTGCCCATGCCTGTGGGCTGCTGGCATCCCACCCCATAGACACTGTCCTTGTCTGCCCCCTGTCATATTCCACCGGCCATCTCACTTCATGTGGGACTTTAGGACCCTGAACTGTCTACTGTCATAACTGCTCAGATATGGGAGCTAAGGGAAGAGACATAGCTGTGACAGCCCCTTGCTTCCAGTCACTTTGATTCATGACCAAGTCCTGTGAGAAAAGTGGAGGAGCTGTGGGATCTGCCTGGAGATCACAGGCCCAGGGCCCTGGAGGCTTCCCAGTCAGCGTTTCCTGGGTGATGTGGGTGGGTACAGCCTCCAGGACACGGGGCAGGGGTGGTGCTTGAGGCCCTCAGGAACCATGCCACCTTTGTATTGTTTAACATGGAGGAGGGGAATAAGCAGGTTGCCTCTACCTCCCTTTCACTCTGTTGGCTGATGTAGGTGGTGGCTTCTCAAGGGCTGTGGACACCTCCCTGTGGGACCTTCCCACCCTTCCTCCTTACCAGATGACCTCTCCAGAGCAAAAGAGACAAGGAGGCAGCGTAACTGACTTGTCACATTCAGACTGCTCAGTGGCCTGTCATCTGCGTCTATAGAAAGGAGTATGCGTGCGTGCGTGTGTGCGTGCGCGCGTGCGTGCGTGCGTGCGTGTGTGTGTGTGTGTGTGTCTGTGTCTGTGTTTGCATGCGCAAGCATGTATGAGTGCATTTGCACACGTGTACGTGTGTGTGTGTGTCTAGGGCTGAATCAATCACCCACTCAACATCTCACCAGCCAGCCAGCATCAGGCCATTTTTCAGGGCCTTGGTGTTTGTTTGCTGAACTGGCTCATTTTTCAGGACTGATGACTGAGGCTCAGAAAAGGCAAAAAATGGGGTTGGGGATTTAGCTCAGTAGTAGAGCACTTGCCTAGCAAGTGCAAGGTCCTGGGTTCGATCCTCAGCTCAAAAAAAAAAAGGGTAAAAAATGGTACAGTTTGGGGTTCAAACCTTCATCCCCTCACCTTCCACTAGGGCTGCCTGCAAAAGGGCTGGTCATGTGTTCCCTAGTGCCCACCCCACCCCACCCCAGTTTTCTGGGCAGCCCCCAGCTTTCAGCATTCAGCCTTGGACTGGCCAAGGCTTCCCAGGCCCAGTGGGTGGTGATGCTTTCCCTGTAGGCTTGTGTCTGAGTGCCCCCTCCTCTTGCTGCCTTAACTGTCTGAGGACGCTGCCCCAGTGTGGGGTGGAGCCGCAGCAGTGGAGCTGGATTTTCCCATTTGCAACCCTCTTCAGACGTTTTCAGAACCTGGAAACAATTAAAGCGGCCCAGTGGGGGCTGATTGTACTCAGTCAAAGCGCCCACTGTTGTATTTGTCAGATTGATGTTGCCGCAGGCTGGCTGCATTGTTAGCGCTCAGTCCTGCGTGGGGCCTTGAAGGAACCGCACACTGGAGGGAGGAAAAATCCATCTACTAATCCTCAGAGGAGCAGCTTCGCCAGCTGGAGACATCATCGCCCTGGGTGTTTCCAGGGTGGGCGAGGTGCGGGAGGAGGGAGAGAGTGCCTTCTAAATGGGCCTGTCTGGTTTGCGAGACAGCCCATCCATTCCGGAGACAGAGGGAGCTAGAGGAGCCTCGACCTGGACCTGCAGGCCGCCTGGCTGGGAGAGCCGCCTGGGTTAGGCAAGGCTGCTGGTCATGCCTTGGTCGCTTAATGGCTCATCCCCCATCATGAGGAGTCACTCAGTGGAGGCCAGGGAGAGGCTGCAGGCCACCTCCATGTTTCTCTATCTAGGCCTGTGGCTCCCGACTCAGTCTCTCACAAGGAAGGAGAAGCTGAAAGGTGAAGCCCCCACCAAAGAAGCATCCTCAGACACGTGACCCTTCCCCACCCCCAGGAGGTACCAGGGCTCCCAGCAATGTGGCACTTTGGCAGCTCCCAATGAAAAACTAGCCAAATGCTCCATTGGATACTTCCTCTCAGCCTTGGGTCTTCCTCCCGAACTTCCTCTGCTCAGCCAGTGGCTGCCTGTGGTCCTATACTGTTAGTTCCTGTGGGGCGGGGGAGGCATGTGTACAGTCTGGTCCTGGAAATTCACCGTTGGGGTCAGCTGTTGGGCTTTGGCAGGGGCCTGAAAGAAGGGACACCTCCAAAGCCTGACCACACTTTAAGGGGCTGTTGCTTCCCTCCCCATATTGAGACATTCTCCCCTGCTGCATCCTAAAATCCAGGACCTGATGCCGTTTGATGACAGCATTAGCCTCAGGTCAGAGGCCTGCAGTGGCCACACGACCACACCATGCCCTCTTCATACTGTCTGGGCATCTGGGACAGAGTCCCAACCCCAAAATGTGTCCTCTTTGATTGCTTGGTCACAGGAATGGATTGCATTCTGGTTGAAGGGATCTTTACTCCAGGGGAGCAGCTGGAGATACCCAGAGCTTGGGGGACCCTGTAGCCAAGCCAGCACCTGTAGGTACCTTGCACAGAGACTTCCTCCAAGCCCCTGTGCTCCTCCTTTTGGTGGTGGGAGCATGCTGTGTCACAGTCCCGTAGGTGCCCACAGCCAGTGTGTCTTCCCACAATGTACCATATGACCACCTTTGGGTCCATGCAGACCCTGTGTGGCCAGGCTCCCCTCCCCTCCCAGTTCTCCACATCTGGTGCTGTTTTTCTCTGTACCCCTTACACTAGTGGTTCTCAACCTTCCTAATGCTGTGACCCTTTAATACAGTTCCTCATGTTGGGGTGACCCCAGCCCATAATATTTTCATTTTCATTGCTAATTTATAACTGTAACTTTGCTACTGTTACGAATTATAATAGAAACATCTGTGTTTTCCGGTGGTCTTAGGCGACCCCCGTGAAAGGGTGTTTTGACCTCTAAAGGGATCACACGACTCAGGGGTTGGGAACTGCTGCTCTATACTCATGGGGAGCACTCCTGGCGTCTGCCCTTTGGGAACCTCTGCCTGAGCACCTGGGCCTCAGTATGCTGTATTTAATCCCTGGACAGCTTTGGACTCTTCCTCACTGTGAGGTCTGCCCAGATCCCCTTCTAGGGGGAACTGTGGTTTGCATAGTCCCCCGATCCATCCCAGGTGTGCTCCCAAGCCTGGCACCTGCCACACAGACCCAACCTCCCAGGTCAGCAGGAGCCACTGTCTGTGTGACCTGCCCCCCCCCCCCCCGCACCCTATTGCATGCATGGAAAAGCTGGGCAAGTATTGTTTCCTGGCGGTGCCCCCCCCCCCCCCCCGGGTGCAGGCATGGAAGGAATGGCCCATACCTGTAATCAGCACTTAAGAGGCTGAGACAGGGGGATTGACTCGAGTTCATGGTCAGCTTAGGCTATGTAGAGAGTGCCTAGGAGACCCGATCTCAAAGTAAGCAAGCAAACAAATAACAACCACCCGAACAAAACAGAAGGAAGTGAGTGGAGTGTCCCTTTGGCAAGAACTGAGTCAGCCAGTGTGCAGTGTGGCCGAAGAGCCCCCAGCTCTAGCCCCAGGCCTGTTCAGGCCCAGCCTCCCCTTCACAGCATGGGTCCAGGGCCTGGTACTTAATGAGCCTCTCTGGAACCCAGTGTCCCTGTCCTTTAGGAGGTGAGAAAACAGAGTTGGAAGATAGAGCACCAGGCCATTTTGGAAGTCCGCCTGCACCCCTGCCCACGATGGTACATTCCGCCACGTGGTCTGCACTGGTGGATTCTGACTCTGGGCATGGGAGAATGGGGGCTGGGGGGGGGGTCACAGCCCTGTTCGAGGTAGTGAGGGAATGCCAGCGTCTGTTAGCAGATGGTGCATGGGAAGGTGTGTCTGTGCTCTGGGTGCCCATCAGCTGTGAAGAGGCATGGTTTGTACTACAAGGTGTGTGCGCCCCAAAGCACAATGGGAGAGATGGAAGCCAGACAAGCCATAGGATCCGTGGATATGAAATGCAGCCAGGGAGTGTGCTGCTGGGGTGTGTACTTTACTTTGCTGGATGGCCAGCAGCCTATGTCCTGTGTGGTTTTTACCACACTCTCAGAGAGTTGAAGATGGAAAGGGTGGGGGATGGGGCTCAGTCAGGAGAGTGTTTGCTGCATAGGGATGCCGGGGGTTGGATTCCCAGCACCCACATAGGGGCTCACAACATCTCTGAACAAGTCCTGGGGCTCTGTCGCCCCCTTCTGGTCTCTGTGGGCACTGTACATACATGGTTCACAGACATGCATGCAGGCAAAACACAAAAATAAATCTTTAAATTAAAAAAAAGTATATATATATATATATATATATATATATATATATATATATATATATATATATATATATGCACAGTGGCATGCATCTGTAACTCTAGCATGGGGTGTGAAGACAACAGGATCCCTGGAGCTCGATAACCAGCTAGCTCAGCTGCGTCAATGGGCCTCAGACTCCGTGAGAGACCCTGTCTCAAAACACAAGATGGAGAAGTGATTGAGGAAGACACTGACATTGGCCTCTGGCTTCCACATACACGTGAACATGTGCATTACATAAACATGCACACACACACACACACACACGCACACACACACACACACACACGAGAGGAAGGGAGTGTGCCGGCGTGTTTATATTGCACCCAATAGAGATTGCAGCACAATCTCTAAGATCTGGTGTGGCATGCTCTACAACTCAAGGCTCTAATGCCCACACCGTGCTCCTCACCAGGGTCACTCTCAGGAGTGTGATGAGCACCAGGCTAGCTCCTCACTGGTACTTCTGCAGCAGGGCCTGTCATTCCCTGGCGTCCAGCTTCTCTCATGGATGAGCAGCTGAGTCTCAGTCATGATAGCAAAGCCCAGGTGCCTGCTCTCCTCTCGCAGGGGATTGGACACTATCCCCGGGGGCTGGTTCAGGGAGACTGTCATCCTTCATCCTCCTGGCCCCTCGCTAGTCCTCTGCTCTGTGGCTGGTGGAGGGAGTCTGCGTTGTCTGTGGCTTCCCACCAGCAGCCTCTGGGCACATAGATCCCATCGTAGCTTCCTGCAGCGCCACCGTCAGACCTGAGCAGTCACACACCCTCCTGTTGGCAGCCAAGCATGCTGTGGAACACAGCAATAGCAGGTGCTGACCCCTGCCGCAGGGTCCCTGCCTCCATGCAAAGGAGGGTTCAAGTCTCACCTTGATAGTGCTCCGTGGAGGTCAAATCCCAGAGGTCTGTCCTGGATGTAGGAAGCCTGGGGACTGAAGAGGGGTTCCTAAAGATCCTGCCTCAAGCCCAGGGTCCTGACCCAGGTGCAAGCTGGGCAAGGGTGAAGCAGGTGCCAAATCCCATGCCCTCAGTAGATGGCGCTCTTGCCCTGGGGAGGAAGATTGTCTTGGAAGGTGGGGGTGAAGGGGGCGGCTGGCTGTGTTCCCTTTATTCTTGCTCAGATAGGTTCAGTGTCTTGTGGCAGAACCAGAGAGGGCTCTTATGTACTTGAACCTGTGGCTCCATGCTAGCATGAGGCAATGACCATGTTAATACCATGGGCACCCTGTGTACAGCCAAGTCAGAGATCCTAGTAGGTTCCTTGGGGAGGTTCACATTTCCAAGTTGTAGACGGGTAAACCCAGAGAGGGACATTCACTTGCCTAAGGCCACACAGCTGAAAGCACAGCCCTACCTTGCAGGGCAGTGGGAGGGCCTAATAACTACTGGCTTTTGCTGGAAGCTTGCTCTGTGCCATCCAAACACCCTGCACAGATTTCTCTGCTTAAACTCTGGAGATGGCGCTATGGAAGTCAGGGAAATGGATCCATAGGGGACTCCAGAGATGTGCCCTGGGATTGTTAAGAGCTATTATTATATAGTAGGCGGGAAATTGGCTCAAAATGGGCCAGGTCAGAGTTGTGACCCCGATTTAGAGATGTGGCTGAGGGTAGTGGGCACTGAGGTGTGGTATTTGAGCCCAGATGGGTAAATACTCTTGGGCCCCTGAGGCACAGGGCCACTTCCCTGTGACCCAGCTCTGTGAAGGGTTTTGCTGAGACCCTTTCTTGTTCCTGAGCCTTGAAACCCAGCTGGCAAGGGGCGTGAAGAAGGCTTTAGCAACCCCTCATCTAAAGCTGGGTGCTCCAAGCCTTGTCAACAAGTGTTTGTTTTTGTTTGTGGGTTTTTGTTTTTGTTTTTTCTTTGTTTTGTTTTGGTTTTTTGAGGCAGGGTTTCTCTGTGTAGCCCTGGCTGTCTTGGAACTTACTCTATAGACCAGACTAGCTTTGAACTCACAAAGATCCTCCTGCCTCTGCCTCCTGAATGTTGGGATTAAAGAAATGTACCACTACTGCCTGGCTTGTTTGTGGGTTTCTTTACTTATTTTGAGTAGCATTGAGGAGGAGGACATAGGATTTAATAATGCAGATTTATTATTTTTTTTAATCACTTGAGCCAGATGTGGTGGTGCACGCCTTTAATCCCAGCGTCACTCACTTGGGAAGCAGAAACAGGCAGATCTCTGGTCTACAGAGCAAGTTCCAGGACAGCCAGTGCTACACAGAGAAACCCTGTCTCAATCAATCAATCAATCAATCAATCAATCAATCACTTGGGACAAGAGTGAGACCCATGTAAGCAGGAATTTACACAGCTTGGTATTTTGAACCCAGATTTCCTGGTATTTAAAAAAATAGACTTATGTGTTTGTGTGCCTGTGTGTGCTCATGTGGAGGTCAGAGGACAATCTGAGGGAGTTGGTTCTCTTCTACTGTGTGGGTCCAGAGTATGAACTCAGGTTGTCAGCTTGTCAGGGGCTGTCTTACTTATTGACCCGTCTAGCTGGCCCTGGTGTGTTTTTGTTTGTGTTTCTTTAATACAAGCACGGGCTGGAGAGATGGTTAAGGACACTTATTCTTACAGAGGACCTGGATTTGATTCCCTGCACCCACATGGTGGCTCACAGCTATTTGTAACTCCAGTTCCAGGGGATCTGGCGCCCTCTTCTGATGTCCTTGGGCACCAAGTACACACATAGTGCATAGACATACATGTGGACAAAACATTCATACACATAAAATACAGTAGTTAAATCTAAAAATAAATAAGTAAAATGCAAGGGTGATAAAGTACAGTGCTGCTTCTGGGTAGCTCTGTGGTGATGCCTGGGTGAGGGGTGGGGGTGGGGTGGGGTTCAAGGCCATGATAGGGTCTGCAGCTGTTCTCCACTGGCCAGCAGCCTGCAGCTCATTCAAAACAGCTCTGTGGCCCCAAGCCTCAGTTTCCCGGGGACTCTGTGTGCTGTTCCCTGCCTATGCCGTGGGCTATGAGCATCAGGTCAGATACACACAGGCACTGATAGGTGAGGAGGGTATTTATTGTGCTTTGTATATGTGTATTTATTGGTGTGTGTGTGTGTGTGTGTGTGTGTGTGTGTGTGTGTGTGTGTGTGAATGTATGCCATGTAATGCAGTGACTGCAGAGACCAGAAGAGGGTATCAGACCCCCCCACCCCCGCATGGAAATGGAGTTACAGGCAGTTATGAGCCACCCAGTGTGGATTCTGGGAACCAAACTTAGGTCCTCTGGAAAAGCAGCCAGCACTCTTAACCGTACAGCCATCTCTCCAGCCCAAGGGGGAGTTTTTTAAACCTGGGCTTCCCTTGGCTTCTTTGCATCGAGGAGGCTCCAGGCCTTCCCTGCTTGGATCAAAAGTGGAGGCTTGAGGGAAGCCGTGTTCCTGATGGAGGAGCTAAACGCAGACGGGAGGCTGTGGCTTGGCAGTCTTTTCCTCTGCAGTGTGGTGCCAGGGCCCAGCAGTCACTCTGTGCTCTGCACCCACAGATCCGAGGGGAGCTGGCTCTGTTCAGGCTCCAGGACATTCTAATCTGTCCAAGTGCAAGCTATTTCAGAGCAATGGCATTGCCCCTGCACGGTCTCCCAGCACACGGTTGGTCGGCGGAGGTGTGGTGGGGCAGGCTCTGCCAGGCAGATAGATGTGTGTAGAGGTTTGGGGAAAGTGCAAGGCTTTGCTGCCCATTGATCGAGACCTTGAACAACGCCCCTCCAGTCGAGGCTGAGACTCGCTGGCCATATCACCATGGAGGCTCCATTTCCACAGTCAGGGAGCATTGCAGTAGCCTCAGGGGACCCCCGCCAGGCCCCATGGCCGCCTTTATTTGCAGTGTCCTTTCCCCCTCCACACACTGTTGTGATTCCATTACAAAAACTCTCACCCTGGGGTTGGGGGTTTAACTCAGTGGTAGAGCGCTTGCCTAGCCAGTACAAGGCCCTGGGTTCGGTCCTCAGCTCTGGAAAAAAAAAAAAAAAGACAAAAACTGTCGCCCGTGCAAGCATCTTCCTGTGTGGCATGCCCCTGAGCACACCGACTGAGCATCTATCTTTCTTGGGAAGCCCGGCAAGGAGAAGTGTGGCAAGCAGGTGACAGAGAAGGTCCTGTGGCCTGAGCTGGTGGCCAAGGTGGGCTGTCAGGGCCAATGAGAACTGGGTCCTAGGCTGCCTGCCTAGGTCCTCCTGGCAGGTTCAGCTTTGGGGCCACTCTGGGGTCACTTGGAGAGGGCGCAGCAGGCAGGAGAGTAACCAGGTGACCCTGCTGCCCTAGGCCTCTGTGTAAAGACACAGGGGGAGCCCGGGAAGACCATGGCAGGCACACCCCCACCATACCAAGAGTCCTTTGAGCACAGCTGACAGAGACTGCAGAGCTGGTGGGCACTCCCGTCAGTTCTGAGCCCCACGGGGCAGCTGAGGCCTGGGGAGGGAGGGGGCGGGCCTGCCAGGTCCCTATTCTTATGCTACAAAGAACGGGCCACTCAATGGTGGCTGGTGGTGTTCACACCCCGCCTAGTTTCCAGCTCACAACTGCAGCCTCAAGTTAATTAACCCTCCCAGCACCTCTCCAAAGGAGCTAATTAGGACTCAGATCTCCTCCGTGGGTGGCTAAACCAAGGCCCAGGGGGCGGCGTGAGGGAAAGAAGTGGAGGCTCCGTGTCAACACAGGCTCACAGCCTTGCGTTGAGGGGTCCTGGAGCCTCCGGCTACTTTCAGAGGATCCAATTTTGTTGTTTTCTTCTAAAAGGTATACACAATGTTCCCCAAATTTGGGGGTGGGGGCTTCTAGCAATTGAGACTCCTCCAAGCTGGTGTCCCCAGGCAGAATTAAAGTATGGCCCTGGTAGTGAGAGAACAGTGGTGGCCAAGCCCTCTGCAGGCTGTGTGTGTGTGATGTGGGGATTCCTGCTTCTTTTGAACTTCATTCCAGAAGGGAGCTCAATAGAGCCCTGTCCTGTGAATGGGCTGCTGTCACTGTGGTAGGTCAGGGTGTCTCTCCAGAAGCCCTGGGATCTTGGGCTGGCCACTCTAAGCAGGATATTCACTCCTGCAGGTCTTGGGGCAGTGTGTGTTTGCTCTGGGATAGAGAGGCCACAGGAGGCTTGGCTTGCGGAAGGCTGGCTTGACGGATGGTCATGTGCTTTCTCTGTTTCTTCAGCCTCCTGCGGTGTTGGCTGATGTCAAAGTCTGTCTCTCCCCCAGGCCTGTGAAAGTTGCCCCACAGCCCAAGTGCTGGCCTGGGGTTGGTTCTTGCTTGTTCTAGGGGCACAGAAGTCTCAGACTCCTGGTGTCTGTGATGACAGGCAACAAAGGTTCCCATGTCTGGTTGCTTTGGGACCCTGGAGGAAAGGGGACTGTATGACTGTCTCTTGGTCAGCTGTGCCCCCTGAAGCTTCTGTTTTCCACTGGAGTTTTATCATGAAATAGATATCCTCCCTTTTCTGTCTCTCGTACTGTTCTTTTTCTTAATGCTGAGGATCGAACCCAGGGCCTCAGGCCTACTGGGCAAGTACTCTACCACTGAGTCATGTTCCCAACTCTTTTTCTATTTTTATTTTGAAACAGGGTCTCACTAAGTAGTTCAGGCTGTTGTCAAACTCACACTGTAGCCCAGGCTAGCCCCAAACTCACTCTGTAGCCCAGGCTAGTCTTAAACATGTGGTCCTCCTTTCCTCAGCCTCCAAGTAGGTAAGAACATAGATCTGTGCCTGGCACCATGCTCGTCTCTCTGTCTGGCATCTTACACATTTTCTGCACCAGGGTTTCCTGACCCCACAAAAAGGCTCTGCCCTCCTTATGGGTCAATCTCTGGTTAAGAGACATGGTATAAGATCAACATAATTGTCTAGTATTTTGTGTCTCATTAACTCCACAGCAAGTAGCCTAAACAACAGTACTCATGAGTCTTTAGGTTGAACCCAGGAGTGGCCCCTCTGTCCCTTAAGCTGGGTTTTCCTGGGAGGTGACCATCAGGTGCCCTGTGGTTGCCTAGGAAAGTATGTCTTTGGGGGGTGCTGTCACATGGTGCATAAGTCTCCTGGCCACCTAGGTCCCTCCATGAACTGCTTGATGGTCAGACCTGCAAGGTAGCTATAACGATTCCTTCAACACTCAGCTGGGGCTGCCAGGCCTTCCCCCATCACAGACCAGGTCCTTGGCCCACAGTGAGACCTCTAAGACCCAGCCCAGGGTAGCCAGGTCTTCCCTCCATCATAGTCCAGGTTCCTGGACACCAGTCCCTGTCCCACAATGCTCCATGCTGACCCCATACCCTCTCCTCACTTGTCCTAACCCAGTACTGAGATCATGCATGGCTTCAGGGAGTGGCTAATGGCTTAGGCCCCAGCCTTGCAGTTTACTTCTTGGTGGGTCTCCACCCACCCCCCTCCACCTCACCCCCGCCTCCCCTGTCTCTCTTGGCTTGGGCTGTGGGTGACTATGAGACACTGCAGGGCTAAGGGCTCAGGGTTCCAGGCCAAAGGTGTACCTCAGTATGATCAGATCCTGAGGGCTCTACAGGAAGTCCTTAGTCACCTTTGTTAGGGTGGCCTCAGGGAACCCGCAGTCAAGATCACCCTGTGCAGCCTCATCAGGCCATGGACGGAGGGAGGGCCCTGGCTGAACCGCTGTAACAGTCCCGAGTGCCGCATCCAGATCTCATTCTTGGTGTTTTGACTCCAGTCAGCTCACATATGAGCAAAGAAGCTTGCAGAATAGATACCGCCCCATTTTATAAACCCATCTCATAGACTAGGAAACTGAGGCCCAGGGATATCAGCCATCGCCTAAGGGCACGCAGCCAGGGGATAGTGCAACCAGATTCACACTCAGGCACAGACAAGTGTGGGTGGCATGCACTTATAATCCCAATACTTGGGAGGCTGATGCAGGAGAACTGAGAGGCCAGCCTGGGCTACATAGTGAAACCCTGACTCGAAAAGAAGAAAACAAACAACAGCAGTCATAACGGCTCCCATCCACTCTCATCCCCCTCTGCTCTCTGCCCAGGTCCTGTCGGGTCTGTCTTCTTACCCTTGAATCTCAATTCTGTCCTGTGAGTGAAGGGGGAGGCTCCCTGCCACACCGACAGCCAGCTGTGCGGGCTTCCAGAAGCCTCAGGTGCCAGCCCTGCAGGTCGGAGGCCTGGAGAGCTGAGAGACAGCGGCTGGGCTTGCGCTGGCTGTCACCACAGGATGGCTCTTGGCGTATAATCACTTCCTACAGCGCAGGGACAAAGAACATGACAGGCAGAGGGATCTGACAGAGGAGACGGGAGGGCAGAGCCAATGGGGGGGGGGGCGAGGTCTCACTGCGGGGTGGCGGGGCCTCTGCTCACATCTGCGTGGCAGGTGGCAGGTCTGAGCCTCTGGCAGGACACCTGAGCTCTACAAGCTGCATGCCCCAGGCCCTGGGACTCTGTTGTTGCAGCAGAAAACACAGGGTTTTCCTGGCCACCAATTAAGGGCTAGTGTGAGAGGTAAGAACCCACTGCCTGGATTGTTAGCCCGCCTCTGTGGTGGGAGAAGCATGGCTCCGAGTAGAATATGATTGCAGCGTGGTAGGGAGTGTGGGGAGATGGTGGCCCTGGATGATGACACAGAGCTGGCAGGCTCGGCCCCTCCTCTGCCACTGTTCACTGTCGCATGCCAGGGACTCACTCTCCGGTGCAGGGGCCAGTGAAAAGGCAACCTGGCTCGCTTTTGCTTACTGGGCAGATCTGTGGGGGGCAGGCCAGGCTTTGAAATAAACAGATTTTTAAGCTCAGAAATGGAAAACCCTTTGCAAGCAGCCCATGATGATAGTTCCAGGTAAGAGTCTTGGGTAGAGGTATGAGGCAAGAGTATCATCCTGAAGTGTCTCTAAATGCTGGTTACTATCTTGGGTATGGTTTGTTGTTGTTTGTGTCTGAAACATGGTCTTACTGTGTGTAGCCCAGGCTGGAACTCACCATCCTCCTGTTTCAGCCTCCTGAGTGCTTTAAGCTGGTTAATTTCGAAGGGGAACTTAGCCACTTTAAACTTGGCAGATGCCACAGACACATGGTGGATATCAACCACTAAGGAGGACAGGTGACTCCATGGGTCCCCGTGTGAGGCTCTGAGGGGTCGTGGCATCACCTCTGTGGGACTGGGCTATAGGTGGCTAGGTGATGAAGTGAAGGTCATAGTGTCCTTAGGGGACCAGGCTCTGCTTTGGCGGCTATCTTAGTTAGGGTTTCTACTGCTGTGAAGAGACACCATGACCACAGCAACTCTTATAAAGGGAAATATTCAATTGGGGCTGGCTTACAGTTCAGAGGTTTAGTCCATTATTATCATTGAGAGCTCTACATCTTGATCCACAGGCAGCAGAAAGAGACTGACATCCTAGGCTTAGCCTGAGCACATGAGACCTCAAAGCCTGCCTCCACAGTGACATACTTCCTCCAACAAGGCCACACCTACTCCAACAAGGCCACACCTCCTAATAGTGCCACTCCCTTATAGGCAAAGCATTTGAAGTCATGGGTCTATGGGGCCATTCCTATTCAAACCACCACAGTGGGTGTGATCAGGCTCTCACTACCAAAGTGCACCAGCAATGACAGCTGCATCCCAGCTTGAGAGAGCCAAGAGACTCGCTCTGGTCTTACATGCAGTGAGGCCAGGAACATGGCTACAAAACACCTCTGGCTCCCAGCAAAGGGACTGGTCTATGAGCTTTTGTCATGAGAACCCACACAGGGCCTTCACATGTATCTGAGTGGGCAACTACATCAGGGACAATGTGAGTTGCTGGTGAGCTGCTTCTGAGCATCCAGGGCAGAAGATATGAGGGGCTCGGTCTGTCCTTCAGACCTTCTTCCAGTGAAGCTGCCTCCATCTGTAATTCCTCTCTCCTGAGCATATATCCCAGGCAAATGTGTGACCAGGAGGTCAGTGGGCTTCCTGGGACAGAGTGAATGTCAGCCGTAGCCTGTTATCAGGGACATGGGAGACCTCTTTCTGTTCCCCCGTCATAGGTTCAGGACAGTTGGCCCATGGGTTGGCAACAGCCTGCTGTGTCCCTGCCAAGTGACTCACTGGAGATGGGGACATTTATTTGAGGGAACATGATAGTTGGCTCTGGGAAATAAAAGGGAGGCATCATGTCTGCAGGTTCAGCTGGCTCACTGTGTCCCCAAAGTCACAGCTGGTGTCGATTTCACTGAGATGGGGACCTGGTAGCTGGAAGATGTGTCCTGGAGGCAGTGTTTCCATGGGAGATAGTCTTCCAAGATCATAGTGAGGCGCTAGCCTCGATAGCCAGCCAGAGCCTGCTGATGAGTTCTGACATGACACTGGGAGCTGTGGTTGTCAGCAGCTCAGCTTGTGAGTGCTTCTTGGGCACAGTGGCCCATGTATTGATTAGTTTAGCGGCCCACCCTTCGGGCTGCATTGATTTTTTTTTTTTTTTTTGAAAGATGAAGGATTTGAGCTGTATGAGCATCTGTTCTGATGTCACAGGGGAGGTGTAAGCCAGGTGAGTTTGTATTGTCAATTGGAGAGGCACGTTTGAGTCCCTGTGCAGGGAGTCGGCTGTGAGGAAGGGATGGATGACTGCCCGGTGATCTCCCAGGGCACAGCAGCCACGCTGAGACCTCTGCATTGGTGCTGCAACCAAAGGGCGAAGAGCGTCCCCTCCCTGCATGCTTCCCTGGCCTCACTGTGTCCTCTCTGTGTCATGGGATGGGGATTAGCTGGCGGCGGCAGATGCGTGTTCCATGGTGGCACGGAGAGCTGGCTCATATGAGGGACCAGCTGGAGGCTGAGCACTGGGGTCTGTCTGAGGCAGATGGCTGTGTCTGATTTGGCTCTTGGAAATGGTGCAAAACATGCTTGGCAGGACTCAGTGGCCTGGCCTCTCGGGTGGCCTGAGTTGCTGGGCCTCTCCCGCCTGCCTGGCCTGCATTGCCTGTGTATGGCCCTGCTGTTTGGATACAACCACTCTGTGAGGCAGAGCCGAACATGGATTAGGAGGGCTAGTCACTGCTCCCCTCAAGGACTGGCCTGCACGTCTTTGGAATCGGCTCCTGGGTGTCACAAGTCCCCTGAGACAGTGTCAGAGTGAGGTAGGGGGAGCTGAGGAGTGGATACTGCCCCTACTGTGCAGCTGGCCTGTGTGTATGTGGGAGGGGCGGGGGGGGGGGCGCTGAGCCGGCTGCCTCTGTGGGTGAGGCCCACAGAGGACCAGGGGCAGGGCAAGCCCACAATAGTGTGTACCCATGCACAGGTACACATGCACCGTACATGTGCCTGTGCTATAGCTCAGGGCCATGAGCCCCACTTCCCAAAGGAGCCCCTGTTGTGTCTGTCCCAGGTTCTCACCAAAATACCAGCTGTCTCAGTAGTCACGGCAGCAGCCATAAGGAGCTCCCACCACAAACGAACTATGATGGCCTCACCCAGCACAGGATCCCAAAGGGAAGCTGACGTGACTATCAGGGACGCAGGTCCAGGAGGCCCAGCCTGCCCTGCCGTCAGCCTCTGATACCAGAAGCTAGAGCATCATGGTGAGAGGGATCGGGCATGCTTTGCAGCCGTCCTTCTTAGGTACTAGCCAGCGCCAGCATACCACAGCATGGGCCTCAGATGCAAGGGTCTTGGCAGGAACCTGAGGCTGTGTGTTATCTGAGCCTACCTGGACCCTGTGAGCATTGGACCCAGAAGATGAGACCCTAGGGTCTAATCCTGTCTCAAGGTTTCTGTGATGCCTGGACAAAGCCTGAGATAGTCTGAAGCCTTTTCCTTTCTTTTTTTGTATGTTGTTTTTGTTTTGTTTGAGACAGGGTTTCTCTGTGTAGCTTTGGAGGCTGTCCTGGAACTCACTCTGTAGTCCAGGCTGGCCTCGAACTCACAGAGATCTGCCTGTCTCTGCTTCCCGAGTGCTGGTATTAAAGGCGTGCGCCACCACTGCCCGGCTACTTCCTGTTTTCATATGCTGCTGCAGCGTCTTCTCTGCCCAGCTGCATCACCAGCTCACATAGTTGGCAACTTGTGGAACCTGGGAAGGGACCAGAAAGTACAGGCTCCTCAGCTGCCCAGTGCTGAGGGTGGGGTTGAGCAGTGATTCTTCTTGTTTCTTTGAAAATGTTTTTGTGTGTGTGTGTGTGTGTGTGTGTGTGTGGGTATGTGTGTGTATGTGTGTGTGTGTGTGTAGAGTATTGTATATGTGGTATATAGTGTGTTTGGGGGGGTGTAGTGTGTCTGTGAGGTATGTGTGTGTTGTGTGTAGTATGTGTATATGGTGTGTAGAGTGTATACATGTGTGGGTGGTGTGTAGTGTGGGTGTGGTGTGTCGTGTGTGTATGTGTATGTGGTATGTAGTGGGTGGATGTGTGGGGTGTATGTGGTATATGGATGTATGTGTGTGTGTGCGGTGTGTGTGTGTGTATGTGGTGTGTATGTGTGTGTGTATGTGGTGTGTGTGTGTATGTGTGGTATGTGTGTGTGTGTCTGGTGTGTAGTGTGTGTGTTCTCAGACATGCTATGGCGTGTGCAGAAGTCAAAGGACACCCTACAGGAGTCTGTTCTACCACCTGGATCCCAGGACTTGAACTCAGGTCATCAGGCTTGGCAACAAGCACCTTTACCAACTGAGCCATCTTGCTGGTCCCGTGATTTCAATAGTAACAAACTGGGACCCTGACAGTAGCCTGTGTAGGGTGGAGTTGTCAATGGTATCACCCTGTGCACAGATGTGGAAACTGAGGCAGAGTGGGTGTGTCACTTGCCCACAGAGCTTGGCCTGGCTCTGGGGTAGAGAAGCAGAGTCAGGAAGGCAGGCTGCTCCTGCTGGTAGTGAAGGCAGCAAATAAAGATTACGGCTGTCACCATTCCTGTGTGTTCCTCACCTTCTGTGCCCATGGTCCACCACACTGTGCCTGGTGCAGTGACTCGGGGAGGCTGCTGTTGCTGCAGTTGCCAAGATCAGAGCCTGGGTTCTAGCAGCCCAAACAAGCCCCGTGTGGCCGCTGACACACCAATTTAAGAGATGCATGATAGTGAGAAACAGATTCTTCCAGTGATGCCACGGTAGGAAGAGGCCAGTGACAGCCCACAACACCCCCAAGTCCATCTTGGGGGCCTGATGTGCGGCTTAGGTCTACTTAAAGGCTAAGCAGTGGTGAAGCCAATCTGTGAGGGTGTGGCCCCACTCACCACTGACCATTGATGACGTCACTCCTGCAAGGTCAGCAACAAACTGTCCGAACTGTGTGAAATCTCTTCCTCAGAGACAGCCTCCCTCTGTGGCAGGCACCAAGCTTCGGCCTTTTCTTTCTCTCAGTATGAGACTCCTGGGAAATCTCAGTTCTTTGGGGTCTGCTGTTTCAGTAGCCTGATAGCCAGAGAGAGGGGCGCAGGCGCCTCTTTAGAATCCCTCCAATGCTGTCCAGAGAGTCACATTTCTGCTCTAGTTTCTGTCTAACTCCTTTGATGCGTACAGAGACCCTGGCAAGAAGAGACAGTCATTTCTCTGCTTGACAGTTGGGGAAAGCTGAGGCATGAGGCTTGCCTGGGGTCTCACAATTGGAGGACAGCAGGTGCTGGATGTCTAATGGTGTACACACACCCAGTGCCCATGCTGCCTGCCTATGCCTGGACTCCCTTTTCTCATCTCACTAGGGCCTCCCAGACATGGACTGTGACTGTCAGGAGGCCAAGGGGACTCAGGAAGCCTCTGGCCAGCACAGCATGGTGATGGGGATCCCACCGCCCGAAGGTCTCCTGGAGGGATGTGAACCTATAGTTTCCAGCATTCCCTCTAGGGGGCGCTGAAGTTGAGTGTCAACAGACCTAGTAGACACCCAGGACCAGAGGCTATCATGCCCTGCAGAGTGACCTTTGGAGGGACAGGAGACCCTGGATATAGGGAGGATTGTGCTGAGCCAGGGGTGGAGGTGGGACATTTGCAGTTCTCTGAAGCATCTATCTAAATGTTGCTGGGCCTTGGCGTCACGGTTCCCAATGCTGCCTGACACTCTAACTGTGCTTTGTAGACACAGCCAGGCTGTCTAGATCTCCTCTTGGGTTTGTCTTCCTCTGTCAGTGTGGCTCGTCAGAACAGGAGGTGGTGGGCCAGCGAGGAGCTAAGATGAGCTTCCGTTATCTGCTTCTCACGGCTGCCGAGCCACAGTTCCGCCTGTGGAACATGATGCGTGTGTACTGGCTGGTTTTCTGTCAACTTGACACAAGCTAGAGCCATCTGAGAGGAGGAATCCCAATTGAGAAAATGCCTCCATAAGACCAGGTTTCAGGTGAGCCTGTAGAGCATGTTCTTAATTATTGGCTGATGTGGGATGGCCTCATCCATTGTGGGCATTGCCATCCCTGGGCTGGCGGTCCTGGGTTCTATAAGAAAGCAGGCTGAGCAAGCCATGAGGAGCAAGCCAGTAAGTAGCACCCCTCCATTGTCTCTGCACCAGCTCCTGCTTCCAGGTCCTCACCCTGTTTGAGTTCCTGCCCTGACTTCACTCAGTGATGGACTGTTACCTGGAAGTATAGGCAGAATGAACCCTTCCTCCAGAAGCTGCTTTTGGTCATGATGTTTATCACAATAATAGAAACTTGAACTAGCTGAGCAGTGGTGTGGCACACACCTTTAATCCCAGCACTCAGGAGGGAGAAGCAGGAGGGTCTCTATGAGTTCAGAGCCACTCTGGTCTACAGAGTGAGTTCCAGGACAGCTAGGGCTGTTAAACAGAGAAGCCCTGTCTCGAAAAAACAAAACAAAACAAACAAAAAAACAACAACAAAAACCTAACTAAGACAGCATGTCACCAGGTCATGTTAGAATTGCAAGTCTGACCATCTGACCAGCCCTGGGGCTCTGCATTCTTGACACTTGGGGTGCACAGTAGCTGTCTGTGTTCTCCTCTTCCTTCCTGGAATGTCTTCTTATTCTGTAGTTAGTCAAAAGAACGCTGCATACCACCTCTGCCTTCACAGAGAGGGAAGCCAGGCGAGTGCCAATCAGTAGGGGCCTTGTCTGTAGCTGCCTGGTATGGGGCACCTGCAAATTGCCTTTGATTTTAGGTTTCAAGCAGAGCCTGTAACGTGGCTTGGTTTATTCTGCCCTGCAGAAGTTCAAGTTTAAACACTGTACTTAAATTTATGTTTGCTTACTGTGTGAAGATATATACCGTAAGACTTTCCCTTGTAGCCCTGTGCAACGTGGGAGCAGAAATACATTTGCTGAGGACAACCCATGGGTCTCTATCTGGTTCTCAAACACCAGCTCTGTTCCCTCTCAGCATCACCTTGTCCCCCACCACTCCTGTGAAGCAAACTTACTGTCTTAGCCAGTATCCTCTTGCTGTAAAGAGACACCATGACCGCAGTAACTTTTAGAAAGGAAAACATTTAATTGGGGGCTGGCTTATGTTTCAGAGGTTTAGTCCATTATCATCATGGTGTGTGAAAGCATGATGCAACACAGGCAGACACGGTGCTGGACAGGTAGCTGAGAGTTCTACATATGGATCATTGGCAGGCAACAAGAAGAGAGAGAGACACTGGGCTTGGCTGGAGCCTTTGAAACATCAAAGCCCACCACCAGTGACACACTTCTTCCAACAAAGCCACATCGACTCCAACAAGGCACAATTCCTAATTGTGCCTGTGGGGGCCATTTTTGTTCAAACCACCCACACTTACTTTCTTTTTAAAAAATTGTTATTTTTTGAGACAATATCTCATGTAGCCCAGGCTGGCCCCAAACTCCCTTAAGGATGACCTTGAACTCCTGATCCTCTTGCCTCTGCCTCCTAAATGGTGAGATCATAGGCATGTACCATCATACCTGGTTTCTATGGTGCTAGGGATGGAACCCAGGACTTGGCTTCACGCATGCTAAGTGAACACTCTGTCCATTGAGCCCAGACCCTGTTGCTACACAACCCTGGAAGAGCACCTAAGTTTTGGATTCAGGGTTCTGAGCCTCTCAGGGCTGGAGTTACAGGCCTACAGCACCCCACCTTTGCCCAGTTTACTCCTTGACTTACTCTTGACTTTTGGCCTCTTATGGACACTTCCTGTCAACAGAACCACACACCTCTGGCCTTCTGTATCTGGTTTCTTCCACACAGCACCATGTGTTTTGGGGTCATCTGTGTTGTAGAGGGCCAGTGTTTGACCTTTCCATGGCCGAGCGATGCAGACACATCCATCCGGCTTGCCATCTCACAAGGTGCCGGGCTGTAGACCAAGCATTCCCACCTCATCTCTTGTGTTGACACCAGCTCCCACCACACTGTGTGTGACATGTCTGGGATTCTATACAGTTAAGCATCTTGGCTATGGCTCCCTCATAGTGTGTGGCCAAGCTGGGCTTCGCCCAGGCACTTGGGCAAGGCCTCCCCGAATTTGGGATGTGTCAAGATGAAGGGGTGGGAAACATAGCCAGCTAGAGCAGGAAGCCAGCTCTAACATGTCTTTAAGCCTGTGCCTTGAACGTGGGATGCAGACAGAGGGACCAGGGTACTGCCTCCCATCATGGTTCTAGCTCAGAGCTCTGAGGTGGCCCAGACCCTTCCTGGTGCCCCAGGGCCTGGCTAGGTGCCTTCTCTCCTCATGGCATTTGGGTATGAAGCAAGAGCGGCTGCCAAGCCTGCTGCAGGAATGTTCATGGTTAAACCTCCCGGGTCTAGCCCAAAGTTTTGTTTTATGAGCCATTTGGGTCCAGCAAAGTGTGGTACCCTCCACAGGGAGTGTTTGCTTACAACCCGGGGCAGCTGGCTGAAGCAGCCTTTGCTCTGCCCAGAGGGCTTCAGCGAATTCCTGGGGGCAGATGAAGAAGCCCTCAGAATGGGCAGTCCCTGGAGGCCAGGCTCAGGGATACCCACAGCTCCTGGAAAGCATAAACTCCTGATGTTAACACACTCTTGTCCCCAGTGGGAGCTTGCACCCTGATGAAA
Organism: Onychomys torridus; assembly: GCF_903995425.1. NCBI lineage: Eukaryota > Metazoa > Chordata > Mammalia > Rodentia > Cricetidae > Onychomys > Onychomys torridus. Next base: position 48,339,146 of record NC_050447.1, read on the forward strand.
AGGTGATGGTGGTTTAGATGGCAGTCTGGCTTGGGGAGCGACATGGAGGGGACACTCTAAAGGGACATGCTGGGGCCAGCCCGTCTTTGCTACTCTCCTGTTTACTCCTTTGGGGACAGTGATGTCTGACTGACATCCCCTTCTGCATCTCTGCTTCTGTCAGTTGTACAGCAACCTACCCTGGCAGCTGGATGGTCTCCCCAGGGTTCCTAGCTAGGTGAGGGCTTTGCAATGTGATTGTTCTTCTAGCCTGTGACCCAGGCTCTGGCTTCCAGGCCCTGTTCCAGGAACCTAAGATTTGGGATGCAAGACCATGCTCTGCCTGCTTTTCCACCTAGTCTGTGAGGCCAAGCCTACCAGGACCCTGTGCAGGCCTCATGCTCTGTGACCAGCTGGGGGGCCCAGGCAGCTAGCCTGCCTGCCCAGTGCTCTAGAGGAAAGCCCTGTAGAACAGAGCATGATCCGGGGTGGCAGCCTGCTCACATGCATGCTCAGCCCTTGGCAGGGCTGCCACCCCACAACTCAGATTGTACTCTTCCGGTTCCCTATCTGAATGTCACGTGTTGGGGCGGTGAGGCGGGGGGGGGGGGGGGGGGGGGCTCTGGGAAGGGAAAGAAGAAAAAAGAAAGAGAAGGAGTTAAAGGAGGAGGGAGGGAGAGACTGCTTGAACACACGCTCTAATCTTCTCCCCAAGAGGTTCGGCTTTCAGGAGCCCCAATTAATCATTATTAATTTAATCCGGGGTGACTCAGCCACGTTCTGACAGAGACCAGCCAAGATTTATCCCACCTGTTCAGGGACGACCTTATCAGAATTCAATGGGTCGTCATTACCTAAGTCAGGCCCCTCATGGCTCTGTCTGTGGGGATTTACTGAGGCTGACCGCTTTCAAAGCATCTACACATCCTCTCCAGGGCTGAGTCATGTGGCCACAAGGCTGCATGGCTAAGGTTTCCTACTGGCATGGCTGGGGAGGGGCCCAGGAGTCTGCATTTTTCATAGGCGCCCCTGGCAAGTGATACAGAATGGGGGTGGGGACTCCTCTTAACCCGATTGTGTGAGCTTGCCAAGGTCAGTTCTTGGCTTGCTATGCCAGGCAGGCAGGCAGCGTTAACTGCTTTAACGAATAGCCCCATGTCGGCAGCGTTTCGTGCAGTGAAAATGTTTACATTTTCCAGCCAGGCCTGGTGATGCAGACCTGGAATCCCAGAACGTGGGAGGCTGCAACAGGAGGATCACAAGTTTGAGGTCAGCACCGGCTGCAGAGTGAGACCCTTTGAGGGGATAGCACTGTGTGACTACAATGCTTGCCCCGAAAACATCTGGCTCTGAACAGGGGCTGTGTGCGTATAATCCCAGCAGTAGAGAGGCAGACAGGAGGATTCCTGGGGCTCGATGGCCACCCAGGCAAGTCTCCTTAGCAAGTTCCAGGCCACTGAGAGGGACTTTGTCTCAAAACATAAGGTGGATGGCTCCTGAGGAAGGTTCTCAGGGGTTGGCCTCTGGCTTCCATCTGTGTATGTGCACAAACACATGCACATGTACCTCAAACAACAACAACAACAACAACAACAACAAAAGCGTGTTCTTGTTGACATTGTGGTCCAGGAAGTGGCCCTAGAGCCCTGGCACTGTGTCCCCTGGGTCCCAAGGTTCCCACTGTGTCCCAGCTGGCCAGCTATGCAGGGAATATGGGCAGTAGTGACATTTTCCACCTGTCCTACATGGTAGGAGATGCTGTGTGGCCATGTCAGAAGAAGGAGAAGGACGTGGTGCCCACCAGCTGTCTGGGCCCAGGCCTAGCTGGGTGTCTAGCATGTTCCTGGCAATTGGGACAGGTAGCCAAGTAACGGGGCAAGTGGGGGCGGGGTCTGCCCCATGGCTTGTAGCTTTGCCCTTGGCTGTCACTCTGTTGGACCATCTGCATCTCCAGCCCCAGTGCCAGTCATGTAGAAGTCGGGAAGTGGGTCCATCTTTGGGTTTCTCTGCTGAGTCACACCCATCTGTTCTACCAGCTGGGTGTGGCTGCCCTCCGGTGGTCAGTGGAGGGGCTGCTCCTTCCTGTCTCCTGCACGAAGCCCTCCCTGCCACCAGAGGGCGCAGGAGTGCCCTCCTTTGCACTGACCCTGTGGTTTCAGTTGTCCAGGCACCAGGCACCAGGCATGAGGTGGCTGTTACTTGACAAGACCCTGCTGTGTACCAACGATGACGCCTGGACTCATTCCTTGGACCTTCATAGCACCCCCCTGTGTGCATATTCAAGTTGCTCCCATTTTACAGTTAAGGAAACCGAGGCATCAGGAGGAGCTGGTGCCTTCCAGGCCAGGGCCCTGAGGTGTGTGTGGGAGGAGGAGCTCGTGGCATGGTGGCATGCACCTGCAGCTTGTTGCTTTCTGAGGTGCCTGGGTGTTGGTCTGTCTGGGATCACCCATGAGGTCAGGAGGCCTCCCAGGAATTGTGAGTACCCTCTCTCAGCCTACTTTATTAAGAGTACACACACACACACACACACACACACACACACACACACACACATACACACCTTTAATCCCAGCACTCGGAGGCAGAGGCAGGCGGATCTCTGTGAGTTCGAGGCCAGCCTGGGCTACAGCGTGAGTTCCAGGACAAGCTCCAAAATTACACAGTGAAATCCTGTCTCAAAACAAACAAACAAACAAACAAAAAAAGAGTTGACACCCTACCACCACCACCATGGCCGGGTGTGGTGGGACCCAGTCAGGAAAACAAGACAAATCCAGACTGTAGCTGTTACTTTTCTCTTTGCTTTGACAACACACCTGAACAGAAGCAAGGTAAAGAAGGAAAGGGTTTATTTTATCTCACAGTCTGAGACTACAGCCCATCATGATGGGAAGGCATGGCGGCAGGAGCCTGAGGCAGCTGGTCACCTGACACCCAGCCAGAAAGCAGAGAGATGAACACTGGTGCTCACCTCCTTTTCATTCACTCTGGGACTCCAGCCTGTGGCACGGTGCTGCCCTCATTCAGAGTGAGTCCTCCTTCCTCAATGAACTCGATCTAGAAACTTCCTCACAAACGTGCCTCAGAGATTTGTCTCTTAGGTGATTCAGTCAGTAAGTAACTGTTATGAAGATTCATCCCAAAAATAGTCTTTGAGAGGAAGCCCCCCTGGATGGTTCATGAACATCCAAAAAGAATATATATTTTGTTGAGCCTGTTTGCACAGGCTACTTTAGAGTTACTTTGGAGGCAGAGTCGAGGGGATTGTGCGTTCAAGGCCTGCCTGGACAACTTGGACAGTTTACTGAGATGGTCTCTAATAATAACAGTAAATAATAATAGTAGCAACAATATATTTTAAAAGAGCTGGAGATATAGCTCAGGGATAACGTACATGTCTTACAGGTGAGGCCCTGGGTTCAGTCCAAACAAACAAAAGCAGCTACAGGGCAAGACAGCGTAGCTGGATAGGAATGCCTCCTGCTAAGACTGGTGACCTGAATTCAATCCCAGGACCCGGGTGGAAGGTGGGGCCTGCCGCTCTGAGTTGACCTCCGACCTTCGCATGTAAACAGTGGCACATGCACACACAGACATACTGCACAGATAAGTGGATGACTGGATAAGTAAATAAACGTAATTTAAGGAAAATGGCTATGTGTTTTCATTGGCACTCTGCCTGTGCAAGGCTGTCTGGTTCATAGCCTTGAATCCTGACTACTTCCATTCCATCTAAAGCAGAAGATTTAGAACAGAAGCCACTCTGGGGTCACCAGGTCAAGGTCAACTCCTTAGATTGCATGTTGCTGCTACCGTGACTCACAGAGGAGGCTCCCAGCTAGGCCTGCACCCGGACAGGGGAAGTGCTAGCCTCTGGGGCAGTTAGGCGCTCCCCAGCTCAGGTGGGCCTGTGATGGTGCAGCGCATACCCACTTCTATTTGGTCACAGGTCTCAAGTACAGCTTCATGTGACTTCAAAGCTGACCTGAGATTAGCATTTGACTACAGGCCAGGAGGCTGCATTGGTCTTGGCTGCTTATGGATTGCTGAGGCTCTAGAGATGTATGTTGACCTGGTGAGCAAATTCAAGTCGACACATGGTCATTCATTCACTCATTCATTCATTCCTCATTTGCTCTTTAATTTTAGTGCTGAGACTGGAACCCAGGAGCCTTGAACATGCTGGGCACATGCTCCACACCAGCCTTTAACTAGCTATATTGCCAATGTAGAAAGGAGGCTGTGGATGAGGTTCAGTTGGTAGAGCGTTCACCTGGCATGCACAAAGCTCTCAGATTGATACCCAGCACCCCCGCTAGCTGAGCATGGTGGTGCATACCTGAAATCCCAGCACTGGCGAGGTAGGGGCAGGAGGACCAGAAATCCAAGGTCATCCTCAGTTGCACAGCAAATCCAAGGCTACCTGTACTACGTGAGAGCCTGTCTCAAAAACAAGGTAGACATGAACTGGTGGGATGAATTTAAGAGCACATTAACGCAGCATTGCCAAAATAATACCACTGCAGTCGGTCGGGTCCGTGGCACCCGTTGGCTGCTGTGAGCTGCCCGGAAGCAGCATTCCTGCCATCAGGGCCTGCCCTTCCGCAGCCCTCTGCAGACACTATTGAAGATGAATGTTCTGTTGTTCACTCCTGCATCCAAGCTGGCTCCCAGGGGCATGTGTTGTAGACAGCCCTGTGATAGGCCGTGGATGGGCGGCTGGCAGCCTGGGGTGGGTGGGGGACTCCTAGAGCTGGGTGACACACCCGAGAAGTGTCCATTGTGCCTGGCAGCTGATGTGGTGGCTACAGCTGGCTGAGTAGCGGCCACCCCTCCCTCGCCCACCCCGGCTCAGGAACAAGCATCTCTTCTTACAAAAAAATAAAAAGAGAGAACTGACAGGGTCACGGCCGGCCGAGCTTTCCACATGACCTGCCTGGGAACAGAGCGCGTCTTTGTTAATCCAGCCGCCTGTCAGTCGGCCTCCGAGCTGCATAAGCCACTTAGCACAGCCTCACCCCTGACCCGCCCCACTGTCCCTGCTGGCCTGGTGCTCTGAAGCCCTGCAGCGCCTGGCCTTCCGCCAGCTGCCCTGCAGCTGCTCCCGAGGCCCCTGTGCCTCACTGGCCCACCACACAAGAGAGGACCCTGGACAGGCTTCCCTGGAGCGGTGGGCGATGTCACTGCTGGGGGCCTGACCGCTGGAAGGTGGCAATAGCAACAGTGGCCCCCACTGTGCCTTGAGGGAGTGCTGGGTTCCACTGTCCACCCAGCCATGTGACTGCCGTCCCTACTCCGGTGCTGGGCTTCCTGTTTCCCCCAGACCCTCACCCTGCCCTGCTGTTTACCTCTTCCTTGCTTCCTTTCTCTCCCACCAGGATACCTGGACTCTCCTGGTTGAGGGGTTCAAGCTGTTCAGTTTGGGGGGGGGGGTTCCAGGGCAAGAGCCCAGGGGAATTTTTAACCACCTAGAAAATCTAGTTAGAGGCCCCAATGCCGGGCTCAGTAGGGCTGGCCCTGTCTTTACTCTGTCTCCAGCCTTGAGTGCTAGCCAGGGGGCCAAGGGGCCAGGGAGCCAGGGAGCCAGGGGACCAGAGAGCAGCAGCAGTCACTGGGATTAGGGTCTACCCAACTCCATCCACTCCTGTTTGCTTGGTGACATCAGAGGGACTCTCCTTCTAGATCCTGAGGACATGAAGTGAGGCCAGTGTATCCCTGGAGATTTTGTGTACTCAGGTTGACACTGGCCATCCATCCGAGCAGGAGTAGCCAGGCCCTCCTGTCCCTCACTGTCCAGAGCTATCTAGGCCAAGGCATTTCCTACGTAAGACTCTGGGCACGTATGCCCAAAGGGCTCAGGACAAAAAAAAGGAAGCGAGTCTCAGACCATGGGGTCCATGTGTCTGTGGAGCAGTGGTCTCTCTGAGACAAAGGAGTGGTGTGCACCAGATCTCACAGAAGCACCAGGGCCACCTGAGTGTACAGTCAGCACCTCAGCTGTGCAGGCCCAAGAGATGCCCAGGGCACTCTCCCAGGAGGGGAGAGACAAGGTCGGGCTCCTCAGTGGGTAAAGGGATCGCCAGACTCTACTGCCATGTGTGGGATGAGGTTCTTATCCCATCTCTGCCCCACCTCCAGCAAAGCCCCATCTTCCCTAGTCTGTCCCTGTGCAGGCTGAGTTCACGGGACAAGTCCTCCTATGACCCAAAGAGAGGCAAGATTCAGGGTGTACCTGGGGCTATGTGACCCTCCTGGAGTTCACCCACTGCCGTGTACAACCTCCTCAAAGCCTGAGGCACCGTGCCTAGCCCTCTTCCCACAGTCTGGGCAGGACCGCTACTGCCCAGAGACCACCCTGGTGGAAGTACCAGCGTGGCCTGCCTCACTGGGTGGCAGCCAGGCCACCTCGGCCTTCTCTCTCCTGGACAACGGGTCCTTTCATGTTGCCTGCCCCAGGAAGCCAGCAGACTCATTCTGCCCCCACTACACTTCCCCTTCCTGCCCCGTCCCTGCCCTTTTCCAAGAGGTCTTCCTGCCCTGCTGGTCACTCTGGGACAGCTGGAGGGACATCAGGCAGGCAGGCAGAGAGGGGAGCAAGGATTCTGGGGCCAGCGGAGGGCTATGCCATCAGCACATGTTGGCAGGAATTGAGCCCCATAGGGCACTGTCTGGAAGCGTCTGGGCATCTCTCATGGCCAAGGCCTGGCTTCTGCTTCCCTCCAGCCCAAGCTGAGCTGTCGGTATGCACCTGGGCCCACAGGACCCTTAACCATGGCCATTTGGGGGTCAAAGAGCCTGAGGGACCTAAGATATATGAGATGTTGTAATACTGTTCTGGTCTTGACTGTGTGTGTGTGTGTGTGTGTGTGTGTAGAGAGAGAGAGGGGAGAGAGAGAGAGAGAGAGAGAGAGAGAGAGAGATTGGGGCCTTCCTGTCTCTCCTCCCCTTAGCACATCATAGAACCTGGTGTGGAGGAAGGGCTAGGAGGAAGAAGGTGTTCTGTCAGTCATCTGTCATCACAGGAGCAGCCCAGGTCCCGAGGCCCACCATGCTCACATCACCCAAGCGCAAGGTGACAAATAGCTTTCCTCCCAGCATCCTGGTGGAAAGTTCCCTGGACTCAGTATTTAAATCGACACTCACAGGGCTAGGTGGCCCGGAAGTCAAGATGCAGCCTGGTGTCCTGTGAAGGACGACAGGCCAAGGTGCAGGGTTCAGGCTTGTGTTGTTAACATTTGAGGCTCCCACATGTGCACACACATGTATACATACACACGAGGGTGTGTGTGGTAGGAACACAGGCTCCTTCCTTCTCCTCCCATCCCAGACCTGTACGCTGCCTCTAGGGCTCTTCGGCAATCAGGGAGCTGGCCATCTGTCCCCCCTCAGCTTCCGCTGGCACTCTCTCTTGCTGTGTCTCGTCTTACGTCCCAGGCAGCTCCCCTGAGGCACAGCCTGTCTCTATCTTCTGGGGCATCTGCAAGAGACTCGGCTGCCAGAGGGACCCGATCTTCCTGGCTCCAAGGTCCCCTATCTTGATCAAGCCACAAACAGCCCTGGCCTTTTCATCTGCTGCTGCTGGTGAAGGAAGACACTTAGGATGAGGAGGAACACACCAGCCACATGTGCAGGGCAAAGCAGAGGCCAGGCTAAGATCCTTATTTAGTGTAGAAGTGCCCAGGAGGGCCTGGCCATGCCCACTGTGGACATTAACTGCCAAGGGGCCGGTGACCTGTTCTGGCTTCAGGCTTTTACTGGAAGGTACCCCAACAGCTTCTGTGGGATGAGCTCTGACAGCGGAAAGGGAGACAGACGGACAGTCGAGGGTGGGGGTACTTTTTTTTTTCTTATTGGTTTTTCAAGACAGGGTTTCTCTGTGTTGCAGCCCTGGCTGTCCTGGAAGTCACTTTATAGACCAGGCTGGCCTCGAACTTGCTGAGATCGCCTGTCTCTACCTCCCAAGTACTAGGATTAAAGGCATGTGCTACCACTACCCATCTGGGAATACATTTTTAATGTAAATTTATCCCCCCTTCCCTTCATTTTTTCTGTACTGGAAACTGAACCCCAGGGCAAGCACTACCACTGAGCCACATCCTTGACCTCTTTTTAGTTTTCAATTTTTTAAAAAAGATTTATTTATGTATTATGTATACAATGTTCTGCCTGCACATATCCCTGCAGGCCAGAAGAGGGCGCCAGATCTCATTACAGATGGTTGTGAGCCACCATGTGGGTGCTGGGAATTGAACTCAGGACCTCTGGAAGAACAGCCAGTGCTCTTAACCGCTGAGCCATCTCTCCAGCCCTAGTTTTCATTTTGAGATTCTCACCACATTTTTGAGGCAGACCTCAGCTATTTCTCTACTCCTGTTTGAACACCCCCTCCCTTTCCCCGAAGTAGCAGGGATGATAAGCATGTCACCAGTGCTGGCTGATCCAGTAGTTAATGGAGTGCACTTACCTTTCAACGATTTGTGGTCTTTTGGTTTGAGTTTGGTTTTTCTTGGTGCTGGAGAGTGAACCCGGGTACGCCCCCGTGCTCCACAAGTGCTGGTTCTCTGAGCTCTGTCTCCTGCCTGCTTGTGTTTCCTGGAGGTGGAACTGGCCCGTGAGCTGAAGATGACTCCCTTCCATTGCTGCCCGAGGCAGCCCCGCAGACTCGGAGTGGAGCTGGTGGGCAGTGCTGGCCATCCTAAGTGGCAGGGAGGAAGGCTATGGAGAGGGGCCCCTGGGGGGGAGGGGGAAGACAGGTGATGGACACACCCCAGGCTGCGGCAAGTGTGCAGACCAGGTGGAGAAAAGCAGGAGGCAGGGGTCAGCCTGAGAGGCAGCTGTGGAGGGACAAGCCAGAGCTCAGAGCCCTGCAGGGTCCCCACGGCAGGGACAGTGATGGCTCTGACCATACCGTTCTCCACAGGGCAAAGAGACAGACTAGGAATTCTAAAGCAACCTTGCCTCTCAAGCAGTATGGGTAGGAGGCGAAGCACGATCCACCTGCCTGTACATCCCTTCCCAGTGTGACCAAAGACTACACAGCTCCCTCAGGTCATCTGCCTCACCTCAGAGCTGCTTTGTTGCTCACAGGGAAACTTCTGGGTCTCTGTCCATTTATGCACATAACAGCTGCCCCAAGGGCACCGTGAGGGCCAGAGAGCCTGCGGCTCCTGTGGGCCAAGCAATTGTGGATGGCTCTTTCAGCTTAGTTCGGGGATGGCCCCTCTCTGGGTACTGAGCAGGCTAGGTCAGAGAAGAAAGGACTGCTGGTAACCAGGATGCCAGCAGGGGGCAGCAGTGAGGTCAGTGCTGGGCCCTTCTGTGGGTCAGCAGGTGTCCTCCTGGAGGCTCTCTTTGGCTCTGAGACCATAGAAATTAGTCAGCAAGATTGACAGAGTTGAGACCACAGAGGTCCACCCTACCCCACCCCTCCCCACCCCACGGGGCTGCACAGGGTCCATCCAGGGTGGGCCAGGCTGGTCCCTGCGTGTAAGAGGTAAAGCTAGCAGAGGCTGGCACAGGTGCCTCTGTCTGGCTTGGCTTCTACCCAGGTTGGTGCAGAAGGCATCATGTCGTCCAGATGGGGGAACCAGCCTTCCCAGGAGACAGTGGGGACATGAGAGAGCCCAGGGAACACCACCTTGTAGGGGAGTCGCCTCTGGGTGAGGAGTAGGCCCTAGGCTGCCCACTTCAGGCTCTTGGCTTCGTTTTTACTTAAAGGTTGTGTGTGTGTGTGTGTGTGTGTGTGTGTGTGTTGTGTTTTGTATTTTTTATTTTATTTAAAATTTTTTACTGTGTTTTGTATTTTCTTATTATTGTGTTTTATTTTTCTACGTCTCTGTATATGAGTGCAGGTAGCCACAGAGGCCAGAAGAAGGTCTCAGATCCCCTGGAGTAGAGGTATAGGCAGTTGTGAGCCTGGGAACCGATCTCAGATGATCTTGAAAAGCAGCAAGTGCTCTTAAGTGTTGAGCCGTCTGTCCAGCTCCCAGTTTCTAACCCGAGGACCTACGGAGGTACACACCCAACCTGGGTGCAGGGTAAAGTCCCTACCGTACACAGGGTAGGCACAATCCCTGTGTAGTCGGGCTCTCCTGGGTATCGCTGGATTGACTCTCCCTGGTCTGGAGACAGCTGAGGTTAGTCTGTCTGATCAGAGAACCTGAGAACCCTGTGGCCCACAGCCTGAGCTTATAAGCATGAATTCACCCAGTCCTGGCTCCTTAACTTGCCTGCCTTACCGGTATCCCTTCCAATAAACAGGCCATTGGTGCTAGAACCTTCTCTAGTCTGCCAGCCCAACAAATGACTAGGAAGTTTCCAGAAAACTGAAGGGGGGGGGGGGAATAGCAAGAAGAACTACATCGGCAAAGGCCTGGCAGTGACCGGGGCAGGCAGGGGTCAGAGAGTGTTGGGTTGGGGTCAGGGAGCCATAGACAAAGGCACTGCTATTGTGTTTTGTTTGTTTGTTTGCTTATCTATTTATTACTACTATGGTGTGCATGTGGAAGTTGGAGACAACTTTGTGGATCCTTCCACCTTAACATGGGGTCCAGGGATTGAACTCAGGTCACCAAGCTTACCCTTTCCTGAGGCACCTCCATGCCCTCCTCTCCCCACCCTGGCCTGCCTCCTGTGACCTGCAGCCACTGGGGTCAGTGGAGACCAAGCAGCTCCTCTTGGATGAGGCTATCTGCCTCTGGGGATGGCTGTCCCTAGAGGACAGGCCACTCTGTACCCCATCTGTACAACAGTCACTGGGGACCCAGTGAGGCTCTCTGGGGAGGCTTGGAATGCAGTGTGTTCAGCTTGGGTCAGCATGGGGTGGCATGGCTGTGCCTGGCCTCAGTAGAAATCAACAAGGTCTCAGCTCCCCAACCCTTTATGGTTTAACCGAAGTTGGCACTCTGAGGTTGGCGGGGGGTGGGAGGGAGATCCATGTCCACTGGTGCCTGGCCACCTTAGCCATCGGCTCAACTTGTGGGATGAGTTGACCTTCCGTGGCCTTAGGCCCAATGGTCTAGAATCATATAAGACTGCAGCACCCCACCACCACTGGCCATCCTGCCCCCGAATGTTCCCAGAATGCTGAGAGGTTTGTAAGTCAGGTCCAGGCAGGGATAGATACTGTTTTTTCTGGTCCTGGGTTGATCATTCCCCGAAAGCAGCCCTTTGTAGCTGAGAAGGTAAGGTTGGTGACCTTGATACAAACTTGTCTCAATGCCCTTCACCCTTTCCCTTCCCTCCTCCCCAGAGGATGGGTCACAGTTTCCAAGCCAATGACAATACCGGGACACGGTGACCTGGGTAGGTTGGTATACTACAAGTCATTACAGAAGCTTCCAAATAAGAGTCACTGCGTAGGGAGACAGCTAAGCTGGAATACAGCCAGTCCCCAGCCTTGGCCAGGGTGAGACCTGGCTGCTGGGTCACAGAGGGGCTGGCTCCTGAGACGCCTGTGATTTATCTGACAGGTGGCACTGGACTCTAGGGACCACAGGCTTCCAGTGAAGCATCTTTTCCCTTGGGCCCTGTGGAGGCTCTGAGCCTGGTGCAGCTGCCTGCACACATCTGTCAATTGGAGAGCTCTTCAAGCAGATGTCAGGAGGCACAGCTGTGTGTAGCCTTTCACGTGCACATTCTATAGGCCACCCAGCGAGTGCCTGAAAAACCATGGAGATGTGCTCTATCCCGGTTCTAGAGGCCAGAGGGGAAGGGCAGGGTGTGGGCAAGGTGCTCTCTCCTTGGAGACCTCCCAGGAAGATCTTCCTGTCCCCTTCCCGCACACAGGGGCGCCAGCATTCCTTGGCTTGTGGCCTCCCTGACCCCTCCCCTCTCAGAGGTACTTCTGTTGGAATCCCCACTCACCCACGTCATTATGACCCCATCCTTATATCTACATCTACAAAGATGGGATTCTGGGGAGCATGATGTTGAAGGGACACTTTAAGCCAATACACTTGGCCTACTAGGTGTGATCACACTGGTCAGCTGCCTCTGCTATCCTCTTCTCTGCTGCTCTGACCAGTGGGCCTCCTGATCATCTTCCAAAGCCCCAGGCATACCCCAGGGCCTTTGCACCTGCTGTCTGCCCCACTCAGACCACACTTGGATAATCTCTTCTTGCTCTTAATTCCTGTATCTTTCTCCCTTTTGGCTGTGGGTTATTTTATTTTATTTTATTTTATTTTATTTTATTTTCAGCCTCTGCCATATCTAGGCACCGGACGAATCAGGTCTTTGTGACTTTTTTGTCCTCAGTTCCTAAAATAGTTCCTGGCATCTAGAACCTTCTCAGGTTGATCTGTAGGCTGAACACATGCTTGCACTTCCAGGCTTTGCTGTTGAGGGGCCTCCTCAGCAGCTGGGGGAGGTGGGAGAGGGGGGACAAGCGTCAGAAGCACGCTCTTCTCTTCAGTCCCGTTTGTTTGGCACTTAGCTGTTTTATGCATGTGTATTTGTTTGAAGAGAGAAGGGAGCACTGGAGAGACGGCTCAGCAGTTAAGAGCACTGACTGCTCTTCCAGAGGACCCAGGTTCAGTTCCCAGCATCCACATGGAGGCACACAACCATCTGTAACTTCAGTTCCTAGAGTATCTGATGCCCTCTTCTGGCCTCTACAGGTACTACATCAATGTGATGTCCACACAGGCAAATCGCCCCTTACACAGGAAATGAAAATAAATCCAAGAAAAGAAAAAGAAAGGGAGAAGGGGGTAAATCACATGGTCATTCCCATCTTCACTGCCCCACTGGACAGAGGACATGCTTCGAGTTCCTGCCCTAGCCACTCCAAATTCTGTTCTGATTACCAAGGCCACACCTGCTCCAGGTTTACCCCGGCTCCTCCCACACCAAGGTGTGGGGACAGCTCTGGCTCAGGGCCTGCCTTGGTAGGAGGGGCCTGGGCCCTGAACACCACAGCAGTCTGGATCCCAGGGGTTAGGACTGGGTGGGCCTCTGGAGCCTCCCAGAACCAGTGTTCATTTCCAAGTTCAACACCACCCTTTCTCAGCTGCCAGCCCCGTGTCATATAACACCCATTCCAGGAACACACAGCGTCCTCTGCCATGGTGGTGGCCAGTCTGGGTCTGATGGGGCCTTGTGGGTCAGTGGGAGTGGAGCCGGCCACCCAGGGTGGCTCCGAGCTTGAGGAACTTTCTGGAAACATTGTAACCAGCCACACTGCCTGTACTTGCAAACTTTGTTGCAAAGGAAAATAAACGGATGACTTCATCAGAGTGGTTTGCTGCAGGGCTGAGTAGATAGCTTCCTGCCACCTCCAGGAGGCTGCAGGCTTCTGGCACTGCTTCATGTTGCTCTGAGACCTTGTTCCCTGTCAGCAGCCTGATGGCTGGAGAGTTGTTTCCACTGTACATCTGAGGAAACTGAGGCTGGGGTGACTTCTGGGTGTCTGCGCATCAGGAAGCAAGCTCTGTCACCTAGCTCTTAAAATAGCCCCCAGGAGTCAGTAGCACAGGGAGCCCTTGTCTCCAGCTCCTGGGCGATTGTGGCTTATGGCAGAAACAGACCTCAGAGGTGCTTGGAGCAGGCCTCAGGTGAGCAGGAACCCCTCTGATCCAGGTCCAAACCCCAAGCCAGGCCTTGGAGCAGTTAGAGAGGGAGATGTGGTCTGGAGATAGACACTTCTGATGCCAGAGCATCCTCTGCTGCCTTCCAGTGGCTGGAGAGAATGTGTGATGGTTGGACAGGGCCCCTGCCCAGGTAGGCCACCCTTTGGTAAGGTGAAAGGTGAAAGGTTGGAGGTTGGACACTGGTAGGTTGGAGCCTTTGATTCAGACACTGAGCAGAAGAAAGGTGGATGCTAGAAGAGGGCAGAGGTGTGTCCAGGGGGTTCTGAAGGAGAAGTTGTGAGTGAAGTACAGACCTAGCCTGAGGCCCTTGCTCTGAGGCACAACCTGGGGCTGAGTATGGCAGTCCCAGAGGGAAGCCTGGCCTCCTGCTGTGTCCAGAATGCCATCCTGTCTCATGTGGTAGTCTGATGCCTGCTTTTCCTCCACCCTGTCCATGTGCAACAGAGAGGCTGGCCATCTGGCCAATTGCTGCACAGCTTCCAAGGCTAGTGAGGCTGGGACCTCACATCCGACTAGGAGGTTCTGTGCCACCTAGTTCCTTTGCATGGGGAAATGAGACCCCCAAGAGATGCCGATGTACACACAAAAGGCTGCTAAAGCTATGGTAGGCAATTGTTAGTGCTGACAAGGCCTTGGAGAAACCCAAGCCCTCACCTACTCCTAGGGGAAATCACAGGCAGCTGCCTGCAGAGAGAATCCAAGAACCCAAAGCCACCATGTGACCTGGCAAGTCCCAGGAGTGTTCCCAGGAGAGTGGCAATTCAGGCATCAAAGCAGTCAGTCACTAGAGCCTACTCTGGAAAACGGCACAGAAGTCCAGCAGTGGAGGGCTGGACCAGGTGTGACAGAGCTGGCTGCAGGTACCAGATAGGAAGCCAGACACAGGAGGCCACACAGTGTGGGACTCTTATGGCTCCGAAATGACCAGAACTGAAACCCAAAGACAGGAAGCCGATGGGAGGGGCCAAGACGTGTGATTGCTGTGGGTGGGTCTCATTTGGGGGTGATGGGAATCATAGATGGTGGTAAGAGCTGTGTGACATCGTGAGCATATGCCATCTTGCTGAGGGGGAGGGGGTCAGTGTTTCCTCTATGCAGATTCTGTCTGAGCACTCTCCCAGGCCCTCAACTGGAAGATCTAGGCAGGGACTCCGACTTTGAAGCATATCATCATCCTTTTTTCTGTTCATTTCGTTTTTCCTTTCTGAGGTAGAGTCTTGCTGAGTTTCTGGGGCTGGCCTTGAATTTGCTCCAGAGTCCAGGTAGTGCCGGCCTCAGCCCCTTGGGTAGCTGTGTTGATAGGCCGGTGCCACCAGGCTGAGCCAGGGAGCATTGCACACTGATTCCCGCGTCCCATCTGCTTTTGACTTAGCCTCATTTTCTCTCTGGGTTCTCAGGGCATCATGATCAGAGATGCCTTTTTGTTTGGGGAGAAGCTGTGGGTGAGCCCAGCTTCTACTGCTACTACACACCAGGTCATGGCTCTTCATCAAAAAATTGAATTCTATGATCTGACAGAGGATATTTTAAGTCCACTTTAATATATATATATATATATATATATATATATATATATATATATATATATATAAATTTTTACAGGAATAGAAAAATGGCCCAGCAGTTCTACCTAATGTCTTTTATTACAAAGATGCTCTCCTAGAAATCAAGGCTGTCTTGGCCCATGTGACATAAGGCTATCATTGGCCTATCTTTCCCACTGGGGAGGGGCAGGGGCCACCAGCCTGGGTATGTTGTGTCGTCTCCAGGAAATGACCCAACATCTCTGTTTCTCAAATGCCTCGTGCATACAATGGAGGTGATTACTTCTAGAATTGAGTAAGTGTAATGTGGATATTTTTTATACTGGTTTAGGAGGTGGCACTTGTCATCAGCAAGTATTCATCATGGGCATCTGCTAGAGGCTGTGGGATCCCAATCAGCTGAAACCCCAGTTCCTGCCTGGGCGCACTGCCTCCTGAGTAACAAACCCCTGAGTAAAAAACCCCTCCAAACATGGCAGCGGACACAGCAGCCATTGCCCTGTTCATAGGTGAGGCTGGGTGGGCACTGCCCATGGAGGCAGCTGCTTGGGGCTGGAGGCACTAATTGACCTCCAAGATGGTGGGGTAACCTCCCAGATGGTGGGGTGACCTCCAAGATGGTGGAGTCACTTGCCAACTTGTTCTGTGGCTGGCGGGTCTAGTTCACTCTTCCTGTTCCCTCCCTGTAGGCCGTTGGGGTTCCTAGTTCCTGGAGTCCCCAAACCTAAGTGCTGAGGAAGCTGAGAAGGAACTCTGTCACTGGCAGAGCCAGACTCTGAAGTCACAGCATAGCTCTTCCTCCAGACACTGTGCCCTGCCTCTGCCAGGTTCAAAGATAGCCCTGGAAAGTTCTGGAAGAGCGCATGGGTGGGAATTTCCGGACAGCTTGATCTGGCTCACATTCAGTTTGTACTTTTCTTGTGACCACAAGGGTGAAGGCTAGATGGCTGTGTGCGGGTTACCTGACCCTGGCCACTCTCCCTGCTTTATGGGTGGACAGAATGTGGGTCAGACACTCATCTCCTGCTGGATGTGGCCCTGAGGAAGGCTGGCATGCTGAGAGGGTGCCTGAGTGTCTGTTCCTACTCCTTAGTTGCCTAGCAGAGGTCACTGGCCACACCTGAGTCCAGTGCTGTGGTTAGAGTGACCCAGTGACCCAGTCTGCCTTTCATGATGACCTCACAGGGTTGCATGCCCAAGTGCTCAGGGTGTGCCTGACTGCTAATGGCTGAAGGGGGTTGAATGGCCTGCGTCCTGCTGGCTGGAGCAGTAGGCACAGCAGACTGCTCCTGCCCAGGAGGGGGAGGGCCTGGGGAAACCTTGTGGCCTGGGAAGGGAGAGGCAGGCTTGGGAGTGGGGGACTTGCTGAGAGAGAAGCCTCCCCTCCAACCACCTTCCTGAGGTACCCCCACTGCTGGCAGAGCCAGTGGAGCCAGATAAAGGCCCAGCAGGGGCCAGAGGAGACTTTCCCACAAAGGATGCTGAGAAGAAGCCTTTCTCTCCAGCCTCCCGCACTCCAGGGGTTTCAAGCTATTCAACGCCTCCAAATGGGTGGGCGGGGCCTCTGCCTCCCAAGCAACCCCAAGGCACATCCATTTATTTAAAAGAGGGGAAACCCCCCCCACACACACACACAAATAAAAAACAAAAAACAACAACAACAAAAAACCCACACACATCATGTTCTAGAATATTCTGCCACTGAGTTCAGTTTCCTGTCTGGGTCCTGCAGTGTCTGAGAGGAGGCCTGCCAGCTGCCCTGGGGGAGCTGTCCCTTGTTGGAGCCAACAACTCCCTCCAGAAGCCTCCTGTAAAGCTGATTGGATGGCTCCAGATCCAGCTGCCCAGTGCTGGCAGCTGTTGCCACCTCCAGCTAGGTGAGGGGGAACCCTTGGTCCAGGCTGTGGAGTTAGTTAGTGCCCTCTGGTCTGCAGTCCCTGACTATTGCATGTCCCTTATGACCTCTGCTCTATGCCTGCCTCCAGGTCCCTGGGGCCTAGGGACAACTCTCCCTTCAGTACTGGGATGTTGTCAGCTCTGAAATAGGTCAGCCCTACCCACCAGGGCCTCAGTTCCCCGGACACGGAGCTGGTAGGTGCCATCAGGCTGGTGTGGGTTATTGTACCACACCCAGACCTGGAGGCTGTGGGCCCCAGGGTCCTGGCAGGGCTGAGGAAAGCTCGGTAAAGAGCCCTGGGGGCACCGCTGGCCTGGTGAGGCAGGAGTGGCTGGCAGTGCCAGGCTCATTAGCCCGCCTGCAGAGGGGATTAGGGAGCCAGCCCGCCGGGCTGTAGTTATTAAAGGCTCCGCGCTAAGGTAAACACCAGGCGCTTCCTTTCAGAGCCGCACCTGCTAATTAGAGGGCAAGCAGCTCATTAAAACAGTAACACTGGGGAATACCCAGCCAGGAGGAGGGTGCAATGACGTTCGAGGACAGAGGGCAGGAGCCTGGGGCAGAGGGGGCAGGAGGTGGGCGGGAGACCCTCCCTCCCTGGAGGCTGAAGCTCTAGAAACCCTCATTTCCTCCATCTTGCCCCAGGCTGGTTTTCTTAGCTGCCTGTTGGCTTTGGGGACCCAGGCACCCTTCCTGTTGACAGTGATTGTGGGGTACAGCCACAGTGTCCAAAGGCCAGCCGTGTGAGATCAGGCAGGGCCCTGGTATCCACGTCCAGTTCCCCCTGGCTATAAAATGGGGAGTGTGCAGATGGTCCTCAGGATTGCACAGCGCTGGTGAAGCGGGGTGGGGTGGGGGTGGGGGTGAGGAGGCTGGTGAAGCAGGGGAGGGGGGAGGAGGGGTGGGGGGTGGAGACAAAACAAAGAGGATGCTGCAGGCACAGAATGGAACCTCAGATCTGTGGTGATGGGCTTAAGAGGCTGGAGGGTGAGAGAGGAAGTCACTGCCAAAACCCGTCTCTGGAAGCTGAGAAGATAAAGCAGATGGCCCCAGGGCTGTGGGGAGGCCAGCCCTGCCAAGCCTGAGATTTAAGCTCCTAAAATCAAGTCAGACTAGAGACCTCCCTAACTGTGAGAGGACCAATGTGTGATTCTGAACCTCTAGGTTTGGGGTCACTTAGTACAGCAGCCATGGCAGCAAGTACCTTGGAAAGGTCACTAGCCCTACTTGCTTCTGCGGTGCCTTTCTTTGAGTCCTACACTCTACTTGTGAGCCCTGCACCACACCTCAGAGCCCCTCACCCATCCTCAGAGCCCCTCACTCATCCTCAGAGCCCCTCACCCATCCTCAGAGCCCCACACTCACCCTCAGAGCCCCTCACCCATCCTCAGAGCCCCTCACCCATCCTCAGCGCCCCTCACTCATATTCAGAGCCCCTCACCCATCCTCAGAGCCCCTCACTCATCCTCAGAGCCCCTCACCCATCCTCAGAGCCCCTCACTCATCCTCAGAGCCCCTCACCCACCCTCAGAACCCTTTACCCATCCTCAGAGCCCCTCACTCATATTCAGAGCCCCTCACTAATATTCAGAACCCCTCACCCATATTCAGAGCCCCTCACCCATACTCGGAGCCCCTCACCCGTCCTCAGAGCCCTGCCCCCTCTTTGGGCACCCTGGCCCCAGTCTTGCCTGTCTTTCTGAGTTTCCCTCCTCCTTTCCCTCTCCCTTGCTTAGGTGTCTGAGAGGTTTCTGGAAGCCTGTTCACAAGAGAGGTTTTCACTGCATAGCCCTAGGCCTGCAGAGCTCAGTGGCTCACATTCAGAGCCTGGCCTTGGGGCTAGATGTAATCCAAACCAGCCAGGTGGGAGTTAGAGAGAATTAAATTCATCCTTTGCTGTGTGGCCTTAGGCAAGACTCCTAACCTCTCTGAGCTCAGGCCCTCATCTGGAGAACATCTTTGTGGCTCTGGGGAAAGAATGTGTGTGTGTGTGTGTGTGTGTGTGTGTGTGTGTGTGTGTGTGTGTCTGTGTGTGTGTCTTGTGTGTGTGTGTGTGTCTTGTGTGTGTGTGTCTGTGTGTGTGTCTGTGTGTCTTGTGTGTGTGTGTGTCTGTGTGTCTGTGTGTGTCTGTGTGTGTGTGTCTTGTGTGTGTGTGTGTCTGTGTGTATGTCTGTGTGTGTGTGTGTGTGTGTGTGTCTGTGTGTCTTGTGTGTGTGTGTCTGTGTGTCTTGTGTGTGTGTCTGTGTGTCTTGTGTGTGTGTGTCTTGTGTGTGTGTGTCTCTGTGTGTGTGTGTGTGTGTGTGTGTGTGTGTGTGTGTGTGTGTAGGGGGGTGTCTAAGATGACAAGATCATCAGGTCCTGGGACCTCTGATGAAAGGGCATGTGTATTTGACCCGGCTTCAGCCCATTTTGTCTTTCTTAACTCAGCCTCCCCAGCCCTACAAATTATGGACTAGTGATCTGGCTTTCCAGATGTGGCTGTAGACGCTCAGAGAGGAGACTCCATTTGCTTTAAATCCCACAGCAGGGTCCACAGCTAGCTCAGGTCCCAAACTGTAGCACTGGACTAAGATTTACTGAGCATCCATAGAGCTTCTGCCCTCCCCCATCCCTACTCTCCCTCTACAGCAGTGGTCCTCAACCTTCCTAATGCTGCAACCCTTTAATACAGTCCCTCATGTCGTGGTGACCCCTTCAACCATAAAATTATTTCTGTTGCTACTTCCTAACTGCAATTTTGCTGCTGTTATGGAATCATAATGTAAATATCTGATATGCAGGATATCTGATGTGACCCCCAAAGGGGTTGTGACCCACAGGTTGAGGACCACTGCTCTAGACAAGAGGGACAGGGCCTGGTGGGGCTGTGGCAGTGAGCATTTCCTCATCTCCACGCTTCATTTGCTCAGTAGTAGCAGCAAGGAGGGATGTGGTGAGAGATTCTTCACGCCAGCTCTGGGAACACACTGCTTGGAACCCTTCACCTACACCCCACATTTCCCTCCACTGGGTTATTGTCTTTGGCAACTGTCCACTGTGGGTGGCCATGCTGGGTACCAGGAACCCTTATAGATACTGTGACCCTGTGTCCCGCCCTCCTGTGTACCCTGCCCTCTCCCACTGTGAAGCTTCAGGCTGGATCCCTGCCTGATGCCTTGTGAGCCTGTGTTTCTGACACTCCAGTGCCATGGCCTGGGATCCCCACGCCCAGCAAGCTCTCACAGGCGCCTTGCAGGGGTTTATCAGGTCTGATTCGCCTTCCAGGTGATGTCTGACCTATCACCACCAGGAACCAATTCAGATCCCCACCCCCTTTACCTCCCACAGCTTTTTCCTACCTGGGAAGGGAAGAAGCATCAATGTATGGGATGGAGAGGGTGGTGATGGGTGAATACCATCAGTGGCCACTTACACCCCAGTAGCCACATGGTCCTCAGAGATCAGCATGTCGCTCATGATCTCCTCTCACCCTCTCAAGCCCCATTGTAGAGGTCGGTTGGCAGTGGCGACTCACATCATCTCTCTAGCTGCTCCCCACACGTGGTGCCACCGTGCCTTGGCTCCCTCTCGGTTCTCTTTGGCTCTGTTCTGTTCTGTTAGCCTAGTCTCATGGGAGTCTGGTGCAAGGGTCAAGATGTGAAACTAGATGTCACCACTGCCCACCTGGATGACCCTGGGCCTTGCTAGAGAGTCAAATGAGGTGACTGCAGAGCAGACTCAGGGGGGTACATGGGGGGTGCATTAGGACAGTCTCCTTGGCTTTTTCACTGCCACTGTCCTACCCATACCAGCCAGTGGCTCCTTGAATTGATGGTCTCAGTGTTCCTTCTCTGGCATCCCTATCCACCACCCCACCCCTCCCCACCGCCGCCCCTCACTGTCCTGTGTGTCCTCTGAGGCTACGTACCCTAGCACCCTGACACGACAATAGATGGTGGTCTCTGAGCTTCAGGGATACTCTTGGCAATGCAGGGCATCCCCCTGTTGTAAGCACTATTTATCACTCTGGTAACTGCTATTAGAGTCCCCCACCTGACAGTGTCCTGTGCGACTAATACCTGGATGCCATGGAGTGCAGAGCTAGTGAGGTGAGGGCAGAGGGGGCCATGCAGACTGGGAAGTGGGGGTACATAGGTACCTTAGAGCACACTCAATCCAGCCAGGTGAGTAATTAAGCCAGGTATAGAGGTGCACACCTGTCATCCCAGGACTCAGGAGGCTGGGGCAGGAGGATCTCTGTATGTCTGAGATCAGGCTGGGTTATGCAGTGATCAGCAGTCATGATGGGGCTGATGAGTTGGCACCTTGGTGGCTGTGCTGTCTCCCATGGACTCATATGTTTGAATCCTTGGTCCACAGTTGGTAGAACTGTTTGGGAAGGATTAGGAGGTGTGGCCGTGCTGAAGGGGGTCTGTCACTGAGAGCAGGCTTTGAGGTTTCAGAAGGCTCACACCATTCCCATGCCTCCTACTTGTGGATCAAGATGTGAGCTCTTGGCGGTTTCTGCTGCCAAGCCTTTGCTCTGCCATCATGGACTGTGACCCTCTGGAACTCTGCCCAGTGACGTGCTTTCTTTCATACATTGCTTTGGTCATGGTGTTTTATCACAGCCATAGAAAAGTCACTCGTAAAACAGCCCTCAGCCAGCCAGGAAGTGCTGGCCTCACTAATTGTGGGAGGCGGAGGCTCTGTTAAAGGACAGAGCCTCTGTAACACTGGGACATCCACTTCAGGGCAGATACAGGTGGAGTCACATTCAAGCCGATGTCTGGCTCCTCTTATCGCCTTCAGCTGGGGCCACCATGGAGTCCGTCACTGCTGGTGGCCATCCTATGACCTAATCTCCACCAACAACAGTAATAAGAACCAGAGGAGAGGAGAGAAACAGAATCCTGTCCACCCAGAGCCAGAAACCCAGAGCCTATGGAAACTGACACCTTGCCCAGAGCTTAGAGCCAAGGGCCATGCTCTAGGCTTCAGGGGGAGCAGGGCTGGATGCTCTAAGACCCCAGTGGAGTTGCCCCCCTTGTGCAGGTATCCCATAAAGAGCTTCCAAGTGTGGCAGCTGGCTGGCTTGAGGGTGGACATTCACTATGCTAGGGGCTTGGGGCCACCTTGTCTCCTCAGGTTGTAGGAGGGATGAAGAGCTGGGGTGTTCTGGATATGATAGGACCCTGGCCTTCCTGGCAGTCTATCATCTGTTCTGGGATAGTACAGCGTGAGGAACCTGCCCTGCCTGTACAAGTGGTTCTTGTCCTCTTGCAGGATCCAGCAGTGCCAGGATTGCAGTCTCGGCCCCTGTCCGCCCATCCCCTTGACAGGAGCCGCTCCGCAGCACTGGGGACTGCTGCTGAGCCCTCAGCCTTTGTGTCTACATCGCTTCTTCACCCGGCAAACCTTTGTGAGTTTGGCACTGAGCCAAGGGGCAGGCAAGGCTTTGCTCAGAAGATGGTGGATGCTGATCTTCAGAGGCCCATGAGTGTACCGCCAGTGTAGGTGTGCCAGAGACACAGCAGAGTGGGTCATGCCCCGGCCCTAGGGTGCATTGGGTCATGTCCTGCAGTCCTTCCCAGCCTAGGAGGCTGCCAGCTGCTGAGTCAGCCAACACACACCCACATATGCACATGCATGCCCACTCCTGCACATCTTGTGTGCATATACAGCATGCCCAGAGCACACATGTACACGCATGTACCTACACATTCATACAAGCATACATAAATGTGTGTATACAGGTATGTGTGCACATATATGCAGTTTTGTATATATGCTTGCCCACACCTTCCACATGTATGCATGTGTACACACATGTAGCTATGTAAGGCAAGTATGTTGTCTGTATACTTGGTAGTGTGTGTACACACACAGTGTCCAGCCTGTTCCCATCTCTTCTGCCCTGTTACCATCTCTACCCCATGCAGGCCTCACTCCTGTGGACAGCTACCTGCTGCTCACAGCATGCCACCCTTGGGACATCTAAACAACTGTACCAGGGTCTGAGGCAGGGCTGACACACTCTGGTGTCTAAACAGAACTGTCACCAATTGTTCACCATGTGCTTTGAGGTCAGTATCTTTTATTCTGTTTCTTTAAAAAAAATAAAAAATGGTGAGGGGGCATGGTGGCGCACGCCTTTAATCCCAGCACTTGGGAGACAGAGGCAGGCAGATCTCTGTGAGTTCAAGGCCAGCCTGTTCTACATAGAGAGTTCCAGGACAGCCAATGCTACATAATGAAACCTTGTCTCAAAGTAAAAAGAAAAACAAACAAACGAAAAAGATTTTAGGTTCAGAATGTGGCCTGGCAGAGCACCTGTGTCACCGTGCAAGCCCTGGTCTCTTTGCTTGCACCTCAGAGAATAAGAGGAAAAGACACACACTGGAGTAAGAGACTCAGGGTGGGAGGCTCTTAGGTCCCTAGCTCTCCTACTTCCTGCCTGGCACCCTGGTCCTGTGCCACCCATAAGCACTACAGGCTCTGTCTGGGTCCCTCCTCCTCTACCTCCTCTGTCCATGCTTGCCCTCCTCTCTATCCCCTCTATCCATGCTTGCCCTCCTCTCTATCCCCTCTGTCTATGCTTGCCCTCCTCTCTATCCCCTCTGTCCATGCTTGCCCTCCTCTCTATCCCCTCTATCCATGCTTGCCCTCCTCCTCTACCCGCCCTCCAAGTCCCTCCTTTTCTACAGCCCATTGTGAGTTGCTGTGAGCTGCTGAACTACCAGCGCAGTATACATGTGCACAGGCATGCACAGTTAGCCAGTGAGGGCTCCTGAACCCTCTCCAGATTTTTTGGACTTTTCCAAGGGTCACTTGGCCAAGATGTTAAAGTAGAGACAGGGTGGCAGGTCGGGTGCAGAGCAAACAGCCTCAGTTACATGAGGCAGCTGACTTTTTGTCTCTGTACTTTGGTCTCTTCCTCCACAAGATCGGTACCTACCCCATAAGCAGGCTTGCCAACCTAAGATTCACAGGGCACTTGAATGGCTTGGTGCAGGATGACCAAGAACTAAACAAATGTAAACATCTCCGGCGGTTGTGGCAGATTTTATGTCTTAACTCTGAGGTAAACAGTATTGTGTTATTTTACAGAGGAAGCCATAGCTCAGAGAGGCTCAGTAACCTTCCCACAGCCACACAGCCCTATCTTGACCCACAAACTTAGTAGGGAGGCAACACTGTTTTGGTATTTTGTATGATTATGTTGCTTTGTGTGCAAAGCACCGCCTAGCACAGCAAGTCTAAACATGGCACATCTTTCGCCACATTTTGTGTTTGGTATTAGGTGGGCATGCAGTGGCATTGCAGCTGGGCATCAGTGATTGTCATGGGCCATGAGCCGCCAGCCAGGTCCACTGTCCTGCTGTCCCCTGGCCTTCACTCTCAGAGGAGAGTCAGCTGGCTAATGGACATCCCAGTATGCGGTTCGGCCCAGGAGCCATGTGGCAAGCCCGAGACACTTGGCTCAATGCATAATAACCTTGTGATGGTCTGTTCTGGGTCCACCCAGGGGTTTAATCTCCCGTGTTTCCATCCAGGGACAGTCTTCCTCTCTCCTGAAGGGCTTGCTGGCCTTGCCCAGGTGGACACAAGGCTAGCCCCTGTGTCACAGCCTCAGAGCACAGAACAGACTCAACCAGACCCGCCATGACCTGGCCTTCTTCCTACTGCGTGCTCCCCGCCATGACCTTGCCTTCCTGCTGTGAACTTCACAGACACTTATTCCCACTCTTCTCTCCTGCCTTTTTGTTCAGCCAGGACTCACGTCAGCCAATTATTCCCTCAGATCTTTTCAAGGAAGACGACAGTGAACAGGGACAGAAATTACTGTCGTCTAGATGCGTCTTGAGTGTTAGCTGCTTCCCCGAAATGGGAGGGAGCGAGGGTGTGGGTTCCTTCCGATATTTCCTTTCTTCTCTCTCTCTCTTTTTTTAAATAAGTCTGCTGTATTGGGACTCAGTGGTGGAGCTCTTGCCTAGCCCACGGGAGGCCCTGGGCTCTGTATCCCCAGCACAAAGGAAAGAATAAAACCTCCTCTGCTGGTCAGTGTCAGACTCTAGCTTTGTTCTGTTTTGAAGCGAGGTCTGCCTGTAATGAACGCCCAGCTGGCCTGGAACTCAGGACCCTCTGCCTCTTAGCCAACAGTGTCAAGAGGTCAGCCAGCCTTGAGCCTGTCATTCTAGTCCTCAGGAAGTAGAAAGGGGACCGGAAGTTCAAGGTGACCCTCTGCTATGTCCTGAGTGTGAGACTACCTCAGCACAGCTGTAGCAAAAGACAAGGTCCACCTCCCATGCCGATGCTTTTCTTTAAAACACTTTTTATTACATTTGCATTTTTTACTCTGTGTGTGCGCGTGTGTGCGTGAGTGTGTGTGTGTGTGTGTGTGTGTGTGTGTGTGTGTGTGTGTGCATGACATGGTGTACATGTAGAGGCTAGATGACATCTTGCAGGCGTCCATTCTTTCCTTCCACCCTAAGGGTCCCAGACCATCAGACTTAGTAGCAAGCACCTTTATCACTGAGCCCTCTTGTCAGCCTTCTAATGCCTTTCATTTTGGTCTCTGGACTCAGAAAAACATCCTCTTGTCTGCCCATCTTCCCACCGGGGATAGCAGGCACCTGGCACAGAGCATGGCTGGCAGAGTCTGACCAGCAAGTTTGGACTCAGCTCAAGGTTCTGGCAGAGGGAGAGCTGAAGAATCTTCATCTCACGAGACAGGACAAAGTGTCCTTATCACTGGAATGACTGGGTGAGTTCAGGACTGCTGTTTCCCGTTCTGAGCACAGACATTTCAGGCCAAGAGCCTCCTGGGCAGAGTGGCAATGAAAGGGGCGGGCCCAGAGCTCCTGGCTGTCAGTCCAAGTGCCCACCACTCAGCCCCCAACCTCCCCTGTGGTGGTGATAATGGGTGTGACTTCCTGGACTGCTGTGGGGACTGAGTGAATTAAACACAGGGAAAGCGCTTAAGGCCAGGCAGCGAGCAGAGCAATGGCTGCACATCTACCCACGATCCTCTCATCTCATCTTCATTGAATTTATAAACATGCACATGAGCCGAGCAGTGGTGCTGCACACCTTTAATCCCGGCACTCGGGAGGGAGAGGCAGGCGGATCTCTGTGAGTTCGAGGCCAGCCTGGGCTACAGAGTGAGTTCCAGAACAGCTGGGGCTGTTATACAGAGAAACTCTGTCCCGCAAAACCAAACCAAACAAAAAACAAAACAAAACAGACGCGTGTGTGAGTACACACACACACACACACACACACACACACACACACACACACACTGACCCAGCCTACAGGCTTCAGACTGTGAGCCACCATGGACAGAACACATGGTCATCCCAGGGCCCTCTGCACCTCCCATTGTTCACATGGGTATTGGGCTCCAGGAACTAGGGCCTCAAGGTAGAGGCTGGTAATTGGGCCATTAACCTGACTGCAATGGTGATGTCCCCTGGACTGCCCAGGACACATCTTGACCTCTTGTGACACCGGCTTGCTGTGGCCCCTGTGATGAGGGGCAGCTGAGCAGGTGAGGCCCTTCTGCACGTCCAGGATGGCCTCCCCCAGCCATCTCCCCCTGTACCTGGGGACCTCCCAGCAGCCACCAAATAGATGCCACGAGGCCCCTTGAGCCTGTCTGCTGTGGCTGTCACCTGTTTCCATGAGCCTGTGACAGGCACCCTGCCCCGGCGTGCATCCCGATGTGTTTTCAAAGGGTGTAATTTCTATCAGCTTCAATTAGAGCTATTTTTATTTTTGTCACCCTGAAGAACCTCCCTGTGGTTCAACTGCCATTTCTCACCGTTCCACCCCTGGCAAGGGAAAGGAGAAAAATTAATAGTCTCCTGATCACTTTGCTGACGGCTGTCGGCGCTTGATGAACTGACTGCCCTGGGTGGCACTCTGCACGTTCCGCAGCGATTATGTCATGGGCTTGGGGGAGGAGGGCTCAGATGGGGGCTTTGGCAAGCCTTCAGACCCCACTCTCCCATCTCCTTAACACCTGCCAGGTGAGTCCCCAATCCCTGGTCTCTGTATTCCTGGGTGCACCAGGGCTGGCATCTGTAGCCATGTGCAGTTTCACGAGTTGCTAACTGTCTCTGTACCCCAGCTGAATGGGAAACATCCCAAGCGTTGACCTGGGGAAACAGAGATAATACCCATGCAGGGAAGCCCAGAAGTGGGATGCAGCCTGGCTGAGGGCTGGCAGATAAGCAGGGTATAAGCCTTCCGGACCGGAGGGGATGCTCTCCCCTTGACCTGGAGGGAGAGGGGCTATAGGAAAGGAAGCCGAGGGCAGGAAAGCAGCCAAGCCTAGGAACATGCCTCCCTATTGCTCGCTCAGCTTCTATAATACTGAGTCTGGGGACACTGGAGCAAACAGCTTAGCTTCCCTGAAGAGCCCAGCAGTGTCAGCCACTGACCTCTGACATCAAGAGACCTTGTGCTCTGTCTGGGGAGAAAAACAAGGCCCCAAAGGGCACATCCTGTAGGATCCCATTTGCACAGCCTGCTGGGAATAAAGGAAACAGCAGGACACTGTGGTAGTGGGATGTTCCATGTCTTGACTGAGCTGGGGATAGGAGCCCATGGAAGGGATGAAACCATGGAGAATTAAGCAAGCACGCACATTCAATGCCAGACCTGAAGGTCTGCGCCGAATCTGTGGGTTGCCATTGTCATGCCCTGTGTGACAAGCGCTGTAGACTGTGGTTCAATTGTGGAGAGGATGGAAGGGCACATGGGGTGGATCTGCCTCATTGCTCACACCTGAGCCTCACTCGACAGCAAGAGTTACATTTCAAAAAGGCGAACATCAGGACTGGGGAGTTGGCTCAGCACGTAAGAACGCTTGGTGTGTAAACAGAAGGATCTGAATTGCGATTAAAAATAATAATTATAATAAATCACCCACCTGCAACCTCTGTGTGGGGTGGAGGTCAGAGGATGGCTGGAGATTGCCGGCTGAGCTCCAGGTTCAGTGAGAGACCCTGTCTCAAGGGAATAAGGTGGAGAGCAATACAGCGGGATGTCTGACATCCACCTGGCCTGTGACCACAGGTGCATGCAACACACACACACACACACACACACACACACACACACACACACAGAGAGAGAGAGAGAGAGAGAGAGAGAGAGAGAGAGAGAGAGAGAGAGAGATCGTGTATCTCTGTGGCTCAGAGCACTTCCAAAGCCCTGGCTCACTCTTTGTGAGGCCTCCAGGGTAAGGAGACCTTCCGTTATTGCCCTGTGGCTTCCTGACTTGCTTTCAATGTAAGTACCTGTACTGTAGGTCTGACATGTCCCTGTTGCAGGGCCTCTGCTCTGGCAGTTCCCTTGGCCTGAAACACTATTCTCCATCCCTGCAAATGGCTCTTCCTGGGACTTGGGTTTGCTTCTTCCCTGAGGTGTCCTGGGGATCCTGGGCCAGACCCTAAGGTTAGAATACTGTTCAGAGGGGGATGATGGTCTGAGGTAGCAGATCTGAGACCCCTATGGTCCTGGGATGTGGTAGGTGCCCAGCTCTACTAAGGAGGGGGCCCAGGGACAGAGGCTAGAGCTCATTGAGGAAGAGGTTGGGACTTTGGGGGTAAGGGGCAGTGACATTGGGGTGGAGGCTTGTAAAGGTGGCTGATAGATAAACTATGTACTCTTTCCCAACACCCTGTACCCAGCTTGGCCTGCCTGGGAGCCTGGTCCACAAGCCTGGTGGGGCCATTCTCTCGAGCTATGACAGGGACAGTTGCTTAGAAAACAGTATGGCGGGAAGGGCTGGCCAACCCTGGGTAGTGTGCCCATGACCCTCACATCTGTGCTGATTCGCTCTATGGAGCCCTTACTTGGCCAGTCTCCCCTGTGACCACCCAGGTGGCTGATGCTGCCCACTCCACAGACATGGAAGCCAAGGCACCAAGAAGTGCAGCCACTTGGCTGTGGGCACACAGTTCTCAGCTGCAAACCAAGCAAGGCAGCTTCCCAGTCTGTGTTGGGTTTCTGCGGGACTATGTTCTCATGGCCCAAGTGTAGGGGACAAGCATTTAGGTGCACAGGACAGCTTTAGAGTGAGTCTATCCTCTTACAGCCCCTTGGGGCACACCCAGCAGATTAGGTACCCCCATAGGCTGCAGGCCTCCACCATCAATACAGCTTCTTCTTGCATGCCTTCTGTCCATGTCAAGGCCTGGCCACCCTTACACAGACCGTTTATCCTCTCCATCCTGTTCTTCTGCTACCTGTCTCCCCCTCACTTCCTTCAGACTAGCCAGCAAACACCGTGGTGCCCATTCCCACTCATACTGGAACGTTTGGCCCAGCCAGCATGTCTGCTCTGTGAGGTTAGGAATTGTTAACTGTTTCATTGGCTGCTGTATCTATCCTAGACACGGTGCTGGGGACATAGTAGGTGCTAATAAAATGGGTGGGGGATAGATGGATGGGTGGGTGAGTGGGTAGGTGGAGGGATTGAAGGATACGTTGGATGGGTAGATGGGTGGGTGGGTAGATGTGTAGGTGGATGGATGGATACATAGGTGGATGGACAGAAAGAAGAGTGACATTTGATGCAGAGCCACTTTGGGCCACTCATGCTCTTGGATATCCCCAGAGGATCAACACATTGGGAACAGACTTGGCAGTGGACAGTGTTTTTGGAAAGATCTGCCGTCTCAGATGTGGTGGGCTTCAGGGAACTGTATGACCAGAGCCCCGCAATGGAAGATGGACAGTGGGTACCTCTAGGAGTAGAAGCCAGGCCCCTAGGAGAGACAAGGAGTTGGGCGGAGGTCCTGTCTGGGAGTGGCTGGCTTCTTCTTCCCTTAGCCTTGACTGTGGCCTTCCAAAGAATGCTTCCTTCCTTCCTCAGACGCTGGGACCAGGCTGGGTGAGCTACATGTTTTCTGTTTCTCCCAGCCTCAGTTTTTCTGTTTATATCATGGCATGGGCACACCCCCTGCCAGACTACCCAGCAGAATCACTGCACAGCTCCCTGCCCTGGCTTTGTGCACACCGCTGTCCCTTTGTCCAGGCACTTAGATGGCTGCTGAACATGAAGGCAGAGACAAGAAACACCCATCTTTCCTCATGTACCCTTTGTGCCCTTGACCTTCTGCTGTTCCCAAGACTGGATT
The DNA here is from genome assembly GCF_903995425.1 of Onychomys torridus. Lineage (NCBI taxonomy): Eukaryota > Metazoa > Chordata > Mammalia > Rodentia > Cricetidae > Onychomys > Onychomys torridus. The sequence goes on from NC_050447.1 coordinate 48,369,291, forward strand.
TGGTGCCTCTGCCTCCAGCCTGTGAGTGATGGGGAAGGGACCCCCAGCTGCACTCCTTGCCAAGTGGGTGTCTGCGCCCGCCCCAGCCCCAGCCGGAGCTGCAGCCGGAGCGCCCCTAATTGCCAGCACAGATGTGGAAGCCACCAGCCTCCCCTGTGCGCTCGGCTGTGCCGTGTGCTTAATTAGCCCCTGATTACTCATTTGCTGGGTGCCGTGTGTATTCCATATCTAATAACTTTCCAATTACGCCTGGCCGCTGCGCTGGCACTAACCCTTTAGCTGTCTGCTGGTTGGGGACTGTGTGAGCAGCAGTGCGGTGCTCTGGGATGAAGCCTCTCCCTCCCTTTAGTGCAGGATCTGGAGTTCTCTGCCTACATTATGGAGCCATCAGAGGGAATCAAGGGCATCAAATGATGCTTCTAAGCCTCTGACATGCCATCTTGCAAGTCCCACTGGAGCTGGGCGAATGCAGTTTCTAATGATGATGCAGCCATGGATGGTGGGGTGGGCAGAAGGAGTGGGGCTCCTGGGGGCAGAGCTGGCCTGTTCCTCCCTTCCCTCCATCATTGGCAGCTGGCACTGGCCCTGTGACCTATGTGCCCCTAGCAGGTCTCTCAAGGCTGGCTGGTGCCACATGGCGTGGGGGAAGCAACCTTCCTCCCCGCCCTTGACTTATTTTTCTGTGTCTGGCTTCTCATGGGCCGAGGGAGGGTGGCAGAGTGTTTTTTTTATGCCATCGGTGCTGGCATCTGCTCCCTTCCATTCCCCCCTCCCCTGTAGTTCTCTGCTCCATCAGTGTCTTAGCTTCCTGGCCTTGCTCTAAGAGGTAAACCAGC